>NC_052163.1:95627096-96233409 GCF_902713615.1 Scyliorhinus canicula | reverse complement strand
GTCAAATTTTGATTGATAATTGTTCCTGTGAAGTGGCTTGGAATGATTTTACTACATTAATGGTTTGATACATATATATGCAAGTTGCTGTGTTATTAAAATCTTAGTTGAATGACTTATATCCATAGTGCAGTATATCACCATGGCTGAGAAAGAGCAAGTGAGGTAAATCAGGGAGTTGTAGTTCCTTGCCAGGAGGAGAGGAAGATATGTGAAGTTGAAAAGTTCCACTGTTATGATCGATCCAGTGAAAAAAAGGCCTTGGGGTACTCTTGATTTCTGACATTAATTCTATTTGTATCCTTCTGACTCCTCTTCGCAGCACGCATTTTGATAATATTGGGATTAATCTCTAATCTTCATCCTCTTCCAAAGGTGGACTCTTGTAAATTCAAATCTTTAACTCGCCCAGATCATCACACTGATTTTACATTTCCCTACACCTGAGAACTATTTAGTTGACTATGAAGTGCTCTGGGATGCCCTAATGTAGTTGAAGGAACTATGTAAATAACTGCAGGGTTTTTTTTAACTTAAGGAGACAGTGTGCATGTTTGTGTCACGTCTTGGATTCTAACTGCGTCCACCAGTCTACGGCACCACATACTGATAGATTGCTTTAGTAAGCCATCATCTTGCCCTTGGGGCACAGCAGCATTGTGTTGGCATTGACCATATTTTGCAAAGAAAATGTTACTCTTGACTCCCCAATTTCTCTGTGGAATCTGGAAAAATTTAGAACCACATAAACTAGCAAAATCCCAGTTTCCATGCTCGCATAATTTCAACTGGGTAAGCGATAGCAATGTTACAAATGACCTCAGGATCCTGACAATGGAGCAAAAAAAAAACAGCTAGAGGTCAAGTTCCCGACCACTAGTGATTCACTGGGACAAGTATGCTTACAGGCACTGGGTGAGGGCAGTAATGGGCTTCTATCTAAAGCCATCCACGATCATATATCTTTGCCAACAGCAACTGATTAGGCTCACGCATGAATGTGACCATTAGGGTGAGGTCCTGATGGCAAGAGACCTGTCCCCAAGGGATACTAACAAAGAAGCAAATGGCCCAGATTTTTCAGTCCACGGTCAAGTGATTGTGCTCAGAGCCGACCTTGATCTAGCAAATTCTGTGGCATGGGTTTCAGCTTTCCCGACATTCATGTAATTCTGATGTCATGCATAGGGATTTCCAGGTGTCCAACAACAATCATGCCATCAAACAGGCTAAGTAGCCAGTAGGATTGAAGAATTTACACAGACGGCAAAGCAGGAAGTAATTTTATCACTTTTTATAAATTGTACAGAAAGCAAAATAATGATTGAGTGTGATCATTTGAGACAGGAGCCGGTCTGTTGCTAACAAATGTAAACCTGCCTCAAGTTATCGCAACGGGATTAAGGTTGAAACTGATAAGTCAAATATATATTTTAAAATCCATGGAATGTTATTCATAATGAAGAAATTTGACATTCCACGAATATGCAGTTTTCAAGGCCAGAGGGTTTGTACAGCAGCTACTATGATTTAGAACACTATTAAAAGCCCAGTAACATCTCATTCAACAATGCTCAACATTTTCAGAGGCTTTCACAGCCAGATTTAGAATTTAGAACAGTACAGCACAGAACAGGCCCTTCGGCCCTCGATGTTGTGCCGAGCAATGATCACCCTACTCAAACTCACGTATCCACCCTATACCCGTAACCCAACAACTCCCCCTTAACCTTACTTTTTAGGACACTACGGGCAATTTAGCATGGCCAATCCACCTAACCCGCACAGCTTTGGACTGTGGGAGGAAACCGGAGCACCCGGAGGAAACCCACGCACACACGGGGAGGACGTGCAGACTCCGCACAGACAGTGACCCAGCCGGGAACCGAACCTGGGACCCTGGAGCTGTAAAGCATTGATGCTAACCACTATGCTACCGTGCTGCCCTAATTATAGATTATAGATTATAATTATAAATGATAGATTATAGATTATAATTATAGATTACAGATTATAGTGTAAAAATGGAAATTCAAATCAATTTCTATCATTTCTGAGATCACTATCTACAATGTTCTTCCAAGAACACACCCTGTATAAGAGTGGAGAATCACTCAGAGCAACTACTGGATTGCAAGTTTAACTGCACATGTGTGGACATGAGAATTTGCTATCGTTTGCACAGGTAATGAGTGCAAATGCTGACAGTTTCACCCTCATTACAACTGCAAAAACTGTTCCAATCAATAGGAGGGGATGTAAAAGGAAAGTATGCCCTGACCAGGCAGTTAATCTGAGCAGAGCTTAAAAGATTCAAATCTTGCACTGGTACATTTTGCAACATTGATCTGGAGAGCCTCTCATTGTGTTTGCCCTGCAGTTTTCACAGTTTAATTCATGATCCTATGAATATCCAATTCATTAGAAATCCGCAACCACTAATACAGTATATCACGGGTTGCAAACTATCACTCATCAGACAGGTAACATAAAAACACTGCTACACAGCAGTTAGTGGTTAGTAGAGTAAATACGTTATTAGTTTATTTGCTATACCATTAGCTGTAGGACAGGGGTAGTTATGGTAATCACTCCAGCAACCTAATAAAAGTCAGGAGGACGGTCAATAAACAAACAAACAAACAAACAAACACTGTGTACTTATTGGCCAGGGCCCTTTCCACACCAATTTTGAGGTGGATGCACTTTTCTGGAGTGTAGGAAGGTTTGGGCTGCAACAGGTTTTGATCCTATTGTTCATTTTTTAAGTTTGTGATGACATTTCCAACTCTTCCCCATCCCAAGCCAAACCAATCCCATGTCTTATCACAATTGGTATTATTCCTGTGCTTGAAAAATACAATCTCCTTTTAATTTTGTCTGCTGCCCTAAATTATTGACCCACAGGCGCTGGTTCTACTTCCAAATTAGGCTCTGTGAGACCACAGTGAGCATCAGCAGGCAGTGCATTTCTGCATGCCGTCACAATCAAACTTGGTCTCTTTCTTACTCAGCCACAGTACATAGGTATTTTCCAATAGGGCCCGTGATCAGGAGCAAGAGCTCTGCCGTATGTTTTGTTCCCCACTGTTATCTTCGGTTTCCCCTTGAGAGGAATTAATACTTTCTCTTAAATATGATAATTGGCTGCCTACCTCCGTTCGGTGGGCAGCTGACCGAGGCCCTGTTCTAATGTGATCTCCTATATTTTGAATTTGTATTGCACCTAATCTGACACTCAAAATACTAGCCAATTAATTACCTTTGAAACACTGTACAGTCGACAAATTATTTGCCACACCAAGTCCCACAGACAGCCTTTGAGATAAATTACCTTTTTTGGAGATGTTAGTTGAGGGGGTCCATGTTGACCAGGACATGAGGCATTACTCCACTTCAAATAGTACCATATTTCTTTATTGTTCACCTGAATGAGCTGATAGGTTTGAATTTCTCACCCAGAAAATGGCACCTTTAATGACACAACATTCCATCATTGCTGTACTAAACTGTCATCCCAGATTACATGCTGAGGTATTGCAGTTCTGACTCGCAGGTGCAAATGACTGCGAAGCTAAAGTGTAAAAACAAATTTAATAACAACATGCTTCCAGCTGGGCGCTGCACCATAAGACTGTATATTGGTCAGTTAGGGCTATATATATTTGTAACAAATTCTCCAACTCATGCTAACTTCCCCTCCAGCCAGGGAAGTTCATTGAATTAACCTCATGTTGCCCTCTTTCAGATGAGGAATGGTAATGCAGTGGAATGAGGCACCTAATCTCATAATCAGTATTCACCATCAATATTAGCCCATTTATTGCACAGTAAAGTCCCTGTATTATGCCCCAACGGCTTTGTCAGTTCCAACCATGCAGCAGTGTGATATCTTTTTATTTTTCCCCCAAGCCAAAATTACAAAATGCAAATAGTCCTTGAATTTGAATTATGACTTCCTCTTGACTATATTTAGTAAACTGGTGACTGAGAAAGAAAAAACACAGATAACATTTGAGCATTATTTTCAATAGTGGAAAGTTATTTCAGTGAGACGTGCAATCAATCAAATATAAATTGGAGTTGCCCAAGTAAGTCAGAGTCCAAATTGGACTGCTTCATGGACCACTTTGTCTGGGAAGCCAAATGAGGCAATACAAATCTTGACTTGATAAGAGTAGCGATGCAGTAAAAATTAAAAAATTCAAAGTCCCCTTTAGGACTAGATGATAGATGATCGAGCTCAACATGATCAGGGACTCAAATACCAATGTCCAGGAACCAGGTATATAATTTTTTTTAAAAATAACTTTAAACAAAATAGGAGCAGTTTGGATAAATTAAATGGGAATGTAAGTAAGAGGACAAATGGGATAACTTTAAAGGTGTTAGCATATCTGACCCTAAATGGATTAATAAATGAATCAGAAGCAAAACGGGAAGAACCTCTTCAAAACCACGTTGGACAATGGTTTGGAGGTTCATTAGGGAAATAGGACGGTTTATAAACAAGTTAAAAGGGTGGTCAGAGGGCCAGAAAGAAAGTAGGATTGCTGCAGAGGAATAACACAACAGTAAGACATCTTATTATTAAAGCAGTGGGGCAGCACGGTGGCCTAGTGGTTAGCACAACTGCCTCACGGCGCTGAGGTCCCAGGTTTGATCCCGGCTCTGGGTCTCTATCCGTGTGGAGTTTACACATTCTCCCCGTGTCTGCGTGGGTTTCGCCCCCACAACCCTAAAAATGTGCAGAGTAGGTGGATTGGCCACGCTAAATTGCCCCTTAATTGGAAAAAATAATTGGGTAATCTAAATTTATAAAAAAAATAAAAATTATTAAAGCAGTGAAGGAGCAATTGGGGAAGAGGAGAGGACCACAAAACAACATTCAGATAAAGCTGAAACTAAGGATGAACACAAAATAGAATACAGTAAGAAGTCTCAACACCAGGTTAAAGTCCAACAGGTTTGTTTCAAACACTAGCTTTCGGAGCACTGCTCTTTCCTCAGATGAATGAAGAGGTATGTTCCAGAAACATAGCGAGACAAAGTCAAAGATGCAAGACAATGCTTTGAATGTGAGCATTTGCAGGTAATTAAGTCTTTACAGATCCAGAGATAGGAGTAACCCAAGTTAAAGAGGTGTGAATTGTCTCAAGCCAGGACAGTTGGTAGGATTTCGCAAGCCCAGGCCAGATGGTGGGGGATGAATGAATTGGGACATGAATCCCAGGTCTCGGTTGAGGCCGCACTCGTGTGCGGAACTTGGCTATAAGTTTCTGCTCGGCGATTTTGCGTTGTCGCGTGTCCTGAAGGCCGCCTTGGAGAACGCTTACCTGGAGATCAGAGGCTGAATGCCCTTGACAGCTGAAGTGTTCCCCGACTGGAAGGGAACATTCCTGCCTGGTGATTGTCACGCGATGTCCGTTCATCTGTTGTCGCAGTGTCTTCATGGTCTCGCCCATGTACCACGCTTTAGGACATCCTTTCCTGCAGCGTATGAGGTAGACTACGTTGGCCGAGTCGCACAAGTATGTACATTTGTGTATGTACCTGATGGGTGGTGTTCTCACATGTAATGGTGGTACCCATGTTGATGATCTGGCACGTCTTGCAGAGATCGCCCTGGCAGGGTTGTGTGGTGTTGTGGTCACGGTTCTGAAGGCTGGGTAGTTTGCTGCAAACAATGGTTTGTTTGAAGTTGCGCGGTTGTTTGAAGGCAAGTAGTGGGGATGACCTTGGCAAGATGTTCACCTTCATTGATGACGTTTTGAAGGTTGCGAAGAAGATGTCGTAGTTTCTCCGCTCCTGATGACGAAGGGCATTCTGTCGTTGTGTCCCGTGTTTGTCTTCTGAGGAGGTCGGTGCGGTTTTTTGCTGTGGCGCGTTGGAACTGTCGATCGATGAGTCAACGCCATATCCCGTTCGTACGAGGGCATCTTTGAACGTCTGTAGATGTCTGTTACGCTCCTCCTCATCTAAGCAGATCCTGTGTATACGGAGGGCTTGTCCATAGGGGATGGCTTCTTTAATGTGTGTAGGGTGGAAGCTGGAGGTGGAGCATTGTGAGGTTATCCGTGGGTTTGCGGTAAAGCGAAGTGCTGAGGTGACTGTCCTTGATGGAGATGAGTGTGTCCAAGAATGCAACCGATTTTGGAGAGTAGTCCATGGTGAGTCTGATGGTGGGAGGGAACTTATTGATATCATTGTGTAGTGGTTTCAGTGATTCTTCGCCGTGGGTCCAAAGGAAAAAAATGTCATCGATGTATCTGTTGTATAACGCCGGTTGAAGGTCCTGCGCGGTGAGGAGGTCTTGTTCATACATGTACATGAAGTTGTTGGCATATTGAGGTGCAAATTTGGTCCCCATGGCTGTTCCATGCGTCTGGATGAAGAACTTGTTGTCGAAGGTTAAGACGTTGTGATCCAGAATGAAGCGGATGAATTGCAGAATTGCGCCTGGAGATTGGCAGTTGTCGGTGTTGAGATCTCCAACGCGGGTAGCATGGGGGGCAGCAGGGTAGCATGGTGGTTAGCATAAATGCTTCACAGCTCCAGAGTCCCAGGTTCGATTCCCGGCTGGGTCACTGTCTGTGTGGAGTCTGCACGTCCTCCCCCTGTGTGCGTGGGTTTCCTCCGGGTGCTCCGGTTTCCTCCCACAGTCCAAAGATGTGCGGGTTAGGTGGATTGGCCATGCTAAATTGCCCGTAGTGTCCTAATTAAAGTAAGGTTAAGGGTGGGGTTGTTGGGTTACGGGTATAGGGTGGATACGTGGGTTTGAGTAGGGTGATCATGGCTCGGCACAACATTGAGGGCCGAAGGGCCTGTTCTGTGCTGTACTGTTCTATGTTCTAAGTACGTGGGATGAAAGCACGTAGGGTGCTCTGAAGGTCTGGATTGAAGGTCTTGATCAGTCTGTTGAATTCGCGGGTGTGTTCCTTGGTCGGATCTGTGGGTAACTGGCTGTAGTGTTCCTGGTTGTTGAGTTGTCGGTACACTTCTTTGCAGTAGTCGTTCTGTTCAGTATGGCGGTGTCTCCTTTGTCTGCTGGTTTGATGACGATGTTGCGGTTGGTCTCGAGAGCGGATGGTGTTGCATTGTGCTTGGGTAACATTCGGGGCTGTCTTGTGAATGCGACTGATGAATCTGGCATTGACACGACTCCTGACGGCTTGAGCATACATGTCGAGTCTAGGGCAGCAGCCTTCCGGAGGGGTCCAATTCGACTGTTTCCTCTTCGGTTGCCGCACCGCAGATGTCTCGGTCTGCTGTTCCAGTTCATTGGTTGACTCATTGGGTTCATTGTCAGCCTTTTTTGGTCTGTGGAAGAACCACCGGAGCCTCATTCGCCTGATGAATTTCTCCGTGTCAGCCGCGAGACTGATGGGGTCCATTTTGGTGCTGGTGCAGAAATTGAGCCCTCTGCTGAGGACTTCGATTTCGTCTGGTTGAAGGGTGTAGTCCGACAAGTTGACAATAGCTTTCCCTGTGTTGTTTTCTACTGTGTACCGGGAGAGGCTTGGTTGCCTCTGGTGGTGATGCCGAGTTTCTCAAACTACCTGTTCTTGGTGTGCATATAGGTGGCGTAGTATCTTTATCTCATCTGTTTGGTGGTGTTCCGCAGCTGGTCTGCTGCGACCTGAACGCAAGTTGAGAATACGGTGTCTATCTTGGTTTCCAGGTTGCGGCGTCTGCTGTTGAGCTGGTGTACGAGGTGGTTGAGGAGTGTGAGAGAGAGCTGAGTCTCTCAGCTTGGTCTGTGTTGTAGGTTGACTTTGGTGGGTTTGTGATCTGTAGCCCTTTCGGGATCTTGTCTGCTTTCTTGCATCTTTGTAGAACCATATACCTCCAATTATAAGCATGTCCTTTGTTTTGGGAACCCATGTGAATAATTCAAATCTCTTTGGAGACAACTGTAATCTGTTATTGACTCCATTACAAATCTCAAATTCGGGTCACCCATTCTTTTGTGTTTTCACACTTGCAACTTTGTCCTTATCAAATAAACATATGCCAGCCTTTGAATTGCAATTAATTCAAATCTGTTTACCAACTTCCCAAACCAGGTGCTTCCATTCTCTTATTTTTTTTAAACCTGAATCCCAAACTAGAAGTTGTATTCCAGCAATCTGTGAATCATCTAAAACAGTCATAATTCTCCAGCCGTTGGGATTCTCTCTTTTTCCGCTGGCAGCGCACCACCACCCGCAGGATTTCCCAATGGTGTGGGGTGGCTTCAATGGGATTCCCATTGACAAGCGGCAGGAAGGGACAGTCCCGCCACCTGCGAACGGCACACTGCCAAGAAACACATGGCTGGGGGACCAGAGAATCCCACCCAACATTTCACACTTCTGTCACCTGCCTGTTTAAAAATAAATTTAGAGTGCCCAATTCATTTTTTCCAATTAAGGGGCAGTTTAGCATGGCCAATCCACCTACCCTGCTCATCTTTGTGTTGTGGGGGCGAAACCTACGCAAACGCGGGGAGGATGTGCAAACTCCACACGGACAGTGCCCCAGAGCCGGGATTGACCCTGGGACCTCGGCGCCGTGAGACAGCAGGGCTAACCAGTTGACAGGGTAGATGCTGGGTGGTTGTTTCCTCGGGCTGCAGAGCCTGGAACTAACGGCCATAACTTAAAACTATCGTTGGAAACTGATGGCCACCTGGAATCACAAAACTTTAAAGTGCACATTACCTGCTCTTGAAAACTGTGCTGAAACCTCCAATAGGTGCATCAAAAGTGTCTCTACAGGCTCAGCAGTGTTGGGATTCAAGAAGACCGTGCCCCACTTTTTACTGCCCAAGCTGCCGTAAAGCAGGTACGTATAAAGGGCCCAGTGAAATTGACGGGGCTGGGGGAAGATAAGTGTCCAAGTAAAGTGGATGGCAATTGAGGGTGGGCGGGTCAGAGGTCGAGTGTGTGTGGGGAATGGCGAGGTGGGTCAAAGGTTGTGGTGAGGGAATAGCATGGAGGGGTGATGGAGGACCTAGGGGTGTGGAGAGAGCCACGTGTGGGAATCATCAGTCTGGGTATTTAAAACAGTTACGCCATAGTTGTAAGAGGGTTTATTTCTTCGAACATTTTCTGAGTAACTGAGTGTAACCCTGGCAGAACCATCCAAAGTTAGTGATTTATCTCGTTTTGTCAGATGGTTCCCAGCGTAGCACAATTGTCCAGAGGAATTTAGCGCTCTGGACAATTGCCCTGCAAATGCTCACCTGAGAAGTTCCAAGAGGGATTCCCCAGTACATCTTTTGGGTAGCCCCTGAATCCAAAGCTCAGGAGCCCGGAACTTGAAACCCTCGCGATCATGGATGGTTTCAAGATAAAGGGTTGGCTGTTTAGGACTGAAATGAAGAGAAATTCCTTCATTTAAGTGTTGTGAATCTTTGGAATTCCCTGTCTCCAGAGGACTGTGTCATTGAGTATATTTGAACTCAAGATTGATACATTTTCAGACACGTTGGAATCCATGCGAAAGGGAATATGGTAAGAAAGTGGAATGGAGGTGAAAAATCAGCCATGATCTTGTTGAATGGAAGAGCAGGCTCAAGGATCTTGAATGACCTACTCCTCTGGTTTGAGGTAGAGAATTACAAAGATTTACAACCCTCTAGTGAAGAAATTTCGCCTCATCTCAGAACTAAATGGCCAACCTTTCATCCTGAAATTATGACCCCTAGTTACAGACTCTTCAGGCCAGAGGAAACAGTCTTGTAGCAGCTCCTCAGTGAAGTCTTTTCAGAACTTATTTTGGATTTTGGCATAGCATCAAATTTGCTGACGGCACAAAAGTAGGGAATTTCCAGTTTTATTTTCTTACATTCTTAATTTATATGTATATAGCAGGTACAGAAATGAGCCCAACATTGTTCTCTGGGGTTGCATCGGCAGCATTCTACATTCCAGGGAACATTGATTCACCTTTATTTTCTGTCCATTAACCATCTATCCATGTTCCACCTTTTTATTTTACCATACACTTGAACTTTTATCCAAAGGCTTTCTGTAAGGCACATTATGGAACATATTCCGACGCTTATTATGCAGCGCATTTACTGCTTTCCTTTTTTTTGTCTACTTGGTTGATAGCTTGAAAAACAGCAGTTAAATTTGTCAAGCACAACTGACCATTAACAAACTCATACAAACAAACTCATAATTTTATCATGAATTATAGGCTCTGGTTGTCTGCAACTGACAATTGTTTCATATTTTTCTTTCATGCAGCTACATTCTCTCATCCCTTGTCAATTGTGAACAGTGACCCCGGCGTTGAGGACTTGTGAAGGAGTTCTTCGCTGGAGATTAATGAAATCTCTGCAAATGGCTAAAATCATCTGTTTCTTCATGTTTTCCACTGATTCCACCAAAATTACAGTGGTGAAACCTCATATAAATTCTCCCTTAAAATGTTTACCTAACAGTGGTTAGCACTGCTGCCTTGTGGCGCCGTGATCCCAGATTCGATCCCGGCCCCGGATCACTGTCCGTGTGGAGTTTGCACATTCTCCCCAGTGTCTGCATGGGTTCCGCCCCCACAACCCAAAGATGTGCAGGGTAGGTGGATTGGCAACGCTAAATTGCCCCTGAATTAGGTACTCTAAATTTATTTTTTTAAATGTTTACCTAATTTATGTATATGTGCCATATCTTCATCTGCATGACTAAATTTATTTTTACATTCCTGAGTGGTGCCACTCTTTAATTGTTAGTTTTTTTTATCAACTAATAAAAGTCTTTACTGATCCCTTTTATTCATCTGTTGGCCTGCTTTGAACTTCCTTTATAGTCTTGCCTACCAACTGCTCTTTTTCCTATCGTGATAGCCATATGCTCCCCTTTTAAGGTTCAGGCAATTTAATGTATTTGCATAAATCCCTGGGGATAATAGGTATTTATCACAGGGTCTTGAGAGAGGCAAGAACTGTGAGGCATCAACCATTGTGCTATGGAGTCACTGGAGAAGTTCCAGTAGATTAATAACAGACGAATAATGAAGCAGATGCAATCTAGTCCGGATGCATTAATCTTCTTTAGAGTATAAAATAATGCAATTATTAACTACAGTAATATCCTAACTAAAAGCTTGAGCATGAGCTAGGAAAGGGAAAATTTGGCCTAACCAACCTCGTTGATTTTTTTGAGGAAATTACATTTCAAATTAAATGCTTAAATCCCGATAAAGTGATGTGGCTAGCTTTACAAAGAACAAAGAAAAGTACAGCACAGGAACAGGCCCTTCGGCCCTCCAAGCCTGCGCCGACCATGCTGCCCATCTAACCTAAAGCTTTTTACACTTCAGGGCCCGTATCCCTCTATTACCATCCTATTCATGTATTTGTCAGGATGCCCCTTAAACATCACTATCGTACCTGCTTCCACCACCTCCTCCGGCAACGAGTTCCAGGCACCCACTACCTTCTGTGTAAAAAAAACTTCCCTCGCACATCTCCTCTAAACATTGTCTCTGTCACCTTAAACCTATGTCCCCTGGTAATTGACCCTTGACCCTGGTAAATACCCTTGGAAAATGCTTCTGACTATCCACTCTGTAAATGTCCCTCAGAATTTTGTAGACTTCTATCAGGTCACCCCTCAACCTCCGTCGTTCCAGTGAGAACAAACCAAGTTTATCTAACCTCTCCTCATAACTATTGCCCTTCTTACCAGGTATCATCCTGGTAAATCTCTTCTGCACTCTCTCCAAAGCCCTGACATTCTTTTGGTGGTGTGGCGACCAGAATTGAAATGAAAATCGCTTATTGTCACGAGTAGGCTTCAATGAAGTTACTGTGAAAAGCCCCTAGTCGCCGCATTCCGGCGCCTGTCCGG
Source organism: Scyliorhinus canicula (assembly GCF_902713615.1). Lineage (NCBI taxonomy): Eukaryota > Metazoa > Chordata > Chondrichthyes > Carcharhiniformes > Scyliorhinidae > Scyliorhinus > Scyliorhinus canicula. The sequence goes on along the minus strand of NC_052163.1, from coordinate 96,221,566 downwards.
GGAGGCTGGTACAGGAATCGAACCGTGCTGCTGGCCTGCTTGGTCTGCTTTATAAGCCAGCGATTTAGCCTTGTGAGCTAAACCAGCCCCTCTTTCTACTCATCGTTGGTATCCAATATGGACCATGACCTCTGGCTGTTCACCCTCACCCTTCCGAATGTCCTGCAGTTGCTCAGTGTCATCCTTGCACCTGGCACCAGGGAAGCAACAGCATTCTGGTGTCAAATCTGCAGTTGCAGAAACATCAATCTGTTCCATTTATGATAGAATCCCCAATCACTATTACTCTCACACTCTTTTTCACAACCCCCACCCCGTCCGACTGAGTAGCCTCTCATGGTGCCATGAATTTGGCTCTTGCTGTATTCCCCTGAGACAACATCTTCCCCAGAAGTATCTAAAACAGAAAACTCGTTGGATACGGAGATAGACCCAGGGGCCTGCTACACTCCTTGACTCGTGCTATTATTCTGTATATTTGTCACTCATCCCATTTATGCCTCTGCACTCTTTACCTATGGACTCTTTACTTGTGGTGTGACCATGTCACTGTAAAGGCTATTCACAAAGATCTCAGTCTTGTGGATTCTCCACTGTGACACCAGCCATTATTATGGCTCTGAAACACAGACTATCTGTAGCTGGATACTTACTGCACACGTGGTTGCCATGAACACTAGAAGTGTCCCTGACTTCCCACGTCTCACAGGAGGAGCATTCAACATGGCCGATCTGCCCTGCCATCTCTTTGCCTTAAATTACTCCCTTTACCTTTACTCCCTCTGGTTTAAATAATATTAGATATATATACAGACGACTTTACTTTGATTCTTGTACTTTAAACACTACTAAATTTAAAATAATATTGTTTTAAAGACCACTTTACAGTTGCCAGTAAATTATATCAGTATTAAAAGATACATAAGGAAAACAAGTAAGATACTCACCAACCAATCTCTTATTATGATATCACACTTGATTTTCTCCAAATCCAGTTCGCAACTGAGACCCAGTACCACCTACCAAACTCTTTTATCTCCCTGGCTCTACTTTCAGTCTCACTCTTTAACTCCCTGGCTCTGCTTTCAGTCTCACTCTTTCTCATGCTCTTTTATTTCCCCGGCTCCACTTTCAGTCTTGCTCTTTGTCATGCTATTTTATCCTCTTGGCTCCACACTCAATCTCTCTCATTCTCGCGCTCTCCCTCCCGGTTCCACACTCAATCTCCCTCTTTATCGTACTCTCCCCTCTGGTTTCACTCTCCATCTCTCCCCTTCTCATGGTCTCCCTCCCAGTTCCACACTCAATCTTGCTGTTTCTCGCGCCCTTGATCTCTTCAACTCGACACTCTGCCTTGCTCTTTCTCATGTTCTTTTCTCATCGTTGCTTCACTCTTGGGGTACGATTCTCACAAAAGGGAACATAGTCCCATAGCAAGTGTGTTTAGCAGCGTGTTTCTCGGCACTCGCAGAGCTGAGAAACACCTGGCTATTCAACCCGACCCGTGTTGAATAAGGGGCTTGAACAGCTAATGGATGGCAGAGGCCGCACATATCCCCGTTTTGTGCAGTGGGAGCCCCACTCGCCTGAACGCCCCATTGTAGTGAGAGAAATGGCATCCCGATCTCCGAGGGCCCCAAAACGATTCCAGACTTCTACCCAGCCCAAATGCACTATGCGACGGTCCCCCGTTCTCTCTCCCAGCCCCCAAACACCCACGGCGGGCAACCCTGGCCCGATCATGCGTGCAAGAAAATGCCAACTTGGTAATGCCAACCTGGAATTGCCCATGCCAGCTGGCAGTGCCACGTGTGCACCTTGGCAGTACCAGGCTGGCACCCAGGTGGCACCAGCAGTGCCAGGGAACCACCCTGTTCAAAGGGCATGCAGCTGGGGGCTTCCAATCCCCGAGGAGACCCCCCACGTGTGCCATTCCTTCTGCTCTCCGTTTGTGGGGACCAGTGCTAAACGGCGCTTGTCCGAGCTCTCTGAGGCGAAGGGGTGGAATCCCAAAGCCTCGGGATTCTGCACATTAGAGTGAGGTTTACTGCCTTGCTCAATTTGCAGATTTGCCAAAAAGAGATCCAGCTTTTGTGGCGGGATTCACATTGCAATGTTCTCAAGATCCCATTGGATCTCCCAAGGCGTGGTGAGCAGCGTAGATCCCGGGAGCCGTGTCTCCCGGCTTTCAACGGCCAAGCTGAGCCGCGCGCAGCGAGCTGCTTTTCTGGTGCAGCTTGGCTGTTGGATTCTGTCCATAATCTCACTCTTTCTCATGCTCTTTAATCTCTTCCGCTCCGCACTCAGAGTCGCTCTTTCTCAGGCTCTTTTATCCTCCTGGCTCTGCACTGGGTCTCGCTCTTTCTGTGCTGTGTTGAGATATGGTGCTTTTCAGCTGAATACATTCAATCATTGCAGTCGTTAAAGCAGAATGCTGAGCTATATACAGGCACGGCAATAGGGTGAAAGTCAAGAAAAGTTACAATTGAACTGCAGTGCTGTGGTTAGATTACAACTTGAGCACTGTGTTCACACCAAGAAATTTAAGCACGCGAGTCAGTTTAGGGAAATACCATGAGGCTGATTGCTATTGCAAGAGGATTGTCTTGTGAATCAAGACATTGCTCAGTGGGGCATAAAACCATATGAGCAGTAGGATCCAAGTTCAATTCCTGGTCTATGCTCTGTTAACTTATCTCAGCCTGGATAGTCAATGTGCATTACAATGCCCTCCATGCTGCTGGGCCAAGAGGTAAAATAGCAACCAGAATGTTCCATTATTGTTATCCAGTGGCCCCTGCTGGAAACTGTGCTTTAGACAAGATAAGATTCAGCTATGGAGCATATTTCAATCGAGTAGGCTATCGATAAAAAATAGCTGGTCTTCCTGGTAACTTAGTTAGCGTGCGCGTGCAGCTGAGTGTGTGGGGCAGAAGTGGGGGGGGGGGGGGGGGGGGGGGGGGGGGAGAGAGAGAAAGAGAGCTTTGAAACACATATCCCGGCACAAACTGTGACTTCAGGAGAGGGAAGAAAATTGGGAGGGAAATTAAAGGATTGCTTACTGAGAGAGAATTAACATTGCTGTGAATATATAAGCCCTCAGGAGGTTGTTTCAAAATTAAAAACAATAAATGCTGGAGTCTCTGAATATTCAACGCAGTTTCATAAAATTGCATTCCTATGAGATTGATTAACTCAAATTCATGTCTACACAGTCCCGCTGTAATCGGATTGTTTCCCTGTTCCCATTTCTCTCTTTGCATTATAAGTATCCTATATGAAAGTCTTGTCGGAAACGTTCGACTGTAGGTTTAAATTTAGGATGAATGAAGGGGGCCATGTGATATGGGCCGAAATTCTCCGACCCCCCGCAGGGTTGGAGAATCACCCGGGGCCGCCGAAAATCCCGCCACCGCCGTTGCAGAAATTCTCCGCCACCCAGGAATTGGCGGGGGTGGGAATCATGCCCCACCGATCAGCGAGCCCCCTGCGGCGATTCTCTGGCCCGCGATGGCCCGAAGTCCCGCCGCTGGGAGGCCTCTCCCGCCGCCGTGGTTTGAACCACCTCTGGTGGCGGCGGGATCGGCGGCGCAAGCGAGCACCCGGGGTCCTGGGGGGGGGGCGTGGGGCGATCGGACCCCGGGGGTGCCCCCACGGTGGCCAGGCCCGCGATCGGGGCCCACCAATCGGCGGGCGGGCCAGTGCCGTGGGGGCACTCTTTTTCTTCCGCCGCCGCCACGGCCTTCAACATGGTGGAGGCGGAAGAGAATCCCCCAGCGCGCATGCGCCGGTGGTGACGTCAGCACAGCTGACGCACCAGCGCATGCGCAAACCGGCGAAGGCCTTTCGGCCAGCGCGGGCGTCAAAGGCCGTTGTTGCCGGTTTTGCCGCCAGTCGGTGTGGTACCAACCACTCCGGCGCGGGCCTAGCCCCTCAATGTGAGGGCTTGGCCCCTAAAGGTGCGGAGAAGGTGCGGCAATGGGACACTGATGGTTAAGGACATGTACACGGACGATAGAGTAGCGACCCTGGAGGAACTCATCGAGAGGTTCCAACTACCAAAAGGAAACAAACTAAGACACGTCAAAAAGTTCCTCTGTAAGGAAACGCTGACGTACCCCCCGATACCAGGCCATTCACTGGTTGTGGAACCGTGGAGCCCTGTACGGTCAACTGTTGGAGGAGATACGCTCCCACTGGACGAGACGATGGAAAAATGGGAGGAAGAACTAGGCATAGAAGCAGGAGGAGTACTCTGGATCGAAGCACTGCACAAGGCAAACACCGCCTCCTAACGTTGAGCCTAACGTAGCTAAAGTGGTGCGCAGAGTGCAACTAAACAGAATTCGAATGAGCAGGTTCTTTCTGGAGGTGGGGACAAATGCAAACGGTGCCAGGGAGGCCCGCCTAACTACACCCACATGCTCTGGGCCTGCCCCAGACTTGTCAGGTTCTGGATGATCTAGTTTGAGGCAATATCCAAGTTCGTGGGGATGAGTGTGGAAACATGCCCAAAAGTGGCAGTCTTCAGGGTTTCAGAGCAGCCAGAACTGTTTATGGGGAGGGGGCCGTCGCCCTTGCCTTTGCCTTCCTAATCGCCAGAAAATCCTGCTTGGATGGCGATCAGCAGCACCATCCAAACTGCAGACTGGCTGTCTGACCTGGTGGAATTTCTCAGGCTGGAGAAAATAAAATTTGCCATCCGGGGATCAGAACAGGGCTTCCAGATGGAAGCCATTCACCAACTTGTTCCAAGATCTGTTCACAGCCAGCAACCAGTCGACTGAGGGGAGGGGAGGGTAGGTGGAGGGGCCAGGAGGGGAGTTGCAAACAAGCCGCGAGACAAAGGGGAGAAGGGGAGAAGGAGAGGGCGGAGGGAGGAGGGGGGGGGGGGGGGGTAAAAGCAACCAAAGTAGGCAAGAGAGACGAGGGAAACAAAAAAACACAGGTGACGGGCCCGAGGGCATGCTGAAAACCAAAGCAAAGGTGAAGACACCTGTAAATACATGCTCAGGCCACACTGGGGATTATAACAGAAGCAGATTGGCTAAAAGGCGAGCACAGCCACAGCAAGAGGAGATATGTCCATATATGTGATAATTTATTTTTGTCTTTTTCCTCCCTTTTTCTCTCCCTCTTTTGTTTGTGATTTTAATTTTCCCTTTTGTGCATGGGTATGCAACATGTAACTTATGAACTGAAGTGTGAAACGCAAAATATGAAAACGAATGAAAACTTTTTTTAAAAATAATTTACTAAATGAATAATAATAATAATCGCCTGTTGTCACAAGTAGGCTTCAATGAAGTTACTGTGAAAAGCCCCTAGTCGCCACATTCCAGCGCCTGTTCGGGGAGGCTGGATACATGAAGCGAGGATACAGGAAGCTAGGAGCAGCTGTGGACTGTTTGTTGAAAAGACTAATTCTGCGGTGTGTGCCATGGGTGATAAGTTCAAAGATGTGCAGGTTAGGTGGGGTTACAGGGATAGGGTGGGGGAAGTGAGCTTGGGTGGGGTGCTCTTTCAGAGGGTCGGTGCAGACCCAATGGGCCGAATGGCCACCTCATGCACTGTAGGGATTCTATGAAATATAGTTAGGGAATGCCAGTTTCTGTAGTTATTGTACAAGTTGCCTACAAAAAGAATAGTGTTTCGCCAATAGTTTAGTCATTTGCTACATTAAAAGTTTTAAAACGCGGGTCATTCAGCTAATAACTTAATATCTTTTTAAAGATTACTAGTTTCTGCAGAGACTTGTACTTTTCTCTATTTTAACCTGTCACACACGTCTCTATTTTTGTTCTAGCAATATTATTATGGTCATTGCTTCTCTGCTTTCTCATCTTGTTCCTCTTAATCTCCAAATAACACTAAGTACCACTGTCACTTTCCTCCTCCTGTGTCATCTCTGATTGTAATTTATTCATTCTTTTCCAAAAATCTTCTCAAAATTCTGAAACTCCAAAGGGATACAGTTCTGGAGTACAGTCCCTTGGGTGCCAGTTCTTGCTGGAGTAAAACCGGAAGTAATAACCATCATCACAGTGAGATTCAATTTCAGCAAAAATTTGTGAAACCACTTAGAAGAGGTCATCTCCCACCCCATCAGCTTCAAGAAGTAACTTTGTTTTGAAGTGTTAAAGATTGTTTGCTGTTTGGAAACAATCCCCTCACCAACATCCAAACATTGTTCAACAGGATGTTCATATCTGACTGTAACTTATAGCCTGTTCGGTGATCTGGGCATTTTCTGCTGAGTATAATGCATCATGCAACAGCTCCTTTGGAGTAATTCTACTCTCAATTAGAGTGTAAATCACTCAAAATTCAATGCTGATTTTTTTTTCCTCTGTTTTTCAACAGGAGGCTCAGGAAAGTTACCTGGAAAAAGCTGAGGAGTTGTATTCTGTTATGTGTGCTGCTGCAGATAAGGTTGGTTTAGCTTTAATAGGTTCTTTGTCATGTGCAGATTAAACTCTGTACCAGATTCTTCCTCAGTCGATTCCAAAGATTATTTTTTAAATTAGTTTCCGCAGTTTGAATGGACTTTCGAGTGGACATTGGTCCTCAGAACAAAACAGGCTTGAATTCAGCATTGACAGGCAATCTCACTGAGAAAACACAATGATTTCCATGGCAATGAAAAAATATCACCTGCGTTACAGTGGGCACCCTTTTCCGGGTGGACCTAAGGTACTTTATTGGAGCTGAAAAGGAGTTCACTCTTCATCTGATATGTGTTTCACCTGGCTTAGGATGTGCTTGATGGGTAATGTAAAACGTGCCACACTTGACATAAGAGTGCTTGTTGGCGATCATGGGTCTCTGAAGTAAGAAAGCATTCCCTTTCACTTAGCCTTGAAGAATACAAAACATACCATATGAAAACATATTTCAGTTCTTCAACCCAAACATCTGAGTTCGTCATCAGTTGAACAATATAAAGGATAACTTGTCGGGGGGGAAACCTTTCCATATGAAGGCACATTATGCATGCAAAACTCTGTACTTTTTGATGGCTCTTCTAGCATCTCTGGCAAAGCACAGTGCTGGAAGGTCTCAGTATGTCTGGCAGCATCTGTGGAGAGGGAAAAAGAGTTAACATTCGAGTCCAATATGACTCATCTGGAGTCATATTAGACTTGAAACGTTAACTCTATTTCTATAGTAATTTGATACTTTTCTCTTTTATCCTCAACATTGTTCTCCCCATCTCAGTATTTTTGTTTCTTGCTATTTTAGCAACAGCATTGAAAACTTTGAACTATATTTCAATCGTCCCGTGTGTGCGTGGGTTTCCTCCGGGTACTCCGGTTTCCTCCCACAGTCCAAAGATGTGCAGGTTGGGTGGATTGGCCATGATGAATTGCCCTTAGTGTCCAAAATTCTATGATTAACCTAGGACAAAAGTTCGGCACAACGTTGTGGGCCGAAGGGCCTGTTCTGTGCTGTATTTCTCTATACAGTAGTCCCCCGTTATACCGCGGGTGTTCGGGTCCAAGACAGCCACCCGCGTTGTATCCGAGCCGCGGATATCCAAGATGGCGGATATCCAAATGAATGAACGAGAGGAAACATCGCTGACTGTGCTGAACATTGCTGAATGGAAGGGTGTTTTAAATAAAAAACATCAAAGTCCGTTCAAGTCTTAAATCAAGTTTTAAATTTATTAAAATATATACAATAATATATACATACAATAATATACTTAAAATTGTACTTACAAGCATATTTTTAAAAATCATTTAAAAATGTCTGTGAGTTTCTTCTGGCACACCCCCTTCCTCATCTTGACTTGTGCTTGCCTCTGGAGGTTCTTCAGGTGTAGGATGTATATCGGGTCGAAGTCCTGTTGCTCTGTGTATGCTATGAGCCACTTCAGGTGCGTGATGGCATCCGAGTGGCTCTTTGCCACTGCGCGTTGGGGGTCTTCTTCTTCTGCCTCCTCTTGGGTGACCTGGTCGATGATCTCCTCCTCTGTGAATGTTTCTGCGGGTGCCATGTCACCCTCTGCTGCTGCCCACCTGTTCACCCAATCCTGGAGTGTTAAGTTCTCATCCAGGTGGTCCTCTAGCCTCTCCTCAGCTGCCCTGATCTCTGCTTCAGTAAAGCCTACGAAGTCCTCTTCATCCGGGTAATGTTGGGGTCGTGGGAGTGCTGCTCCTAGGGCCTTGTTCCAGCAGTTGGCGATGGTCTTCTCCATCACAGCTCCCCAGGCCTTCCCTGCCAGATAACAGGCATCCTTGATGGTGATGGCTTTCAGGTAATCTGGGACAGTGAGAGGAGAGTCTATCATTTCCAGGATCAGTTCCTTTTTGTATACAGACTTGAAGGTCTGAATGATGCCAGCATCACATGGCTGGATCTTGCTGGTGGTGTTCTTTGGGAGATAGAGCACTTGGATCTGCCCATCCCTGGTCTTGAGAACATCTCCCTGAGGGTGGGCTGAGCAGTTGTCCAGTAGGAGTGTGGCCTTCTGCGGTAAGTTTCGGGCACTAAGGTGGTCCCTGACACTGGGTACGAAGAACTTGAAGAACCACTCCTCAAATAAGGAAGCTGTCATCCAGGCTTTGCCAGAGTTCCGGTAGGTAATGGGTAGGTTCTCCATGTTGATGTGGTGAAAGCATCTAGGAGACTTGAATTTGCCCACAATCAATGGCTTCAGCTTGTGTGTTCCCGTGGCATTGCTGGCAAACAGGATGGTGAGCCTGTTCTTGGCTTGCTTGTACCCCAGAGTCTTGTGGGCATCATCCTTGACAGCTAGGGTCTTGTCAGGCAGCATCTTCCAGTAGAGCCCTGAATCATCTGCATTGTAGAGTTGCTCTGGGGTCAGCTCCTCTTGCACCATGTAGTTCTTGAGGATGTCGGGAAAGGCTGCTGCTGCTCCTGAGTCGGCGGATCTCTGTTCACCACTGATGGTAACTGCACCTATCCCATGTCTTTTCTGGAACCGATGGAGCCAACCCTTGCTGGCTACGAAATTGCTGTCCTCTGGGTTGAGCTGGTGATGGAACTTCTCAGCCTGAGTCCTGATGATAGGTCCAGATAGGTGGGTGCCACCAGACTGTTCCTGGACAAACCAGGTGAACACAGCCTTCTCCAAGTTAATGTCACTAGCGTTCCTTGCCTTTTTCCTGGTAAGCCCTTCACTCTGAGAAACTGTCCCAACATATGTTCTTAAATTGGGCTCATCTTTCACCCACCCACGGAGGGTTGACTCTGGTACACCAGTCTCTCTGGATAATTTTGCCTTTGTTTCCCCGTTTCGAAGCCGGTCTATCAAATGTATCTTTTGCTTCACCGTGTAAGACTTGCGCTTAAACATTTTGAACGACAGTAACTGAACTCGAAGATACCTGCACTGGAAAAGGTATCCCTTTTATGGCTGGGTAACCGGGCTAATCGGTCGCGGCTACTCATCGCGGCTAATCGTTCTACAGTAATCATCGCGGGTAATCATCGCTGCTAATCGGTCTAATCATCGCGGGTAATCATCGCTGCTAATCGGTCTAATCATCGCGGGTAATCCTCGCTGCTAATCGGTCTAATCATGGCGGCTAAAAAAGGTGCTGTTTCAAAAAGAGTTTAAAATGAGTCAAGTAAGTTAGGGTCCATAAGCCCCCCCGCCGTATATCGCGAACCCCGGTATTGCGGAGCGCGGTATAACGGGGGACTACTGTATACCTATATTTCCTCTTTTTCTGTAAGCTTTAAATAATGTGTTCCACACAATAATCACCTTTCCTATATCCTCACTGTGTTGAGGTCAAGCTTTACCTAACTGCCACCTAGGACACCAGATGCAGAAATCCTCACTTGCCTTGGTCTTCCCTTCCCTGACAAGCTTGTAAAACAATGTTGCTACCCTTCTGATGGGTTTCCGAATATAAGTTGCTTGGCAATTCAGGTCAATTCAGTCAAAAGTTCTCCCAACAGTCATTATATCTCACTTAGAAATTTTTTCTACATAAATTTGTTTCTCTCATGGCCAAGGAATAGTTTCTTATGCAACAAATGCAGCATTCTGGAAATTAACAGCAAGTCGATCAGCATCTTTAAAGAGAAACACTAGAATGTTTTGGGTGCAAAGCCTTCCAAGGATCAAAACATTCTAGTGCAAAGGATCAACCTGGTTTTGACACTTTCCTGTTTCAATTTCCAAAAACTGGATTTTACTTCCAGCTTTATGATTTTATTCAATATTATTTATCTTTTCAAATTAGCTCATTAAAATATTTACAATTAATATAAAAATATGGCAAAGACTATAATAAATTGTTCAAATACATTTTTCTTTTTCTTTGCAGCATATGCTGGGAGATGGCGAGAACACAAAAATGAGAGTGGTTGAGCTGGAAGATGAAGTGAAAACTTTGAAGAAGATCAATAGAGACCTGTATGATTTTTCAGTGCAAGTTCTGACCAAGCAGTCATAAGTAGCAACAGATGGAGTGGGAAAGTACTGCAAATTATGTGGCATCCAGAGTCAGTTTTTTGTTGGTATTATGTCAATAGAGACATTCACAGACTTGGTAAAATGTACTGGTACGTCAAGCATTTCCAGTTGTGGTCCCATTTAGGAGTCTGTTTAATTTGAAGTATTTTGCGGAATTCAGAGGTCAGGGTGTTTGTGTCCCACACTTCTTCCCACTTGCGCAGTCAGGTCCAGATAAGTCCGATGTTTCTCGATCTGCTTTTATACCGTCCTTGTTGGCCTGTTAACTATGTTGATTCCTCAAACTAGTAATGGCCCCAGTATACGTTTTCCAGATTAACTCAATTTTGGGATTGGGGGCCCAGGCGACATTTTCTTTGGAGAAGATATTCCTTTCATCTTTGTTTGGTCTGCATTTTGAGAACCTATTTGTAAGTACAATACTGCCCTACATATTTATTCCACATATGGCCCCTTGAACCCTGTGCTTCCAATTCTTCATAGGCTTTTCCTGTTTGAACTTTGTGAACTGTAAGATTTGGAAAGGGCTGTTCTCTTGTTGCCACATTGGGGTTAAGATCTGTTGTGTGAGTATCTTGTGTATCGGCAAACAAAAAGAAACATGGCTTTAAACCTTGTCTCTGGTCTGAAGCTCTGTGGTGGACACATGAGGAGTCATAGACAGACAGCTTGGACATTCAAATACTGACATAATCATTTCCAGTTCTCTACAGGTTGTGAAGCATGCCCTGTCCTGATTGAACCCAAAAGCCTGAGGCTTGTACTCGAAGCACAATAAACATTTTCTGTCTCAATAATGGACTCATTTTGTCACCTAGGATGGTATTATCCAGTTGTGGAATATCACTAGGACTGCAGGTCAACCCTCTGACCAAACAATGATACTGTTAGCAAGTGTGGTTATCCTGGAATTCACATAGGATTTAAGAGTTCAAAAGGAATCCTGGTTCCCCTCTTCCTGTGGGGAGCTTGTCTATTATTTGACAACTTCCACAGTGTCATATTGAAATCAAGAGCTCAGTATAGTGAAAGTCACAGGCATAGACCCACATTCTATTTTGGGGCATTCCAGAGTGTGGTCAACAATTGGAATTGCTGCATCTATGCAGTTAGTGAAGTGACTGATCATGTAACATAGTTCTCACCCTTAGAATGGCTAACGCTTTTGTTGCTCTTTAAGCCTATCTGACATGTGGTTTGATTGACTGGAGCATTTTGAATATCTGATCCCATCACAATGTTTGCAATCTACTGTGCCTCCTGTTCAAGTTGTCTGTTCTCTCATTTCTGATTCTGAGAACTTTGTACATATCTGGAGTATCTGACATTTTTAAAATAAACTTTTTAAAAATGAGCCACAAATACAGTAAACTTTCTACGATGCAGTTTAAAAAATATAATTCAGCATCCAATTAATCTTGCACTCATACTGACTACAATCTTTATATGATGTTTTACTACTGGGATTTGTTTCATTCTCCCTATTGCAGAAATAGTAGCTGAACCTACATGATGTTTATAGTACAATATTGAGATATAGTTTAATATTGAGAGGGAAAACCTTTCTTTAAAAACTCTTTTCTAACTACAAAGGTAAATAAACCATGAACAAGAGTAAAAATCCTTCTTATGAGGCAAGTAGGGAAGGTTAAAGTTCACAATCATTTGACAAATTAACTCAATGGGTTAAAAATTGATTCAGCAACAATAGGCAGAGTTGTGGAAAGTGGAAAATAATGCCTGGGAAAAGTAACCAGTGGCATTTTGCAGGGATGTGTTATGGCTCCAGAGATAGTTACAATATTAGTGAATGATTTGGACAGTAATAGTATTACATTTGCTGATGACAGGTTTTGTAGACGTGTAACAAACAGAAAGGAAGACTGATTACCCTTACAGAGACTTAGACTTAATTATTTGGCTTGAATTTATTTAAATCTAGATAGACACACTAATGCATGTGGGTTTGATAATAAAAAGCATAAATGATATGAACAATATAATTGATAGACCCTGAACAGAAAACAATTGGGGAGTGATAAAAGAGATGGCTAGGGAAATTGCAAATGCACTAATGATGATTTACCAAAATGCACTAGACTCTGGGTGGTGGATTGGAAATTAGCAAACGTGACACCACTGTTTAAAAAAAGGAGGTAGGCAGAAAGCAGGAAATTATAGGCCAGTGAGTTTAACTTCGGTAGTAGGGAAGATGCTGGAATCTATCATCAAGGAAGAAATAGCGAGGCATCTGGATAGAAAATGTCCCATTGGGCAGACGCAGCATGGGTTCATAAAGGGCAGGTCGTGCCTAACTAATTTAGTGGAATTTTTTGAGGACATTACAAGTGCAGTAGATAACGGGGAGCCAATGGATGTGGCATATCTGGATTTCCAGAAAGCCTTTGACAAGGTGCCATACAAAAGGTTGCATGAGTCACAGAAAGTTGGTTTACAGGTGCAACAGGTGATTAAGAAGGCAAATGGAATTTTGTCCTTCATTGCTAGAGGGATGGAGGTTAAGACTAGGGAGGTTATGTTGCAATTGTATAAGGTGTTAGTGAGGCCACACCTGGAGTATTGTGTTCAGTTTTGGTCTCCTTACTTGAGAAAGGACATACTAGCACTGGAGGGTGTGCAGAGGAGATTCACTAGGTTAATCCCAGAGCTGAAGGGGTTGGATTATGAGGAGAGGTTGAGTAGACTTGGACTGTACTCGTTAGAATTTAGAAGGATGAGGGGGGATCTTATAGAAACATTTAAAATTATGAAGGGAATAGATAGGATAGATGTGGGCAGGTTGTTTCCACTGGCGGGTGAAAGCAGAACTAGGGGACATAGCCTCAAAATAAGGGGAAGTAGATTTAGGACTGAGTTTAGGAGGAACTTCTTCACCCAAAGGGTTGTGAATCTATGGAATTCCTTACCCAGTGAAGCAGTTGAGGCTCCTTCATTAAATGTTTTTACGGTAAAGATAGATAGTTTTTTGAAGAATAAAGGGATTATGGTGTTCGGGCCGGAAAGTGGAGCTGAGTCCACAAAAGATCAGCCATGATCTCATTGAATGGCGAAGCAGGCTCGAGGGGCCAGATGGCCTACTCCTGCTCCTAGTTCTTATGTAAATTGGCGCTTGAACAATTATTGATATGGCAAATAAGGTCCTGGTATGTTTCTGGAGGACGTTAATTCTCCACAGCCTGGGGGCCTACCAATAACAGTCTGTGACCACAGTGGAGAAGACTTCTTCATCTGGTACCTGTGAGACAACCTCAGCAACAAGGCAGCATCTTCAGAGATGGCAGGAAATATAAACCATTCAACGCTCTAAATGAAATACTGTGGGATTGCATCCAAAGTGCAAACTTTTAATTGATCTGTGCATATCCAACATGAGGCATAAGCTGCTTCACAGAAAGCCATTGATGCCATCAGCAGAGAACAGAGTCGGAGCAGCCAAGTAAATGAGAATGGAAATTAAAAGATGGAAATGCTCTGCAGATCTGGCAGCATTCGTAGAGTGAGATACAATTTATGCTGCAGATCGATGACTTTTTGACATAAATGAGAGCAAATTCAGTAATAGAAAAAAAACCTGCAGGATTCAGGGACTGAAAATGGTACCTCCAGGCTTGCAATACCAGGGAGAAAATAGCTACTTCTCATACGAGCTTTACTGGTGGAGTCCAGTTACCAAGTCCACTGCAAGGAAACATCTGTAATGTGGAACCAATTGGCAGGCAGCTGAAATACACAAAGAAGGGGAGTGATAAATATTCTCCCAAAGGGTATGCAACTGGGGGACTCCCACGAGTTCCCTTACCCTGCTGAATGGCGCTTGCCCGAGGTCTCCGAGGCGAAGAGGATAGATCCCAATGCCTCGGGAAACTGCATATTACAGTAAGACTAACTGTCTCACTCTCATATGCAGATTTGCCGAACAATAATCCCGCATACAGCAGGCGGGATTTACATTGGATCTCGTGAGGCGTTGCAAGCCAGGTAGATCCCAGAAGTGGGGTCTCCTGGCTTTTATCGGTCACACTATGCGCGGCGAGCTGCTTTTCCGGCACAGCATGACCATTGAATCGCGCCCCTAATGTTTTTAAATCAACTAGAATTCTTCTGGATGATTGATAAGCTTTTTATAATACAGATTATATAACCAATTATAAACCCATCAAGACTGAACTGAATTCACGGATTGAATTTTTATTTTTAATGTTTTTCAAAAACTCAATCTTCTAGGTAAACCTATGCTGTGGACGTTTAGGTATTAAGTGAATAATTGTCAATTGGAAGATTAGCAAAGTGCATTGCAGCTCTTACAAGGATGTTGCAAGAATTTGCTTCAAGCGGGCTGTTGCTGGGTATCTCACTTTTGTAATATAAATGGTAATTTATGCCTTCCTGCTGAAGAGAAAAGTATTTTCTCTGCGCCATCTCCCATGACCAATGGCCCAGTCGGATTCAATTTACCACCGTAGCAATTCTGCTTTTACCATACCTGTGAAGCAGATCTCTGTATTAGCTGTGGTAACTCGTTATAAATAGGCAAGAACATCCAGAGGGCGAAAGGGACAAATGTATCCAAAGTATGTTTTGCAGTTTGTGTAAAGCAGCCCCTCCCAGATGAATTTTTAGTGGAATTGTGAGGCAGCGGAAAGGTAAAGGATCTTTAAGGATAATGTTGGTGGTGTGGAGCTGAACACACTGGTGACGGGTGATTTCAAGCATGTGGCATTAACTGTAACCTTTTCGAACATGGAGACTGATCAATGGAAATTTCTCAGAGCACATACTTCTTTTTCTGGCTCTTTTGGGGCCTTAGAGATTTTACTGATAATAGATTGTAAAACACATTAATGATTTTAGAAGGAATGTCTTCAAATCACACTTCTGCTTCTAAGGAAAAAAATAAATGATTTTAAAAGTTTCTGATCAAAACCTATACTACAGGGGCTCCATTGTCTCTTCTCCAGGGGAGGAAGAGTAACCAATTTTCGGAATGATCTAATGGGCCTGTTGTACAGTTCTAGCATTTTCGATATTGTTATTGAAATGCCTTTCATACAAATGCATTTGTTGTAATGGATGGAATTCAGTTAATATTGAAACTTTGCTTTCTGATATTGCCTGTCAAATACAATCCAGGGTTACCTGCCTGTGTTGGCTCGCCACTCCTGATTTAGCAGACAGATAACCTGATAGATGGTGCATTGATTCTACCTCTGGATATTGCAGCAATATGAGCAGTAATTCTAGATCCTTCCAAAGGTAAGGGGAAAGCTAACAGTTAATCAAAGAAAACCATCTTCTTTTGTTAAATTGGGCCTGGAAGCAGACAGTCAAAATGATTGAATGAGAGGTGAGTACATGTTCAATTTATCAAGCAACGCATCAAAATCTCATTCTCCAGCCTGTCCTAGAAGGAGTTAGTTCTGTTAAAGAAACCTTAACTGGCATATGTAATGGTTAGATCAAGTGTTAAGACATATAGAGGGGAGGAGGCAGAAGGGGGAAAGGGCAACACAACTTCCATGGCAGCTGAGAGAAAATAAGTTCCTGCAATCATTGTAGTTACACTGTGAATTGGTCTGTATTGAACTACCTGGCCTCAGGCAGATAATGGTTTGAGCAGCAACAACAACAGCCTACATTACATCGTTAATGTAGTAAAATATCTGAAGGTGCTTCACAGGAGTAATTTTTTAAAAAATGAGAAATACAGCACAGAACAGGCCCTTCGGCTCACGATGTTGTGCCAAACTTTTGTCCTAGGTTAATCATAGAATTTTGGACACTAAGGGCAATTTATCATGACCAATCCACCCAACCTGCACATCTTTGGACTGTGGGAGGAAACCGGAGTACCCGGAGGAAACCCACGCACACACGGGGAGGATGTGCAGACTCCACACAGACAGTGACCCAAGTCGAAATCGAACTTGGGACCCTGGAGCTGTGAAGCAATTGTGCTATCCACAATGCTACCGTGCTGCCCTTAAGAAGAAATTAATCTACACTCCATTATTCTACCCTAATCCATGTACCTATCCAATAGCCGCTTGAAGGTCCCTAACGTTTCCGACTCAACTATTTCCACAGGCAGTGCATTCCATGCCCCCACTACTCTCTGGGTAAAGAACCTACCTCTGACATCCCCCCTATATCTTCCACCATTTACCTTAAATCTATGTCCCCTTGCAATGGTTTGTTCCACCCGGGGGAAAAGTCTCTGACTACTCTATCTATTCCCCTGATCATCTTATAAACCTCTATGAAGTCGCCCCTCATCCTTCTCCGTTCTAATGAGAAAAGGCCTAGCACCCTCAACCTTTCCTCGTAAGACCTACTCTCCATTCCAGGCAACATCCTGGTAAATCTCCTTTGCACCTTTTCCAAAGCTTCCACTTCCTTCCTAAAATGAGGTGACCAGAACTGCACACAGTACTCCAAATGTGGCCTGACCAAGGTTTTGTACAACTGCATCATCACCTCACCGCTCTTAAATTCAATCCCTCTGCTAATGAACGCTAGCACACTATAGGTCTTCACAACTCTATCCACTTGAGTGGCAACTTTCAAAGATCTATGAACATAGACCCCAAGATCTCTCTGCTCCTCTACATTGCCAAGAACCCTACCGTTAACCCTGTATTCCGCGTTCATATTTGTCCTTCCAAAATGGACAACCTCACACTTAGAACATAGAACAGTACAGCACAGAACAGGCCCTTCGGCCCTCGATGTTGTGCCGAGCAATGATCACCCTACTTAAACCCACGTAACCCGTATACCCCATTAACCTTACACTACGGGCAATTTAGCATGGCCAATCCACCTAACCCGCACATCTTTGGACTGTGGGAGGAAACCGGAGCACCCGGAGGAAACCCACGCACACACAGGGAGGACGTGCAGACTCCACACAGACAGTGACCCAGCCGGGAATCGAACCTGGGACCCTGGAGCTGTGATGCATTGATGCTAACCACCATGCTACCGTGAGGGTTAAACTCCATCTGCCACTTCTCAGCCCAGCTCTGCATCCTATCTATGTCTCTTTGAAGCCGACAACAGCCCTCCTAATCATGAAACAAAATTTGACACTAAACCACATAAGGAAATATTGGGTTAGATGACCAAAAGGCAGGTTTTAAAAAGCATTTTAAAGGAGGGGGGGGGAGAGAGATGTCGACGTTCAGGCAGGAATCCAGAGCTTCGAGCCAAAGCAGCTGATGGTACAGTTGCTATTGGTGGAGCAATTAAAATCAGGGATGCACTAGAAGCACGATAATTGTCATCTGAGATGGAGAAATCAGCTCTTGATTGAAATGTATAAGACCCTGAGGGGTCTTGGCAGACTCGATGTGGAGAGGGTCTTTCCTCTTATGAGAAAATCTAGAACTAGGGGCCGCTATTGAAAAATAAAGATTTGCTCATTTAAAATGGAGAGGAGGTGAAACACGTTCACTCAGAGGAGTGTGAGTGTTTGGAACATTTCCTGATAAGGCAGTGGAAGAAAAGTTGTTGAATATTTTTAGGGCAGAGGTGGATAGATTCTTGGTATGAAAGGAGCTGATAGGTTATCGGGGGTAGGCATAATGCAGATTTACAGTTACCATCAGATCAGTTATAATCTTTATTAAACGGCGGAGGAGACTCGAGAAGCCAAATGGCCGCCTCCTGCTCCTTGTTCGTATCACTATCCAGTGGTTTCTGCTAGAAACTACATCAAAGTTTTGGGTGAGGATGAGTGAAGCTACAGCGCTGGATTCTTCCACCCCATCCAAAGCAAGATCGCCACGGGCGGGACATGGACCATGTAAAGGTCCATTGAGCACTGGCAAGAATTTCCGGTCGCAGGGCAGGCACAGCCAGAGAATCCCACCGACAGTGGTTGAGTACCCTGCTGACTCTTCATCCAGCTCCAGGTACTGGAGTTACTGGGAGCAACGAAGATTATGTTTGCAGGGAACCAAGTAATGAACATACTCAAGACTATTTCTATATAATGCACAGTAAATTACCTCTTGGCATCCCTTTTGTCATTGTGATTACGTTTGGCAAACTCGAGACAAATCCAAACTTGGGACTTTCCCAGTTTTATACGGCTTGGATCTACTCTGGAAACGGTTTTGCTTATGAAGCTATCTTGGAGCTACTTCAGCTTATAGTAGGATATAATCTGAATGAGTTCTGTATCTTTACCATATTATTTTATAAATAGTTATAATTCTCCAGTTTGAATCACATGGTTCCAACAAACATGGCATGACTAGTATACACTTGCAGTGGTTTCATTCTGAAGGATTTTATCATCATGAGATGTTGGCGTTGCTGGGAATACGAACATATACTGCCAGCACCTGATTACCCTTGGGAAAGCTGGTGGTGAGCTGCCTTCTTAAACTGTTGCAGTCCATGTAGTGTAAATACATCCTCTGTACTGCTAGGGAGAGAGATTCATGAATTTGGCCCCGTGATGCTGAAGGAATGCCAAGATAGTTCCAAGATGGTGCATGATTTGGAGAGGAACTTGCAGGTGGTAGTTTCCAATGCATCTGCAACCCTTATTTCTTTAGGTAGTAGAGGCTGGGGTTTGGAAGATGTTGTCAAAGATAGTTAGAATGTTCCAGGCTCTGACTACTGTTCATTGAGTCTTATGTGCCCATTCTAGATGTTGAGAATGGTGAAGACTTCAGTACCGTGTAGGCTGCAGCTTCAGTCGCTGGTAATAGACAATACTATTGTTTGTCAAACTTGTTTAAATCTTTAAAATCTAAGCAGATGTTATTTTGCCATTATTGGGTAGCAGTAGAATTGAACTTTGGTTCAATGTTGTTACGGAAGCAGTGATCAAACCATGCAGGGTTTCCTTCAGCTCATCCCCTAAAGCCGGTGGTACATAACACACAACATATTGGACTGATCATCTCCATTTTGAGTCTGATGTGTTATTCCTCACCTTGTTCTCCTTCAACTTTGAATACAGAGGTAGTTTCAGTATTACAGACATTCCTTGGCTAGTGGATTGCGGTAATTAATTACATATGCCATTCGTCCAGTGGATGGTATTCCAAGGATTCTGTCATTAGAATTAAGTACAAGGATGTTTGTCTCGTGTAAGGCCTTCCTATCCAGAAAACTGCATATAGATTTTTTAAAATAAAATTAGAGTACCCATTTTTTTTTCAAATTAAGGGGCAATTTAGAGTGGCCAATTCACCTACCAGGTTTGTGGGGGTGAGACCCACACAGACACTGGGAGAATGTGCAAACTCTACACGGACAGTGACCCGGGCCAGGATTCAAAGGGCATATAGTTACGCTATCAACGTGCTTACAGTTCAGTTTACAATTCTAGTCACCATGTTGGATCAGAATTTGTACTTTTCCTCTAAGTTCCACCATGGACTCCATCTTCAATCAAATCTCTTGTTGCTTTTTGGACAGTTCCAGACCATTTATGTTACATTGTACACTTGTGTCTAATTGAAATCCTATGCGGCTGCCTGACTCCAACTTAATTGTAACGCACTCACAGGTCAACCATATCAATAGGACATACCTTATTGATGACAAAGACTTATTAGATATTTGGTTTTCTACCTATTGCTCCAACAATCTGTGCAGGCAATTTTCTTTTCAATGGTATTTTGCTGCATATGGTTGTTTTTCTTCCTCTCGTTGCATATCATTCCAAAGCCTAAGCAAAGCTGTCACTTGTGCAACTCGTGCTTTTCCCTGCATTCACCAGCCTTTGGGAATTGTTTAATATTGAATCAAAACTTGCCTCTATCATGCCTTGGGATTTATTTTGCTTTATGTATTGCAGTCACATTTTGTCCCTTCAAATCCCTGATGACTTTGGATTGCACCTTCACCATGTGACAATTTGTATCACGTTTCCACAAGGTTATATTAGTCTCCCAAAAATAGTCTTGTTTGCACCCTTGGATCTGCAATTCCAAAAACAAATCATGTGCAGAGTATCTCTTGTGTTATAGAATATGGACCCTTCAGTGCGTTTTCACGATGATGGGCAATACTAGTCAAATGTTTCAGCAGAATCCTGTATCTGCCTGTTAAATACATATCTCTCAGAAAGGAAAGTCCTTACAAGTTTGGCAGTACTGTGGAAATTTCATTCTATCTTATCTCTGTCTCTATACGGGCCCAATCCGTCTACATGGAGCGGACTTCATACACTTCCTTCTCCCAACTGCTGCAAGGCTTGTTTGCGACTGCACTCATTGTGGCTCTTGATCGAGCTTCATTGCAAAGGAGTAGTGTTTCCAGACTCACTCAAATCTCTTTGACTTCTCTGCAACATTTACACCAAGGATTTCAGGAGCCTGAGGCGGCGGTGGATCACCTCCTGTCACAAATATGTTTTAGCTTTAGTGTGACTTTCCAAAACTTTACGATAGTTTCAGAAGCCACAAACATCTTGCTGCTCACTGGAGACCTCACACACACACACAAAAGAGAGAGAGCCAGAAAACAAAAAATAATCACCTGGCAAAACAGGTAGTGGCCTTTCCGACTCTGCCGCCACTGAGGATACAGGACAGGGTGGTCTCCGGCACCTGGGTGGGGGAGGGTGTCGGATATCTACCAGGAACTACAAGAGGCTGAGGAAACCCTGGTGGAGGAGCTCAAGGGCAAGTGGGAGGAGGAGGTAGGTGAGGAATTGGAAGCGGGTCTGTGGGCAGAGGTCCTGGGCAGGGTTAATTCCTCCTCATCATGTGCCAGGCTCAGTCTAATTCAATTTAAGGTGGTCCACCGGGCACACATGACGGCAGCGAGAATGAGCAGGTTTTTTGGGGTAGAAGACAGTTGTATGAAGTACAAGGGCAGCCCTGCAAACCATGTCCACATGTTTTGGGCATGCCCGGAGCTTAGAGTGTTCTGGCAGGGGTTTGCGAGAACAATGTCCAAGGTGCTTAACACACGGGTGGTGCCGAGTCCAGAGATAGCGATCTTTGGAGTGTCAGAAGACCTCCAGAGGGTGACCAATTCTGAATAAAGCCGGAGGCTGGGATTCAAAAGTTTCTTCGTTGTTCAGATTCGATTCCCATTCAACATTGTGCTGATTCAAATTTTTAATAAAATACATCTATAATTTTTGAGGCATTTTACATAAATGATTACCTGTAATTATCACACAACACGTGTGCAACAGGTGGAAGATTGCCTCACAGAAATTATTGGACAGAGCCTCTCGACAACGTATTTCCCTTTATATTGAGGAGAATTGCCATTACTGTCCATTGTCAGTGTGCATTAACAAGGTTAGGTGAAATGGAGACCTTGACGGCCCTGAGCAGAATACTGATCTCGGAGTCAGATAAACTGCTTTTCCTTTACTCTGTAGCCCAAGGGAGATTAGCGATTCGCTATTTATATGAAATTGCTTTATATTCATGACTAATTCCAAAAGTACTGCAGCTCTCATAATTTATTGAATGCCTTGTTTACTCCAGTCTTTGTGGAGCAAATGAATAATGCATTTTAGTGATTTTTTTTCTTTCTCAGTTGCACAGTCACTGCTACTCGAATTCCTTACAAAGTTACCATTCTTCATTCATCGGCCTTAATAAGGAGCACCAACGGGCTATTCTTCCATGATCATATCACCCAATCTTATCCTAACCCAGCAACAAAGATATCGTAACTCTAGCTCCTTACACCCCACTTCCAGAAAGGACTCCATCCCATTGCCCCCAGCTGTCCAAGTCTATCACATATCTTCCTACAATGCTACCTTCCAAATCGGCTTTTTTGACATGTCTTCTTTTTTCCTAACCCCCCCACCACCCTCCCCCCATCGAAAACAGTGGTCGATAGAGCCCGCAATCGTATTCGACCCATCTCCCGCACCTCTGACCTCACCCCTTCCTCGCCTTCGCAGAACCATGGCAGAGTAAAGTTGCCCTTCACTTTTCACCCCATCAGCTTCCACATTCATAGGATAATCCTCTGCAATTCCACCAACTCCAGCATGATGCCACCACCAAACACATCTTCAGATCACCTTCCCTGTCAGCATTCCATAGGGAATGCTCCCTCCTCCAACATCCCCAACGCAGCACCCCCTTCCCACAACACCTCCCCTTGCAATTGCAGAAGATCCAACAGGTGCCCCTCTATCTCCTCTGTCCTCACTGCCAAAGGCCCCAAACACTCCTTTTAGGTGAAGCAACATTTCACTTGCACCTCCTTTGATTTAATTACTATATTCACTGCCCACAGTGTGGTCTTAAAGAACAAAGAAAAATTACAGCACAGGAATAGGCCCTTCGGCCCTCCAAGCCTGCGCCGATCCAGATCCTCTATCTAAAATTGTTGCAAAGAATAAAGAAAAATAAACTTCTCTACATTGAGGAGACTAAATGCAGACTAGTGACTGCTATGTGGAAGACCTTTTTTCAGGCGGCAAGCATGACCCTGACCTTCCCATTGCGTGCCATTTTAACTCATCATCTTGCGCCCATGCTAAACATTCCCACCCTTGGCCTGCTGCAATGTTCTAGTGAAGCCCAACACTGGAGAAACAGCACCTCATCTTCCATTTAGGCATTTTACAGCCTTTTGGACTTGACACTGAGTTCAACAACTGCAGACCATGAACTACCTCCTCTATTTTGATGTATATTTTTATCTCAACCCCATCACCCACAGGGCCATCTATAATGTAACAGCCTCCCCGAACAGGTGCCGGAATGTGGCGACTAGGGGCTTTTCACAGTAACTTCATTTGAAGCCTACTCGTGACAATAAGCGATTTGCATTTCATTTCATGTGTCTTGATTTCACAGAGTGCTGACCCTTATTCTGCTATTAACACATTCTGCTACTTTACCTTATGCCACTTTTATTCCTTAAGTCTTTGATGCTACCATTAACACTCGCTTGTGTCCATAACGTGTCTGTCAGTCAATCTCTCCTTCGCAAAGCCATATCTCTGACCTTCTATTCTTCTTCATGTACGCCATCCCTCCAGCGTTACAATCCATCACTTTTCCACCCATCTTCAGCTCTGAAGACAATTTACATACTCAGTGTTAAACGCTTTCTCTCTCCACAGATGCTGCCAGACCTCTGCGTCTTTCCAGTGTTTTCT
The DNA here is from genome assembly GCF_902713615.1 of Scyliorhinus canicula. Lineage (NCBI taxonomy): Eukaryota > Metazoa > Chordata > Chondrichthyes > Carcharhiniformes > Scyliorhinidae > Scyliorhinus > Scyliorhinus canicula. Next base: position 96,197,981 of record NC_052163.1, on the reverse strand, counting down.
GTTATTATAACAAAAAGATTTTGATTTCTAGGCGGGATCACTGGACTATCGTCAAAGTAGGAACCATGGTTGTGGTTCCTCACGTTAGTGTATGGGAGGAGGCTAATTTGAGTGACCCCCAGGACACCCCTCCTTGGTAGAATCTGGGGCTCTTAAAGGCAACTTAACAATTTCACCAATGAGTCAGCAACACCTCTCCGAAATGAAACTGCGTGATCTATTTTCACTATTATCTACTTTATGATCTGCACACCACACCTAAACTTCTTTATTTCAAATAAAGCCAGAAAAACGAATTGCTGAATAAAAGTGCCTCTGAGCTGGAGGTGTTCACCTGGTATCTGTTAATGGCACAGTTGTAATTTCTATCATTTCTCCTTTATCCAGTATTTGTGTGATGCAGGAGAGCAGTATTCTTGCTAAGCTGCTCTTTAGAATGTTGAAGTGCTTGAGTTAATATGTTTTTCCAAGTGTCAGTTTGGTTCAACGGATAACACTCTCATCTCATGAGTTAGAAAGTTCTAAGCCTCTCCGTTAACTATGCTTTCAATTATCTCCCCAACACTGCATATTGCACATTTCTACTGTCTGAAAAAGCATGAGAGACTCATTGAATTTCAGGTGCTGTATAAATAGATCATTATTTAGTCCACAGAAGGATCAAGAGAGGAAACAAACTAAGAGAAGCATTGATAAACTGGAGCGAGACAAGAACAAAGAAAACTTACAGCACAGGAACAGGCCCTTTGGCCCTCCAAGCCTACGCCAATCCAGATCCTCTATCTAAAACTGTCGCCTATTTTCTAAGCATCTGTATCCCTCTGCTCCCTGCTCATTCATGTATCTGTCTAGATACATCTTAAACGACGCTATCGTGCCCGCCTCTACCACCTTCACCAGCAATGCGTTTCAGGCACCCACCACTTCTGAGTAAAGAACTTTCCACACATATCTCCCTTAAACTTTTCCCCGCTCACCTTGAACTCGTGACCCCTAGTAATTGAGTCCCACACTCTGGGGAAAAAGCTTCTTGCTATCCACCCTGACTATACCTCTCATGATTTTGTAGACCTCAATGAGGTCCCCCCTCAACCTCCGTCTTTCTAATGAAAATAATCCTAATATACTCAACCTCTCTTCATAGCTAGCGCCCTCCATACTAGGGCTCCAAAGCATCCACATCCTTTTAGTATTGTGGCGACCAGAACTGTACGCAGTATTCCAAATGTGGCCGAACCAAAGTCTAATACAACTGTAACATGACCTGCCAACTCTTGTACTCAATACCCCTTCCGATGAAGGAAAGGATTGTTACTGACAGCAGTTGGTTGTTGGAGGTGATGGCCTGTCAGTCATTGTGTTTTCTTGTATCCCAGCCGCAATGCTGGATGAAGTTTCCACAATTGGGGCTGAATTTTCCTGGTGTCGAGGAGACTCTACGGAGGGGTGAAAATTGCAGGCAGGGCACAATTCCGGTATTCTCGGGTAGAATGGTGGTACAGTGATTAACACTGGGACTACGGTGCTGAGGACCCGGGTTTGATTCCTGGCCCTGGGTCACTGTCCGTGTGGAGTTTGCACATTCTCCCCTGTCTGCGTAGGTTTCACCCCCACAGTCCAAAAGATGTGCTGGTTAGGTGGATTGGCCGTTCTAAATTGCCCCTTAATTGGAAAAAAATAATTGGTACTCTAAATTTATTTTTTTAAATTCCAGTATTCTCGACCATATTTCCAGGGTTTCCGATTTTCAGGACTTTTAAAGGTCTTTTAATGGCAAGGTCTTGTTCGGGTGAGAGCCCACACTCTGCACTTCCAATCTAGCTGGCTCCATACCTAGTATAGGCATGTCCTAGTCCTCCACAATTTCCATGTAGCGGAGCCAGATTTTCAAAGTATTGCCGTTCATGACAGCTCAGAGGTGTTATGAACCATAGTCTGCATGAGGGAACCATTTGAAAGGTAAATTCAAAGGGTCCTCCTCATAGAATGACACCCCTCCTCCTCTCTTTCCCACCCCCCGCCCCACTCCCACTCCATGTAAAGTTATGGCACCTTCATTCTCATTCACTGACTCTACACTCTATAGGACCAACGAATCCTATAGTGACAATAAGGTGTGTAAATGACTACTTTTTAAAATGGTACCCATGATGTCGGCGTTGGACTAGGGTGAGCACAGTAAGAGGTCTTACAATACCAGGTTAAAGTCCAACAGGTTTGTTTTGAATCACTAGCTTTCAGAGCACTGCTTCCTCAGGTCACTTGAGGAAGGAGCAGTGCTCTGAAAGCTAGTGATTCGAAACAAACCTGTTGGACTTTAACCTGGTGTTGTAAGACTTCTTACTGTACTTTTTTAAAAGCAGTCATTCATTGACAACTTTGCACTTAAAAACTTTTAAAATCGCAGGCCAATAAAAATCTTAATCATCTGGATGCTTTAAAGTTTCAATGGATGAAGCTGCAAGCACTTGAACCCTGTTCATTTGTGCAATTGACAGAAGAAATCAGACAGCCAAGCTGTCAATCAATTTGTTTGGCTGAGTGCCCAGAAATCTATCAGTGCTGAAATAGCTGAACCACAGGCTATAGCTACTTTCAAGGATCTGGATGATCAACACTTTTATTGGTCTGTAGTAAAAGGTAGCTTTAAGTGGGAAGTTATTAATGAATTTTTAAAAGCATCTTTACACATCCAATTGCTACTATGGTGTTCATTGGCTTTATACAGTGTATATAATGAGTGAATGAGCATGGAAGTGCCGTAGCTTGGCATTGAGGGAATAAGGGGTCATAGAGGGTGGGTAGGGTCATGAGGTTGCATGGAAAGGGTCATGCGGGATGAGAGCTAGAGGGCCTTATCTTTTTAATATAACTAAAACAAAGTCACAGAGCACTGAGGTGGGCCTTTTTAAAAAAATGTATTTTATTACAAACATGCATCAAACCAGGTTACAGCGAGCAAACACCCTGGGAAGCATGCTTCCCTACAGTCAACTATACAGTCTGTACAGATTTTTCCCCTTTTTTCACCCCCCCCCCCCCCCCCCCCCGAGCCGAACAGCCCCTCAAACACGGTCACGAACATCCCCCACCTTTCCTCAAACACCCCCCCTGAAGAGCCCCTTAACTCATACTTTCTCTTCTCTAATCGCAGGAAGTCGTACAGGTCACCCAACCAATCTGAGTTGAAATCTGAGTGCTGATCCACTTTGGAAGCATTATAATTCAAAATAATTTTTATAGCAAAATTGCAATGGACTTGATCCATTTACAAAATGCATCAGGAGTTAATATTTCATAGTATGTACAAGATTCACCTGGACTCTTACACAATGTGGGGCCATTTGACATAAGCCTATTGAGTAATATTGAGTCTTATGGAGTTCAACTTTGAACCCAATTCCACTCAGTTCGCATCAGGAACAGAGCAGTGATTCTCGCAATCAGTAAGAATGAACAATAACACCTTCTCCACAATAGTCCTCAATATTGGGGCTCTGCAAGGCTGCGTACTTCGCCCCCTACTCTACTCCCTGTACACACACGACTGCGTGGCAAAATGTTGTTCCAACTCCATCTACAGGTTTGCTGATGATACAACCATAGTGGGCCGGATCTCGAATAATGACGAGTCAGAATACAGGAGGGAGATTGAGCACCTAGTGGAGTGGGGCAGCGACAACAATCTCTCCCTCAATGCCAGCAAAACTAAAGAGCTGGTCATCGACTTCAGGAAGCAAATTACTGTACACACCCCTGTCAGCATCAATGGGGCCAAGATGAAGATGGTTAGCAGTTTCAAATTCCTAGGGGTGCACATCTTCAAAATTCTGTCCTGGCCCACCCACAATGACGCTACCACCAAGAAAGCACAACAGTGCCTATGCTTCCTGAGGAAACTAAGGAAATTTGGCATATCCACATTAATCTTTACCAACTTTTACAGATGCACCATAGAAAGCATCCTATCTGGCTGCATGACAGCCTGGTATGGCAACTGCTTGGCCCAGGACCGCAAGAAACTTCAGAGAGTCGTGAACACCGCCCAGTCCATTACACAAACCTGCCTCCCATCCATTGACTCTGTCTACACCTCCCGCTGCCTGGGGAAAGCGGGCTGCATAATCAAAGACCCCTCCCACCCGGCTTACACACTCTTCCAACTTCTTCCATCGGGCAGGAGATACAGATGTCTGAGAACATGCACGACAAGACTCAAAAACAGCTTCTTCCTCCCTGTTACCAGATCCTAAATGACCCTCTTATGGACTGACCTCATTAACACTACACCCTGTATGCTTCATCCGATGCCGGTGCTTATGTAGTTACATTGTGTACCTTGTGTTGCCCTATTATGTATTTTCTTTTATTCCCTTTTCTTCCCATGTACTTAATGATCTGTTGAGCTGCTCGCAGAAAAATACTTTTCACTGTACCTCGGTACACGTGACAATAAACAAATCCAATCCAACCCAGCGGGAAGTCAAAAATCACAATGAAATAAGAAAGATTTGCAATATATAAAGCCTTGCACTAATTTCTTCAGAGCTGTTTCCAGTTGTACTATGATAACTTGCTGGATGTGCGTCGGAACACATGTGACGGACAAAAGGGGAGTCATTTTAAGCAACACTAATTTCCCCTCTCATCACCCACCCATAAACAGAAAGGTGTTTTTGATTTGCTGACCCCTTTCTAAATGGTGGGCTATTTCCAAATCTCTCAGTTTTGGTGTGATCCACTTTTCTATTAATGATGCCACAGCAAACTCGAGATAGAATAAACTCAAAAGGTTTATTTGCACACTTTCAAAACACAGGAGGAGTTTGCAATGCTGCTTCTTTTGTATTTGTACAGTAAAAGAGAGATGGGGAATAAAAAGATGTACAGTGCAGGGACCACCAAGAAAAGAAATAGAGTTCCATGTAGGTTCCAGAGTCCAGAATGAAAGTCCAATGGGATGTTCCTTCACGAAGGTCAGTGATCTGAAAACCAATGCTGGAGAATTCACTGCTCCGGTGGTGTTGACTTCTCAAATTGAGATCGGCATGAAGTGATGAATCAGTCTTGCAGACGATGGTAAAGAATTTCCAGTAGAAGAGTGTACTTGGGGCTAAGTGTCCCAACCTTAGTCGGAGCTCCTTGTTTGTGCTGCTGCTAGTTAGCTGGTAAAATGACAGACTGTCTTTGCAGTACAGCAAGGCAATATTATTGCTTCCACAAGCTAGAGTCTGTGTCACATGAACCCCACCTCTCCACCCTTGCTTTGAGAAGGGACGTGTAACCCCGTCAGGGCCCCCAAGATTGTTAAATGCCTCAACCATTAAGAATTGAAAGAAAGGTCACAGTGCCCTTTGTCCCAGCAGACGAGTAAACACCGGTTGGCCGACCTGGGTAATGAAATGCAGACAATCCTTTTATAACTCTCTTTACAATTTGGTATGTGCAGTTTACAATGTGTCATTCATGGCTCTTCGCTGATAATGAGGTACGAGTTTCTCTATTAATACCAGATAGCTCACCTTGTTTCAGGGTCACAGACACACATATGTTCAAACATCTTAAGGTCTTTCTCCAGTTTAAAGTATTTTAGAGATATCATTGAGCGTATCTCTTTATATTATAAAAATACGCAGTCTTAGTCTCCTCACAATGTGCTGAGTGGGCTTTACACTTCACATACGATGCAGATGCAACTAACAGAAGAATCTGCAAGGAAGTTCCTGACCAATATCACTTACTCTAAAGGCGAATAGGGCAAATCTGCAATCATTAGTCTTTTTAAATTAAAAATTAGTTTACTTTGATTAAATATTTAGAGCCCAGTGGATTTAACGTAACTTCTCAGGGCAGCATAGCAACATTAACAACTATTGGAATTGTGAATAAAAAATTGAAACCCATTTGGTCTTTTTAATAGGTAATGCTTCATGCATTGGAAGTGTTTTATTGAAATTCTTCTGGGACCATCTGTGTCTGAACAATATGATTATAGAGGCTGCATGTTGCTGTTTGTCATGCATAGGATAGTCAGTAATTATTGTTTATAAAGTCATTGAGTTTGCAATTGCATAATGACTCCGAGTAAGCCCATGAAATATCAATGTCAGCTGTTCCAATCTTGATGTACTTTGAATATATAAACACAGCCAACCTTAAACTGGATTCTCAGTGGTAGGGGTTATTTGAAGTAGTTTAATGACTGTCATTCATCTTGAAAGGGATGCCCTTTTACCTGAACACCACATAAAGCCGAGGGTTTTTAAAGTGTTTCCTCCCCTTCCCTCCTGAAGGCGCTGACTCTTGGGATGTGTTTCTACACAGGCATCAGCCACCCTCCAGTAACTTGCCCAAATGACCATTCTTCATGGGTCAAGCTGGATGGTGAGTGTTATTCGAACATGAAGAGCATTACATCAAAAGTTAATCTGGTTGTCACATGTGCATGTGTGGATGTGGACATATATACATACACACACACACACACACAATCTACATATACACATATATACACGCACATATATACACACATACATGCATATATATGCACACATATATATAAGCACACACATTTGGCAACTGACACTTCCATTTTTCAGGTTGTTGTGGAGAAAAACAATGAGTCTCCTCCATGGACAGATCAGGTGCAAGGACCCTATCTGATTTCACCTCTTAGCTGCTTTCCTATCTCATCACTGCAGCCTGACATATTGCAGTTTTCACCTGTACTTTTAGTGACAGTAAAAAAAATGCATCTTATATCCACTTAACTCAGATACATCCAATTCAAATATATTCTGTTCTTTTATTTCCCCCGGTATTTTATATCTACCCGAGTACAGGTTTAGATACACCCAGTTTCTCAGATCAGAATACAAATTTTGAAAATGGATTTCTTTATTATTTTTTTTTTTTTATAAATTTAGAATATCCAATTCATTTTTTCCAATTAAGGGGCAAAGTAGCATGGCCAATCCACCTACCCTGCACATCTTTGGGTTGTGGGGGTGAAACCCATGCAGACACGGGGAGAATGTGCAAACTCCTCACAGACAGTGACCCAGGGCCGGGATTCGAACCCGGGTCCTCAGCGCCGTAGGCAGCAATGCTAACCACTGTGCCACCGTGCCGCCCTGGATTTCTTTATTATTAAGTAGCATGATGGTTCTGCCAACAGCCCGCCAGCTTCCAAATTCGAACCAAGGCTAACAATGTGATGGAACCATCAATTCACCAGACACGTGTTTTCCGATATGAATATAGGCTTTAATCTACTCACTACAGATCCAGCCTGTTACCCGTTGATGAACTCTCGGTGAACTGCAGGCTGACTCTGGACAAGGGTATTTATACAGCAGCACAAGGGGGAGGAGTCGTGGGCGGAGCCACGGGTGGAGCCCTGTACAAGCTCCTGAGCATTCCCAGAGCTACTCCCCCTAGTGGTCGGATAACGCTACTGCGCTTACAAAGATACAGTGTGAATTACCATGTTACATTCACCACATCCACCCCCTGCAAAAAAATCAAGTCCGGCGGGGGTGGTGGTTTACAAAGTCAGTCTGTCTGGTGGTCGAACTGTCCGCTGTGATCTGCGGAGCACTGGGGTTGCAGCCTCTTGCGGTGGCTGGATGGGTGTTGTGTGCTGGGGTACGATGGCGGACTCCAGGGAGGGTTGTATCCGAGCTTCATACTCTCCTGGTTCGACCGGGGACTGGGGGCGCTGGGGGCTGGCCGGCGCGGGTGCGCGGAACTGGTGGAGCGAGCTCGTGGGCTCGGGAGCGCAAGGGGGCGGCAGCATGGGGTGTAGGGTGAGAGGTCCTTCTGTGGGGGTAGAGGGGGTGCTGGATCCGGCGGGTGCCAGATCCTGGAGGGATACAGTGTCCTGACGGCCGTCAGGGAACTCGACGAATGCGTACTGGGGGTTGGAGTGGAGCAGGCGCACCTTTTCAACAAGGGGGTCGGTTTTAGAACATAGAACATAGAACAGTACAGCACAGAACAGGCCCTTCGGCCCTCGATGTTGTGCCGAACAATGATCACCCCACTTAAACCCACGTAACCCGTATCCCAACAATCCCCCCATTAACGTTACACTGTGGGCAATTTAGCATGGCCAATCCACCTAACCCACACATCTTTGGACTGTGGGAGGAAACCGGAGCACCCGGAGGAAACCCACGCGCACACGGGGAGGACGTGCAGACTCCACACAGACAGTGACCCAGCCGGGAATCGAACCTGGGACCCTGGAGCTGTGAAGCATTGATGCTAACCACCATGCTACCGTGAGGTTTTGTGTGCCCTGACATGTTTCCTCAGAAGTACGGGGCCCGGTGTCCTCAGCCATGCCGGAAGTGAGACCCCGTGGTAGTGCCCCTGGAAAAAATGAATAGCCTCTCGTGAGGGGTCTGATTGCTCGCTGTGGACAAAAGGACCTAATAGCGTGGAGCGCGTCTGGGAGGACTTCCTGCCACTGGGAGACTTGGAGCTTTCTAGACCAGAGGGTCAGTAGGACGGTCTTCCAGACCGTCGCGTTCTCCCTCTCCACCTGCCCGTTCCCTCTGGGGTTGTAGCTGGTAGTCCTGCTCGAGGCAATGCCCTTGTCGAGCAGGTACTGATGCAGCTCGTCGCTCATGAAGGACGAACCCCGGTCGCTGTGTACGTAGCTGGGGAAACCAAACAGGGTGAAGATGCTATGCAGGGCCCTAATGACTGTGTGGGAGGTCATGTTGGGGCATGGGATAGCAAATGGGAAACGGGAGAACTCATCTACGATGTTTAGAAAGTAAACGTTCTTGTTACTTGAGAGGAGTGGCCCTTTGAAATCAATCGCGAGGTGTTCAAAGGGCCTTGAAGTCTTGACCAGGTGGGCCCTGTCTGGTCTATAGAAGTGCGGTTTGCACTCTGCACAGATCGGGCAGTCCCTGGTGACCGCTTTTACCTCCTCGTTGGAGAAAGGCAGGTTTTGGGCTCTGATGTAGTGGGTGAGCCGGGTGACCCCCGGGTGGCAGAGGTCATTGTGGATGACTTTCAATCGGTCAATCTGCACGCTGGCGCATGTCCCGCGGGATAGGGCATCCGGAGGCTCGTTGAGCTTCCCGGGTCGATACTTAATATCGTAATTGTAGGTGGAGAGTTCGATCCTCCACCTCAGAATTTTATTGTTTTTAATTTTGCCCCTTTGCGAGTTGTCAAACATGAAGGCAACCGATCTTTGTTCGGTGATGAGGGTGAACCTCTTACCTGCGAGGTAGGTAGTGCCTCCAGTAACGAATAGTCTCCACAATGGCTTGTGCTTCTTTCTCGACTGAGGAGTGTCGGAGTTCTGAAGCGGAGAGGGTACGGGAGAAAAATGCGACTGGTCTCCCTGCCTGATTTAGTGTGGCTGCTAGAGCTACCTCTGAGGCGTCGCTCTCAACCTGGAATGGGGTGGATTCATCCACCGCCCGCATGACAGCTTTGGTGATGTCCTCCTTGATGCCGTCGAATGCCTGGCGTGCCTCAGCTGACAGGGGAAATCGTGTGGCCCTAAAGAGTGGGTGGGCTTTGTCCGCATATTGAGGGACCCATTGGGCGTAGTAGGAGAAGAAGCCCAAGCACTGTTTGAGGGCCTTGGGGCAATGGGGGAGGGGGAGTTCTAAGAGGAGGCGCATACGGTCCGGGTCGGGGCCCAGGACTCCGTTTTCCATGACATAGCCAAGGATGGCTAGTCTGGTTGTGCGGAAAACGCATTTCTCCTTGTTATACGTGAGATTCAGTTTCTGTGCCGTCTGGAGAAAACGGTGGAGGTTGGCGTCGTGGTCCTGCTGGTCATAGCCGCAGATGGTGACATTGTCCAAGTACAAAAACGTGGCCCGCAGCCCGTACTGGTCCACCATTCGGTCCATTGCTCATTGGAACACCGAAACCCCATTAGTGGCGCCGACGCCGAAAGGGACCCGGAGGAAATGGAAGAGGCGGCCATCGGCCTCGAATGCCGTGTAGTGGCGGTCCTCCAGACGGATTGGGAGCTGTTGGTATGCAGACTTCAGATCCACCGTCGAAAAGAGCCGGTACTGGCCGATCTGGTTTACCATGTCTGCAATCCTGGGGTGGGGATACGCGTTGATGAGCGTAAATCTATTTATGGTCTGACTATAGTCGACAACCATGCGGAATTTTCCCCCGGTCTTAACGACCACCACCTGAGCTCTCCAGGGACTATTGCTGGCCTCTATAATCCCCTCACTGAGAAGCCTTCGGACCTCTGTTCTGATAAATACCCTATCCTGCAGGCTGTACCGCCTGCTACGAGTGGCTACGGGTTTACAGTCCTTTGTGAGATTGGCGAAGAGAGGGGGGGGGGGGGCGGGGCGGATTCGCAGCGTAGCGAGGTTGCAGATAGTGAGTGGGGGCAGGGGCCCGCCGAAGCTGAGGGTGAGGCTCTTAAGGTTACATTGAAAGTCTAGGCCTAATAAGAGTGGCGCGCAGAGGTCGGGCAAAATGTAGAGTTTGAATTTTGAGTAGCTAGTGCCTCGGATTGTGAGTGTTGCGGCGGTGCGTCCCTGGATCTGGACCGAATGGGAGCCTGAAGCGAGCGAGATAGTTTACCGCACGGGGAAAACGGGGAGCGAATAGCGTCTTACCAGGTCTGGATGTATGAAGCTCTCAGTGCTCCCGGAGTCGAAGAGGCATGGCGTTTTGTACCCGTTGATTTGGACCTCTGCCATCAAATTTCCCAGATGCTTCGGGCGTGATTGGTCCAGAGTGACTGCGCTGAGTTGCGGGTAGTCGGCGGCTCGATCAGCTGTGCTGGAGTGGCCCTGTGATGACTGCCCTCTGAGTTCATAGTCGTACTTTTCCGATGAGTTGTCCAAGCGTGGAGATGCAGGTCGGGCCCGTGGATCGCACGTGGCGGGCGGCGAGGAAGATGGCGTCCAAGATGGTGGCCCCCATGAGTCGCACGTGGCCGGCCGCGTGGTGGAGGTATGCCAAGCTGGCGGCCCCCATGGATTGCACGTGGCGGGAGGGGGCGGAGTCGGGGCACAGGCCGCAGTGTTTTGGGCCCCGCGGGCCTGCGGGTGTGGGGAGCGATTACTTCGTGCCGCTGGGGAGTTGGAAGCTGGGGCCCTTTTAGCGAGGCACACTCTTGCGTACTGCAGGTCGCGTTGCGGGCCGGGCAGTGCTGCCGCGGGTGCTGGTTCTGGCCGCAGAAATGGCAGGCTGGAGCAGCATAGTTGCTGGCTGGAGCAGCATAGTGGCTGGGCGGCTACGTAGCACAGGCCTGGGGGAGTCAGACCAATGCTAATTGGTCGGAGTTTTGATACCATCTGGACTTCTTGCTGCAAATATGCATTTCAGGCGCTGAGTCTGTCTGAGTCTTGCCTTGTTCATTCTCCCTGCCAGACTTTGCGAGTTTCTCTGTACCTAGTTGTAAGTGGCCATCCCAGATGGCTACACGTTCAGGCCACATCCTAAGTGAATCGGGTGAGTATGAGGGCCACCCTGCCTGTCGCTGACCACCCAGGGGTCTCCAATGGCCCAGGAGCCCCCCCCCCCCCGCCCCCCCCCCCCCCCCCCCCCCCCCCCAGTGCCGTTCCATCCAAGTTTGTGTGGACCAGACTGAACAGCGTCCGGCTGGGGAATCCCTGGAGAGGCTGTTAGATGCTGACAGCCGGGTAGATCCTGGGTGAGCATGTCTATGTGGGTTGAAGGCCTGTGAGACTGGTCACGCCCATTGCAGGTGGGATCCTGATCATGATGCCTTGCAAGATCTGGGTAGATCACAAGGCGTACTGGCTGCCGGGAAGCCTGCGGGAGGCTTCTTTCGGCATCTACCGGCTGTGTCGCGTTCCCATTCGGCCCGGTAGATCGCGCCCAACATCTATTGCGCTTCACAGTGAATGCTTCAATAAAGAATATCAGTGGAGTTTTGTTTCTGGTTTTTTCAATATTTATTGTGAAGTGCATTGGGATGGTTACTCATGTTAGGTTGTTGTACAAATGCAGTTTGTTTCTCTCCACAGATGCTTCCTGACCTGCTGAGTGTTTTCCAGAATGTTCTGTTTTTGAAGTAATGAGAATGAATGAAAGCTGCAGATTATTGTTGTACGGCTGTATGTTGTCTCATGAAGCAGTCTAGAGGCTTGTATGGTTGAACAATAACTGTTTATTAATAACACAGGAGAGAAAAGGTTTGATTTCAGATGACACACAGAACTTTGATTACCTGCCTGTTTCCATTCCGGAGTGGCTCCTGAATCATGCCTATGACCGTCTTTTAGCCACAATTCCTGATCCACCAGGTCTTTTAGCCACAATTCCTGATCCAACCGGAGCATCACACTGGCTCCTGTGTCCAACTTGAAATTTATCAGGTGACCATTTCCAGATATGTCAGCATTCCAAAATATGAATCTGGGATCTTCAACTTCTCCCAAGAAGTATTGTTGGACTTCTTCTTGGCTCATTCATTTCATGGATGCATTTGGAATCTTCTTCATGTCTCAAAGTTTTGGACTTACCCATCTTTCCAAGTGTCCCAGGTGGTTGCAGTGAAAGCATTGCACCGTGATTTCCGGGCCATTGCCCGTACCTGTGAGATCTTTTAGAACCACAGCATTGACATGGTCTGCTGCCATCTTGTGTTTTGCTTGGGCATTGCTTCCCTCCCCTGGAGTCTTCTTGCCCTTTTGTTGTTTTAAAGAGCTGGACTGTTGGGGTTGTTCTGTACCATGGTTTATCTCCACCATGCAAAATGGATCGATTTTGCTGGTGGCCCTCCGATTCTCTGATGATTTGGATGGCTTTTTTGCAAAGTCAGACCTTCTTTAGATTGAAGCATCATCAGACACTCCCATTACTATTCAGTCTCTTATGAGCTCTGACTTAATGTCACCATAGTCGCAGACTTCAGCCAGTGTGTATAACTCAGTTATGAAAATATCTACAGGTTCCCCAGGCTTTTGGACTTGTTAAATTTCGCTTGCGCAAAATTTTATTTTTCTTAGGTTACAATAGGTGTCAAAGGTCTTCACGACTTCAAAGTTATTGGAAGATTTATTTATTCCTTGTGTGGCAATTATGTCATTGGCTATTGGACCTACCAGATATAATAGTGTACTCATTTGTTGAATTTTTGTTTTCTCATCCATGCCTGATGCTATCATATAGCTTAAAAATCTTCTTTACAGAATGCCCAATTCTGTTCCTCCTCTGGTCCTTACACTGTTTTAATTGATCTGGCAGTGTTAATTTACTATCCAAGGCTCTTTCACACAGGGGAAAGCGGCTCTGTTTTTAATAAATGATCAATGCAGTAATTGCTTTTCTTTTTTTCCCCCATGCTTGTCAGAATTTGACAGACACCGTTGTGGTTATTGAGTCATTATAAACTTTAGCCATTCTGCAGAAAATCTGTTGAACAAATCATTTTGGCCAGCCAGTTGCTTCCTGAGCTTGGAGAATTGAATTGAAGCAGATTTTCTTTTGTTCTGACATCTCTTTAAATTTTCTTTTGTTCGCCATGTGTATGGCGCCAACCCTGGATTTCGCCTGCTGCATTCTTCAAACCACACTCGTTAAAACAATCAACCTGTCAGTGCTGCCAGATTATTGCACTACCTTTAAGAGCTTATTTTTTTGGAGTTTGCTCACACTTTTGTAATATGTCCAGGTCCTATGACTCTGCTTTCAATTGCGTCTTGCTACGGACCTCCCCTTTATAACTTTCTGCTGCCCTTCAGCCTCCATGTCTGTAATAGAGCCTTTTTGCCCAGCGTGCCTTCAAATAAGACAGACTTCTCTGAGGTCACATTGCAGTTTCTCTATTTTTTCATTCTTAGGGATTCGAGGGTATTTAACCTCCTGCCACAATGTTGTACAGTTGTATTTTCTCTCGTGCAGCGGTCTGGAGGCTTGTATGGTTAAACAATAACTGTATATTAATAACATTATTATATACACATATACAGGGTACAGTCCTGCCTAGGTCCCATCTTCATGCCAACTCCTACCAGACTCACCACTGTACTCAATTACTCCCATGTGACAATTTTCAATCAAACATCAACCAGTTTTTACTGCTTTTAAAAATATAGAGTATTTTCAACACTCCAATCACAACCGTAAACATTCACTCCCTCCAACTCGGGTGCAATGTGTCTGGAGTGTCTACTATCCAGTAGATGTGACGCAGCAACTCACGTTGCTGCTTTGATAGCACTTGCCAAACCCACAGCCTGTAGCACCGAGAAGCACCTCCTAAGTTTCCCTCCAACACTTGTAATATTGGAAATTAAATGCATCATTCAATTTTGGGAAGAAGGGGTTTCAATTCATGAGTAGACCAGTACTCCATAAAAGAGCAGTTGTAGCGTGGGATGTGCTCCATTTAAACAGGCGCATAATCAGTGTTCTGGCAAACCACATAACTAGGGCCGTGGATAAGGCATTAAGTTAACAGAGGCGAGGGTGAGGTCAGGTGAAAGAAGGTTTAGAAATTTGAAGGGAAAAGTTGACATAATAGAGCAGTGTAACGATTTGGGTAATGATATGCAAATGAGGCAGGAAACGACAATGTTTAATGTACAGAGTGCATCAGCAAGTAAGACTCATGCAAAGAATAAATTTAAGGATTTTTGTCTAACTGCGCAAACTAGATGAATTATTGACACAAATCAACATAAATGGTTTGCATCTAATTGTCATTACAACGACATAGGGCAGGATTTAGTGCAATTGACAGGGATACTGCCCATCGATTGGAGAACTAATGTTGCATCTGTGGGGGAGACCAAATGCTAAGTGCCAATGAACACTTAACTGGCCAGCGTCAGGGCTGCCCCACAATCAAGCCCCCCACTCGATCAGAAATCTCGCCCCTGAGAGCTATTGGCCATTCAGAGGCCATCAGCTCTCCATTGGCAGCAACACCACCTGGAGTGGTGGCTGCTGCTAGTAATGCTCCAGGTCTCAGTCCTGCACACAGACAAGCCAGACAGGATGGGCGGGGGCGGGCAGGAGTTGCAAGGGGTATGGGGATCAAAGGTAAGGGTGGCGGTGGTGGCTTTTCAGTGGCTTCCTCTTCCCAACAAGGTCAGGAAGACAAATCATTCCCCCAATGTTTCTCCTGTTTCTGAGCCCTTTATTCCCCCTCCTTTAATACTCCTTCTCAATTATGCATGTGTTATAACCTGAACGGATCTTAGGGAGTGGGGATGATTAACTACCCTGGGGTCTTGCAGGATATGAGCTCCCCGAGGGAGCGGGGGACCCTTAACAATACTTTTCCTTGCATTAATAGAGTTGGCCAGTAAGGCACCAACTAGAGAAGTCTCTGTAGAGAACTACTGAAACAGTATATAACAATAATTGTAAACTAAATAAGTTTTGATTTGACTTACTCATTGTGGACTCTTCATTGCCCTTACAAAATTATCTTTTTTTCCCCCTTTTGAGATTCATTAATCAATTCACCAAACAATCAGAAGGAAATGATAATGACCATGGTTGGCATCTGCCCACAAATACCATCTGATATATGTGTAGCAGGGTCATAAACATTAAGAAGAGCAACAATACAGCACAATGTGAGTTTTTGTGTGCCCTATAGCTGATCCCACTGTGATTATTAAATAAACCAGAGAGTACAAATTTTATTTTGACAGTATTGTGCCAAATTGTTAACTTGACAGGAAAAATATCCCATTAGTTATTTATAACACTGTTCAGACCATAACATTGATTTCAGTGATTGCCTCAGCCTTATTGACATGTTCAGCACATTGTACCATGGGTGACAGTAAATTCATATTTGGGGGGAAGGATTCAATACTTGTGACACGGATTGCAAGAAAACCTTTCAGGTTTTGTTTTATCTATTTCAGCTACCCGTTCTGTACAGAAAAGAAAGGCGACTCCAAGCTGTAGCTCACATTGCTTCATTGTTGGAGAGTTGGAGAGGGATAAGGGAGGGAGGGAGGTGTGGAGGAGAGGGGACAGTCCCGTTCACCTTCTGCTGCCGAAGCCAAGAGCAGAGGCAAGTCAGGCCTGCTTTCTCTAAAATTTAGAAGGTTAACGGGTGGTCTGATTGAAGTCTTCAAGATATTAACAGGAAAAGGCAGGATTGATAAAGATAAAGGGCGCGATCTACCGGCCACGACGCACCCAAATGGGCGGGACCAAGTAGCACTCACGTAAGTAGGCCTTAAACCTACTTCCTGCCTACTTATCCGGTGTACCGGCCTCCCTGGATTTACTGGCCTTCCCAGGAAAGCCGCGGCTTGGCGCCGTTCTTTACTAGTCCCCACAAAAGTGGACCTGGCAGAACGGCGCCCGGGTAGTCTCCCAGGCCATCGGGAGTGCCTGGGTGATCAGGGGTAGTGCAGGGTGGCCCCCTGGTCCTCCCTCTAGATTATGGGCACCTTGGCACTGCCATCCTGACACTGCCAAGATGCCCGGGTGGTGCTACCAAGGGTGTCAGGATCTGAGGAAATGAGGGCCACGCCCATGAAAGGAGGGTGGAGGGGATATGAAGGATGGAGGGGGTTCAGGGCAGGTAAGAAGGGTCCTCAGGAAGGTTGAGGGTTGATGGGTGGGCGTCCTGGAAAGGGGGGCCTGTAAGTGGGTGAGGGGGCCCTAAAGAAGGGGTGGCCCCAAGGGACCCCATAGTGGAGTGTCCTCACTTGGAGGGGAGGGGGGGGGGGGGGGGGGGGGTTTGCCCTTGTGTGAGAAGAGTGACATTGCCATGGGTGAGTGGGACCACACATCATTTAGAGATGCCAAGGGCACTCTTTCAAAATGGCGACCCGATCTCTGAGTTCAGCTCCCCAGTGATGAAAATAATTCTAAGTGTGGGCTAACCTGGTGAGAAACACCCAGGGCACATAAAAGTGAACTAGCCGGCAGGGTACTCCCAGCAAAATCCGCAACAAATGGCAATTAGAATCTTTTCTATCACGGGCAGCACAGTAGCGCATTGGTTGGCACTGCTACCTCACAACGCTGAGAACCCGGGTTCGTGTGGAGTTTTGCACATTCTCCCCGTGTATAGGTGGGTCACACCCCTACAACCCAAAAATTGCGCAGGTTAGGTGGATTGGCCATGCTACATTGCCCTTTAATTGGAAAAAAAAATAATTGGGTACTCCAAATCTATAAAAAAAGAAACTTTTCTGTTAAATCGTGCCCAAAATGTTTTCACTGGTTGGAGATTCGAAAACTATGGGGCGTAGTCTAAAAATAAGGGCCAGACCATTCAGGAGAGATGTTAGGAAGAACTTCTACACACAAAGAATGGTACAGGTTTGGAACATCTCTTCCACAAACAGCAATTGATGCTGGATTGGTTGTTAATTTTAAATCCAATATAGATGCATTTTTGTTACCCAGAGATATTAAGGTATATGGAGTTGTTCCACTGATCGGCCATGATCTCATTGAATGGCGGAGTTGGCTCGAAGGGCCGAATGGCCTACTCCTGTTTCTCTGACTGAGTGACAGCTCCCCAAGGCCTGCTCCGACCTTGTTACCACAAGAGACACCCCCCCCCCTGTTCTTTCAGTTTCTGTTTCTACTCCTTGTCCTCCCAAATGTCATCTGAAATCGTTCAGTGCTGCTGAATGACTCCAGCAGGAATAACGGCTCCAGCTCTTCCAAGCACAGATTTCTCTCTCTCCCACCCTTTGCTGCTCCTCCAATCAAAGATTCTGCTCTGGAGGAGCTGCGAGAGCAGGAGGGTTGAAATCTGTGATTGGAGGTGATGGGACAATGACTAACAGGAGCACTCAATGCACATTTTTGTCTCATTGGTGTCCTCAGTAGGTTCCATTCAACAGGTCTTAGCAACTCAATGGGAACATAATATGAGAGTTTCAAGAGAAAGCTCTCAACAGTATACTCACACCTGTGGATCTGCCGATATTATAACTTGTTCATTTCTTTTTCATACCTGAAATGAAGTGTATTGTTAGACAACATTTACATGCCAATCAGCATGAGGGGAAGAGGAATGGACAGAGATACAGACAAACCAGCTCTACAAGGAAGTGACAAGGAATAAAAGGACTAAAGAAAGAACATTGACATGTCCAGCGTGGGACAGAATCTGGAGGAGCAGCTGTGTCTTCCCCATGCCAACCGCTCCTCCAATCACTGCTCTGCTGTCAGTTCCTACTCACAGCACCTATCAGTTTAACTGCAGCTCATGTATGTTTTTTGTAAAACTGACCCAACTGTGGCTGAGAGTGGGAGAGACCTACGGACAGCTTTGTGGTTGGACTGGCTTTTTTAAAAATCGGAACCGTCAGTTTCACTGAGTGACTACATTTCAAGAAGAGGTTATCAGCTGCAAAGTGCTTTATGATGTCCTGTGGTCCTAAAAAGTGCTAGAAAAATCCAAGTCTTCTTTCCTGACTGTAGGAAGTTACACCAACATTTACTACTCTCTCTCTCAAGAAATGCAAACGGATAACATCATATTACTTAAGTATTGTACAAATTGCAAATCACATTGTATTATATTGATGATGTGTTTTGTAATAGTCTCTTGGGTGGTTGATGACAGATGGTGATCTCTTTGCCTGACTCGTTATTAAAGAAACAGATTTTTAACACAATATGGAACCGTTATGTCTGATTGGCTGATTTCACGGGTGTTACTTAGAGAATATCTTAAAGCTTTCACAGACCTCTGGCATTTTGACAAGATGGATACGTCATGTTCTAAACACTGATTTCCCAACTGATTGTCCATGGATGGCTGCTTAATAAGATCTGGCATTTCCAGATACTTTATGTGATGAAGGGATTTTTCCACCTTCACACAATGTCACATCTGTCCCGTGTTTGCATAAGGATCTTTCTAATCTGTTCACATTTAGAAATCTTTCTTAGTTCAGTAAGTCAATTTGGGAGGAGAATGTTCTGGGCAAAGTTTTCTTGTTGGTCTATTTCACAATCTATTCCTTGTTTTGAAGCATTAATCGAAGTCTTTTGCAGCGTACACTAAGAATTTGTGGTGACCGCTTACTACACAGTGACAACTGATATCCAGATTACTTAGACTACTTGAACTGCACAAGATGTTTCCCATTCTGTGGAAGACTTTCTCCTGCCTGGGTCCAAGATATTATTTAATGCAATTATTTCATACAAAAGAGGATAATTGGATTTTAGGTTATCAGTAATTCCACAGGGTATAAAGATCAAGGGCGGAATTCTCCCCCCCCCTCGCCGGGTGGAAGAATCACTGGGGCGGTGAGCGAGTCCCGCCACGCCGCCCCGGCACCCGCACGCGATTCTCCCACCCCCCCAAACCAGCGCGGTGAGATTGACGGCTGGCCGCTGGGAGAATCGCTGCTCGCCGTTTATAACGGGCGAGCGGCAACTTTCCGGCCCGGATGGGCCGAGCGGCCTGCCCAACACGACAGGTTCCCACCGGCGCCGTCCACACCTGGTCGCTGTCGGCAAGAACAGCGCGGGAACGCTGGGGCGGCGGCATGTGGGGGGGGGGAGGGGGGTTCTTGCACCGGGGAGGGCCTCAAAAGGGGTCTGGCCTGCGATCGATGCCCACCGATCAGCGGGCCGGCCTCTCTGAAGGAGGACCTCCTTTCCTCCGCCACCCCGCAAGAGCCATCCGACATTTTCTTGCGGGCGGCCGTGGGGAGGACGGCAACCGCGCATGTGCGGGTTGGCACCGGCCAAGCTGCGCATGTGCGGGTGACGTCATTTACGTGGCGCCGGCCGCGTCATTTACGTGGCGCCACTTTTACGCGGCGCCAAGGGCCGGCACACGTAAATTACATGGCGCCGCTCCTAGCCCCCCAGCGGCGGGAGAATAGGGGGCTGGGAGCGGGCTCCGACGCCGGAGTGAAACACTCCGGTTTTTACTCCGGCATCAGGACTTAGTCTCCCGATGGGAGAATTGCGCCCCTCATGACTCTTGAACAACAAAGTGGAATAATTGAACAACATAGGTCTTCACTGTTAATGAGAAGCATTGGAACCTTCAGGTATCTCTGTACGATATAGCATTCAAGAAGCCAAATGACAAAGACTAAATGGTTCACAATTCTATTTGTGTTTTCATGATCAGCGAGTCTGAAGACTCTGCTGATTGCCGTTTTTCACTGCAATGTATTTTCAATATCTACTCTGCAACACAACTTATCACGGGCAGCACGGTAGCACAGTGGTTAGCACAATTGCTTCACAGCTCCAGGGTCCCAGGTTCGATTCCGGTTTGGGTCACTGTCTGTGTGGAGTCTGCACATCCTCCCCGTGTCTGTGTGGGTTTACTCCGGGTGCTCCGGTTTCCTCCCACAGTCCAAAGATGTGCAGGGTAGGTGGATTGGCCATGATAAATTGCCCTTAGTGTCCAAAATTGCCCTTAGTGTTGGGTGGGGTTACTGGGCTATGGGGATAGGGTGGAGGTGTTGACCTTGGGTAGGGTGCTCTTTCCAAGAGCCGGTGCAGACTTGATGGGCCGAATGGCCTCCTTCTGCACTGAAATTCTATGATCTATGATCACAATATTTCAGTACCTCAAAAAACTCAAAAAGCACCAAGATAGAGTGGGACAATGGGTAAGTATACAAATAGGACTTGACTGAAGTCAATGGAAAATACTCTTGAGAATCATGTGCAGTGTAACACAGGTTAATGATTCATTATGAGCCCATTATACATGCCTGGCAATTTCACCCCCCCCAAAAACAATTAATCTTCCATTAGTGACAAAATAAACCAAACTCTATCCATTATTCCACTCTCTTTTTGCAAGTTAATTATGGATGACAAAGGCCACTTAGCCCAGCGAATGACCTTAATAGCACTCCCACCTCCATAATGATTTTACTTACCAACAAATTGTGCAGTTTGCAAGTTGAGTGAACAGATATGAGTAGGGTAAGTGGGGAGTTTGATGAAGGTGTGAGGGGAGAAGGTGCTCCTTTTTTGCACCTTTTTTCTCATTTTGGTGGAAGGTGTTGGTTGGTGAGTAATTCAGAAGCAATTCTACTTATAACAATTTGTCTGTTGTCTTAAGGTATGGTAAGAAGTCTTACAACACCAGGTTAAAGTCCAACAGGTTTGTTTCGAATCACTAGCTTTCGGCGCACTGCTCCTTTCTCAGGTGAATGAAGAGCTGGGTTCCAGAAACATATATATAGACAAAGTCAATGATGCAAGACGATATTTTGAATGCGAGTCTTTGCAGGTAATTAAGTCTTGACAGGTCCATACAGAGCAACTGGAGAGAGGAATAATCACAGGTTATTCACGTGTGAATTATCTCAAGCCAGGACAGTTGGTAGGATTTCGCAGCCCAGGCCAGATGGTGGGGGGTGAATGTAATGCGACATGAATCTAAGGTCCCGGTTGAGGCCGTACTCATGTGTGCAGAACTTGGCTGTAAGTTTCTGCTCAGCGATTCTGCGTTGTCGCACGTCCTGAAGGCCGCCTTGGAGAATGCTTACCCGAAGATCAGAGGCTGAATGCCCTTGACTGCTGAAATGTCCCCCGACTGGAAGGAAACATTCCTGCCTGGCAATTGTCGAGCGATGTCCGTTCATCCGTTGTCGCAGCGTCTGCATGGTCTCACCAATGTACCACACTTCAGGCCATCCTTTCCTGCCACGTATGAGGTAGACAACATTGGCCGAGTCGCACGAGTATGTACCACATACCTGCTGGGTGGTGTTCTCACGTGTAATGGTGGTTCCCATGTTGATGATCTGGTACGTCTTGCAGAGATTGCCATGGCAGGGGTGTGTGGTGTCGTGGTCGCTGTTCTAATGTGATCCGTGCCGTTTTTGGCGCTGGGTCCCGGCCATCGCACCGGTTTTCGGAGAATCCCGCCCCAGATTTTTTTTTAAATCAGAACATCAGTCTATTGAGAATTCCAATGAGTCACAACCCTTTGAGTGAAGAAATGTCTCCTCGTCTCAGTCCTAAATGATTGGCCCCTTATCCTGAAACTGTGCCGCAGTCTTCTAGGTTCCCCAACCAGCAGAAATAAACCCTCAGTGTCTCCTCTGTCAAGCCCCTTCAGAATCTTATATGTTTCAATGAGATCAGCTCTCATTCTTTTAAACTCCAGAGAATATAAACCTAATTTTCTCAATCTCTCATCACAGGACAACCCTCACATTCCAGGGACCAATTTAGTGAATCTTCACTGCTGCCTGCAATACAAGTATATCCTTCCTTAAATATGGAGACCTAAAATGTACCTAGATAGTACCTAGACTACCTCATTTCTATATTCCAATTCCCTTGCATTAAAGACCGGTAAACAATTTGCCTTCCTAATTGCTTGCAGTATCTGCCTGCTAACTTCCTGAACTCCTTGTAAGAAAACACCCAAGTGACCCTGAACATCAATGCTTAAAGTTTTGCACCTTTTGGGTGGCACTGTGGTGCAGTGGTTAGCACTGCTGCCCATGGCGCTGAGGACCCGGGTTCCATCAGCAAAATTGGATCCATTACTCTCAATCTCTTTATCTAAGTCATTAATTGTACATTGTAAACAGCTAAGGCCCAGGACCAACCCTTGTGACACTCAACTGGTCTTGTCTCCCAACTTGAGACTGCCTCAGTTATGCCTCTTTGCTTCTTGTTGGTTATCCAACCCACCAGCCAAGCCCATGAATTTCCCCAACTTCATGAGCCCTTATCCTGCTTGTTAAATTTTTGTGTGGCGTATTATTGAATGTCTTTCAGAAATCCAGGTATATTACATCTGCTTTATCTTAAGAGGAAACGTTCCCCTTTTTCTACCCTACTAAATATATTGTTAAAAATCTCTCCCATTTGAAAATCATGTTAAATTTGTCTGATCGACTACAATTTTCCTTTTTTAAAAACACGTTTACTGAACATTTTTCATTATAAACAAAATAATATAAAACAATTATTTCAAGTTACAATGACAAAGAACACAACAATCAAATGCACAAATTAACTTGAATTCCCAACATTAAACAAAACCCCTTAACAATTGACGGCGACTAGTTCTTTAAAAAAGGAAATGAATGGCTGCCATCTTAGGTAGAACCCTTCTACTGACCCCCCTGATGGTGTACTCGACCTTCTCCAAATGTAAGAACAACATGAGGTCACCCAACCAACTCGAGACACAGAGCGGAGTAGGACACCTCCACCCAAGCAGAACTTGTCTCTGGGCTATTAGCAAGGCAAAGGCAAGGACATTGGTGTCACCCCCCCCCCCCCCCCCCCCATCTGCAGCACCAACGGACATGGCTCCACATCAACATTAAGTATCTCTGCCAAAGTGGTGAAGAAAGAGACCCAAAAGTTGACTAACCTGGGACAGGACAAGAACATTCGAGAGTAGTTAGCCGGCCCCCGAGAACAATGTTCACACCTGTCCTCCACTCCAGAGAAAACTCTGCTCATCCTCGCCTTGGTCAGATGAGCCCTGTGCACCACCTTGACCTGGATCAGACTAAGCCAAGCACATGAGAACTTGGAGCTGGCCCTGTGAAGAGTCTCTCTCCACATCTCATCATCCAGAATAGGGCCCAATTCACCCTCCCATTTCACCTTTACCTCATTCAACGGAGCTGACTCCACTGATAGGATCTGGCCATATATGCACAAAATAATCCTCCCACCAGATTCAGCCAAAGATAAAATCCTCTTCAATGCAGAGGAGGGTGGTGCCAAGGGGAAAGTGGGGAAAGTCTTGTGAGACAAATTGTGAATCTGAAAGTATATAAACAGATTGAAAACAGGGAATTCAAATTTCTCTGACAACTCTTTGAAGCTGTTGAACCTTCCCTCCATGAACCCAAAACTACTCAAACTTTTCCCATGACCTAAACGTTGACTCTAGACCCATTAGCAAAAAGAGGTGAATATTGCAGATAGGGACCAGCAAAGATATGGATCTAAGTTTGAAATGCTGTCTGAACTGCTTCCAGATTCTCAAGGTGGACACTACTACCAGATTCGAGGAAGATTTTACCAGAGAGAAAGCAGCGATGCAGTTACTAATACACCAAGGCAAGAACCTTTACAGGAGCTCGCCTCCATTTGCCCCCATATGGAACCTGGATCACTAACTACCACAATACTTTTTCAATATTAGCTTTCAATAATAACATAATAAATTGGGTAAAGCCAAACGTCCTTATTGGGGCTGGTTTAGCTCACTCGGCTAAATCGCTGGCTTTTAAAGCAGACCAAGCAGGCCAGCAGCACGGTTCGATTCCCGTACCAGCCTCCCCGGACAGGCGCCGGAATGTGGCGATTAGGGGCTTTTCACAGTAACTTCATTTGAAGCCTACTCGTGACAATAAGCGATTTTCATTTCATTTCATTATTGCTCATCTCTCTGGAGGGATACCCTATGGATCCTTGGGGTCTAACCAACCCAAATAAATGTGGACACTAACTTAGTGATTTTGACAAAGAATCACTTGGGAACAAAGATGGGGAGACATTGAAAAATTAATAAAAATCTCAGGAGCACATTAATCTTAATAGTCTGGACCCTGCCCGCCAAGGAAACGTGATGTTATTCCACTTCTCTAAGTCAGATTTGACCCCATTAACCAGACCAATATAAGTTAATTTATGAAGCGAGGCCCAATTATGTGTCACCCAGTTTCCAGATAACGAAAGCTATATCTAGCAAGGCAAAAATGATGGGCTCCCCTCCCTGGGAGGTTAACCAGGTAGTTTTCGCTCTTATCTAGATTCAATTTATACCCAGTGAAGGAACCAAAGCCCCTGAGCAGCTTCATTATCTCATCCGTAGTGGATACTGGGTCCGTAATCGGCTCCACCGATTTATCCCCCTCCACTTATTTGCAAGATCGAAGTGCAGTGGCAAGTATTCTATTTCCAAAGAAACCAGGAGCGGAGGCAATGGACATCCCTGTCTCGTGTCCGTATTCAGCGGACAGTAGTCTGCATTCAAAGCAATTGTGCAAATGCTAGCAGTGGGGGCCCTATACAACAAATAAATACAGGATATCAACTTTGTCCAAATCCAAACCTCCCAAGAATCTTAAAGAAATATCCCCACTCCACCCTATCAAACTCCTTTTCAGCTTCGAGGGAAACAATCACCTCCGGTTCGACACCGAGGAGGGAGAGAGGGGAACATTTAATAGAAGACGTATATTGGCTGACAATTGCTGATTGACAAAGTCTGTCTGGTCTTCTGAAATCACCTCTGGGATATAGGGCTCCAACCGTAGTGCCAGCACATTTGCAAGTAACTTAGTGCCAAAATTCAAAGCAAAATATATTGGTATGACCCACATTACGCAGGGACCTTGTATTTGTAAGGATGAGGGAAATAGAGGCCTGCACAAGTGTAACGGGACAAGGAGTCATTGAACATATCTAAAATTAAACGTACCAATTGTTCTACAAACGTCTTATAAAACTTAATAGGAAGCCATCAGGGCCAGGAGCCTTACCCACCTGCATCAACCCAATGCATTTCCCAATTTCCTCTGGGGATTCCAACTCTTCTTGCATCTTCCTGTCCACCACTGGGATGGAAAACATCTGATATGGCGAACTCTCCACAGAGACTCTGATCTAAAGAGATCCTGATAAAACGCTTCCAAAGCCACATTGACCTGAGGCAGGGCGGAAACCGGGATGTCACTCAAGTCCCATACCTGCACAATCTCCAGGGAAGCCATCTGCCGTCTCAGCTGGTGAGCTACAAAGTAACTGGTCTTCTCCCCGTGTCCATAAAATGCACCCCTCCAACGTCGCAGCTGGCTCACCCCCTTTATGCATTGATAATAATTCAAATTGTGTCTGCAGCTTTTTCCTACTTGCCAGCAACTCAGGGGTTGGGCAAGTGAGATCTGGTGGTCCAGCTCAAGGATGGAATCCACCAGCCTCTGCCGCTCCACCCTCGCTGTCTTCATGTGCACTTTGTAGGAAATTATCTCCCTTGGTAACAACTATATGGGCTTTCCACAGCATGGAAGGTTAGAAAGACTCACTTCTATTAAATTTAATATATCCCTCAATGGTGACAGACATGTGTTCACAAAATCTCTTGTCCGCTAATAATGCCATATCCAATCTCCATGGTGAATGCTGGGAGAGACCTGACTCTAGTGTCAAATCAATAAAATGTGGGGCATGGTCCGAAATCACACTCGCCGAGTCATCCACTCCCTCCATCAAAGGGAGGAGACGATATGCGAGTATACCTGGTGGACATTGGAGAAAAAAGGAAAAATCGTTATCATCTGTTCCATGAAAACTAACAATGCCTTTGCCACCCATGATGGAGTCAGAGATTTGTGCCTGGATTGATCCTTCCTGGAACCAGAACACAGTTTAAGCATCCCCAAAATAGGCTGATGTGAATCCAAATCAGGGATGGAGGCTAGAAGCTTGTTAATAAAACCATAATGTCCCAGTTTGGAGCATAGCTATTAACCAGGACCACCGATCTGCACACCAAAGACCTACGTCTACCATTGGGGTCAACTAATATCTTCGCGGCAGAAAATTGAACACTTTTATTTGCTGCACCCTAGGCCCTACCATCAAAGCCCATATGATAAACCTGTCCCCCCCACCCCTTTTGTAACCTTGTCTGATCTCTAACCTGCAAATGAGTGTCTTGCAGAAACACCACATTGGCATTTAAACTGTTAAGGTGTGAAAATGCCCTCGACCTTTTCACTGGGCCATTCAACCCCCTGACATTCCAAATGACCAAACAAATTGCACCCCCCCCCCCCCCCCCCCCTCCGATCTGGTGTCAACCATTCCCACCAAGAGGAATCATCCAACAGTTACATAGAAGGTACAGCAACCAGGCCCGCCCAGGATAGTTGCCAAACCTACTAATAAGATTAAACAAAGAAAAATCTGCAGTCACCATCAGCACCCCCCCGGCCCCCTTCCCTGACCTCCTACATTACTACACCCAAATACATTTACAGAAAACAGCAAGACGAACATAAACACCTAAAACCCACTTCTAATAGACCTAAGGCCAACAGAACAAAAACACTATTTAGCTAAAACAGAACAAATATAATGAGCTGCAGTCGACCTCTCAGCACCGCTCCCATTAGCTAACTCTTCGGCTAGCAGGACAACCCCCGCTCAGAGTGAAGAAAAATACTTATAGAAAAAAGACACAAAGTATAAGAAACCCACAAACCATAGTATTCCAACAGGGAGCTAAATATTTTCACAAAGTTAGAACAAATAGTGAAAAAACCCACATAAAATTAAACCCCCTACCCAAGTCCAACTTGCAAAACATTCAACTCAAACAAGAACAGAAAAATGTAAACATGAACAAGGTACCTCAACAATTCCACATATCAACATGCCCATCGCCAATATCCAAAAACCTCAAAGATTTTAATCAACCCACCCAGCCCTTGCTTCTTAAAGGAATCCACCTCCTCCGGCATATCAATACACCATCCCAAACCAGTCTCCACTTTTATTCAGGGCTGCTTTCGCCTTATTGAATGCCGCCCCGCTTATTTTCCAGCTCTGATCCCACATCCTGACAAAACCTGATGGCACATCATTCCCATTTATAGTTGCAATGCTCATTTGCCCATCTCAGGAGCCGCACTTTTTATTGGTAGCTGTGATTACTGCTTGCGGTGGCTCGTTGGGATGGGGCTTCTGCCGGAATGACCGATGGATTAGTCCAGCTCTGGAGGGGACTAGAGTCCTCTCCAGTATCAAATGAATGGGAGCCAAGGCTTCTTCCATCGATTTGCGGAGGTCCCCCGACAGGGGGCCTCCTTGTGCATGTCTCCCCTCTACATAACTGTGATCTGAAGACTCAGACTAGAATTTTCTAAGAGCAGTGTTTAGACTTCCTGAATAAAAGATATCCACACTTTCCCAATTATGAAAGGTTTGTTGGCCTCTGGATCCTTTTTTTCGTGCTCCATTCTCCCTTTGTGTCAGCAAACAGATGTAGTTTTAAATAATCTATATTTTATTTTTGGGTATTAGAAACAAGGTATGGTTTTAATTAAGTTTAATTTTGTGTTTAATTGCAAAAAAGCATTAGAACTTCAGTTAATTCATGTTAAACAAAGGTGTCAGAATGTCTGTGCGTTTTAGTTTCATTTTAAATTATGCCTGCACTGCTTTAAAGGGTTTACAATGTGAAAGTAGACAGGGTTAAAGAAAGACCAGGCTGTTGCTTAGCAACTAGGGGCCTACTTAGGTTACAAAGAACTTTGAGTTTACTTTTACGTTTGACCAGGAAGAAGCTGGATGGGACAATGGAGCTGCTGGAAAAAGCAGGGGCGGAATTCTCCGACCCCCCGGTTGGTGGGCCCCCCACGGCGATTGTCCGGCCCGCGATGGGCCGAAGTCCCGCCGCTGTCAGGCCTCTCCCGCCGACGTGGTTTAAACCACCTCTGTGCCGGCGGGAGCAGGCGGCGGGAGCGGGCCCCGGGGTCCTGGGGGGGGGCACAGGGCAATCGGACGCCGGGGTGTGCCCCCACGGTGGCCTGGCCCGCGATCGGGGCCCACCGATCGGCAGGCGGGCCTGTGCCGTGGGGGCACTCTTTTTCTTCCTCCGCCGCCATGGCCTCCACCATGGCGGAGGCGGAAAAGAGCCCCTCCACCGCGGATGCGCCGGTGGTGACGTCAGCGGCCGCTGACGCTCCGGCGCATGCGCAGACTCATGCCGACCGGCGAAGGCCTTTCGACCAGCCCCGATGCCGGGCGGCGTAGCGCCAAAGGCCGTTGGGGCCAGTGGGCGGAGCGGGAACCACTTCGGCGCGCGGCTGGCCCCTAAAGGTGCGGATAATTCCACACCTTTGGGGAGGCCCGACGCCGGAGTGATTGGCGCCACTCCGCTATGCCGGGACCCCCCCGCCCCTCCGGGTAGGGGAGAATTTCGCCCCAGATTTCCCAAAAGGAACAAGACAATGCAAGACCGCAAGGATCTGTTTTGGGGCCACTGCTGTTTGTCATTTTTATAAATGACCTGGAAGAGGGTGTAGAAGGATGGGTTAGTAAATTTGCATATGACACGAAGGTCGGTGGAGTTGTGGATAGTGCTGAAGGATGTTATAGGATACAGAGGGACATAGATAAGCTGCAGAGCTGGGCTGAGAGGTGGCAGATGGAGTTTAATGCGGAAAAGTGTGAGGTGGTTCACTTTGGAAGGAGTAACAGGAATGGAGAGTACTGGGCTACTGGCAAGATTCTTGGTAGTGTAGATGAACAGAGAGATCTCGGCATCCAGGTACATAAATCCCTGAAAGTTGCCACCCAGGTTAATAGGGCTGTTAAGAAGGCATATGGTGTGCTAGCCTTTATCAGCAGGGGGATTGAGTTTCGGAGCCACAAGGTCATGCTGCAGCTGTATATAACTCTGGTGCGGCCGCACCTGGAGTACTGCGTGCAGTTCTGGTCACCACATTATAGGAAGGATGTGGAAGCTTTGGAAAAGGTTCAGAGGAGATTTACTAGGATGTTGCCTGGTATGGAGGGAATGTCTTATGAGGAAAGGCTCAGGGACTTGAAGTTGTTTTCGTTAGAGAGGAGAAGGCTGAGAGGTGACTTAATAGAGACATATAAGATAGTCAGAGAGTTAGATAGGGTGGACAGTGAGAGTCTTTTTCCTCGGATGGTGATGACTAACACAAGGGGACATAGCTTTAAATTGAGGGGTGGTAGATATAGGACAGATGTCAGAGGCAGTTTCTTTACTCAGAGAGTAGTAGGGGTGTGGAACGCCCTGCCTGCAACAGTAGTAGATTCGCCAACTTTAAGGGCATTTAAGTGGTCACTGGATAGACATATGGATGAAAATGGAATAGTGTAGGTCAGATAGGCTTCAGATGGTTTCACAGGTCGGCGCAACATCGAGGGCCGAAGGGCCCGTACTGCGCTGTAATGTTCTATGTTCTAATGTCCAGCCAACCAGGGAGCTGAGAGAAAGAAAATGGCTCAGGAAGACAGTTAAACTAAAGGAACAAGAAGTTGAACAAGGTTGTGTCAGGTGAAGTTAACGCTAAAGGCAGAGAAAGTACTCTGAGTTAAAGAGAGAGCTGCAGTAACCAAGTTTAAAACGAGAAGCCAGACCTCAGAGATAAATCATAAATTGGTGACAGCTTAATACAGCCTGTGAAGCAATAATATTCTGTTAATATGACTGGACACCTGAGAGATTGCATGGAAGCTTGAATCCCTATAGCAATCCACAGCAGAAGAATATGCAAAGGAGAGATTGAATTCCTGGAATTGAATCCTTGGTGAAAGCATTTAAAAGAAAGTATTGTTTGAGAGAAGATTCTAAGGCATAAGGCATGTTTTTTCAGGGATGGAGTGTGGAAACATTCCTGTGGAAGTTGGAGTTCCAGTGAAACCAGTTGGCTCACAATTTGATAAGCATCTGGGGGGATTTGATGAGACATCCACAGAAGTTGTATTGGGTGGTGTCTGCCACTTGGGTTCAGAGTGTGATGTGTCTGACCACAATTGGCCTGTTCATAGAACCATAGAATCATAGAATTTACAGTGCAGAAGGAGGCCGTTTGGCACATCGTGTCTGTACTGGCCCTTGGAAAGAGCACCCTACTTAAGCCGACGCCTCCACCCTATCCCCATAACCCAGTAAAACCACCTAATCGTTTGGACAGTAAGGCAATTTAGCATGGCCAATCCACCCCCCCCCCCCCCCCCCACACACACACACACACACAAATATTGCATTGCGTTTGTTACATGCTCCAATCATTATTTGTTCATTGCTCTGTCCAATTGGATAATGACTATGAGAGACTCTCTGAACTGCTTACATCAGTTTTTCTGACTTTTGCTATTTCAAAGCTCCACTCATTCTACTTCATGATCTTCTGAGGCAACAGTTTTCTTCACTAATGACCTTATGACATCAATTATTGTCCTTTGCGCTGGAAGGATAAAGCATCAGTCGCCTTCGGGCTAACGCTGTTCATCTGTACCAGCTGCACAAGCTGCAACAGGTGATGTTCAATCCACAATGGCATACAACAGAAACTCAATCCTTTATCATCTGGGGTGCCTCTCCACCTTTGCCATTCTGTTCGAAATATTGAGTATCCTAGTATATTTATTCCCAACCTTGGTCACCGTGTAACCATAGCCAGCATTTTAAGACCCTCCCCCCTCTGGTGGGATATTGGTTTGACTGAAACAAACAGCAAACAAAATGGCCCACTGCATCTGCTGGGGTGGGGGGATGGTGCACACCATGGCGGGGCTGTAGAATCCTGACCAGTATCTCTGCTATGACAATTAGATCTAAGCCATTCATCTCTATCTGTGCCACTAGTTTAGCAATCTTATTATGTATTCAGAAAAAGCACCTTTAATTCCATTAAATTTCTACTATTCCTCGCATGGACCCGACTTGCTGATGCACAATTATTCTCAAACCCTCTGTCCCTTCCCATCCCACTCTGCTTTTTTTTCCTGAATATGGTGCCATTGCCTTATTAGTCAAAGCCCCTACTTCCCACACCACGCTTTCGCCATGCCTTCAATTTCCTGATCTGTTTGGCCAATGTCAATTGGCATATGGCTCAGTGAACAATCCAGAGATAATTACTTTTGATGTTCTGCTTTTTAATTTAAACTCTAACTCTTCAAGCTCTTAGCAATTCCTAGTTCTATCTATGTTGTTGGTTCCCAAGTGGACCATGACAACTGAATTCTTCCCCTCCCACTCCAGGTTCATCCCCTGCCACAAGGAGATGCCATTAACCCTGGCACCAAGTAGGTAACAGGACCTTTGGTGCTTCCAGTCATGACTACAAAGAACAGTATCTATTCCCCTGATCATGTTGTCTACATTAAACCCACATTCCTTTTTGCTTCATCTCCTCGAATGGTATCTTACTCAATGGTCAG
This sequence comes from Scyliorhinus canicula, assembly GCF_902713615.1. Classification (NCBI taxonomy): domain Eukaryota; kingdom Metazoa; phylum Chordata; class Chondrichthyes; order Carcharhiniformes; family Scyliorhinidae; genus Scyliorhinus; species Scyliorhinus canicula. Next base: position 96,166,103 of record NC_052163.1, on the reverse strand, counting down.
TTTGCTCATTCACCCTGCACATCGTACCTGTTGGCCAAAGAGTCACCTCCATCACTACCTGCTGGATTCCCATCCCTGCTAGATTTGCAGCCACAACCTCCTTTCCCTGACCATTGACCAACTCTGAAATTCTGCCTAACCTTAGGGATATGATTGCCCCCGGAACAGGAATAGCTTGTCCAGGTAACTCTCCCCCTCCCTGACGACTCATGATGTCTGCAACTCAGACTCCAGCTCAGCAACTCTGAACAGAAATTACTCAAGCTGTGGACACTTTCCGCAGATATTGTTGTCCAGGACTGCAATGCATTTCAGACATTCTCACATATTCCAGCTCAGGCACACCGCCATCCCCGCCATGTCTGCCTATGTACCTCTGTTGTTTCTTGCCTCCAACACAATAGGAATCTACCTCCAGAACTGTAATATTCTTCTTAATCATGCCGTACCCCTCCTCCTTTCTTTCCTTTCCTATCTTTACTCAGCACCTTGTATCCAAGAATATTTAGAACACAGTTCTGGCCTTTCTTGAGCCAGGTCTCCATTATCACCAAGACATTACATTCTCACATGGCTATTTATGTATGTGGCTCACCAAACGTATTTACATTAATCAGGTGGATCGTCCAAGTTCAATGTCATCGAAGAGATCCATATTCCAGCCTCAAAATGTTCCTGGAGGTCCATTTTCTTTCTTCAAGAGGCCCATTTTCTTTTATCATGTAGCTCACATGGTATAACATGAACTGGGGCTCAAACCGCAAGGTGCCAATGTGGTTGATAAGCCACAACATCGGGATGGTTACCTCCCGAGAACTACTAGCTTTTATTTGCTTGGTGTCAAATTCCTTGTTCTTCTCATATAAGCTGGTGATGTTAAGTGGCAGTGCACATAATTTCTCAGGCTGTTCCTAGGCTGACAGATCTACCCAAATCTGCCCAAATACAACAGAGATTTTGTAAAGTCTAGCCATTTTTAACTTTTGGGTATTTTCACATCTTTCTGTTTAATCTCTGCCACCAATGGAAAGATATAGTGAGAGAAAATACTTCATCGATAATTCTGGCAGTCAGTTCCTCATAAAAGCCAATAAAACGTAATACTTTTCCAATCAGGCCAGGAGGAGAAATCATGGGCTTGTTGCTTCTCCTGTTTCTGGGCTCCTTAACCCCTCCCCACCCTTTAACGCTGACTTTTAATTGGGTGTGACATTTTTTCCCCTTTCAAGATTCACCAAAATAAAATCACAGAAAGTCCCTAATGAAATGATAACTTTCATTGTTGCCACCTGATTACAAATATCATCTGATATATATGCAGCATGGATCATTTATATAAAGGGCAGCAATGATATATTGCAGTGTAAGTTTGTGTGCCCCCTGCAGGTGATTCCAAAGCTGTGCAGGTTAGGTAAATTGGCCATGCAAATATTGCCCAAACGTTAGGCAGAGTTAAGCAGATAGGAGTGGGGGTTGGGCCTAGGTAGGGTGCTCTATCGGAGCAAGGGCTGATGCAAACCCGATGGGCCAAATGGCCTCCTTCTGCACTGTAGGGATTCTATGATTCTATGACTGTTAACTAAACCAGAGGGTACACATTTTAATTTAAAAACATCATGCAATATTGTTAATTTGAAAAAATCGGATTATTTATTTATAACACTATGCGGATGATAACAGTGATTTCAGTGACTGCTTCATTAACATGTTCTGCACTTTGCACCATATAAGAACATAAAAACTAGGAGCAGGAGTGGACAATTCTGCCCCGTGAGCCTGCTCCGCCATTCAATACAATCATGTACCTTGGCCTCAACTCCACTTTCCTGCCCGTTCTCTATAACCTGTCAACCCATTATTAATTAAAAATCTATCTATCTCCTCCTTAAATTTACTCAACTTCCTAACATCCACCACACCCTGGGGTAGTGAATTCTGCAGATTCACAACTCTTTTAGTGAAGTAATTTCTCCCCATCTCGGTTTTAAATCTGCTACCCCTTATCTTAAAACTATGCATCCACTCACAGTGAGAATAAATTCATTTAAAAAAATAAATTTAGAGTACCCAATTCTTTTTTGTTCCAATTAAGGGGCTATTTAGCGTGTCCAATTCATCTACCCTGCGCATCTTTAGATTGTGGGCGTGAGGCCCACACAGACACGGGAAGAATGTGTAAACTACACACGGGCTGGGATCGCACCCAGGTCCTGGGTGCCGTGAGACAGCAGTGCTAACCACTGTGCCAACATGCCGCCCTGATTGAGAGTAAATTTATGTTTGGCGGAAAGATTCAATGCTTGCAATCCAGGATGCAGGAAAACCTTTAAAGTGTCTCTGTGTCACGGCATACTTCACTATTGGAGAGCTGTCAAAGGGAACGAGGGAGGGGAGTACAAGGGGGGATGGTCCCATTCATTTCTACTGCCTTAGCCCTCTCCTTCCTCCTCGGACACACTGACACAGCACTTACTCATCTCGCTCAAGATTAATCTGTGTCGCTAGAAGCAACGTCCCAGTGGCCTGGCAGTGGCTCAGGCTATTGATGTAGACGGCATCTAGGTCCGGTCTGGCAGGAGGCTGAGTGTCAACTCCCCCAAGCCTGCTCCCACCTCATTGCCAATGGAGATGCTCTCCTGTCCTTTCAGTTTCTGCTGCTTCTCCATGGTCTCCAGAAGATTATGTCACAATCTGTGCGACTGAATGACTCCTGCAGAGTAACCAATGGTAATGGCCAGAATAACTGCTCCAGATCCTCCAGTTGCAGGTTCCCTTTTCCCCATCCTTACCACTCCTCCAGTCATAGATTCTGGGCGGGATTCTCCGGCCGCGTTCGCCCGCCAACCGGAGAATCCCGCCTGAGGTCAATGGAGTTTTCCATTGTTGGCATCTCGTCCATGACATTCTTGTGGTGGGCGGGGCGGAAGGATCTGGCCCACTGTCTCTGGAGGACCAGCAGGATTGGGAGAGAGAGAACCTGGGGTGGGATTTTCCGGCTGCACCAACTGCCAGAAGGGAAAAATAGATTGGCTGAGTATTCCCAGTCTTGGTTTTGGGGAAGTTGGAGCAATGATTAACTTGAGCACTGAATGCAGAGTCTCATAGTCTCATCAGGTTCCTCAATTGATTGTATTCCACAGGTCTTCACAATTCCAGGGGTACCAATATGGGGGCTTTCCACAGTAACTTAATTGCAGAGTTAATGTAAGCCTGACAATAAAGATTATTATGAAAGCTTTGAAAGAAATCCCTCAGCAGTACACTCACACCTGCAAATCTGTTCATGCATCGTACCTTGTTCACACACACAGCTTGTTAAACTGGTGATCAAAACACCCTTCAATTCCAGCAAACAACTTCAGCCTCTAAACAATTGAGGGAAGACCAGAAAGCAGCCGATATGAAATAAAAACAGAAAGTGCTGGAAAAGCTCATCTGACAGCATCTGTGGAGAGAGAAGCAAAGATAACAGGCGCCATTCAGTGGACTTGAGTTAAAGTTTCTTGGTGGCTGCAGCGCTGAGGAACATCACGCTATTCAACGGCACTTTGCCATTTTTTTGGGCCTCAGGAAGATTTTCTTCGCTGAGGCTACACTTAGAGGGATTTCCTGCTGGCGAGCTGAAGTGTGGGTTTCATGTACTGACTCTGGTCAGTGCTGCGCCCTGGGTTTTGGATGCAGGGGTCTTCTGCTTCTGGTGCCTGTATTGTCTGTATAGATAGCATTGTGCTGGAGGACACACGCGCCCTTCACTTCAATTGACTGAAGTTTGACTTGGGTATTTTGACAGAATGGAATCCTGTAGTGGTGGGGGAGGCTGGAGAACAAGAGGGGTTATTCCAACTGTGCATCATGAGGCTCCAGGTAAATCAGAGGCTCACAGACAGTGAGGGAGAGAGGGTCGAACTTAGTCATGGTATAGCAGCACCATCTTGAGGTCCCAAAACAATGGCAGTGTGCAAAAACAAAAGTAAGACAGTGTCACATCAAAGTCTCAACATCGACAGAGTATAAGGCTGGAATACAGCCTTGGAGAGTTAAGGGTATATTGAAGGAGCATAGCTGTATTTTTTTTTTGCCATCCCATCAGTGAAGGAAGGTCACAGGTTAACAATTGATTCCATTCATTACTGGCCAAATGGACTCCACTCACTGACAATGAGCCACTTCAGAGAAAGGTGGGCAGAGCTACTTTGGCTGAATCATTTCATTCACATCTTATCACCTCCCCAGAGGGTTGAGTGGGTTCAAAGGAAAAATGAAGGTGTTTGGGAAAAGGAGCAGAGCTCTTGACTGTTTACTCAACAGCAGCCAGAGGCTAACAGTGGTAGCAGAGGATGGTTGCTGTGTAAATGTAAAGGGTTGAAAGATACAACTTTTCCAGGAAAAACAAACACAATTTTTCATCAACCAAGGAGTGAGTGAGGAGGAAAAAGAAAATATTGCTGAACCTAGGATAAAGATGGCCGGATATGACTATCTACCATTATTTTCTGAAAGGGGATTGTACGATCAATGGAGAGGTGCAGTTGTTATGTGGACTAAGGTAACTGCCTTGAGAAAGAGGAAACAAGGCATGGCATTGGCTCTTTCTCTACCTTATGGGAGTAAAATCCAAAGCAAAGTGTTTTCTGAACTGGAATTGGAAGAGTTATACTCAGAAGAAGGTCTGGAGACTCTATTACAGTTTATGGATAAGATTTATCAAAAGGATGACTTGTCAAGTGCGTATGAAGCCTGGTCAGAATTCAATAGATTCTGGAAAACAGAGGATATCTCTATGGAGGACTATATAATGGAATTTAACAGACTATACAGAAAGCTTCACAAACACCGCCTGGAATTTCCACAATCTGTGTTGACATTTAAGTTACTAGACTGTTCTAGGGTGTCCAATATGGATAGTCTCCTGGTTTTGACAGGAGTTAAGTTTGCGGATAATGATACCTTATTCGATCAGGTGATAGAGGCCTTAAAGAAGTTCCTGGGGAAACATTCAATTCCTATGGCTCTCATGTCATAAATGCGTCAGTCAGCGATAAAGCAGACTATGGAAGATACACTACTGACAGGATCGCGAGATCGTATGGCTATGAACAGGTTACGAGCATATGGAACGAGATCGGGACCTGGAAATTAATAGGATAGAAACTCATTTAAAACTTATAATAGAAGGAGGGACATGGAGAATGAAAATAGAAAAATGAACCCCAGAAATGCCCGGGATATGATAAATCGATGTTTTTGGTGTGACTCTCAATACCATTATGCTTTCAACTGTCCAACACATTATAATTGAATGTTTGAAGCTACACATGACATGGAAGAATCGGAAGAGGAAAAAGATAGTGACCAGAAAGAAGACATTGTCCTATTAACAAGCAGTTTTACGCCGGTAATGAGGGTGTTGGTTGCAGAATCCTTCAACTGTGCTGTATTGGACAGTGGCTGCACATCTACTGTGTGTGGAATTGACTGGTTAAAATGTTACCTGGACTCTTTGAATGCTGAAAATCATAACAAGGTTAAGGAATTTGAAAGTTCCACAAGTTTCAGGTTTGGGGATGATAATACTCTAAAGTCACTGAAAAGAGTGTTCCCTTGAAATATTGCCAGAGTGAATCATTTCATCAGCACAGATATTGTATCAAGTGAGATGCCTTTGTTACTGAGCAGACCGTCGATGAAGAAAGCATACATGAAAGTGGATATGGAACAGGATAAGACAACAGTTTTTGGAAAGACCATGGACTTACAATTTACACAGTCGGGACACTATTGTATTCCATTACTGACAAATAATATTTCTGGTGCAGTTGTTAAGGATGTGTTATTGGCAGCTGGAAATGGGACTTTCGCTGATAAAAAGCGTGTTGTATTAAAACGGCATAGGCAATTTGCACATCCGTCTCCTCGGAGGCTGAAAAATTTATTAAAGGATGCAGGGGTAAGGGATGAAGACTATACAAAGCTGATAGAACAGGTTAATGATCGCTGTGAGGTTTGTAGGAAGCACAGAAGGACACCAGCATGATCGATAGTAACCCTACCTTTGGCCAGGGATTTTAACGACATTGTGGCCATGGACCTTAAGATCTGGGATAAAGTTAGCAATATATGTATTTTGCATTTTGTAGATTTAGCAACCAGATTTAGTCAATCAACCATTGTACGAAGTAAAGAAAAGAGAATAATCCTGGATCAGATCGTGAAAAAATGGATAGGGACAGGAATGGGCCCACTGGTAAAATTCCATACAGACAACAGGGGAGAATTTTCTGATGATGCGTTTAAGGATATGTGTGAAAACCTAAATATCACAGTTACGAATATGGCTGCAGAAAGCCCATTTAGTAATGGTGTGTGAGAAAGAAACCATGCAGTAATAGATGACATGCTCCGGAAAATTTTGGCAGATAGACCAAATTGCAAGTTAAATTCAGCCTTAGCATGGGTGGTACATACGAATAATTTGTTGCAGATGGTTGGGGGCTATAGTCCCTAGCAATTAGTGTTTGGTAGAAATGATAAAATTCCATCCATTTTGGATGGCCAGCCTCCAGCTTGGAAAGGGACTACAATTAGCTCTGCCTTTGCTGAGCATTTAAATGCATTACATAGCAGTAGAAAAGATTTTTTGGAGGCAGAAGTCTCTGAAAGAATTTGCAGAGCTTTAAGGCATAGTGTAAGGCCATCAAATACCATTTTTCAGCAAGGGGACATAGTATACTGTAAGAGAGACAATTTTAATGAACGGAAAGGCCCAGGGAAGATCATAGGCATAGATGGCAAAACAATTATTTTGCAACATGGCAATCAGACTTTTAGAACATAGAACATTACAGCGCAGTACGGGATCTTCAGCCCTCGATGTTGCGCCGACCTGTGAAACCATCTGAAGCTTATCTGACCTACACTATTCCATTTTCATCCATATGTCTATCCAGTGACCACTTAAATGCCCTTAATGTTGGCGAGTCTACTACTGTTGCAGGCAGGGCGTTCCACACCCCTACTACTCTCTGAGTAAAGAAACTGCCTCTGACATCTGTCCTATATCTACTACCCCTCAATTTAAAGCTATGTCCCCTCGTGTTGGTCATCACCATCCGAGGAAAGAGACTCTCACTGTCCACCCTATCTAACCCTCTGACTATCTTATATGTCTCTATTAAGTCACCTCTCAGCCTTCTCCTCTCTAACGAAAACAACCTCAAGTCCCTGAGCCGTTCCTCGTAAGACCTTCCCTCCATACCAGGCATCATCCTAGTAAATCTCCTCTGAACCCTTTCCAAAGCTTCCACATCCTTCCTATAATGTGGTGACCAGAACTGCACGCAGTACTCCAGGAGCGGCTGCACCAGAGTTCTGTACAGCTGCAGCATGACCTTGTGGCTCCGAAAATCAATCCCCTTACTGATAAAGGCTAACACACAATATGTCTTCTTAACAGCCCTATTAACCTGGGTGGCAACTTTCAGGGATTTATGTACCTGGATGCCGAGATCTCTCTGTTCATCTCCACTACCAAGAATCTTGCCATTAGCCCAGTGCTCTGCATTCCTGTTACTCCTTCCAAAGTGAACCACCTCACACTTTTCCGCATTAAACTCCATCTGCCACCTCTCAGCCCAGCTCTGCAGCTTATCTATGTCCCTCTGTATCCTATAACATCCTTCAGCACTATCTACAACTCCACCGACCTTCGTGTCATCTGCAAATTTACTAACCCATCCTTCGACACCCTCTTCCAGGTCATTTATAAAAATGACAAACAGCAGTGGCCCCAAAACAGATCCTTGCGGTACACCACTAGTAACTGAACTCCAGAATGAACATTTGCCATCAACCAACACCCTCTGTCTTCTTTCAGCTAGCCAATTACTGATCCAAACCACTAAATCACCTACAATCCCATACTTCCGTATTTTCTGCAATAGCCTACATTCATCAAGGATAATGGGTACAGATGACAAATTTTCAAGTTTAGACAGAGCAGACAGACATGATGAGGAACCAGGGTGTTGCCAATTCACATCAGAGACGCCAATAATGTTGCTCTTTTTAACTGGATACTGATATGACAGTTATTAATGATGATAATGCTTTTCAGAGTCGCCAGGTATCAAATGATACCACCACAAGGTTTTAGCGGATCTCAATCAAAGACCAAACAACCAGTTAGTTAGTTCAAGTTCAATGATAGTTTATTTACACACAAGAATTACTTCGACATGCAACATAAAACACTACAAGCTAAATTACACCTAACACTACAACAACCTGTACTTAACTTCAGGCACCCGGCTTTATGCAGAGGAACAAGGCCTATGTTCGGATCTTGCGTGGCTGGGTCTGGAGAAGTGACTTCGTTTCTGCTGGGTTCATCCGTCTGGTAGCGATCGTTGGTCTTGAACTTGCCTTCTGGTTGTGATGCTACACTTGGTTTTAGGAGTAGGTCGGGGCCAAGAGAGACCAAGCGTCAGGGCCAAGAGAGACTGAACACATGGAAGTGACTCTCTTTATCCTTCTGGGGTTTTGCGCTCTTTTGGGCGGTCCTTAGCTTTGGACCTCATTAATTCGGCAGGCTTCGATTACTGCTTTCGATTTTGGCCAATAAAGGGGCGGGTGCCTTGATGGCGGGGCGTGTCCTGAGAGGTCATTGACCTTGGCTTTTTGGGCTCCCAGAGCAAAGGGAGTGGTGCCGATGAGTCTGTTTCTGTATCTGTTACCTGAATACAGGTCTTTTGTTCTGGGGAAATGGGCCATTAGAATGCAAAGCAGCTGGGGGTTTCGATAGCATCTAGTTATCTGAATTGCCAATATACATAACTCTGGGCGTCTGAGTCCTGGGTTGACCGTATTTCCCATGGTCCTTTGCAGGTGGCCATATTTCCCGGGATTCTTTGTAAGTGGCCATCCCAGGTGGCTACAAGGATCATCTGGTACGCACGTGTTACAGAACTATGAAGACCAGTTAACTGATATAGACGGGGTTTCAGTAGAGGAACACAATACATCTGATGAATTAGAACAGGCCATTTTTCCCAAAGGACAAGTGCCAAAAGTTGGTCCAAAAGTGACATACTTGCCTGAAGGGTCTAGTCAATGGAAGGATGCAACTGTTGTTGGTAGAGCAGGGAAGGCTACTGGAAAGTATAAACACTGGTTGAATGTACAGCATTCAGGGGAGGGTGTCAAGATAATGGATTGGGAGATAGGGAGGAAAGGGTGGCTTGGCAGCAGCTGGTCGACTCCATACTGGAGGTGGACCGTAAATACTCCGAGGCCCCGACCATAGAGCTCCTGGCAGAGAGGAAAGAACTACAAAGGAACTTTGACCTGCTCTCTACCAGGAAAGCAATGCACCAACTCCGCCAGGCGCGCGGGACCCTGTATGAACACGGAGACAAAGCCAGCCGCCCGTTGGCACACCAGCTGAGAAAGCAGGCAGCCACCAGAGAAATTGCACAAATCAGGGGTACCGGAGGAACGTTGGAAACGGAACCAGAAAAGATTAACAAAACCTTCATGGCCTTCTACCAAGAGCTGTACACCTCAGAGCCCCCAAGGGGGGAGTCTGGGATGAAACGGTTCCTTGATGGACTGGACATTCCAGTCGTGGGGGAGGGCAGAAAACGGGGCCTGGAAGCACCACGAGCACTGGGAGAGATCATGGACAGCATTAGTTCCATGCAGACGGGGTAGGCGCCGGGACCGGACGGATTCCCGGCGGACTTCTACAAAATATTCGCGACAGCGCTGGCCCCGTACCTGCGGGAGATGTTCACAGACTCGCTAGTTAGGGGCACACTGCCACCCATGCTAGCACAGGCCTCAATCTCGCTGATACCTAAGAAAGACAAAGACCCAACGGAATGTGGGTCATACAGACCCATCTCACTGCTGAATGCAGACGCCAAAATACTGGCCAAAATCCTAGCCAAAAGGCTAGAAGACTGTGTACCTGAGGTGGTCACAGAGGACCAGACGGGCTTCGTCAAAGGAAGACAGCTTACCTCGAACATCAGGCACCTGCTGAACGTGATAATGACCCCCTCCGGGGAGAGAACACAAGAGGTGATCGTCTCCCTGGACGCAGAAAAGGCCTTCGACAGAGTCGAATGGAAATACCTCATAGAGGTACTGGAGCGGTTCGGGCTTGGAACAGAGTTCACCGCTTGGGTAAAGCTCCTATACAACGCTCCCATGGCGAGTGTACGGACCAACAATACCAACTCCCAATACTTCCAACTGCACAGGGGCACCAGACAAGGATGGGAAGGCAGAGAGCACAGAGTCTCACTCTATGCAGATGACCTGCTCCTCTACATTTTGGACCCACAGAGCAGCCTGGACGGGATCATTGCGCTCCTGAAAGAGTTTGGAGCCTTCTCGGGCTACAAACTCAACATGAGCAAAAGCAAGATCTTCCCAGTACACCCGCAAGGGGGGGGGGGGGGGGGGGAGCACTAACGGGACTGCCGTTTAAACAAGCCCGACACAAATTCCGCTACCTGGGGATCCAAATAGCCCATGACTGGAAAGGGATCCACAAATGGAACCTCACCAGTCTGACGGAGGAAGTAAAAAAGGACCTGCAAAGATGGAACACACTCCCACTCTCCCTCGCGGGGAGAGTCCAGATGATCAATATGAACGTACTGCCCAGGTTCCTCTTCCTGTTTAGATCCATCCCGATCTACATCCCCAAGGCCTTTTTCAAAGCGCTGGACAAACTAATCATGGTGTTCGTATGGGGGGGGGGGGGGGTAAAAATGCTAGGATCCCAAAGAAGGTCCTACAAAAAACAAAATCCAGGGGGGGGCTAGCCCTCCCAAACCTACAATTCTACCACTGGGTGGCAACAGCCGAGCGAGTAAGGGGATGGATACAGGAGCCAGTGGCCGAGTGGGTGCGCGCGGAGGAGGCTTCCAGCGTGGGGACCTCCCTCCAAGCCCTCGCCACGGCAGCACTCCCATCCCGACCCAAAAAACACTCCAGCAGCCCGGTGGTGATAGCCACCCTCCAATCCTGGAACCAACTGCGGCAGCAATTTGGCCTGACCAAAATGTCTGACAAAGCTCCCATCTGCAACAACCATAGGTTCACACCAGCACTGACTGACGCCACCTTCAAAAGGTGGAGGCAGGACGGAGGGACACTGACAGTCAGGGACCTATACATGGACGGCAGGATCGCAACACTGGATGAACTGACAGAGAAATTTCGGCTAGCCAGGGGGAACGAGCTACGGTATCTGCAGCTCAAACACTTCCTACGAAAGGAGACAAGGACGCACCCACAACCACCATGACAGACACTACTGGAAGACCTACTGGTCGCAAGTATCCTAGATAAATGGAACTGTAGTGACATGTACGACCGACTGACAGAAAGGGCCGACACCGTACTGGATGCAACAAGAAAGAAATGGGAGGAGGACCTGGGGATTGAGATAGGATGGGGACTCTGGAACGAAGCACTGCATAGGGTCAACTCCACCTCCACGTGCGCAAGGCTCAGCCTGACGCAGCTAAAAGTGGTACATAGAGCCCACCTAACAAAACCCCGTATGAGTAGGTTCTTCCTGGAGGTGGAGGATAGATGTGAACGGTGCCATGTAGGCCCGGCCAACCACGCCCACATGTTCTGGTCTTTCCCCAGACTGGTGGAGTACTGGACAGCCTTCTTCGAGGCAATGTCCGCCTGAAAGTGGCGGTCTTCGGGGTCTCGGACCAGCCAGATCTATTCCTGGGGAGGAGGGCGGACGCCCTTGCCTTTGCCTCCCTGATCGCCCGCCGTAGAATCCTGTTTGGCTGGCGGTCAGCAGCACCACCCAGAGCTGCAGACTGGCTGTCCGTCATCTCGGAATCTCTCCAAATGGAGAAAATCAAATTCTCCATCCGAGGGTCGGACGACGGCTTCCACAGAATGTGGGAGCCATTCACGCGACTGTTCCGGGACCTGTTTGTGGCCAACGAACAAGAGGAAGAATAGCCGGGTGGCCAAGAATCAGGAGAACTTAGTCAAGAATCAGGGGAGGGTAGCCAAGGCATGAAAGGGAGGGAAAGGCGAACCACAGGGCGGGGGGGGGGGGGGGGGGACAGCTGAACTTGAGGAGGGAAGGGCGAACCGTGGAGGGAGGGGGGACAGGAGAGGAGAACCAGCGGGATGGGGCGGGGGGCAGGGAAACGGGAGCCGGAAGGAGGGCACGGGGTGCCAAAACGTGCATGACATCTCCAGGAGCGGGGAACGAGGAGGTTGGGGATGGAGGACGGGAGGAGCAGCGGAGGTGAGCGGGGGACGGCGGCGAGAACCGTCCGGGAGAGGTGGGCGACAGCGGCACGCGACCCGGCCAGGTGTCGCACACTGTGGTTATCTCCCCGGCACCCAAATGTATATTTGCTCCCCCCAGTCCCCGCCACCCCTGTCCCTCTTCCCCCACCCCACCCCCCCGCAAACAGTCGCGTACTTACGTGGTGTAAATAATTCGGCCAGATGCACAGAGCTGCCGCTGTCGAGCTGGTGCACAGTACCCCACCAGTTAGTCTATTTCATATTTTATTGTATTCTATGTTGGGGTGTGCCCTTCTCTTCTAAATATGTGTATATAAATATATATATATATAAATATATGTTTCTTATTCTGTGTACATAACGGTAATTATACCTTGTTCAAAAACCCAATAAAAACATTTATAAAAGAAAGAGTGTAAGGGCGCGGGGGGGGGAGGGGGTTGGTTTTGGGTTTATTTTGTTTTGTAATGTGAGTGTTAAATGTAAAAATGTTAAAATTTGAATTAAAATATATTTTTTTTAAAAAGATAATGGATTGGGAACACGAAGTTCAAAAATGGAGGGCACAGAAACGCAGTGCCAGTTCAGATAGTACATCGGATAGTGAACAGGTTCGAAGGAAAAGGTCGAGAACTATTGAAAGGACATCCCACAGCAGAAGGGAAAGATCAAGCAGTAGCAATACAGAACGAGATACCAGGCGGGTTAGGGGACGTAGTTTGTCAAGGTCTCGGAACATGGGTAAGACTATGAATGCTAGTAGTTGAAGCCCACATGCATGTGAGATTTTGGTGGCCTCCAACAAATTGGATGAAAAAGTTATCAAAGATGCCAAACAGCAAGAACAGCATAGTTGGAGTGAATTTGGGATATACACGGAAGTACCGGATAGGGGACAAAGAGCTCTATCCCATAGATGGATTTGCACGGAAAAGGTTCTTCCAGATGGAACTTAGAAGATAAAGGCCCTGGGGCAAGGGGATTTGAAGAAAACTTAGAAGATCAGGATTTAAGGGTAGATTCACCTACGGCAGGAGAGGTTATTTTAAAGATCTTCTTGGCTCTATTAACCACAAAGGCATAGGAATGCAAATATATAGATATAAAAGCTGCCTTTTTGCAGGGGCAGCAGCTTCAGAGAGACATTATTCTTTGTCCTCCTAAAGAGGTAGCTAACACAGAAGGGGTACTCTGGAAGTTGAACAAATGTGTATACGGGTTTGATATTTTTCGGTAAGGTCAGTTTTGTTAAAGTTAGACTGTTGCCAGTTGAAAGCAGATCCAGCAAAGTTTTACTGGCACCATGAGGGAAATCCTTCTGGCATCTTTATGATGCATGTCAGTGATTTTTTGTGGGGTGGGACTAGTGATTTTGAAACTATTGTAATCTCTGGTTTGAGGACAGAATTCAGGGTTGGAAGGCAGGCTACCAGTGCATTTAAATATATTGGACTGGAAATCGGACATAAGCAGTTAGGGGCAACTTTATATCAACAATCTTATTTGGAGAGCATCAGCCCAATTGCAGCTAGTTGTAGTCGGGTTTCACAAAAAAATGCAATGGTTTCAAAGATGGAAAAAGAGCAACTGCAATGTTTAATTGGGCAACTGAATTAGTTAGGTAGACAGACTAGACCAGACATTAGTTTTGATGTCTTAGTTAAGTACAAAAATGAATGATCCTAAAGTGGTAGACATAATGAGGCCAAATAAAGCATGGGTCAAACTAAAAATGCAGGAGTGTGTTTTGAGGTTCCCAGTTTTAGGTGATCTTAGGCACTTGACACTCATAGTTTATAGTGATGCGTCCTATGCAAATTTATGTGATGGGCTTTCAAGCGCAGGAGGTTTTATAATTTTCCTTATGGGGAACAATGGTAAATGTTGCCCTCTTGTGTGGGAAACAAAAATAAGGAGAAGTCAAAAGCACTTTGGCTGCTGAGACGTTAAGCCTTGTAGTGGCAGTGGATATGGCCTTTTATATATCTCAGATATTGACAGACATTTTGGGATTAGGTGATTTGGGTAAGATACCTACTGAGTGTCACATTGACAATAAATTTCCGTGGGAAAATGTGCGCTCCACAAAATCTGCCAATGAGAAAAGGCTAAGGATAGACATCGCAAGTTTGATGCAGATGTTGGAAAGAGGGGAGATACCAAAAATTAAATGGGTCGACAGTAGCTATCAATTCTCTGACTGTTTAACGAAAAGAGGGGCCAGTTCACAGAAACTTTTGGATATTGTTAATGAAGGGTGCTGTGACTGTTTTGTTTTGTTTTCCCTTCCAAAAATGAAAAAAAAGAGGGGGGAAATTGCATGTGTTTTTTAGTTTCTTGTAATTTTGTTTTCACCAAATTATTTTTTTTCTCCAAGGGGAGACTGTTATGGAATGGGTGAAGAAAAATTCCAATTAGATGTCTCATTGATCCAATAATTGGCACTGATATGTAAAGAGACTACAGCTGGCCTGCGGGGCGTGTGATGTGATGATAGAGTTTGGTGCTGAATGTGTTCAAATGAAAAATAAAGGTGTTTGGGAAAAGGAGCGGAGCTCTTGACACTTTACTCAACAGCAGGTTAACCAGCGTTCCAGGTGTCTGGAATGGAATGCTGCTCACCTCCATGTGTTTTCTAAAGTCTCTGGGGTGAGGCTGCATCAAGCACAATTCAATGAAGGCTGCCAAAGTTATGCAGCCACACATCACACACTCTCAGATCTCTCACGCTCAGCCCCCCTTACTGCACCCATTAACCATTGTTGTCTTCAATATTTACTTTCAGAGAGAAGGCAGAAGGACTAATGGATCCAGGACTCTAAGTTGCTGTCATGATATGCAGACATGCAGATAATGATATACAGACAGGCACAGACAGGCAGCTAATGAACACAGAAAACAGGATATGACCAATGAGCAGGCAGGACACTCAGGGGTGGTATCTCACTATAAAAGGCACAAGGCACTCACACTCTGCCTCTTTTCACTGATGAACATCTACAGAGTGAGTCAGGGTGTATGTACAGTATCACACCTCCAGCACTTGGCTAAGAGCTAGTCTGGTTCAGTCAGTCAGAGTAACCACACTTAGGTTAGCAGAGAGTTGAACTTATAGAGAACTGTGCTAACTGTGCTTCTGGTTCAATAAATCAGATTGAACTAACTTCAAGGTCTGGAGTATCTTTTGGTTAAAGCTGCATCCAGTTGCAGCCTGTGTTATCCCAGAGTACATAACACAACAGTCGCGTTTCTCAGTATCCTCATTCAATGGAGGAGGTGAAGGAGGGAGAGGTGTCAGTACGCACAGCTCCCGCAGGAGGCCAATGGGAGCCTGAGCATGAACAGGACGGTGAGGAGGAGACAGTGGAGGTGATTGGCCACATCGAGGGTTTATCGCCGAAGAATCACCTACTTATAAATGAGTGAGAGGTAATGCTGGGCATGCCTGTATTCTTCAGGGACCTCATACATCACATATGCCACATTCTTTGTGAAATCCTGATGCTGCGAGGGGTTGGTTGCTTACCCCTGCCAGTAATTTTGAAGGTATGACACACTCAATTTACTTGCCTCTGAGTCTTTCCAGGGATCAACATGGGACCTGTTCAGCATCTCTCAGTCTGCAACACATCACTGCGTAAAAGAGATGACTGATCCACTTAGTTATGTCAGGCTTGCTCTAGACCAGGATAGCCAGGCTCAAAGATTCATCTGCTTTGCAGCCAACTCAGGTGCCTCAAGAGTGCAGGGTGCAATTGACTTCACCTCTGTGGCTATGTGGGTTCCCTGGCAGCAACCCCTAATGTTTGTAAACCGCAAGGGCCAGCATTCCATCCACGGGCAAATCATGTGTGACCATCACACATGCTGCATATGTCTGTCTGCCTGTTATCCTGAGAATTGCTTTGACTCCTACAACTTCAGTCATTCCAGGGACCTGGGATTTCATGAGATCAGAGCATCTGCAGGGATGGTTTCTGGGGGGGATAAAGACTGGCGGATGACTCCAGTTTTTTGCCCTCAGACTCGAGCCAAAGAGAGGTACAATGTTGCTCATAGCTCTACATGCTCCCTTATAGAGCAGACCATAGGACTTCTGAAGATGCGATTCAGATGCCTGGACCACTCTGCAATACGCCCTGGAGAGCATTTCCTGCATGATGACAGATAACTGTACCCTTCATAATCTAGCAATGCAAAGAGATGAGGACAGTGGGTGAACTGCAGGAGGATGAGAGCTCATTGGAAGATGACGATGACGAGGTGCAGGAAACCCAGGAATGAGGAGTATGAGTGTTGATGTCATGAAGAAGGAAGACATGGGAGGGGGGGGGGGGGGGGGGGGGGGGGGGCGTGCCCAAACTTTGATTGCTGACCGGTTCCAGGGGGAGTAAAGTTAAGTGACATCATCTGGAAATATCTCCCATAGTCCTCCAAGCCATTTCCTGTCATCTCAAGGGATAGCCAAGCTATCACTGAGAGAACAAGTCCTGCATTCACACTTGGGCGATCTGACCTCATGGTTCAATATACTCACTCTGTCAGCTTAAACTCAACTGTGGAACGACAGCGATGTGAGGCAAGACGTGATGCCTTTGACACCATCTAATGATGCAAACATTGCTGCAACTATGATGTGGAGCAGCCCAGGCCTCCCATCCTAAAGGGCATGTCCTGGATTCGGACACTAACACTGAGGGGGCCCAGAGTGGAGTTTCAGTGCTGATGAGCTGTCCTCAACCATTGCTGTTCCTTGAGGAATAAGGGTTGAAAACTTACCCTTCATGCATTTCTAATAAAGATTTAAACTCATCTCCCTGACAACATACCAGGGCCCGGAGAATAGTTGCACTGATGTTGACATCACATGAACAGGCCTATGACTGAGTAAGATGCTGGTTAAATCTTGAGATAAGAGGATTCCAAAGTACAAAATTAAAATGCTTTCAATTGACCAAAACATTCAAATACCAACCCAATAAATGTCAAGAAATCAAATTTATTTAGTGAGAGCTGTAGTTTATTTTGTGAACCTGTGGTGACATCAACATTTTAAACTTTCCGAACCCTGGATTGTAATGCAGAACAAGGCAGCAGCAAGGGTCCAATTTCCATACCGGCCTCCCCGAACAGGCGCCGGAATGTGGTGACTAGGGGCTTTTCACAGTTACTTCATTGAAGCCTACTTGTGACAATAAGTGATTATTATTATTATAACCCTACCGTAAGGCCTGGTGTGGCCCTGACATTCACCCAGGGGCAGGGCCAGGGGCAGCCTGTTGACTGCTACATTCTGATGCCTGCGATGGCCTTGGTGGATGTTTTCTTGTGGCCTGAGGCTTGGAGGGGCTTGGCCTGATAAGGGCCTCTTGCTTAGGGGCAGAACCGCCCTTGGTGGCCTGTGCTGTTGGAATGTGTGCAGGAACATGCAGAGGGGACTCTGGGCAACTACGCAGGCTTGGAGTGAACTGAGTGAAGGTGTCCAGGGTGTCCGGTTGACACTCATCCTCCCTGACGGTGCTAGAGGGCCCTGGCTTGACTCCTGCAGGAGGTGGGGCAACTGGAGGAGGCATCAAGGTATCTTATCCCCATGTTGCATACATCCTGATGGTGCCCACCAGAGCATGTGGCCACAGAGTGCAGGGCCAAGTGCAAATCTGGTGAGAGCTGCTGGACCAAGATCTCCATTGTAGTCGCCAACCTTCCCATGGTGGCATGTTGTAGCCACAACATCAGACAGAAAGCAGATGGGCTCCTCCATTCTTCACTCTAGTTTGCTGAGTGACTTTTGAAGCTCCACCTTACGTTCCTGTGTCTGTGAGCTGGTAGCCGCTTCCTGATGCTCATCATCTGGGACTGAGCCAGTGGCTGGTCTCCAGCAGCCCTCAGCAGACTGCCCCTATCTCCGACTGTTGCAGGGACGTGTCAGTGAGGCGTACTCCAGAAAGTGATGCTGACTCGAATCTGGAGATATGCCTCACCAAAGTGTGTGTTTCTGTGTTGGTGCAGGTGAGCACTGTGATGGATCTTCATGAGCCTCCTCATCCACAGACGTGCTTTGAGCGCTGAGCTATTGCACAGCTGTCTGGCTGCCTGCGATCTACCGGTGCCTACAAAAAAAAGAAAAGACAGTTTTATTGGATGAGTTGAAGCTATTCAGAGTACATTTGACTCACTGTGATTATCAGGATTTGTCTAAGTTTTTGGGAGATGCCAATATCCTTTCTCCCACAGGACTGATCCTTGTCATCCCCAGCAAGCTTGGCTGCAGTCTCCTCTATTCAGTCAAACTAAGTATCTCCAGGTGTGGGCTCCTTCTTATTTGCAGTGTGCCTGCTTGCCCTGTATGAAGATGTGTGATCAGAGGGATGGAGCCGAGATTGGGTGAAATGGATGACCTCTATGTGTGGGGAGCCCACCCCTGTGGGGCCAGACGATGGATAGTGAACAACATGTCAGATGGGGTGGTGGTGATGTGAATGTCTCGATGAGAGTATGAGCATTGATGTGTTCCACGCTAATGGGTGTGTGAGATCTGTGCAGAGAGTTGCTGTTTGAGCACATGATGCCATGATGAGGGTTTGATTTTGGAGGGAGTTGAAGGATGATTTACCCTGGTACAGTGTACACAATCATTCATCCGCTTCATGCACAGCGTTGTGCTTCTGGCGCAGTTGCCAGCCATGCTGACCTCCTGGATGATGGCCTCCCAGGCCAGAAAGGTGAGGTTCGGGTGCTTCCAGGACCCAATGGGGCCTGGACTCCTTGAATCAAGGACCTGGTGGCTGAAGCAAGGTGTTGTCTTCTCCTTGAGGTAGATGGCCCTCTGCTTGAGGCTGAATGCCATGTTGAGCAGTCTCCTGTGCTGAAGAGAGTGAAGCTGGACTGGCGTTTAAATATGGCGCTGGGACCTTTGAACCCAGCAGCTGACGGTGGGTGGATGAATCAGCTCCCCAGCCTGCCAGGTGATTCAGAAAGATAATCACTCGCGCATAATTAATGAGGCTCTTAGCATGGGTGTGAGTTCACACCATTCGGCCAGTGGGAATGGTGCAGCCATAACCGCCCACCACCGCATTCAGGAAAAAAATAGAGAATTCCGCCCATTCACTCTGTTTCTCTCTCCACAGATGCTGCCTGGCCTGCTGAGCTTTTCCAGCACTTTCTGTTCTCAGGCAGTATTTGTGGGCTTTCTCTTGACTCAAAGTTTTCCAAAACAATGATATCTGTGCTATTATCTGTATTCTGCTATAATAAACAATGATCTGCTCTCACTCACCTCCTCTATTCGGTCAAAGTGAGTATCTCTGCCATCTCTCCAGGTGTGGGCTCATTCTTATTTGTAGAGTGCCTGCTTGCCCTGTATGAAGATGTAAGAAAGCTGTGTGATCAGAGGGATGGAGCAGAGATTGGGTGAAATGGATGACCTCTATGTGTGGAACTGCAAGGGTTAATAAAAAGTCTAGATCAGCCACTAGAGGGAGCTAGAGTTACAAGTATATAAGACATTGAGGCTAAGCCTTGGGGGGAGAGAAGTGAAGGAGTTAGCTAGAGTACAGACTGAAGGAAAGATAGTGTGAGTGAGAGCAGATCATTGTGAAATGAAATGAAATGAAAATCGCTTATTGTCACGAGTAGGCTTCAATGAAGTTACTGTGAAAAGCCCCTAGTCGCCACATTCCGGCGCCTGTCCGGGGAGGCTGGTACGGGAATCGAACCGTGCTGCTGGCCTGCTTGGTCTGCTTTAAAAGCCAGCGATTTAGCCTGGTGAGCTAAACCAGCCCACTGTTTATTACAGTGTAGAGATTAGTTATAGGTGAGTGTAGATTATATGTTAACAGGGGAGGTATGTGGCACAGTAGATAGCACTGGGACTGCGGCGCTGAGGAACCGGGTTAGAATCCCAGCCCTGGGTCACTGTCTGTGTGGAGTTTGCACATTCTCGCTATGTCTGTGTGGGTTTGACCCCCACAACCCAAAGATGTGTAGGTCAGGTGGATTGGCCATGCTAAATTGTCCCTTAATTGGGAAAAAAAAATTGGGTCCTCTGAATATCTAAAAAAAAAGATTATACGTTAATTATCAACAGCGTATTATTTAGGAGTACGTGAATCCAAATTAGTAGTGTTAATAAATGTATATCTTTGTTCAAGTTAAAGCTATTTTGTGGTCTTTGTGAACACTACGCCAACCATCCTGAATTTAGCAACACAAAGAACAGCACCATATCCCCTGTTCAATAATGGTAGAAATAGCTTGTCAGAAAAACCAAAAAGGTGGAAAATACAACAATTAAACGCATTGGTCCTTTCTAATTAATGCCATTATTAATGCAGCAATATTCTCTTTGCTACTGCAGAGTGCATTATTTAACTTTCCCAAACAAATTATTATTCTAATATTGTAGAGAAGAGGCTTTTGCAAATGTTAGCAGCTGTAAAGAATTCCAGATTAAAATTCCATTACTTAATGAAAAAAGGAGGAATGACACACAAGTTATAAAATGTAATTTATCTATTGTGTACAGATGAACAGTGGGTGGGGTTTAATCACTGCATTGCGCTCGATTGCTCGCCAGTTAAATAGCGGGAAAGGCCAAAGTTGAGCAGATTCGCATCCGAGATCCGGGTCACGCTTAAATATGGCAAGCATATCGTTAACCCTTATTTACATTAATTTCCACCTCATTAGTGAGATTGACGTCGAATGCAGTGGCCTCCTGGGATTTCTCCAGCTTCCCAATGGGAAATCACGCGGGCATTATTTAGTGCTCTGTTTTTAAAATGTGAAGTGGGTGCAATGGCTGCTGGGGGGAACTGAGGAGTGAGTAGCCATTTCCATTTCCCAGCATGCAGCTCCAGGATATTCCAGGACACCACCTTAGAGGAGTTGGGCTTGGTTGGAGGTCTGAAGCATTCCAGGTTGGGGTTCGCCCCTGGGCCAGGCGGGAGGGGGAGGGGCTTTCCGTGTCTGAGGCCTTCAAGCCATCTTTAAATATTGTGGAGACTCATAATAGGGGCAACTACAGCTACTGCCTGCCTGTCCTACCAAACACTTCCAGGACAGAGCCCTGCTCTTGGTTCTATACTGAAGGTCACTTTAACTCCCTTTGACTGTGAGCAGCCTCTAACTTCACAACTGAAGGCTATTGCTAATGAGGAATTGGCCTTGTTTGTTGTGAGAGCACTTCATAGCTTGCCGCGAGTGGGGACAATGGTGAGTACCCAAACCCCCCAATAAGACCCATTGCTTTTATTGTTGGTTTGCAGACAGTAGCTGGAGAACTAAACCCAGGCAGAGGAGAGGGAGAGAGAAAACTGGGAGTGGAGTAAATAAATGGTCGCGGTGTGTTTTGATTTCAGCCCAGGAAAGAGGGAGATTGTGTGGGATGGGGATTTACAGCTTTGCGGGAACAAAGGAGGAAAAAATGTTCCAGTGGAACTAAAATTGTCTTTTCAGAATTTCTACCCTGGACTGACAGTGATGACTTTCGCAAACTCCTTTTACAGGAATATTGGAAGTGGAGGATTGGCCGTCAGAAAACTCAAACCAAACATCACATCATGATCTGACAATCATTCGATTCATTAGGAGCTGAAAATCATCGGTCTTTGAATGTTTAAGCAGAAGTGTTTGTCCAGTTTGAGGGAACATATTTCACATGGATTCTCGTGGGTACACATGCCATGTTTCAGACAATGATTATTGTACCACATTTCAATAAAACTTGAAAGTCTGAACAGTTTGCCTGAATTTTAGAAGCATCAGCACCACAGAGGCAGCAGCCAACAATCAAACACTCAAGAGTTGGGCTTCAGCACTGGAGATATCCTCAGTGGGGATATCCTCGCGACCATAGGGTAAGTGCGTGGATCAGGGTAGGGCACCTGAACACGGTCTCCCTAATGTTTCTGGCAGGTGCCTGAGATCTGGCATCTGGGCACTCCTTCTGTGGCCAGGGGTGAGTGTGCAGAACAAGGTTTTCCAGCACAACTGGCTCGCTGGATGGCAGTCTGAGAGAGGACGGGACACGTAAGGGTGGGGGAGGCCTGGGGATTTGAGGGTCCCAGATGGAAGCCCGAACTGATTGTTGGTCTCTCTCCTTCTCCAATTTCATACAGATATGACAATATGGCTGGTTATGTCGGTCCTGCAGACGATGCCCTTGCGGTGCTGGTGGCAGCCCAGGCAGCCAGGCGCTAGAGAAGGCAGCAATATCGACGCTGGCTGGAGGAACGGCACCCCATGTGCAGGGTGCCACTGCACACCCTGAATACCCGGCCACCCATCAGGCTGAGGAAGAACCCAGAGGAGAATGCCAGCGACGTCCTAAGGTGTACAGGTGTCATTGGACTTGAGATTTTGTTTAAAATTAATTTGCAGGATGTGGGCGTCGGTGGTTAGGCCAGCATTTATTGCCCATCCCTAGTTGCCCTTCAGAAGGTGGTAGTGAGCTGCCTTCTTGAACCACTGCAGAACTTGAGGTGTAGGTATACCCACTGTGCTGTTAGGGAAGGAGTTCCAGGATGTTATCCCAGTGATTGTGAAGGAATGGCGATATATTTCCAAATCACGGTGGTGAGTTACTTGGAGGGGAAACTCCAGATGGTGGGATTCCCAGGTATCTGCTGCTCTTGTCCTTCTATGCGGTAGTGATCTTGGATTTGGAAGGTATTCTCTGAGGAACCTTGCTGAGTTGCTACAATGCATTTGTAGATGTTACACACGGGCCACTGTTCATGGTGGTGGAGGGTTTGAATGTTTGTGGAAGGAGGAGCAATCAAGTGAACTGCTTTGTCCTGGATGGTGTTGGGCTTCTGTTTTTTAAAATAAATTTAGAGTACCCAATTATTTCTTTATTATTTTTTTTCCAATTAAGGGGCAATTTAGCGTAGCCAATCCAACTAACCTGCACAAAAGACCATAAGACCATAAGACATAGGAGCAGAATTAGGCCACTTGGCCCATCGCGTCTGCTCTGCCATTCAATCATGGCTGATATTTTCTCATCCTGATTCTCCTGCCTTCTCCTCATAACCTCTGATCCCCTTATTAATCAAGAACCTATCTATCTCTGTCTTAAAGACACTCAGTGAGTTGGCCTCCACAGCCTTCTGTGGCAAAGAGTTCCACAGCTTCACCACCCTCTGGCTGAAGAAATTCCTCCTCAACTCTGTTTTAAAAGATCGTCCCATTAATCTGAGGAAACATCCTCTCCACGTCCACTCTATCCAGGCCTCGCAGTATCTTGTACGTTTCAATAAGATCCCCTCTCATCCTTCTAAACTCCAACGAGTACAGACCCAGAGTCCCCAAACGTTCCTCAAACGAGAAGTTCTTCATTCCATGAATCATTCTTGTGAATCTCCTCTGGACCCTTTCCAAGGCCAGCACCTCCTTCCTTAGATATGGGGCCCAAAACTGCTCACAATACTCCAAATGGGGTCTGACCAGAACCTTATACAGTCTCAGAAGTACATCCCTGGTCTTGTATTCTAGCCCTCTTGACATGAATGCTAACATTGCATTTGCCCTCTCAATTGCCGACTGAACTTGCACATTAACCTTAAGAGAATCGCGAACAAGGACTCCCAAGTTCCTTTGTGCTTCTGCTTTCCGAAGCAATTCTCCATTTAGAAAATAGTCTATACATAAATTCCTCCTTCCAAAGTGCATAACCTCATACTTTTCCACATTGTATTTCATTTGCAACTTCATTGCCCACTCTCCTAGCTTGTCCAAGTCCTTCTGCAGCCCCCTTACTTCCTCAATACTATCTGTCCCTCTACAGATCTTTGTATCATCTGCAAACTTAGCAACAGTGCCTTCAGTACCTTCTTCCAAATCGTTAATGTATATTGTAAAAAGGTGTGGTCCCAACACAGACCCCCGAGGCACACCACTAGTCACCGGCTGCCATCCTGAAAAAGACCCCTTTATCCCCACTCTTTGCCTTCTGCCTGTCAGCCAATCCTCTATCCATGCCAGGATCTTACCCCGAACATCATGAGCTCTTAACTTATTTAACAAACTCCTGTGCGGCACCTTGTCAAAGACCTTCTGGAAATCTAAATAAATCACATCCACTGATTCTCCTTTGCCTAACTTGCTTGTTACCTCCTGAAAGAACTCTAACAGATTTGTTGGACACGACCTCCCTTTGACAAAGCCGTGCTGACTCAGTCTTATTTTACCATGCACTTCCAAGTGCTTCACGATCTCATCTTCTCTAAAATCTTACCAATAACCGAAGTCAGGCTAACCGCCCTATAATTTCCCATCTTATGCCTCCCTCCCTTCTTAAATAGCGATGTTACATTGGCCACCTTCCAGTCCTCTGGGACCCTTCCTGCCTCCAGTGATTCCTGAAAGATCATCACTAATGCCTCCACAATTTCCTCAGCTATCTCTTTTAGGACCCTGGGGTGTAGTCCATCCGGTCCAGATGACTTATCCACCTTCAGACCTTTCAGTTTCCCCAGAACCTTCTCCTTAGTAATGGTCACTGCACTCACCTCTGCCCCCTGGTTCTCCTGGAGCTCTGGCATTCCACTGGTATTTTCCACCATGAAAACTGATGCAAAGTAACTATTCAGTTCATCTGCCATTTCCTTTTTCCTATTATTACTTCTCCACCCACATTTTCTAGTGGTCCAATGTCTATTTTTGCCTCTCTCTTACCTTATATTTATTGAAAAAAACCTCTTCCTATCTTCCTTTATATTACTAGCTAGCTTGCACTCGTACTTCATCTTCTTCCCCCCCCTTATTGTTTTTTCAGTTGTCCGCTGCTCTCTTTTAAAGGCTTCCCAATCCTCTGGTTTCCCACTAATCCTCGCCACTTTGTATGCTTTTTCTTTAGCCTTTATGCTGTCCTTCACATCCTTTGTCAGCCATGGATGCCTTGTCCTCCCCATAGCATGTTTCCTCCTTCTTGGGATGAATTTCTGTTGTGCCTCCCTAATAACCTCCAAAAACTCCTTCCATTGCCATTCCACTGTCTTCCCTCGGCTCCTTCTCCAATCAACTCTGGCCAGCTCCTCCCTCTATGTCTTACCCTTATTTACTTGTAATACCGTTACATATGACTGCAGCTTCTCCCTCTCAAACTGCAGGGTAAATTCTATTATATTGTGGTCAATGCTCCCTAAGGGTCCCTTCACCTTAAGTTCCCTAATCAAGTCTGCCTCATTACACATCACCAAATCCAGAATTGCCTATTCCCTAGTGGGCTCTGTCACAAGCTGCTCCAAAAAAACATTTCTTAGACATTCCACAAATCCCATTTCTTGGGATCCACTACCAACCTGATTTTCCCAGTCCACCTGCATATTGAAGACCCCCATGATTATTGTAATATTGCCTGTTTTAAATGCCTTTTCTATCTCCTGATTTATTTTCTGCCCCACATCCTGACTACTGCAAGGGAGCCTGTATATAGCTCCCATCAGGGTCTTTTTACCTTTGCGATTTCTCAACTCTACCCACAGAGATTCTATGCCTTCCGATCCTATATCGCTCCTTGCTATCGATTTAACTTCATTCCTTACTAACAATGCAACCCCGCCCCCTTTGCCCATCTGCCTGTCCTTTCGATAGGACATATATCTTTGGATATTTAGATCCCAGCCCTGATCCCCTTGCAGCCACGTCCCCACAACATCGTACCGGTCAATTTCAATGTGCACAACAAGCTCATTTACCTTGTTCCGTATACTGCGCGCATTTAGGTACAACACCCTCAATCCTGCATTGGCCACCTCCCTTTCCACACTCTCCTCAGTCACTCTACCCTGTACTGTGGCCCTTTTTGATTTTTGACTGTGACTTGTCTGCCTAACTCTTTCCCCCTTACTGCTTTTTGTTACTGGCCCCGTTTTACTTCTCTCTGACTTCCTACATCGGATCCTATCGCCCTGCCATATTAGTTTAAACCCTCCCCAACAGCTCTAGCAACCCCCCCCCCCCCCCAAGAACATTGGTTCCAGTCCTGCCCAGGTGCAGATCGTCCAGTTTGTACTGGTCCCACCTCCCCCAGAACCAGTTCCAATGCCCCAGGAATTTGAATCCCTCCCTCTTGCACCATCTCTCAAGCCACGCATTCATCCTATCCTGACGATCATACTCTGACTAGCTCGTGGCACTGGTAGCAATCCTGAGATTACTACTTTTGAGGTCCTCCTTTTTAGTTTAACTCCCAACTCCCTGAATTCAGCTTGTAGGACCTCATCCCGATTTTTACTTATATCGTTGGTGCCTATGTGTACCACGGCAGCTGGCTGTTCAGCCTCCCCCTTCAGTCTTGATTGCGTCCGCAGAACCGCCTGTCTATTCCCCTTACGATTGAGCCCCCTATCACTATAGCCCTGCCATTCCTCTTCCTGCCCTCCTACGCAGCAGAGCCAGACACGGTGCCATGAACCTGGCTGCTGCTGCTTTCCCCTCAACAGTATCCAAAGCGGTATATCTGTTCTGCAGGGAAATGACCGCAGGGGACACCTGCACTGCCTTCCTCCTCTTGCTCTGTCTTTTGGTCACCCATTTTCTATCTCGCTCAGTAACTTTCACCTGCGGTGTGACCAACTCGCTAAACGTGCTATCCACGACATCCTCTGCATCGCGGATGCTCCAAAGTGAGTCCATCCGCAGCTCCAGAGCCGTCAAACAGTCTAACAGGAGCTGCAACTGGACATACTTCTTGCACGTGAAGGAGCCATGGACAGTGGGTGTGTCCCTGAGCTCCCACATCGCACACGAGGTGCATGACATGGCTCTGGGATCTCCCGCCATGTCTTAAATCTTAGGTTAACTTATACAATTACAATTCCAAAAAATGAAAGAAAAAATATATAACATCTTTGGGTTGTGGGGGTGAAACCCACACAGACACGGGGAGAATGTGCAAACTCCACACAGACAGTGACCCAGGGTCGGGACTCAAACCTGGGTCCTCAGTGCTGCGGCCCCAGTGCTAACCACTGTGCCACGTGCCGCCCCTAGGTGTTGAGCTTCTTGAGTGTTGTTGAAGATGCACTCATCCAGGCAAGTGGAGAGTATTCCATTACGCTCCTGACTTGTGCCTTGTGGACAGACTTTGGGGGTTCAGGTGTGTTAATCGCCGTAGGACCCCTAGCCTTTGACCTGGCCTAATAGCCAAAGTATTAATATGGCTAGTCCAGTTCAGGTTCAGATCAATGGGATGTTGAATGTGGGTGATTCAGCGATGGTAATGCCATTGAATGTCAAGGGGCAGTGGTTAGATCCTGTCTCGTAGGAGAATGTCATTGCCTGAATCTTGTATGGAGCGAATGTAACTTGCCACTTGTCAGCCAAGCCTGGATAATGTCCAGGTCTTGCTGCATTTGGATATAGACTGCTTCGTTATCTGAGGAGTCGCGAATGGTGCTGAACACTGTGCAGTCATCCGCAAACATCCTCACTTCTGACCTTATGATGAAAGGGAGGTCAATGATGAAGCAGCTGAAGATGGTTGGGCCCAGGACACTACTTTGAGGAACTCCTGCAGTGATATCGTGGAGCTGAGACGATTGACCTCCAACCACCACAACCATCTTCCTTTGTGCCAGGTCTGACTCCAACCAACGGAGAATTTTCCCCCTGATTCCCATCGACTCCAGTGTAGCTAGGGCTCCGTGATGCCACACCTGGTCAAATACTGCCTTGATGTCAAGGACAGTTTCTCTCACCTCACCTCTGGCATTCAGCTCTTTTGTCCATGTTTAAACCAAGGCTGTAATAAGGTCTCCCAACATTTTCAGAGTACCTGTTAGCATAACACTGGCAGAACCATCCAAAGTTGGTTGTCTTATTTTGTCAGATAATTCCCAGTGCAGTGCAATTGTCCTGGGAAAATGAGCACTTTTGCACAATCACTTCATCAACCCTTACCTGGGAAGTTCTGAGAGTGAATTCCCGGTGTACCTTCGAGGTACCATCCAAATCCCAGCCTGTGGAGCCAGGAGGTTATGGGTCATTGATTGCTATTGGAAGAATTTTGGAGCCAGTGCACCAGTAGATCAAGGAGGATCAACTCTCTTTCAGCGGAAAGCCTGCTCCTTCTCCAAACATTGTTCCACTGTCAGTTTGACCTTCGGGCAGCTTTATGGTTGGCAGGCTTAAAAAAGTTAGAATCACAAACCTGCCAAAGGTTGGAAGCAGTAGCGCAGCAACTCAGTGAAAACGTTCTGAAGGACCGGCTTTATAAAAAGAAAATTGAAGCTGTCAGGTTGCCGGTTATTATTTTTTTTAAAGGCGGTCTGTCAGATCTGCAGCTCTGACTCTGGTTATTCAGGCGGAACAAGCTCAACACTGAGCCCTCCTAGCCCTCCGGTCCTGGATACACTGGATGCTTCCCCCATCTCCTCGGCCCTGCTTTCAATGTCATCTTTCCCCTGGTTTCACAGGCAGTGAGCATCTCTTGCTGCTTCACTAACTGCCAATCCCTCATGTGGGAGCTGAGGCAGTGATGGTTCTCTCAGAAGAGGATTCTTGATGACATCCAGTCCAGGGCCAGTGCTGTTCTGCAGTCGCTTTTGGCAGGAGAGCAAAAAAAACCTGAAATGCACTATTCATGAAACTGCAGAAATAACCATCTAGAATCGAGACCCTCCATTCCCAATGCTGAAACATGCTCGTTTACTGATATATTCACAAAAACTGACAAGACATATAGATTACATTACAGTCTTTTCCAAAATGTTTTAACATTCCTCATTCAATTTAAGCAACAGTTTTACAAATTTGTTTATGTACATGATTAGGGGCTTTTCACAGTAACTTCATTTGAAGCCTACTTGTGACAATAAGCGATTTTCATTTTTCATTTCACTGCCCCAAAACTGCAAAACAGCAAATAATATCAAAGGATGTAATTTACCTCAGCCCATTCTGTTGTAATGAGTATCGATTGTGTAAATTGCACATAAAATCATCGAGCAACAGTTGCAGGAACACAAACTATTGCATAATGTGAGACATATTACACATTATAATGTGCATTTCTTCACATACATATCCTGTGAAAAGTGTAGAACAATGAGAATGTACAATTGGTATCATAATATACTCCTTTTTCATGCCTGTCAGTATAAATGTGTATGGTTACTCACACTGATGCACAATAGTTTGTTTTGTAAATTAATTGTGAGGAGAGTGGTACAGCGTAAGGCTGAAGGGTAGCAGTGCACGGGATCGGCTGTGCAGGCGCAAAATCCGAGAATTTTCAACCCCCCTCGCTGGCGGAGTGACAGGAAACACGCAGCGGGAGCGGGAACCTCATGCATTCGGGCTGGCATCACTGTCCAGGGTTTTATATGCTCGTGGGCGCCAGGGAGGACGCAGTTGGGGAGGTCGGGAGCACAGATAAATTCAATCTGAGGTCGTATAGGTTCAGTCTGACAATTGGTTAACTCTTCAGCCCTCGTGACCTGATGGAATGAGGGTGACCTCTCGAGATGAGCTTGACATGGTAATTGCAGTCTTCACACAAATCAGTTGTGCATCGTCTGCCACAAGAGGAAGTCAGTTGCCTGATCAGCTCCTTCACCATTCCTTAACTATTCAATTGTACCAATTAAATCAGCACAACTAAACACGAGTGCCACTGATTGGAGCCAAGTTCTTAGGGCGCGATTCTCCGCCCCCCACGACGGGTCGGAGAATAGCGGGAGGGCCTTCCCGACATTTTTCCCGCCCTCCCGCTATTCTCCCCCCCCCCCCCCCCCGCCCAACTCCCGACACGAATCGCTGCCGCCGTTTTTTTACGGCCGGCAGCGATTCAAAGCTGATAGATGGGCCGAAGTCCCAGCCCTTTACGCTGTTTTTACGAACGGCAAACACACCTGGTCTGGCCGTTCGTAAAAACGGCGGGAACAACTCGCCTTTTATAACCATGGCACCGATTGGCACGGCAGTACCACGGCCGTGCCAAGGGTGCCATGGGCCCGCGATCGGTGGGCACCGATCGCGGGCAGCGGGCCCGATGCCCGCGCACTATTTCTCCTTCCGCCGCCCCGCAGTATCCATTCGCGGGGCGGCTGAGGGGCATCCCGGCCCGCGCATGCGCGGGTTTCGCGCAAATACGCGATGACGTCATCCGCGCATGCGCGGGTTGGAGTCTTCCAATCCGCGCATGCGCGGCTGACGTCATATGATGCGTCAGCCGGCGCTAACTCCGGCAAGCGGGCTTAACGAAATTCGTTAAGCCCGTGATGCCGGAGCTTACGGCGTCGGGCTGCTAGCCCCGACCGGGGACCAGAATCGGTTCCCGGTCGGGAAGGAGCGCGCTGGCGTCAAACCCGCCCGGGTTTGACGCCAGCCTTACGATTTCTCCCGTTTTGGGAGAATCGCGCCCTTAATTCTTTGGAAGCATTGAGCCTAAGCATTGCACTCCAACACTCATACAAGCATTAACATTACACAGATAACACTCATGTTTACTTCTATGCGAGGCATGATGGTGATGTCTATCAACACTCACCCCATTCAAGGTCAAGACAATGCGGCAGCGTCTTTGAGGTCTCCCATCAGAATGTAGACACTGGTCCCATGTAACCGCTCTTTTACCTAATGCCAGGGTTGGGTGGTGGAGGGGGTTGGAGGAATGGTTGGGTGTAAGGTATTTGCAGGCTGGAAACCCAGACCTGACATCGCATCAGGATCTGACAGAGTTGCCTAATTTGTCGTGATCTGAATAACATTGGATTTTGAACATGGGTGGAAGATTGTTCTCCTGCTGATCCACTTCCCTTCGGGTGTCCGGGGCCCCCTGTCATCCTCCATTGAATAGAGGAGCAGCTGGATGGAGATCTGGAAGGCCCTTCGTCCTCTGGCGCTTAGACTCATGGATTCCCACCAGTGTCGAGGGTGGTGGGATCCAGGGTCAAGCCAGGATGGGGACTCGCGATTTTTGGGGTTGGGGTGGAGCCGGGAGTGCAGGAGGCGAAAGAGGCCGGTGTGCTGGCCTTTGCGTCCCTAGTAGCCCGGCGAAGGATCTTGCTACAATGGAAGGATGCGAGGCCCCCAAGCGTGGAGACCTGGATCAATGACATGACGGGTTTCATTAAGCTAGAGAAGGTCAAATTCACCCTGAGAGGGTCGGTACAAGGGTTCTTTAGGCGGTGGCAGCCTTTTCTCGACTTTCTGGCTCAACGGTAGGGTACAGGGACAGTAGCAGCAGCAACCCGGGGGGGGGGGGGGGGGAGGGAAAAGGGGAGGGAAAAGGGGGGGGGGCGACAATGACTATGTTTGTTTATTTAATTTTAATATATTTTTAAGTTCTTTTGTTGTTCATTGGGGTTGGGGGGTGGGGGGGATGTGATACATGCGCCGATACGGTCTGGGGGTGTCACAGTTATTATGGGTTATTTTGTTGCATTTCATTGTTTGTCATGTTTTATATTTTCTGTAAAAAATTCCAATAAAAATTATATTTAAAAAAAAATGGATTCCCACCAGTGCCTGCAACATGCAGTTGAAACCCTGCACCATGGAGCTCGTGCCCTCAGCCATAGAAGTCATAATCTGAACCCTAGAACAGACATCCCCTGCCATGGAGGGCATATCCTGCACCAAAGTCTTTACTGCCAACCTCGCAGTGTTGCCCTCGCTGGATTGGAGTGACGACACCATCTCCTCGGACAGAAGGCACTCCTCCAGTCGGCCTTGCACTCCGAGGAGAGATGCCGTCATTGATTCCTGATGTTGGCAACTCTGCCTTTGCAGCTCCAGCAGCTCTGGGATGACTGGACACAGAGGCACACCATTGGCCAGGGGCTCGGCTGTCCTGAGCTCCAGTATTCCTTCGAGTGCCGGATCCCTGGGATAGCCTTGCCTCCGCCTGGTGTGCATCATCAGGTGTGAGGTGCTCACCAGAAGTCTGCCTACTCGGTAATCCCTCCGAGGTGTGAGTATCTGTCCTGGTGGTGGGTGTGGGTAACAGATATGGTGCCTCTTCAACGCTGGTCTCTGAAATGTCTCCCTCGGAACTGCTCTGATCTGTGGTGTTCAGAGGGTGTGAGGAGGGGCCACTCTGGTCGGCTAACTGCCTTGCAAGAGAAGAGAGATGGCATTAGTGCATCACAGGGAATAACTGATGGGAGAAAGGTTACTCACGAGAGGTTGATCTATGACTGTGTGTCTTGAAGTTTCTCATTTTTGTCTGTTGCCCCCACTTCACCCTCTGCGCAGAGGTGGTCCTGCTCCTCTCAAGGGCTCTTTCCTCAAAGGGCGTGAGGCACCTGAGCTTGTGCGTGACTCCGAGTGGCAGTGCTCACTCACGCCTGTTACGCTTGGGTTTGTCCTGCAATGAGATAGATGGGGAGAGAGAGTAAGTGGGAGTTCTGCCAGGTCAGATGGTGATGCGGTGTGGTATGCGTGGGACTTGAGTGGGAGCAGGATATGAGGTGCAGAGCATTGATTGGGGAGGTGGTAGTGGGGATGGGGTTAGTGGGAGAGGGTCACATGATAGGTATTGGCAAAACGCGAAGTGGCTGGGGAGTGCCTCTGAGGCGTGAGGAGTGTGTGAAAGGTGAGTGAGAGACTGGTGGTGGCAGACTTACCCTGGCCACATGGAGAAGGTCATTAATTTTCTTGCATTACTGGGTGGCACGGTAGCACAGTGGTTAGCACTGTTGCTTCATAGCGCCAGGGTCCCAGTTTCGATTCCTGGCTTGGGTCACTGGCTGTGTGGAGTCTACACGTTCCCTCCCCGTGTCTGCATGGATTTCCTCCGGGTGCTCTGGTTTCCTCCCACAAGTCCCGAATGACATGCTTGTTAGGTAAATTGAATGTTCTGAATTCTCTCTCAGTGTACTCGAACAGGCACGGAGTGTGGCGACTAGAGGCTTTTCACAGTAACTTCATTACAGTGGTAATGTAAGCCCACTTGTGACACTAATAAAGATTATTATTATTACTGCCCCATCCTCTTCTGCAGTGAACTGACACTGACTAGGACTGCCATTGCCTCCCAGGCGGGAATGGTCACCTTGTTGGAAGGACATCTCCGTGACTGTGGACAGAGGACATCCCACCTCTGCTGCCCACCATCCAAGAGTCTGAGATTCTCTTCAGATTCCCTCAGAGAATCTTCTTCCTGGCTTCCTGGCAGCCATACCCTCAATTGGATCTGGAACAAGTGCTGGGGAGTGCTGGACAGCTGTTTATTTGAAGTTCCCCACTGATTGCAGTAATTAAGTTGTCCAGGTGCGAGTGGATCAGTAGGGGCCTGCTTTGAGAGCAGCATGATTCAGGTGGAAAACAAAGTTTTGTTAAAGTGGCTCAATATTCTGTGAGATTTCCCACTCACACCGATTTTCCCACCGGAACTGACACATTGCCAAATCCTGGTAAGACTCCGCCCTACATTTTGAAAAAAAATGTTAAATGCTATTTGAAAACTCCTTCCGAAAACCGTGTTTGGAAATTTCACACTTGCCAATTTTAAGGAGATCTTCTTTCTAAATAGTGATCATAAGGAATAGTAAACATTTGAAAGATTTAATTCTTACCCTGGAGACTACCATACTTCCTAATTGGCAAAGTTCAAGATATCATAGGGCAGTACACAGTTAAGATCACCTTCCACTGTCAGATCTGAGTTTAAAATAATAGTGTAACTGATAAAGAAGTGAAACGTCATTCCATATTACTTCAGCTAAATGCAATGGAACAGCACTGTCTAAATCTTTATCCAGACTGCAGAGTCTTCCCATCAAACAGCTCCTGTGAATTGCAATAGATCTGCACATTTTACTCTTCTGCCCTTTCCTGAAGAAATGTTTGGGTCAAGGAAAAGCCCGAGGCCGATCAATCATGCGTTTGGCACTCGGAGCGTGAGATGCATCAAAATGAGGATGAATTTTTAAAAGTCAAAACTCTTAAGATCTCTGTGGCTGTATTCGCAGGTGCCTGTTGTTCTCGCTTCACACACTTCCCACAGACAATAGTGCCAAGTGGTGGAAGAACTTGTAGGTTTTTTCACAATCACGACATAAACACCATTTTATGAAGTGTGGCAGGTATATGCTAACCACAAGAATTTTATATTCACTGATTGGTCATCCACAGGTGAATTTTCTGCTTCCCACCGGCAGCAGCAAGACTTGTGATCGGGCGGAGAATCGCGCGCAATGAAAAACATCACGCTTTGCTGATTCTGTCGCCATGCTCCCTCGGTGGTGGTGTTATCAAAGTTTGCACCCCGTGTCAACGGGTCCATGCAATACCGTCATTTGCATGGATTTAAATGTAATTAGCGGGTTGAAATGTTATGGGCCAGGGTTTAGAGAACCCCAATGTGTATCATGGAGTTCACCTGACCCACAACTTTGAATAGATTGTGGTATGGGGAGCACACGGCTCAGTCTACAGCTGTGGTACAGCAGAAATGGAAAAGCATTTTTTAAAGCAAAACAATGTTTATTCTATGAACTCAAGTTAACCTTTTTAAAACATACAGTGAACATCTTAGCAACCATCAATTCAAATATAACGCCCAAAGAATACAACGCTAAGTAATCCTTAACCTGTCCTTTTTGCATCCATAAGACTTAAAAAAACACCTTTAATCAGAAGCACATCAGGTTAAAGTCACTACTGAGAGCAGTTATTAGTTTTAAATCACCAAAGGATCAATTTACATTCTGTAGATTATAGAGAGAGAGACTAATACTCCTTCTGGCTGTGGCTGCACCTATCCAGCTCTGAAAACAAAACTAAAACACACCCTGCAGCAAACAGCCTAAAACAAAAGTAAAAAACTGGCAGACAGCACAGCTCCACCCACACTCTGACATCACTGATAAACACCCATTTCTTAAAGGTACATTTCTTAAACACTCATTTCTTAAAGGTACTCTCACATGACAGACCATTCATGTGTCACCACTCCACGATGTTCCAGGCATCTTAGGTGGAAGTCTCACAGGCGCAAATTGGTGTAAATATTTACAAGTGGGACCTCGGTACCACGGCTGTGGAGGGGGAGGAAAAGACTAAGAAAACTGTCAAAAGTTATCGCGCCTGCTGGAGGTTGTCTATGTGGGCTGGGGGCAGTAGCAGGGAATGACTTGGTACCAAGTCTGTGGACTCGGGGTGTCCCCCCTCAGGTTCAGAGAGCCTCTGGTGGTGTGGGAGCCCACCCAGGCTGCTCCTCTGGAAACCCTCAGACCTTAACAGTATCGGCAAGGGCTGAGTGTGGGCAGACTCGATCAGGAGCCCACCAGGTGTTTGTACTCCTCAGAAGTCCACCCAACTGCAGAGGAAGCAGGGGATTAGCAGGGCTCACCCCAAACAAAGCACCGTGGCCTTTGGAACCCTCCAGAGCCCCATCAGTGACCTCCATCCCTCAGCATCACAAGCTGTCTCCGCCTGGTGAGGCTGGCAGCGCTGACTGCCTGTGCCACCTCCTCTCAGGTGCTGTTCAGGAGAGCGGGCTTGAGTGTATAGCCCGCCCTGGGGAAGAGGGTGGCCCACCGTTACTCATTGGCATTGAGCAGTGGGTCCACATTGGACACCCAAAATCAGGGGGCAGGTCTTCTCTGAGCAATCTTCGTGGCTGCTGAAATGAGTGGGCGCTGAGTGGAGTGCTTAAAACAGCTCCAGCTGTCAGGCTCTTCAGTGCTAATTTCAGCCCAGCGGTTACACCGCCTGACCCATTTGCATGCCCTGAATCATGGAACGAATAGTACCGCCAATGGAAACACAAATTGAATGCTATTCTGTCCTGAGGGGAAGGCTTACCAAATGGAGTATCCAGCTCTATATGTCACAAAATACAACAAGGAGACCCAGGGCAGGATTCTCCGTCGCTCCAGACCTATTTTCTGACGCAGCGTGCCCCCACCGGCAGTGAGATCCTCCATGCTGGCAGCCAGCCAATGGGTTTCCCAGTGTGGCCACCAGTGGCGGACTGGCCAGGGTGTCAGCTTGCCCGATGGCAACTGGGCCCCTGATGAAGTGGGGCCCCTATATCAAATAAAAATGCAATAAAGAAACAAACACAGACAACTGTTTTAGTAATAAAACGGAATAAGAAAAAAAAGAGAATGGGACACAAATAAGCAGTGCATGAAAAGGAACGAAGCAGGGGAGGTAGTGGAAGGATGTGGAATAGGGGGTCCCGGGCCGGGCATAATTAAGGAAATTCCATGTTTTCAGCAAGAGTGTGTGAATTTAAAGATAAAGTTACAATTCGTGATTTGAGATGGTCGGCAACTTCAAAGGATTTCAAGCAGTAGTCTTTGTTCAGCTGGTACATCGGTCCGGGGCCCGGAGAGCCATGAAGGGGTCCGTGAATCTCTGAAGGGCCCTTAAAAATTATAATTAATTAGATAAATAAATCTCCAACTTCTTTCCTGAGATTTGTATTCTAACTTAATAAAATATAATTGTTTTTAAAAAGAGCAATACCAAATAAAAATGCAATAAAGAAACAAACAAAGAATCACTCAGTGTATGAAGGAACGAAGCAGTGTTAAACGGACGTGAAAAGGAGTGGGGGGGGGGGTGGGAGAGCTGGTTCACCCGGGTCGGACATAGTTGGAAATCCACGTTTTCAGCAAGAGTGTGTGAATTTAAAGATAAAGTTACAGTTCGTGATTTGAGATGGTCGGCAACTTGAAAGGATATCAAGCAGTACATAGGGTCGTGAGGTCACCGAAAAGGAGAAGCGGTACCTTTGACCGTGAATCATGAGGTCAAAGATATTGAAGTGATAAGCCATGATCGGTAAACTCAAAGGGTTGCGACTTGTAACACTACACTGGTATCAAACTGGACATGTTAACTTTGGTCGTGGGACCATTCTTAATGTCTTACTATAGTCGGACCAAACTTCTAAGTTTCAACAGTTGTCTCAGTTGCTTGCTGGTGTGAACACTGGACAGTGGATTGTCTCCTCTTCTGAAGCTGCATAGGCCTCAGTAGTATTGACTAATGAACATAGCCTATTGAAGTGTAAGTAAGTTATTTTATATTTTTTATCAAGTAGGGGTTTATCTGGCGTTCCTTCAAGTTATCCTTGCAATCATCAATATTCATTTTTCCCAATGTGGGCTATTTTTAATTAAGTTTTTATTTCAGGATTATTACCCCTACCAGCATGGAAAAGAAAAAGCATAAATCTGGGTCACTAAAACGCAAAGAACAAAAAGAAGCAGAAAGGAAGGAATCAGCCAAGCGATGCAGGCCTATTACAGAGTTTATAATACCACAAGCACAATCCACATCAATATCCAGTTCTGCAACAAATAATCAAGAAGCAAGAAACAATGCTCATGGTGATGATGCAATGACATGCGAGTTACAAGAACAGAGGAGAGCTACTTTGAATGTAGAGACAAATACAAGTGCATCCATTACTAATCAACCCAGGCCCAATATTTCTTCTGGCTACCTTGTAGTGCCTGTAGTTGCAACATCTGAACACATAGCTTCAACTAGTGACAGGGAATCAGATATTCCTTCAAGCATAAATGACTTGGTTTCTGAAGCACATCCTGTAAATGAACCTATGCAAGAAAATGAAAGATCAATTACTGGAATCTTCCAATATCCATCGCGAGCAAAGCTAAAACAGTTTTTTGCTGAACATCCACTTCAGCCACTTGATGATCTGCCATTTGATGCTCGTTTGTATGAGAGGAAAATTATGAATGACTCAGTCCCAAGAAAATGGCTAACATAAAACAAAGAAAATAGATGCTTATATTGTTCATACTGCTTAGCCTTTGAGTTTCCCAACACTTGTAATCCATCACCCTTTGTACGTGGCTTTAGTGACTACAGGCGTATTAGCCAGAGCTTGACTTTACATGAATCGACAACAACACATGTCAGAAATGCTCAGCAATATATCAGTGTGGTTAATGATGGCACCTTAGGTATTTTTTTTGCAGCATGACTAATTAAAAGGAAAGAAGAAGTATTGAAGCAGAGAAGTATTGTCACGAGGATTATAGACATCATAAAGATGTTAGGCAAGCAAGCACTTCCTTTTCGAGGTCACAGAAATGAATCGGCCTACACTCTAGATAATGAGGTTCTGAATCATGCCAATTTTTTAGCTACAGTGCAGTTGATGGCAAAATATGACCCCATTATGGCAGCTCACGTTTCTGCAGTGCAAAACAAGTCTAAACAAAGAATCAAACGATTAGAGCAACAAGGAAAGGCTCAAAGTAAAGGACGTGGTGGACTTGTTACATACCTGAGTAAAACAACTATAAACATGTTAATCGAAATTATGAAGAATATGATACAAGAAAGAATTAGTCATGAAGTTTCTCAAGCAAAATATTATTCTATTCAGGTTGATTCAACACAAGATAATTCATCCATCGATCAGTTTAGCATTATTATTCGGTATGTGCTTAAAGGTATTATCTGTGAGCGACTACTTTCAGTTGTGCCAAGTAATGATGGTACAGGACAGGGACTTTTTGATCTATTGATTGAAACATTACAGCATCTTAAAATTGACCCCCAAAAATGTTTATCTGATAGCACAGATGGCGCTGCAAGCTACCATGGCCAGTTTAATGGTTTACAAAGTAAAATTGCTGATGTGACTGATCAACATCTTCATATATGGTGCTATGCCCATGTCTTGAATTTGATGATAACTGAAACAACAAAATGTTGTGTGCCTGCAGTTTCTTTTTTCAATTTGCTCCAGAATATAGCAACTTTTGTGAAAGCATCATACAAGAGAATGGCTGTATGGATAGTAGTTGTTGGAAAACATCTAGGACAAGAAAAAATGAAACGATTAAAGCTAATTGGTGAGACCAGATGGTCAGGAAAATCCAATGCAGCAACAACTATATTTGGACGTTTTGATGATGCCGCTGCCAGTACTTTCATAAATCTATTGACATGCTTATCAATGATACAAGATTCAGAAAAGTTTGATGCAAAAACAAAGCATGAAGCAACAAATGTTTTACTTCAAAGTCTTCTAAAGTTTGAAACCATATTGACAGCATTTACTTACTTGTATATATTTGAAACTACAACCCCGTTATCAAGTTATCTACAGACAAGTGGTTTAGATATGTTTACTACATGGAGTTTGGTAGAGTCAGCTACAACAAAGTTGAAGGAACAGACAAGAACATTTGATAACGTTCACAGCAAGGCTTTGGAATTTGTAAATAAATGTAATGACAGGATTTCACAGATGAATATGGATGAAAATCAAACATTGGAAATTGATGCGTTGGAAACAGCATTGCCAGTTAAGAGGCAGAGGAAGAAGAAAATAATGGCAGATGAGCTTATTGATGATGAAAGAAATTCCTCAGATTCTCTAGCTGATTTTCGAGTAAATGTGTTTAACCTAATAATGGATTGCATTGTCCAGTCACTAGAATCACTTTGTACAACACGAACAGTTGTATAAATATTTGTCCTGCTTGGACCCAGCAAAGTTTAAAACTATTGCAGAGAAGGGCCTTGAAGATGAAGCATTGGAAGGTATCCACAAATCAGCAAAGATCAAGTAATATTGGAATTGTTTTATTTTGCTTCAAAATTTGATGTATTAAAGTTATTGCTTAATGGTGGTGAGAATATGGATTCCAGTTGCAACAATTGTAAAAGTTGCAGCACTTGCCCATCGTGTGTACTAAAAATTCTGGCATCCAACAGACTTCATGACAAGGCATATGATAACCTTTGTGAACTTTATAAAGTCATCTGCACACTATTGGCTAATCAAGTCCAATGTGAGAGGACATTTTCAAAGCTAAAGATCATAAAGACAAGGTTAATAAATTCGCTGTCTGAGAAGAATTTGGAATCATACATGTTGCTATCCATTGAAAAGGAATTGTTAGATGAATTGGATGCAGAAGCAATTATTGGCAGATTCGCACAATCTTCTAGCGAACACAAATGATTGCTCTTAATATAGTGGACTGCATGCAATGCTCTATTGTGCTTTTGAACTATCTGTTAATGTGTAAATTGTGCAGTAAACTATTTAAAAATATCAACCAATTACTTAAAATTTAAAAACATAAATAAAAATTCAATTATAACATTCTGTATTTATATTTGGTATCTACTGCCAGTAACATGTACAGTACATGTACACTGTAATTACTAAGAAATACACATTTTTTCCACAAAACTTTTAATTGTACCTTTTTTTCCATATGTATTTTTTGAAAATTTTATTTATTCGTTATGAAAATTAAATGATAGCATTGTAGTTGTGGGTGGGCCCCCTTTGTCTCCTGGCAACCAATATTTTTAGACCCAGTCCGCCACTGGTGGCCACCCCCACGACGTCGGGAAATCCACGGGCGTGTGTGCTCTGCCGGCGAAGCAGGGGAACCCGTCCCAAACTTTTAATTCTTTACTCCCTCCATTTACATCACATTTTGTCTTGCGCTATCATTCCTTTTGTCAGTTTAAATCTTTCCTCTGCCACGTCACCTTGGACTAGTGCATGGCTGGCCCTACTTGACTTGGAGTCGCAACACAGGTGAAATTAGATTTTATTTAAAATACCCAACGTCCTTGCTTGAGCCCAATAACCTATAGTCACCATATTTGTAACTTTAAAAGACAAGAACTTTTAAAATGATGTACAATGATAAATTAAACGGACAGAAAATATAGCTATCTACGACCCCTTTCCCAAACCTATCTTCCTAACTCACCCCATTCTCTACACTCACACAGGCAAACAACACAGAGAGGTTAGGGTGGTGGAAGGAAAAGAAAATATATATAAAAATAAAAGGATAAGGATCTTTGATGCACTGGGATGATTTCTGGTCAATGTCTTTCTGATGTTCAGGCTTTCGTTTTGGTACTTCTTTCTTCTAGGTTTAAGATGGTTTTCTCTGTCAAGGTTGTCTACTTTCTCTGCAGACTTAGCATCATTTCAGGTTTACAACAAAGGATTGCCCAGCATTCCCTGCTTTCTGAACAATAGATCAGTTCTTCCACTTCCGCAAGTAGGAGAGAGAGAAAGAGAGAGAGAGAGAGAGCAAGCATTCCTTTCACTTCCAAGGTCGAAGTTGTCTCAGAAAACATCATGCAGGAATCAATCACAGAATGTTGTCTGGCAGAAGAGTGTCCCTGGGCAACCCACCAATTGCCAGTTCACAATTGAACAGAATCCCTCCAAAGCTGGTTCCTAAGATTCACTCATTACCAAAGAGACTGGTTTACCCTTTATTATGGGCCAGGGTTTAGAGAACTCCAAAGTATATCATGGAGTTCACCTGACCCACAATTTTAAATAGATTTTGGATATGGGCAGCACAAGAGCCCACTTTAGAGGTGTGATGCAACGGAGAACTAAAAGCATTTTTAAACTAAAACAATGTTTATTCTATGAACCCAGTTAACATTTTATAAACACACAGTAAACAGTTTATCAACTACCAATCCTGATAACTGCCCAAAAGATACAGTACTCTGTAGATAACCCTTAATACCTTTTCCCGCAACATCCATAAGTTAAACCCTTTTTACATGGACCGCAGGTTTAAATTCTTTACAGAAACAGATATTACTTTGAAATCAACAAATGATCAGGAGACATTCTTTTTCATGAAGGGAGAGAGATCAAACATACATCTGCTTGCTTCAAATGCAGCTCTCCAATTCTGAAAACGAAACCAAAAACACACTGCAGCTCACAGCTCAAAACGAAAGTGAAAGATAGACAGCTCAGCTGTCATAACTGCAGCTATTTGATAAACACCCATTTCTTAAACGTGCATCCACCTGACACCTTCCAAAACCAAAACCTGGAAACACAGTGTCCTGGCAAGCAGGCTGATTCAACTTTGAGACTTCTGCTTAAAGGCACATCCTGATTATTGGTCCATGGACCAAAAAT
This sequence comes from Scyliorhinus canicula, assembly GCF_902713615.1. NCBI lineage: Eukaryota > Metazoa > Chordata > Chondrichthyes > Carcharhiniformes > Scyliorhinidae > Scyliorhinus > Scyliorhinus canicula. Next base: position 96,123,919 of record NC_052163.1, on the reverse strand, counting down.
ATTTTTAAAAATAAAATAAATGGGAACAAAGGAAATAAACAGTACAGACGGTTACATCTGCCTCCCACCTTTTCGCAGACATTCTCTCTTGTTCACTCTTTCCATTCACATATTCTTTGCCTGGCTTAAACTTTCTGATGGAACTTGAAACATTCTGGGCTGGATTCTCCGCACCCCAATGCTGAAATCACGGCCAGTGCCTGGGCGGAGAATCCGGTTTGACACCGAAATCAGGATCGGCGCCAGTTCGTCGATTCTCCAAGTACCAAAAACCGGCATCACCGGACAGTACAACCTGCTGCCTGCGACCATTGGCAATGGCCCCCTCCGACATCCTCCGCCCGTGACCGATCGTAGTCCCGATGGCATGGAACTAGCCTGGTATTGCCGGTTGAAATACTCGCGTGGCGGCTGCGGATTCAGTCCGGGCGGGCCGATCGGAGGACAGGGGGGCATTATAGGCAGCCGGGGAATAATTGTGCGGGTTTTGAGGTTCGGGCATGCGGCCGTTCAGGGGGCTCTTTTTCGTGTCCAGTCCGTGGCAGAGGCCGCCGCCGTGTGCATGCGCGGCCTCTGACCCGGAGGTGCAGGGGCCTGTATCTGCAGCAAAAGCTGCGAGATTTATCCCGGGTCCCTTGTTAGCCCCCTGCAGGGCTGGGAATTCATGTCCCTTTAATCCAGGATTTTCAGGAGCAAAACACTTTGGGTGGGGTTCTCTAAGCCCAGGCCGGGCCGGAGAATCGCCGGGACGGGCGCGAATTGCGCAACACCGCCCGGACACCCGTCTGCCGATTCTCCAGAGAGCGGAGAATCAATGCCATTGGCGCCGGCGCAGTCGGTTCAGTGACGGTTGGGGGCCATTCTACGCACCCCCCTCCAATTCTCGGCCAATCCAAGTCCCGCCGGCGCCGTCCACGTGAGCTCTTACCTGGCGAGACCTCGACGTGAATGGATGGGGGGGCGGTTTGGCGGGGGTTGGGCGGGTCCGACCCCGGGGGGGGGGGGGGGCTGCCGCTGTGACCTAGCCCACAGTTGGGGCCTACCGATCGGTGGGCCGGCCTCTTGGGCTGAGGGCCTCTTTTGTTCCGCCCCGTCCCCTGTAGCCCTACGCCATGTTGCGTCGCAGAGAAGGGAGCCACTGTACATTGGCACCGGTCCCATTGCTCATGCGCGCATTGACCCAGACCCAGCATGCACAGACCCGCGGCGCCCATCGGACACCGGGTTCGGGAGCTGGAGCGGTGTGGGTCGCTCCAGTGCTGAGCGGGCCCCCTGTAGGGGTCAGAATCGCTGCTCCTGAGGGCATGTTGATGGTGTCGAGAAACGCGACGGCGTTTACGACAGTGTCAACACTTAGCCTCAGGATCAGAGAATCCTGCACTTAGTCTCCAGAATGGAGAATTCAGCCGTCTGTTTTCAGTCCAGAATCTGCACTATTTTATTTTTCTATTAAAGAGACAACTGATGTGAAGTAAATGCTGAGTAAGTTTGCGAAGATGTCAGTTTCAAGGCTTCAGATGTTTTGTGGCTGGTGTTTTGTGTTCCCAGAGGCTCCTCTGTTATATTTTCCTTTGAAGCATAAGGCAATGAATTGAGCATTTCACTTGAAGTGTGACAGATAAGTGTTTTGGACAGGAAATAGGCACCACATCTACCATTTATATTACAGATAAATGAGTTGGCCTCATGGCAACCAAGGCAGCTTCTTAGTACAAATAAGGTTTCAAGATCACGCAAGTCTCATTTTTCTCCTTAACAATTCTCCGTGATCTTGAAAATCAGCCTCTGTTTTAAAACGTGAATGATTCCTAATCCAGGAATCAAATCACAGTTGTGTTAAATACTGATGGTCCCCCATCGACCAAGAGTCTGCGAGTGGGAGGTTCGCAGCTGTTCTGTATTATAGCAATGTCACACATTAACAATCATTCAGCATGTTGCAGTGCTGGAACCCCTGCTTATCAAGGCAAGGGATGTGCTGGGAATTAAATACATTCCCATTTCAGGCACTAAGTGTCATGCACAACCAGATCAGGTTTAATGCCGTGTAAAACTCCTCCTCAATCGTATCACCATAATTTTTATTTCTTTCTGTTTTTGTCTCCCTTGGGAGTACCTCCACATGACTGAAGTCCCTCATCGCTGGTAATATTCTGATATATCTGCTGTGCATCCTCAACAAGGGCAATGACATTCAAATTAATTGCAGCGACTTGTAAAATTCCAGCTCCCTGTCAATTAGTACCAATCTTTTCTTTGTCGTTTGTGTGTGACTTTTTGAAATGATCTTCCAAAATGTGTTCGATGCGGGCGAAATGCGAATAGATCTGCTATGGAATTGCTGCAAGTAAATTGGGCGATGTGATGTTTTTGAAGGACTATAGTCTTTCACCATCAATGTGCTTGTATTATTCTGCTGTGGTGTTAAGATGACAAAGTCTAATTACTATTGAGTAAACACATGCGATAAGGTCAGGAAGCAGGCTATAATGGAGGATTCCTTTCTCTTTATTAATTTGTTTTGATAAGGTTAATCAGGCTTACTGGCAGTTTGATTTTTCATGTTAATCAAGATATTTTGATTTGCAGGGAGGAATGTGCTTTCCAAATGACAGCCTTTATTTCTTTTATACCTTTTTTTTAGCTGTGATATAAAACTTTGCCTGTAACATGTGCTGCAATTGACAAGGACTGTCACATCAATAAAGATTTAAGAACCAACTGGCCAACCTCCATGAGCATTGCTTACATTGAGTCGGTGAATAATATTTTTAGGGTCTTAATATCGAAACGTGATTAAGGAAGTGTTACAGGAAAATGTTATTCGGGAAATGTTATAATGATAGGAAGAATGTGCTACATACAAGACTTGTAGTGTAATACAAATATAATTAATTAATTGATCTAATAACGATGTGCAGTGTCAGGCTCATTCACGAGAACGGATGGGATTAATTCATGAAAGTGATCATTGGTCAGTGCTAGAAGAATTTATGTTGAGCTGCTAAAGCAAAAGGTCAATGCCCTTTTCCTGGCCTCCAAAGCATGTTCCAACAACCTGGTTCAGCACGTAATTCCACATATTGCAAACAAGGACAGAGTTTATCTCAGTAATATGGGGCTGGATTATCTGGTCGCCGAGGCCAAAATCGCGTTTGGCAGCCGGCCGGAGAATCCAAATTCCTGACATAATTGGGGGCGGCGCCTCTTCCACGATGCTCCGCCCCCTCCAAAGCGGCATACTCTGCGATACCCCGCGCCGCGTATCCACTGCCTCAGGCCATTTCCTCAGGCCGGCCCCCCTCCAGTGCTCCGCCCCCCCGTCTGGCCGAGTTCTCGATGGCGTGGGTCTCACATGGTCTCATCCGTCGGAACTCAGAATGGTGGCTGCGGACTCAGTCCAGCACTGCCATAGTCGGGGGAGGGGCGATCCGCGGGCAGGAGTGGACATATTCAGGGCTGGGTGCACTGTGGTGGGGTGGTTTGGGGTGCGCGAGCCAGTCGAAGAGGGGGACCAGGGTCCGCGAGCTTTTTCCTCAGTGAAGTACGGCAGGCTGCCGCCATGCCCAAGCGCGGCCACGGACTCAGCAACTCCCCAGGCCGTATTGGCAGCTAGAGCTGGGTGCTCTATGCTGCCTCGCTGCTAGCCCCCAGCAAAACGGGGAATCGGTGGCCATTTTGCGCCAGTTCCGTTCCCATGCCGGCGTGGGGTCATCGTCTCCAAATCGGAATATCCAGCCCATGGTCTGGGAGAGATTCCATCGCAAAAGCTGGATAATAAATCAGTCAATATAAATCAGTCAATATTTTTTAATTCAAGGGTAACAGAGCTGGGGAACAGGTTACCAGAGGAAACATTGAGGGAGAACAGTGTTAATGGGGCTACTACACAATTGGATGTTTTTCTGACATTGAGAGTTACCAATGAGTGGTATGCTTGGGGGGGGGGGGGGGGGGGGCTGACTGATTTTGCTGTTTAATATGGAACGGTGCATGTATACATGGAGAACCTTGCTGCAGTTTGTGTTCTCAATTTCTGCAGTGGGAGAGAGGGTTTGGAATAAGGTTAATCAAAGGAGATTGAAAGGAAAAATAGCTAATTTCAGGAAGAAGGCGAACCCCCGGGATAAATAACACTGGGCTGAAATAAAATCACCTTGCCAGCAGCTGGTCAATCCAGACTCTGTTTGTAAAAACCTATTTGCGAGGAAGGGCTGTGTGTTTGGGTGGAATGTTTATCTGTTGTGTGCAGGGAATTATAGATGTTTTGATGGATCTCATGAGAGACAGGGAAATGATCCAGCAGAGAGTCCCTCTGTGTCTCAATCACACCTACTGCAATAATCAAATGTTCAAGTCCAAAATGAAAAGGTTGGGAGCCAGAAAATAAATCAGTCAATATTTTTTAATTCAAGGGTAACAGAGCTGGGGAACAGGTTATCAGAGGAAACATTGAGGGAGAACAGTGTTAATGGGGCTACTAAACAATTGGATGTTTTTCTGACATTGAGAGTTACCAATGAGTGGTATGCTTGGTGATGTAAGGACAGGAAAATGCTGGAAATGCTCCACATGTCAGGTGGCAGGTCAGGTCTGGAGAGAGAAACAAAGTTAATAATGGCCTGGATTTTCCTTCTGCAATTGTGACGAATGCTGAGATGTTCTGGGTTGTTGAGGGATGCAAAAGGCAATGTGACTTGAAATATGCTCACTGATGCTGAAACCCAGAGGTTGTGATGTGCCTAAATGGGATGTGCAGGAGCCCATTGATGGTGCTGTCATTCCTATTCTTAAAGTGACAGGGCCCATTACAGCAAGAATTTAGCTTTTTTCCCCCACAACTTGCATGGTTTCTTACATGCAAAAAAAAGCTTAGGGTTCATAAGCACAGGTATAAATCAGCAAGTAGACAGGGGAGATTAAACAACAACAGAAAATACTGGATCAACGCAGCAGGTCTGGCAGCATCTGTGGAGAAAGAAACAGTGAATGGGTTCCCCAGTGTCGGATTTGGAGGCTACGTCAATGATGTGCTGTGGAATCGATGGGCTGAAAGGCCTAATTCTGCTTCTATGTCTCATGGAATCCCTCTCAGAAGCCCCCACGTAGATGTTTGCCCAGCAATTGTCCAGGAGGGCTGACAGGGAACCATCTGACAAAGCGACTTAAATCGCTAACTTCGGGGGATTCTACCAGTTTTACCCTCATAGTTACTGTGAAAAAGTTAGAAGGAAAACAAAAGCACTTCTAACTTCAGAGTAATTATTTTAAACACCCAGACTGAGCCCTGCACAAGAACCTCCCCACAGTCCCAAAACCCCAGGGGACACCCCCACCCTTGCCATTCTGAGGAAGTTACGGTTGAGAGTCTGTATGACTCTTCATGACACTGGATAGATAAAGACTTTGTTGTTGTAAACTGACATGTTTAACAATAAAAACATCTATGATTGCTTGGCTCCCCTGGCTCCTCGTTCCACCCACTCCCCGTCTCCTCATTCTGGGAAATGTCAGGAACATCCAACATTAGTGAGCCTGAGGAGCCCTAGGATTAGGGAGTTGGGGGGTGGGGGGAGGGGAGAAGTGGACACAGGAGAAATGGGGTGGGGGGGGTGTTATAATAATAATCACTTATTGTCACAAGTAGGCTTCAATGAAGTTACTGTGAAAAGCCCCTAGTTGCCACATTCCGGTGTCTGTTCGGGGAGGCTGGTACAGGAATTGAACCTGTGCTGCTGCCTTGTTCTGCTTAACAAGCCAGCTATTTAGCCCAGTGTGCTAAAGCAGCCCCTATCCGATAATAAGTTTAATGATATACAGATAGACAGTGCCAGGAAGCTGCAGAGATGCATCCTTGTCAGTTACCCCTGCAGCTGTGGACAAATAACCCTCTGCCTTGAGGGCAGTCTCTTGGGCTAAAGGCTAGGAGAAGGTTGCTCCAACATAACATCTATAGCTTTGTGGTTGCTGTAGCTGTCTCAGCCCGCTGGGGCACTGTGATGAAATAACCAGCCTGGAGAATGTGAATTGTTTACCCGGCCTGATTTTCACCTTAAACAGGTTTGGTGCAGGTAGGAAGAAAAGCCCGCCAGCGGTAGAGGCAAAAGCGGCATGTGCAAGATGGTACCGCTGGCCGCAACTTCAATCCGCCAGGTTAGCAGCTCATTGGCATGGGCTGTTGAGTGTTGTCCCGAGGCAATGACATCATCCAGCAGCATGCCGAGTGATCAAGTAGCCTCTCTAGGGATAGCACTGCTTCTCCGAATGGAGATTCGAGTGACCACAGAAACCTAGAAAGACGTTTTGCATTAGGAACCAGACCACGGAAACCCAGAAAGGCGTTTTGCATTAGTAACCAGAGAGCTCACCCAGCTGGACACTGATATCACAACAACTCAGTGGAGTTCAGTTCACAGAGCAGGGATCATTGACAAAGTAGGTTAGACACATTTCTGGCCAAAGAAAAATAAAGAAAGGATGAACACGACCTCTCAGTCATTGGATTTATGGTTAAGAACTCCATTTCCAGCAGATTCCATTCCTTCTCATGTTTGTTTTCTAAAGGACTCATCTCCCTATTGTAGTATAAGGGTCTGGTATATAATAATAATCTTTATTGTCACAAGTAGGCTTACATTAACACTCCAATGAGGTTACAGTGAAAAGCCCCTGGTCGCCACATTCCGGCGCCTGCTAGGGTACACTGAGGGAGAATTCAGAATGTCCAAATGACCTAACAGCATGTCTTTCGGGAGTTGTGGGAGGAAACTGGAGCACCCAGAGGAAACCCATGCAGGCACAGGGAGAACGTGCAGACTCTGCAGACAGTGACCCAAACCAGGAATCGAATCTAGGACCCTGGCGCTGTGAGGCAACATTGCTAACCATTGTGCTGCTGTGCCACCCATACATACAGGATTAATGTAGGATTTAGTACAGCACATCCATCCATTGATATAAGGAAGGCACGTGACCCATATTTCGGGTCATCATGACGTTGGCCAAAGACATGTTTAGACCTAGAGATAGAGATAGCGTCTGCCTGTACCTCTTGTTGCATATACGTAGATGGTTACAAGCAGTTAATAAAGACTTTCTGTTAACGTACAAAAAGCTTTGAAGATCTCCTTAACTGAAAAATTCTGTAACGAACACTATTACAACATGGTGGCAGCTGGGAATCAAAAAACCCCGCAACATTGATAGAATGCTGAAAAATGAAGAAAAAAATCTTCAACAGATTTGGAACTGAACTACAGGCGCTGAGAAAATTCATCAGAGAAAATGTCCTGACAAAAGAGCCTGGAAGCTAAATGCAGAGGTTTTACCGCAGCAAGAGACTCCAGAGAAACCCCCTTGAAAATCTAACTTAAAGCACAGAGTCCAGAGCCTACAAAGGGCGAGTTGAATCTTTTTAACTTCCACACTGCAGCCAGTCCTGACAAGCCCCTTTTACTAATTCAGTCACAAGTGCCATTTGAATGTAACCCATCATTAGTTGCAGTCTCCGACGCCAAGCCTCAACACATGACCTCTGAATTGAAAAGCAAAACACAATTAACTCATTCAACTCTGAGGAACCTTGGAACTGTCTGAATTCTTAAACAGCAAACTTGTGTTGACTTCAAACGCTTCACCACACATAGTAGTAAATCTTTGAATGAAAGAAGTCGGCAGATCGCTGACTCACACAACCATTATTCAAAAAATCAGCCAGAATCGTGCCACCGCCATTTTGCAGAGCCCATCAAAATTGGTAAGTGTGGGGACTTCCCTTTGTCTCCAAGCAACCATGATGCCATCTTGAAGTCTGGAAAGCTGAAACAATCTCCATTGAAAAAAAACAAGCTTCGAAAGAATACAGTTGGCAAATCAAAAATCACCTTAAAATCGATTTCCGAGGTTCAGAGCAACAAATGACTGGCAAACACTATTAATTTAACCATTTTGTTTTTGCAAAGTCAAACAGTTTATATTTTTAGAAAGGCCCATGATCACACCAGGTGCCCGCTGAACCCAACAAAGTGTGGAAAGATCAGGACACAAAGGCAGCTGTTGAACCATTTTGACGAGAGAGAAAAGCAGTTCCTGCACAGACATTCTTAAAAGGGCAATGACATTTGAAGCCGTAATTGCAGAAAAGCAGAGCAAAACAAAAAGAACTATTATTGCACAGCCATGTTTAAAAGGATATCGACCTTTAAAGATGCAACTGCAAAAAAAGGCAAAGAGAAATCAAAGTTAACTGCATTGCGTTTCTTAAAAGGGCAACATTTAAAGTGGTAACTACAAAACTAAAAAAAAAATTAAATGTTTATGGGCCATTAATGCATCTGACAAGATCTGTTTAGAGTCATCCCAAGGCCTAACCTGAAGAAAAATTGGGTCTCCTGGAGAACGGAATTTTAAAACTACTTGAGACCGTTAGGTCTCAGTAAAACATGGATGTCTAGATTTAAATCTTTTTATTTTTATTTGGTGAACTTGGTGACATAATCCTAATCCAGTGCATTGATGAGTCCTCAACCAGCTTCGATGAAATATTAACAGCATTTGTTTAATGTTTTAATCTGCAATTGGGCGGGTGAGCAGAGCTTAAATGAAGGCATAGAAAATCCCCTATAATTCACAAAAAGGTAAAAGACAACACCCAAGCACGAGGGCACCAGAAAGGCACCAAACATTCCGGAAGCCCCGGTGATGCAAAGCCCAAGACAGAAATCCCAAATGATTTCCTTTTCAAAGACCTGGTCATGCTTCCAGAACTGTTCCAGTGGCTGGTAGTGAACAGCAAGGGAAAAGCCCTGCATCAAGTGAATTAAGAAAAAGCAGAAGTCCAATCAGAGAATATTTGTCTCAAAGCTGAGTTAAAATAACTCAACGTGAAATACAGCCAAGCACGCTAGCTGACAAGAAAGGCACTCACAGAGGTCAATGCCCTGATTGGCTCTATAAAGAACCAATATACTCCTTTGGAAAAACATGAGGGGTTGGAAAAGGCATTGAAAGAGCTGTATTGGAGCTATCAGCAATGACAAAGCTTTACACCGATACGCAGGGTGAGAAGACAAGAGCTAAACAAGAAGATAAACAGTTTAAAAGGAAGCTAAATGTCCTTCAGGATCAGATTAAAAAACAGTCTATTACCCTTCAGCATCATGATAGAATAAAGAATATCTTGAGCAGCAGAATGTTAGAATGGCAGAACAAACTCAATGAGACCCTGGTAGCATAGGAAAGCACAAGATTAAGTACTTGAGCTCATAACAAAAAGGAAAACCTGTTGAAAGAACTTCAAATGCTACAGGGATCCCTCAGGTCTGAGTTTATCTCTCGGAAACATGATAAAGCAAGACTAAATGCATTTAATGTCTCTCAGAAAAAAATAACAAACCGGCTTTCACAGAAGCCTCAGAAATGTTCACTATTCTGGGAGGATGCTGAGAAGTACAAGAATAAGACTGCAGCACTGAAGGAGACAGCACACTTGGAGGGTACCTTGAGAAAATAGGTCATTCCCAAAGAGGTATATGGAGAGATGAAAATCCAAAACATTAATTGGCAAATGAAGGTAGGAGTTCTCACCAAAGAGCATGACATCTTTTGAAAATAATTGTCAGAAGTGCACTTACAGAATGTGAGCTTGAAAGGCAGCGCAGTGGAATTATACTGCACTCTACCAAGCACAAACCGATCATTGGAGAGAATACAACATGGGTGGGCAAAAAGATCTTTGATGCATGTCATTCGTAACCAGTCTCTCTCTCCTGAGCAGGGATGCTAGCATAGCTCTGCATCTCCTCAGTCAAGACTACCACAGTCATCAACCAGCCAGTCCCGAGCACTCAAAATACTAAAGAATATTCAGACTCAGATTTCCCCTCTAATTTTTCTTTCTTTCTGGAGCATGTTTGCCCATTATCATTCCCGATTCCAGAAAGGTCCCAATGGTCAGACCAACCTGCCACCCACAGAATTGCGACCACACCTCCATTGGAAATGCTGCCAGAGAATTACCAACAGTCTAAGAAGCCTCTGCCTTCAACCGTGAGGATGGTACAGCTGATCGACAAAGCCACGACTGTGCGCACACTGCAACTTCCAGCCAGCCTGCCACAATCACAAGAGATAATGGAACCTGGTGGCAGTCTTGTACCATTGACAACAAAAAACAGAGGCGAATGTAGCACAAAACCTTCTTCCTGCATGGGATTGCTGTTCGTCAGGCTCAGAGGGTTTGAGATGGTCCACATGGAGAAAGAAAAAGCAGCGACAAAGGGGTGAATACCATATTTGTTCACTCCATAAGAAATGATCTTGAGAGAATAATAGTCACATATTATGTTCGCAGATCAGACCCCAAAAGTTGCTAGGATGCTGGACAGAAACCCCAATATTTTTGTTAATTTTGTAAGACTGTGAGGAAAGGATATCTTGCTCCAGGAGTGATTGCATGAAGAACTAGGGATATGGCATATTAAAACGAACTTTATTACTAACACAGCATTAGAATATCTTTAACTGTCCCGGGGGACGAGGCAGGGGTGCCCCTTGTCTCCCCTGCTCTTCGCGTTAGTGATTGAACCCCTGGCCATGGCACTGAGGGAATCGAGGAACTGGAGGGGGATTGTGAGGGGGGCGGAGGAGCACCGCCTGTCGCTGTACGCGGACGGTTTACTGCTGTACATTGCGGACCCGGCGGGGGGGATGCCAGAGGTGATGAGGATCCTGGGGGAGTTTGGTGACTTCTCCGGCTATAAGCTCAACGTGGGGAAGAGTGAACTGTTTGTGGTGCACAGGGGGACCAGGAGAGAGAGATAAGGGAGCTTCCGTTGAAGAGGGCAGAAAGGAGCTTCAGGTATTTGGGAGTCCAGATAGTCTGGAGCTGGGGGGCCCTGCATAGGTTAAACTTTACGAGGCTGGTGGAGCAGATGGAGGATTTTAGGAGGTGGGATGTGTTGCAACTCGCCCTAGCGGGCAGGGTCCAGTCGGTTAAGATGACGGTGCTCCCGAGGTTTTTGTTTCTTTTCCAGTGTTTACCCATCATGATTCTGAAGGCTTTCTTTAGGAGGGTTAATAGGAGCATCTTGGGGCGCAGAAGACGCCGAGAGTGAGGAGGGCATTCTTGGCGCGAGGCAGGGAGGTGGGTGGGCTGGCGTTGCCCAACCTGTGTGGGTATTACTGGGCCGCAAATGTGGCAATGATTCGTAGGTGGGTGATGGAGGGGGAGTGAGCTGCATGGAAGAGGATGGAGGCAGCATCCTGTGTGGGCACGAGTTTTGAGGCACTGGTGATGGCCCCGCTGCCACTCCCCCGGCAAGGTACTCTATGAGTCCAGTAGTGGTAGCTACCCTCAAAATCTGGGGTCAGTGGAGACGTCATAGGGGGGGAGGTGAAGGCCTCAGTTTGCTCCCCGATGCGGGGGAACCACCAGTTTGTACCAGGGAGGATAGATAGAGGTTTTTGAGCTGGCATAGGGCAGGTATCAGGCGGAAGGGGGACCTCGTCCTCGATGGGAAGTTTGTGACCCTAGAGGAGTTGGAGGGGAAGTGGGATCTCCCCCCAGGGAACACCTTCAGGTATATGCAGATTAGGGTGTTTGTTAGGCGGCAGGTGGCGGAGTTCCCGCTGCTGCCGCCAAGGGGGGTTCAGGATAGGGTGCTCTCGGGGACGTGGGTCGGTGAGGGCAGGATCTCTGCAATTTATCAGGTGATGCAGGAGGGGGAAGCGGACTCGGTGGAGGAGCTGAAAGCGAAGTGGGAGAAGGAGCTGGGGGAGGTGATTGACGAGGGGACATGGGCGGACGCCCTGGGGAGGGTGAATTATTCCTCTTCTTGCTCACAGCTTAGTTTAATTCAGCTAAAGGTGCTGCACAGGGCGCATATGACTGGGACCAGGCTGAGCCGGTTCTTTGGGGGTGAAGACAGGTGTGGGAGGTGTTTGGGAAGTCCAGCGAATCACACCCACATGTTTTGGGCTTGTCCGGCGCTGGAGGGTTTCTGGAAGGGGGTGGCAGGGACCTTGTCCAGGGTGGTTGGTTCCAGGGGTGAACCGGGCTGGGGGCTCGCTATTTTTGGAGTGGCATCGGAGCCGGGAGTACAGGAGGCGAGAGAGGCCGGTATCCTGGCCTTTGTCCCTAGGTCCCTAGGTCCCTAGTAGGCTGGCGTAGGATCCTTTTACAGTGGGGGGACGCAAGGCCCCCGAGCCCGGAATCCTGGATTAATGACATGGCTGGGTTCATTAAACTGGAGAGGGTCAAGTTTGCCCTGAGGGAGTCGGTGCAAGAGTTCTTTCGGCGGTGGCAGCCATTTCATGATTTCCTGACGGAATGTTAGAGGGTGGTCAACTTCAGCAGCAACCGGGGGGGGGGGGGAACTTTGGCTCGGCTATGGGGGGATGTCCTTATGGTTCTATGTTTATTACTCTTTCTTGTTGTTCATTTATTGCTTTGTATTGGGGGGAGGGGTTTCTGTTTTTTTTTTCTTTCTGTTGTCTTTGTTGGGATAAAATTTGTGGTTGGAAAATTTGAATAAAAATTATTTTTTTTAAAAGAATATCTTTAACATCACACCTGAAAAGGACTTACAATTACCACTACTCAACACAGTGAATACAACTTCTACCTTAATTTCCACTCAAACAACAACAAAAAAAACCATCTGAACTCTCAATCCATTATTAAATACCACGGGCACTCAGGAATACTTGCTTTACAGAAAAGGTCTGACACATGTCAGACCCATGCAGAAACTCCGGCTGTATTTCTTCAGAAGCTGTTTCAGCTGGTTTGTTCACCTTTTCAACCACACTGTTTTTCTGTCTGCAGACATGTTTTTTTAACTGAACTGCAGACAGCAACTTGCTTGACTAGTGGTCACAGCTTCATCCTGAATTTCACTGACCTGTTTTCCCGCCATATATATGTCTGATAATGAAATCATCTTACCAAGCTGTGATCTAATTAACTATACAGGAAATCCTCTTAACCCAAACAAAACTGCGTTAGCTCAAGCCTTTTATGATGGTTTAACTGCACCCTTGGTTCCCAAATAGAATTGTGGGGAGATGTTGTGCAAGAGTCTGGTATATATAGTGTTAATGTGAGACTAAAGACAGTACCATCCACACAATGATGTAAGAAAGCACATGACCTAGAGCTAGGGTCAGAATGATGTTGGCCAGAGACACATTAAGATCTAGATATGGAGATGACTCCTTGCCTGAACCCTTCATGATATGTACATTATTACAGTTAGTTGATCAGGCTTTCTGCTAAGATACAGAAGACAAGAAGCCCTCTTTAGCAGGCACTTTCTGTAATCAACACCATTATAACACCTACGTCAATTCACCAAACCAATGTTGGTGTCTTCTGGTTGAGAGGCCAACCACTTCTGCAGTTGTTTCTAGTTGGACAGATCTCCACATCTCTGTCTTAAATGGGACTATCAAGCCTGGACAAACAGTTTACCATCATTATCAGCATACTTGCCCCTACCACCCAAGCCAATATAGTAACCAAGAAGGTTTCTACTGTGACCTGCACAACCTTCTAGTGAAGGTTGATCCCCAGGATAGACTCACCACTTCTGGAGTTTTCAATACAAGAGTTGGGTGTGATCAGGAGCATTGGAAAGGGGTCTAGCGCAGACATGGAATTGGCAACTGTAATGACATTGGTTAACTTATGCTGGAGCATGAACTCAACATCATCAGTTTCCTATTCCAGCATAAAGTCAGATTTGAGATCACCTGGAGGTACCTACACTCAAAGCACATACACTTTTTGGATTACATTCTGGTGCGCCAATGTGACATACGAGACATATCGCATGCCAGAATTAAATCCAGTGTTGACCATTACACCCACCACAGGCTATTTAACGCTAACATTTACTAAATTTGTTGATTACAGAAAGATAGATAGGAAGGTAAGTTGTGAAGGGGACATAGGAATCTGCAAAGGGATGTAGATAGATGAAGTGAGTTGGCAAAGATTTGGCAGATGTGGGGAAATGGGAACTTGTCCACTTTGGCAAGAACAGTAGAAAATAAGTATATTAATTAAATTGAGAGAGATTTCAGAGCATGGTAGCACAGCGGGATCTGGGTATCCTGGGACATAAATCAAAAAAAGGTTAATATGCAGGTACAGCACGTAATTAGGAAGGCAAATGTAATTTTGGCATTTATTGCAAAGGGGATCAAATATAAAAGTTGGGATGTTGTGCTAGTTGTACAGGGTGTTGGTGAGACCCCATCTGGAATACAGTATAGAGTTTTGGTCTCCTTACTTAAGAAAGGAGATAATTGTATCAGAAGCAATTCAGAGAAGGTTCAGTTGACTGATTCCGGGGATGAAGGGGTCTTCTGAGGAAAGGTTGGACAGGTTGGGCCTGTATCCGTTGGCGTTTAGAAGAATAAGGGAAGATCGTATTGAAACATAGAAGATCCTGAGGGGACTTGACAGTGTGAATGTTGAGAGGATGTTTCCCATTATGAGGGAAACTAGAAATAAAGGATGCAGTTTAAAAATAAGGTATCTCCCATTTGAGGCAGAGATGTAGAGACCTGTCCAACTAGAATCATAGAATCATAGAATTTACAGTGCAGAAGGAGGCCATTCGGCCCGTTGAGTCTGCACCGGCCCTTGGAAAGAACACCCTACCCAAGCACACACCTCCACCATATCCCCGTATCCCAGCAAATCCAACCCACTTTGTTTGGACACTAAGGGGCAATTTAGCATGGCCAATCCACCTAACCTGCACATCTTTGGGCTGTGGGAGGAAACCAGAGCACCCGGAGGAAACCCCGCAGACACGGGGAGAACGTGCAGACTCCGCACAGACAGTCGCCCAAGCCGGGATTCGAACCTGGGACCCGGGAGCTGTGAAGCAACTGTGCTAACCACTATGCTACCGTGCTGCAGAAGTGGTTGGCCTCTCAACCAGAACAAACCAACATTGGTTTGATGAATTGACACAAGCTTTTTCAACAAAAAAAACCACTCCTGCATAATATGGTACGTGCCTCATATCCAAGCTGCATATATGGAGGACCCAGCACTCTGTCACCCAAAACAACGAACGGATAGTATTTCCTTAAAGGATATAACAGTATGCAGATTTGGGAGTTATGACATCCTTCTGCGATGCCTTGAGATCTGTATATCTACATTCCTACCAGATTTAGGCACCAACAAAATATTTGGATGGCTGAATTCTGCTCATGGTTAGAGAGCTTATCTTGCACTAATGGTCAGACACTTGGACAGCTTATTTGGTAGTCAGTCGTGTTACGACACCCTGGGATGGGTGTGGTCAATTCAAGCCCACCTTGACCCGAAATCACAACACAATTGAACTAACCAATAATTCTCAGAAAAATACCAAAAGTCTTTGACCCTTGGCTGCCCAATAATTACAGTCACCAGGTTTGTAAATGTAAACACAATTATTTTTTATTTATAATAAAGTATGTAGCAACTACAACTGGCTAACTATTAACCCCCCCCCCCACTTAAACATAATCTACCTTCCACACACACACACACAAAACAGGCAAACACAGAGGAGAGAAGAGGGGTGTAATTTTTTTAAATGTAAGTAAAGGATAAGAGTCTTTGTTTCAGATGGTTGTTTCTAGCACACCTTGCTTCAGTCCAGGATTTCAGGTTGAGATTTCTGTTGCTGTTTTCATTGTAGATTCAATGAGGTCTCTGCAGTTTCATAAATACAGCAGTTCACAGTATTTCTAGAGAACATATGAGGGAGAGAGAGAGCAGGTCCTTGTGTCTGTGTCCAGGTCTTGGTCAGGCACAGTTCAATCACCATCTGTTATCTGGCAGAATACGGCCTTTTGGCCAATTCATTGGGCACCAGCCAACCAATCGAATCAAATCCAAAGATCTCTCGTGTCTGAGTTTTGCTGTGCAAAACTAGCAGAGTGTTCTCTTTTGTAACTTTTGAATTCCGCATTCTCTTTACTGCTTAAGTTAAAGATACATGTCCAAAACCATCTGTGGATCAAAATGATAACAGCAAAAATAAAGGAAGGAGAAATAGGGGAACCAATAGGAAGGGCCCTTACAGTGGAAAGCGCAGGAGACATCCATCACAATGATCTCCCAGTGGGACATGAAATTGGAGTTCAATGAACCACCAACCTGTGAAGTGATTATAACTGCTACAGCAAAATTAAGATCACATAAAAGTCCCGGAGTAGATAAGATTCCAGCTGAGGTTTATAAACGTGGAGGAGATGTGTTTCTTTACAGGCTTACAGATCTCTTTACAGTATACTGGGATAAAAGGACGATTCTCAGGACATTTGTGGCACAGTGACTATCTCCCTTTACATAAACAAGGAAGAGAAGTCTGAATGTTTGAATGACAGAGGCATTACCTTACTCTTTATTGCAGGTAAAAGCTTGGCCGAGTACGTCAAAATAGACTTGCTCTGACAATAGCTGAAGTTAGCCTCTCTGAAGTGTGCATCCACGCCCAATAAGAAAACTACAGACCTGATCTTTGTGCTGAGACACACCCAAAAGGAATGTAGAGAAAATTAAAACATGTGCCTGTAAACTACTTTTACAGATCTCACTTGATATAGTCAGCCAGGGCAGATTTTGGATAATACTATCCTGATTGGGGTACCTTCCAAGGTCCCTCACTATTCTCCATTAACTACATGAAGATCAGAAGAGTCAGATTAAGCAGGATAGAGCCCTCACCATCTCCAATGGGGTTAAGCAGGATGTATTCTGGCACCGACTCTTTACTTTCAGTAGTATGATGCTTCAAGAGGCAAATGCAGGCTTCGCAGAAGGATATACATCTACATTGGAATAGACACCATTCTTTCCAGCCTGTCACAACCGGCACATCCCAAAACCACTGAAGGGATTATCATGGAGCTTCTGCTGCTGACATTTGAGCCTTTCTGGCACACATGGAGAAGGCAATATAGCTCATTGTTAACTGTTTCTCAGAGGTAGAAAATGCCTTTGGTTTTATTATTAGCCCAAATAAAATAGAAGTGCTGTACCAAGTATGACCACAAACCATTGCAATCCAATACAGATCAGCATTGACAGCAGTAACCTCAGTACAGCAGAATAGTTTATCTATCTCAGTAGCACAGTCTCAAATGATGCGAGTGTCACCAAAAAAACCAAACCTATGGCTCCTTTGGCCACCCCTTGGGGCGTGTATGGCAAAACCAACACTATGCAGTTCCACCAAAATGCAAGTATACAGAGCCGCTGTCCTCACTAACATCTTGTTGGTCAGAATCATGGTGCAAAAAATAAATGCAACGGCTGGAGCACTTCCATCCACGTCTTCAATCCATCCTGAACATTAGTTGGCAGGAGTATTTCACAAACAATGAAGTCCTGAAGAGAGCCAATCTACCCCACGTTGAATGCATTTTCCGATAATCCCAATTGTGCTGAGCAGAGGCTCCTTAGACACCACCTTCCAAACCCATCTAGAAGGACAAGAGCAGCAGATACATGGGAACATCGTCACCTGGAGGTTCCCTTCCAAGCCACTCAGCATCCTGACTTGGGAGTATATCACTGTTCCTTCGCTGTCGCTGGGTCAAAATCCTGGAACTCCCTCCCTCACAGCATTGTGGCTGTTCGTACAATGCAGAGACTGCAGCAGCTCAAGAAGGTATCTCACCACCACCTTCTCAAGGGCAATTAGGGGTGAGCAATAAATGTTGGCGTAGCCAGCAATACCCACATCCCATGAATTAATAAAAAATAAAGATATGTGCCATATATTGAGGGCTCCAGAATGTCAGAAGTAGTGCTCTATGATGAACTATGCTCTGGTAAGCGAGACTCAGGTGCATGTTGCAAGAACTTCAAAGAGGAGCTGAAAAGAAAGCTCCCTCTAGCTGACAATGGCCGATGGGTGTTGGAGCAGAAGGCTGCTGACAGGGGCATCTGGCCCACAACAACCAGCAAAGAAACCTCCAGATTTGAAGCAAACATGTGCAAGGCTGTTGAAGGAAGGCACAGACATCGGAAGGAGTCTGCTTACACCAGAGCCCTTCCAAACTAGGAGTTTCTGTGCCTGAACTGCTCAAGAGCCTGCGAATCAAGAACCGGTCTCTTCTGTCACCAAATAACATGCCAACTGCACAGAAACAAGCCTTCTCCCATGATCTTCGGCTTGGGATAATCTTCCATTGTCATAATCACTGTTGCATGGTAGGGAAATGTGACTCATAATTTGCACACGTGATAACATTCTGTTACCTTTCCGAGTTGCTTGCTGTACTTGCATACTAGCCTTTTGTAATTCATGCATTAGGACAACTCCAGGTCATTCTGCATCTCAGAGATCTGCAATCTCTCACCATTGAGACAATGGTGGCCATTCACCTGAGGCCACATTCATTGAGGCCATTCACCTGAGGAAGGAGCTGCGCTCCGAAAGCTCGTGTTTGAATCAAACCTGTTGGACTTTAACCTGGTGTTGTAAGACTTCTTATTGAGACAATGTGTTTCTTTTTATTCTTCCTGCCAAAATGGACAATTTCACATTTTCCCACATTGGGCGTGATTCTCCGCCGGCGTGATTCTCCATTTTGCCGGCGCCCGGAGGTTTCCCGACGACGTGGGGCTGCCCCACAATGGGAAACCCCGTTGACCGGTCAGCGTAATGGAGAATCCCACCGGCGGATCGAGGCAAAAATGTGATGGGGTGGAGAATCCCATCCATTATACTCCATTTGCCAGATCTTTGCCTATGCAATTAACCTATCCATGCCTTTTTGGAGCCTTCATATGTCCTTATCAGTTTGTGTCATCAGCAAATTTAGCAACCATACTTTTGGTCCCTTGTTCAACCCATTTATGGAAATTGTAAAAGGCTGAGGTCCCTGCACTGATTCTTGTGGCACATCACTTGTTACATATTACCAACCAGAAGAAGACCCAGTTGTGCCACCCTTCTATTTACATTAGCTAGGCAATCTTCCATCCATGCCAATATATTACCCACTACACCATGAGTTTTTATTTGTTAGATGCCAATCATCCCTCCTGCAGAACATTACTGCAGGAGTTCTAGAACAAATCATCTTCAACTGCTCATAACTGACCTTCCCTCCATTGTAATAATTTGCATCTCCTCAGATACCCATCTACAGCAAAGCCTGGGCACCATTTAGACTTAGACTGATAAGCGGCATACAACATTTGTCTCACACAAGTGCCAGGCAATGACCACCTCCAGTCAAGCCATTCAATACCATTCAATGGTATTACTGAATTCCCTATCAACATCCTGGAGTTGTCATTGACCAAAAAAATGATTGCTTCAGTCATATATATATACTGTGGCTACATTAACAAGCTAGAAGCTGGGATGTCTGAAGTGAGTAACTCATCTCCTGATTCTCCAAAGCCTGTCTACCATCTAGATGGCACAAGTCAAGAAAATGATGGAATACTTTCCACTTGTCTGGATGTGTATGGTTCCAACAAAACTCAAGAGGTTCAACATCTCCAGGACAAAACAGTCTGGTTGACTGGCACCCCATCCACCACCTTAAACATTCACTTCCTCCATCACAGACACACAGTGGCAGCAGTGTGTACCACCTACAAGATGTACTGCAACTCACCAAGGCTCCTTTGATGGCATCTTCAAAACCTGTGACCTCTTCCTCCAATAAAACCAAGAAGAGCAGGTGATGTGAACACCAGCACCTGCAAGTTTCCCTCTAAAGCCACCCTGACTTGGAACAATATCGCAATTATTTTGCTGTTGCTGTATCAATGTTCTGGAACTCCCACCTAACTGCACTGTAGATGATTCTTCGCGGGTGACAGGCCGAAATCCTGCCGGCGTGGTTCAAACCTAGTACCACCCGGTGGGAGATTGGACCCGTGGCTGCTGTGGACATCGAAGTGGGGGGGGGGGGCAGGGGGATCTGACTCCGGGTGGGGGGCCTCCACTGGGTCCAGGCCAGCAATTGGTGGCTTCCAATCGGCGGGCGGCCAGGATCTAGAGGGGGCCAATCTCCTTCCATGCGGGCTCCAGCTACACCCCCTAAAAATCGGTGAATTGCTGGGCCACTCCAGTGTTTACAGCGGGGTCAACACTTGGCCAGAAGTTCTGAGAATCCCGGTCCTGACCTCTCATTTTAGAATGTCCCACAAGAGGAGTGACAGGAGATGGAGGTGGTGGTGGCACTGGACGCAGAGAAGGTGTTTGATTGGGTAGAGTGTGTTACTTGATGGTTGTATTGGAGAGATTTGGAATTGGGCCGAAGTTTGTGGCGTGGGTGCAGTTGTTGTACAAGGAGCCGATGGTGAGTGTTCGCACTAACAGCATGAACTCGGGGTACTTTGCATTGCACTGGTGTATGAGGCAGGGATGGCCTATGTCTCCCTGTTGTTTACATTGGCTATAGAACCCTTGGCCTTTGCTCTAAGGACCTTGGGGCTGTGGAAGGTAATAGTGAGGGGGGGATGGGAGTATAGGATGTCCTTATAGGCTGGGGCTGGCTATGGGGGGGTGCCAATTAGGGGAAACCATGGGTTGGAGCCGGGGTGAATGGATGCGAGGATTCAGAGGTAGGATGAGAGGAGAATCAAGGAAATGAAGAATTTGTTTCTTGGGGGGTGATTCGCGAGCCTGGAGGAGTTGGGAGAGAAATATGGGTTGGAACAGGGGGAAGGATTTAGGGACCTGCAGGTTCGACATTTCTTAAAAAGGTTTCCCCGACCTTCCCGATAGTGCTAGCCACTTTGATGCTGGAGGCAGTGCTGTCAGCGGGTGGGCTGGAAATAGAGGTTGTTTCGCTGATATATGGAAGGATCCTGGAGGAGGACAGGGTGTCTATGGATGGGATTAAGGTGAATTGTGCAGGGGGGGACGGGGGGTTGCTGGGAGAGGGATTGTGGTGCGAAGTGCTGCGGAGGGTGAATGTCTTGACCTTGTGTGCACAGCTGGGGCTGATACAGCTGAAAGTTTACATAGGGCACAACTCACAAAGTCAATGATGAGCAGCCGGCTTTCGAGGGAATGGAGGATGTTGGTGAGTGTTCTGGGAATGGCTCCGCGAACCATGTTCATATGTTTTGCTCCTACCCGAAGCTGGAAAGGTTTTGGAGGACGGTATTTAGCAAAATCTCGGGGTTGTTGCATTTGGATGTGGAGCCATATTCGGGGTGTCAGACCAGCCCAAGTTGCAGGCAGGAGCGAGGGTGGATGCCTTCGCCTTCACCTCGCTGATCATTCATAAGCGGGTCCTGTTGTGGCAGAGGTCAGTCTCTCCAACCTGTGCCTTGGTGTGGTGTGGGGACCTGCTGGAGTTTTTGACTCTGGAGAAGGTGAAGTTTGAGCTGAGGGGGAGGTGGAGGAGGGGTTCTACAATTGTTGGGGTTTGTTTATTTTGCACTTTCGGGAGTTGGTTACCGTTGATTGTTGAGGGGGTGGGGTTAGGTGGGGGGGGGGGGATTGTCTCTTTTTAAAATATTGTTAGGGCTCTGTTTGTTTCTTTTTTGTATGGTGAAAATGATGAAAATGTGGCAAATAAAATATTTTTAAAATTGCTCTTGAATGGACCTTCTGAATCATTGGAAAACTTTGAACCAAGGGTACATAAAATAGACTTTGACAATACAATATTCAATGTACCTAATTCCTGTAGCATGGAGCTTTGACTATTAATACTGTATCTATCCACACAACATTGCAAGACGATAACTATGGTTAAGAACATAATAGGGCACAGAAAGAAGTCTCAGTTCTTCAACAGTTCATGTACAAACTACCCGATCATGGTATTTAACCACCCATAGAATCCCGACAGTGCAGAAGGAGGCCAATCAGCCCATCCAGTCTGCACTGACCCGCCAAAAGAGCATGCCAGCTAGGCCCACCCTATCCCTAGAAATCCACCTAACCTGTACATCTTTGGGCTGTGGGACGAAACTGGAGCACCCGGAGAAAACCCATGCAGACATGGTGAGAACAGGAAAACTCCACAGTTACCCAGTGCCAGAATTGAACTCGGGTCCCTGGTGCTGTGAGGCAGCAGTGCTAACCAATGTGTCACTGTTCCACCAGGTAATGTCTTTCCACATCTCAGGTGCAATATACACTATGTCAATCATTTAATATACCCTGAACTCCAATGGGGACAAAACAAATTAAAAATTGTACTTCAACCTTTCTAAATGTGTTCCTGTTACCCACCTGTCTTGTCCGCTGGAACTCAATTATCAGGTGGAAAAAAGTGACCTTGTGCTGAACAGATGCCCCCCTGGGAGGGCAGCACGGTAGCATGGTGGTTAGCATAAATGCTTCACAGCTCCAGGGTCCCAGGTTCGATTCCCGGCTGGGTCACTGTCTGTGCGGAGTCTGCACGTCCTCCCCGTGTGTGCGTGGGTTTCCTCCGGGTGCTCCGGTTTCCTCCCACAGTCCAAAGATGTGCGGGTTAGGTAGATTGACCATGCTAAATTGCCTGTAGTGTCCTAAAAAGTAAGGTTAAGGGGGGGGGGGTTGTTGGGTTACGGGTATAGGGTGGATACGTGGGTTTGAGTAGGGTGATCATTGCTCGGCACAACATTGAGGGCCGAAGGGCCTGTTCTGTGCTGTACTGTTCTATGTTCTATGTTCTATCCCCAATTCAGAGCCAGGTTCTTCCCATTAGCTCCCCCGATGCCCTTAATGATATTTTCTTTTTTATATTTTTCCAATTCAGGGGCAATTTTAGTGTGGCCAATCCACCTAACCTGCACATCTTTGGGTTGTGGGGGTGAGACCCATACAGACACGGGGAGAATGTGAAAACTCCACGCGGGATTGAACCCGGGTCCTCGGCGCCGTATCTTAATGATATTTTCACTGCTGCTCCTTTCCAGAGATTCTATTTGACAGTACACATCAATCCCAGGAGACACTCTGCTGCAAATGGGAATTTCCAATCGATCAAGTGATGAGAATTTTCCATTTACAGCCCTCAGCATACAGACTACTTGCAGAGTTAAGTACAAGTAGGGGCTGCAGGCAGCCTGTACCTGCAGTGAGGAGAAGCCAACCATATCCTGCCCAAAACTCATGGATGATTTCATTGAGCTAATTTGTCATCTTGGGGAGCTATGCATAAACCGTGCACAGCTGGCTATGGTTCAATAAAGTGCGCAGAAATGATGTCCATCATTCTGATCCCAGGCTGGATCATAAACCTGGCAACACACTGTCTCCATGGGGAAGTAATTCATGCGATTTATGGCAATGTCTATAAGGTGTCAAATACGAAGAAATTGAGAGTTCTTTAAACTCTCAATTTTGAGCGTCTCTGATGCATCTCCTGTAGGATATGAATTCTTGAAAATTGGATGAATTCAGACAAGCAGTGGCTAACCAGAATCGTCTAGCCTCATTTGAACTCAGTGGGATTAATTACTGGTGTTTGGTTAGTTCTCATGCTGTTGTTTGATTGATTGTGTTATACCAAACAGATGCCTTTGGCAAAGGGGACAAAGCACTGCACCTTCTCCTACTCAAAATGTGTCACCGAGCATCCAATGAGAATGGCTAATTTGGACTTGTTGCCCATCACCCAGTGAGAGCACAGAGAAAATGGGGGGAAAAAGTATTAAAATTCTTGCTTCCCATCATTACTCAACATTAATGCCAAAGAAAATACTGTTGATGCTGGAAATCTGATAATGGAAGGTGTTGGAAATACTCAGCAGGTCAGGCAGCACTTGGGGAGAGAAAAACAGTTAATGTTTCAGATTGATGACCTTTCATCTGAGTTCTAATTGAAGGTCACCACCTGAAACGTTTAATCAACATCAAGGAAAGTATCAACGGCCAATCCATAATTTCCCACTGGGCCTTTCGCTTAGCCTACCTTTCTGCCTTTTGAAATGCAAATAGGTGGTCAGATTGTAAATTTGAATGGTGTGCAGCCTGCTTTATGTTGCCTGATGTACCAAATGGTGAAAATCAGACTTAGCTGATAAAGGAGCTATGCTCCGAAAGCTAGTGATTCCAAATAAACCTGTTGGACTTTAACCTGGTGTTGTAAGACGTCTTGCTGTGACCACCCAGGTAGAAAGAAGATGTGATAAATAACGAAATTGTGACAAAGTGACACCAAACAGGCTTTGAAAATCATCTCTGAACAAGGCCCCTTGGCCTTTCTTGTTGTCCCAGCACTTAGCTCCAGAGTCACCTAAAACTAAGCCTCCTGCTTATCCTTTCTCCCATAATCCTGTAACATATGCTTCAAATAGTAATTCATCTGCCCCCTGCTTTTCTGTTGGTCTGTAACTCCGCCCTCGCCTTTCCACCATCTTTGACTAAACATGTCCCTCTATTATATTTTGCTCTCCTTATATGAGATGAGGAGCTTCTTAGTTTGTGAGTCTCGGGAATAAATGAGTTGCAATAGGAAACTGCCCATGAACTGTAAAGAAAAGTAGCAAGGAGAATGTGCAGCACCTGAGAGTGTGGTGGAGGCAGGTTCGATCCCGGCATTCAGGAGGAAACAAGATGATTATCTGCAAAGGGTAAGAAGTCTTACATAGAATCATAGAATTTACAGTGCAGAAGGAGGCCATTTGGCCCATCAAGTCCACACCGGCCCTTGGAAAGAGCACCCTATCCAAGCCCACAAATCCACCCTCTCTGGTAACTCAGTAACCCCACCCCACCTTTTGGACACTAAGGGCAATTTAGCATGGCCAATCCACCTAACCTGTACATCTTTGGACTGTGGGAGGAATCCTGAAGAAACCCACGCAGACACGGGGAGAACGTGCAAACTCCACACAGACAGTGACCCAAGCCGGGAATCGAACCTGGGACCCTGGAGCTGTGGCGAAACAGTGCTAACCACTGTGCTACCTTGCTGCCCAGGTTAAAGTCCAGCCGGTTTGTTTCGAATCACTAGCTTTCGGAGCGCAGCTCCTTCATCAGGTGAGTGACGAGGTGGGTTCCACCACCGCATATAAAAACAAAGTGGGCATCTCCACATCTGGAAAGAAACACAACCTGCAGGGTAACAAGGAGAACACGCACGAACAGACTCAAAAACAGCTTCTTCCCCACTGTCACCAGACTCCTAAATGACCCTCTTATGGACTGACCTCATTAACACGACACCCATGTATGCTTCATCCGATGCCAATGCTTATGTAGTTACATTGTATATATTGTGTTGCCCTATTATGTATTCTCATGTATTTTCTTGAATTCTGTTTAATTCCCTTTTCTTCCCATGTACTGAATGATCTGTTGAGCTGCTTGCAGAAAAATACTTTTCACTGTACCTCGGTACACGTGACAATAAACAAATCCAATCCAATCCAAGAAGGCAGGTGGGGAACGGCCCTGGGTGGAATGTTCATTCGGAGAGCCAGTATAGGTGCGATAGGCCGAATGGTCTTCTCCTGCGCTTCTGTAATTCTGTAAAGGGTGGGTGCAGTGTTTGTAATTTAAATGGAAGGCATCATTTCGCCTGAATCCCCGACGGTGTTAATGCTACAAACCGATTCACACTTTGAAATGGACCATCTAACAAATGATTGGAGTCAGTGGGGCGCGACCTGTTCTAATCACAGATCCGAGATGCTGTCAGCGATTCTCCATGTCACTGCTGTAATACTGAGACACTCGCTTTGAGAATGTGACCTCTTCTCATGTCCCTCTACCTTGGCACGGAAAACATAAACTTCAGCCGGCCGCTGAACTGGTTGAGGTGGATGAATTTCCCATTGCACCTATTACACTCCCAAATCTGTTTCACATCGGGAGAATGGGTAGCCAATCCGAGTATTGAAATGGCCACTTTTGGAAATCTTGGAGGCAAAAGGGGTGCCTGGAGACAACCGGGGATTTTCATTAAGCCCCAACTTGCCCCCCCCCCCCCCCCCACCAGGAATGTGAAAGCTGAACTCGATCTTTCTGCCCTCACAAACTATGTTAGAGGCTCAGTTTGGGGGGGGGGGGGGGGAGATTGTGACGAGGATGAGGTGCTGGTGACTTGGGCTTCTCTCAATTCAAATTAGAGAAGCTCCCCCCCTCTCCCCCAATATTAACTCTCCATTCTGCAGCCCTCCAACTCTGCAGCTACTCCACAGACACCCTCACCCCAGGACAAATGTTAAACATCCCTTCACCCAACTTTCCTGCCGCATTAGAGCTCCCTCCCCAATAAATCTCCCTCTCTCCGCCACCTCTCTTAGAATCTTCCTTCCTCTGTTCCTGAGGGTCCCGGGACAGACTCTCCTCCGGCTCCTCCCTCAGCCTCTGCAACCCTCACTATTTATTTAATTTAATTAATTTCTTTCCCCCCCCCCCCCCCCTCTTCTTTACTTGTTCTTTCATACCTTCTCTCTCTCTCTCTCTCCAATTCCTCTCCCTCCGACAGCACTGGTTAACTTTAAACCTCCTGGAAAGACAGGCTGCAGGTTTAGAGCTCCGTGCCTTCAGACTTGCCCCATCCGGTGTCTATTGATCAGCTCTCCCCTCCTCGCAGCCAGTGACAGCCTCCAGCTGCGGCAGTGCGCTGGCTGTGAGCCCGAGTTCCCCCACCCAGACCCTCCTCGCCGCTTCACCTGGAGACTGGACTATGGGGACGCGGGACAGACTGTGGGCTCTCCTCGGGCTCCTGCACGCCCTGCTCGGCCTCTGCCACCCTCACCCTCAGCCCTGCCACATCCTCAACAGGATCGGACACACTGTCAGCCTGGGCACCGTGCTGCCCACGCCCAGCAAAGCTCTGCTGCAACAGGCGCTGCTGGAGGCTGTGGACTCGGCCCTGAGAGGCAATCTGTTGCCCTACAACTTGAGCCTGGAGCTGGTCAGCAGCCAGGGCTGGCGCCCTGACCCCCATTCACTTTTGCAATCCGTCTGCCAGTCTATCGTGGTCCGGGGAGTGTCCGCCGTCCTGGCTTTCCCAGAATCTGCAGATCAACTGGTCCAGATGGATTTTTTATCCTCTTTCCTGGAAATTCCCTTCATTAGTATATTGGAGCGGGGAGAGGCGCTGCGGACTGAGGTAGGTGGTCAAAAGTTACCCAACTTCAGAGAGCCCTGTCTCTGAATTCAGCGTTGCTGATTTCAACTTGGTCTGAAATTGACAGTCTGGTAGCGAAGTCGCTTCCAAAGTGTGAATGTGGGTGAAAATTTGGAGGGGGGTTAGGAGTTGTCTCTGAGGAACCGAAGACTCGGACCCCACTCCGGGACTTGTGGAGCAGGGTTTTAATTTTTAAACTCGGGGGCTGCTCACCTGGACCTGTTTTTTTTTGGGGAGGGGGGGGGGGGGGGGGTTAATTCCGAAGTGGAATTCCAATCGACTAGTTGAGTATTACTACAAATAATTTAATTCCAGCCACCTCACTTTGTCGGAGAGTAATTTAAAATATATTTTTTTAAAGTAACAAGAGTTCTGGCGGCCCGCCCACCCGTGAACCAGTTCTGATTAAATTGGTCATTTCTGAAATTAACATCGAATCAATCGGCAACAACCTTTTCCGGGAGTCAGCATTCAGGTTTAATATAAATAAAACACTCAGTTTTATATTGGACAGCATTGTGATATATTGCCCCTGTTGTCACGGGCTGTGAGAGTAATGTATTGGTTGTAATATTTATTAAACAGAACTCTGTATCTCTACTGGAATTCGGGAGCATCGAATTGTGCTTCAAAAGTATTGTTTTCAAGGACTAAAATAGCCACCATTTAGTAATTAACAGCGGTAAATTAATTGGTGATCGGAATAATCGGGTCAGACTGTCCCTGGCAGTTCTGAGGTGGTCCTTGAGTTGTGATCTTCAATGTTCCCTGATTGAAACTGTGACTAATACTGTATCTAAACGCTTTCCCCGTGTGAGAGACAGGGGTAGTTGGAGGAGCCGGAATGTAAATTGTACAACGAACATTGTAAATGAGCCGGACCTCCGATGTCGGACGGGGTTTAACTTTGATGTCATTTACAGCATTGAACCCTGCCGATTTAAATAGGGTTCAGCTCTGTTCCAACTGGCCCAATGGGTGCGATCAAAGAAGGGGCTACATTTCACCCCGAGCCTGGGCTCAAAGTGGCCGGTGATGTTACTATTCCTTCTTCAGCCCATGGCAATCACAAAGGGTGGCTGCTTCTGGTCACAAGATGCATGCAGGGTGGTTTTAAGTGAGGGCTGTGTCAGGCTCAGCTGTGATGCTCCCCTGGTGGAATAGCCTACTCGCACTCTCGCCCTCGGCATCTAACTGAAGAACAGCCATGTGAGCAACTACTGTCCTGGGTGGTAGCCACATCCATTCTCCAACAAGGCCAGCCATGACTTTCAATGGCATTGCCTTCATCGAGGCTAGTGGCCCGTCCATGGATTTTGTTCTTTGTACCTCGTCTGTACATTAGAATGTTTTTGCTCGGTATCTGAAAGGGGGACAGTTTGTGAGCGACATGTTCCTTTTGGGTTGCCACAAGACCGTTTCCACTCTATTTAAGTGTGTTCCTAGACCCTGTCACTCGTCATTGACCAGTCAGCTTGACCAGCCACATTAGTGGAGTGGCTACAAGAGCAGGTCAGAGGTTGGGAATTCTACTTCACCTCCTGACTCTCCAAAACCTGGCCACAAGTCAGGAGTGTGATGGAGTACTCGCCACTTGCCTGGATGAGTGCAGCTCCAACAACACCCAAGAAGCTCAACACCATCCAGGACAAAGCGGCCCTCTTGATTGGCACCCCCTCCACTTCCTCCATCATAGACATGCTGTGGTTACAGCGTGTACCATCTACAGGACATACTGCGGCAACTCATTAAGGCTTCTTCAGCAGGAGCTCGCCAGACTGCAACATGCACTAGGGCAAGGGCAACAGGTGACCAGCACCTCCAAGTTCTCCTCCCAAGTCTTACACCATCACAACATGCTTGTATATCACTTGTTCCTTCATCATTGCTGGGTCAACATCCTGGAACTCCTTATTCAGCTCCCTGTTTATGGGGGCACTTTCACTATAGGGCTGCAAAGGTTGAAGAAGGTTGTTCATCAGCAACTCGAGGTAACTGGAAATAGAGAATAAATGTAGGCCTTGCCACATCTTGAGAATGAAAAACAAATAGATGGCCACAGCCTTGTAGTTAGCAGCTTTAGGAGAGAAATGTAGAACAGATGTGGCTGGAGAGACATCACTTGTCTCCAATTTCCTCTCCTTTCCTGGGACTATCAGAAGCCTACTTGGCTTTTTGGGGGGGGGGGGGGAATTGCAGATGACCCCGATGATCTCACCTGAAATGCACATTTTCCAGCAGGGAGCCATTATATTTGTGTGCGGGGATGCCAGCTGATATTACCCACCCCCAGTGAGATTGGCATTGAGCAGATAGTTACATTGTTGCCTTATCATCAATAGGTGTCACTAGTGCGCAATAACTAGGTAGTAATTGGCACAAAGTGGAACAAGCTGAATTATATTTGGTGATAAAATATTGCAGCAACAATATGGCTTTGGGTGAGTGATGAATGACTGGTGCGTTTAGTAGCAATGCCGTCTGCTTCAGCATTTCACTTGCTAATTACTAAGATGCCCGTTGACATGATTCCTGGTGCAGTCCTGGGGCAATGCCAAATGGTGTCATCATTGCAGTTGCATGGAACGGAACAGGACTATATCAGTTAATACCTTAATCTGTGCAGTGGTTATATTTTATGTTTTTGACTGACTGCAGTCTGGTGAGATGTAGTGTGTAGTATGGGTGTCTTATACCGCCCAGTGCTGTCTCAATGAATACAC
The DNA here is from genome assembly GCF_902713615.1 of Scyliorhinus canicula. NCBI lineage: Eukaryota > Metazoa > Chordata > Chondrichthyes > Carcharhiniformes > Scyliorhinidae > Scyliorhinus > Scyliorhinus canicula. The sequence continues at coordinate 96,094,127 of NC_052163.1, read as the reverse complement.
TAACCAGCATTAGAGTCCTATATACTGGGCTCTCGCAGAAGGTGTCATAAGCATATATGGTAACTGCTTCCCCCTTCAATATTCTACCACCTCCTGGCTCTCGGGGGATACAGGCTCCACAGGCGCCAGCAATTTCAACATCTCACCCAAATGGCCTTTCTTGTGTGAAACTGGACAATGTGAGCTGACTGGGGATTCCATCCATGGAGGACTTCACAACGGAGCCTGATTCTGCTCTCGCCCAATACATCGTTCAGCAGGAGCTCACTGAATAACAATTAGGGAAAAGGATCCAGGGGTTAATTGTGGTGCTCCGTGCGGCTGTCCCAGATGAGATCAGCACAGACCGTAAACAAACCTGCTCGACAGAATTCTGATAGCGTCTGTATAACTTGAATTGACTCGGGATTTGAATGACTGTCATTCTGTGTGGCTATGTATCAACGTGTGGCAAAGATTAAAATCATAGTCAAAGAATGTTCATTGCTGATCAAAATCGTTATTAATAATCCTGCTTTCACTTCTGTTCAGTCTGTTTTCAATCTTAAACACACGCTTGTCAGCTTCTCGGCCGATCACGCCATCTCTTACATATCTCATTGACTGTGGCTAACTGTAGCTGGCTGTTCTCTGTTGTACTGTGTAAAGGTTGAGTGCGACATCCAGTTTATCATCTCAACCCAGCTGGTAAATTCACCCCGCAATGTGGTCCCGGGTTCCAATCTTGGTCTGTGTTGAGTTCGGTTGGCTACACAATCGCTAACCCATGGAGAGAAAATCAGCCAAGGTTCCTCAATCATTATTTAGCGATTGCTGCTGTACGTTCACGTGTGTGTCATTGGACAAGGACAATATTAAACTCCGCTACGGTGCCCACCACTAAATCTGAACGTGAAGAATGAGCAACTAGAAAACCCTATTCAGATGTCTTTTGGAATGCTACCCCGCCCCTCAGAACCCTGATATTTATGGAGAGGTGGGGAATGTTGTGTTCAGTGTTCATTGTCTAGTAAGGAATCTACAGAACTGCTGGTGATTTGTCCAAACCAGGATTTTATTAATACACACGTGGTAAGGTGACGCTCAGATACAGAGCAAGTTATCTTGGAGTTTCTTTATATTCCCCTGGAACTACCCCTATTCATGATTGTCCTCATGTACATCTTACAACCTGCTGCAGATCACCTGATCGGCCCTGACTTATATCTGAGTGCCTTTTGGCATGACCGCTGTCTCAAAACCACATGGTGGATCTGTACCGCCACCTTCTGGTTGGAGGTCCCACCACCAACTATATACAACATCCGTCTACAGGCATATCACCACAGGGAAGTGAGTTCCAGACTGGGAACCTTGAAGTAAGAGTTGCTCCGATATCCTTCTGAAATTAACAGTACAATGCGCCTTTTAACCAGGGTTCCCTCTGGGCAATCAGCTTGGCTGGCAGGTTGACAGTCTATTGGGTGAGAAATGTACTGAGGCACAAGGCTATAACTGAAAGGCAAAAAAGAGAGAGTTGAGGCCCATGGTGGTGGGTGGGGTGTGGGAGGGAAGGGGGGGTTAGTTGGGAGAGGTCACAAATGGGAAGGCGGAAGGAAGGGGGGCACAGATGGTGCCCTATGTGGTGAATAGGCCACTGATACATGAAGAACTTTGGGTAGGGTATCAGGATGCCTGGTGCCTTTGCAAACTATACCTGAGGAAGAATCAGGGGGCTGCATTTTAGGTGCTCTCGGCAGGCGTGTGTTCAGCAAAGGAGGGGACCACATATCTTTGGGTATCACTTTTTCACCCACCCCTGAGTTCACCCACATACACTGGGGGTTGTATGGGCACCAAAATCATATTTAAATAAATACTCATGGGCCAATTGGGCTTGTTACCAATCTATAATCGCAGATTATGAAGATCAAGTGTCACTCAAGCCCAAGATGAGGCGCGATGCCTTTTCTTATCAGCTTGGATCATGTATGTCTCTCTTGTGGAGACCATGAATTGGATTCAATTTGAATTTGAATTGTTTTTTGGAACAAGCAATGAGAAGGAATTTAAAAAAAAAAAAAATTTTTATTGGAATTTTTTGAAAAATATATATCAACAAAACAATAATAACAATAACAATAATAGTAATAAACACCCCCCGGCACCCGTAGCAACATATATAACAAATCCCCCACCCCCCAACGCCAATAAACAACAAAATAAATTAACAATAAGCAAATTAACTTAAACACTATCCCCCTAAACCCCCCCCCCCCCCTCCACCTTTTCCCCCCTCCCTCCTGGGTTGCTGCTGCTGCTGACCTAGTACCTTATCGTTGAGCCAGAAGTCGGGGAAAGGCTGCCACCTCCTAAAGAACCCTTGTACCGACCCCCTCAGGGCGAATTTGACCCTCTCTAGCTTAATGAAACCCGCCATGTCATTGATCCAGGTCTCCACGCTCGGAGGTCTCGCATCTTTCCTTTGCAGCAAGATCCTCCGCCGGGCTACTAGGGACGCAAAGGCCAAAACATCGGCCTCTTTCGCCTGCTGCACTCCCGGCTCCACCCCAACCCCAAATGTCGCGAGTCCCCAGCCTGGCTTGACCCTGGATCCCACCACCCTCGACACCGTCCTCGCCACCCCCTCCCAGAACTCCTCCAGTGCCGGGCATGCCCAGAACATATGGGCATGGTTCGCTGGACTCCCCGAACACCTGACGCACCTGTCTTCGCCCCCAAAGAACCTACTCATCCTAGATCCGGACATGTGGGCCCGGTGCAGCACCTTGAACTGGATGAGACTAAGCCTCGTACATGAAGAGGAGGAGTTCACCCTCTCCAGGGCGTCCGCCCATGTCCCCTCCTCAATCTGCTCCCCCAGCTCCACCTCCCACTTAGCCTTCAGCTCCTCTACCGATGCCTCCCCCACCTCTTGCATTACCTGGTAGATGTCAGACACCTTCCCATCCCCGACCCACACCCCCGAAAGCACCCCATCCCTTACACCCCACGGGTGCAGCAAAGGGAACCCCTCCACCTGTCGCCTAGCAAACGCCTTGACCTGAAGGTACCTGAACATATTCCCCGGGGGGGGAGCTCAAACTTCTCCTCCAGTTCACCAAGGCTCGCGAACCTCCCGTCAATAAACAGGTCTCCCAACTTCCTAATGCCCGCCTTGTGCCACCCCAGGAACCCGCCATCCATGTTCCCTGGGACAAACAGGTGGTTCCCCCGCAGTGGGGCCTCCACCGAACCCCGCACTTCCCCCCTATGTCACCTCCACTGCCCCCAAATTTTGAGGGTACCCGCCACCACCGGGCTCGTAATGTACCTCGTTGGAGGGAGGGGCAGCGGCGCCGTTACCAGTGCCTTCAGGCTCGTGCCTCCACAGGATGCCATCTCCATCCGTTTCCATGCTGCCCCCTCCCCATCCATTACCCACTTACGTACCATCGAGACGTTAGCTGCCCAATAGTACACAGAGCGGTTGGGCAGCGCCAGCCCCCCTCTATCCCTGCCCCGCTCCAAAAAGACCCTCCTTACCCTCGGAGTCCCGTGCGCCCAAACAAATCCCAGAATGCTGCTGCTCACCCTCCTAAAAAAGGCCCTCGGAATGAAAACGGGGAGGCACTGAAAGAAAAACCAAAACCTCGGGAGCACCGTCATTTTAACGGACTGTACTCTACCCGCCAACGACAACGGCAGCATGTCCCACCTTTTAAACTCCTCCTCCATCTGCTCCACCAACCTAGTAAAATTGAGCTTGTGCAGAGTCCCCCAGCTCCTAGCCACCTGAACCCCCAGGTACCTAAAACTCCTCACTGCCCTCTTTAGCGGGAGCCTACCAATCCCCTCCTCCTGATCTCCCGGGTGTATAACAAACAGCTCACTCTTGCCCAGGTTCAATTTATATCCCGAGAAACTCCCGAACTCAGCAAGAATCTCCATCACCTCCGGCATTCCCCCCACCGGGTCTGCTACATACAGCAGCAAGTCGTCCGCATACAGCGACACTCGGTGCTCCTCCCCACCTCGCACCAAACCCCTCCACCTCCTCGACTCCCTGAGAGCCATGGCAAGAGGCTCAATTGCCAGCGCAAAAAGCAAGGGGGACAGGGGGCCCCCCTGCCTCATCCCACGGTGGAGCCTGAAGTACTCGGACCTCCTCCCATTTGTCGCTACACTCGCCATCGGGGCCTCGTACAGCAACCTCACCCATTTAATAAACCCCACCCCAAACTCAAACCTCTCCAACACCTCCCACAAGTACCACCACTCAACCCTGTCAAAGGCCTTCTCCGCATCCAATGCCACCACAATCTCCGCCTCTCCTTCTGCTGCCGGCATCATTATCACATTTAGCAGCCTTCGCACGTTAGTGTTCAGCTGCCTCCCCTTCACAAAACCCGTCTGATCTTCATGTACCACCCCCGGCACCCAGTCCTCTATTCTAGTGGCCAAGATCTTCGCCAGCAGCTTGGCGTCTACATTCAGCAGTGAAATCGGCCTGTATGATCCGCACTGCAAGGGGTCCTTATCACGCTTCAGGATCAGGGGATTAGCGCCCGAGACATCGTCGGGGGCAGAACACCCCCCCTCCCATGCCTCGTTGAAGGTCCTAACCAACAGGGGGCCCAGCAGGTCCGCATATTTCTTATAAAATTCAACCGGGAACCCATCCGGTCCCGGCGCCTTCCCCGACTGCATGTGGCCAATCCCACTGAATAGCTCCTCCAACTCGATCGGCGCCCCCAGTCCCTCCACCTGCTCCTCCTGCACCCTTGGAAATCGGAGCCTGTCCAAAAAACTCTCCATTCCCCCTCCCACCGCCGACGGCTCCGACCGGTACAGTTCCCTGTAGAAGTCCCTAAAGACCTCATTGACCTCTGCTCCCTGCCGCACCACATTCCCATCTCTATCCTTCACTCCACCAATCTCCCTAGCCGCGTCCCGCTTACGAAGCTGGTGCGCCAGCATCCTGCTCGCCTTCTCTCCATACTCATAGACCGCTCCCTGCGCCTTCCTCCACTGTGTCTCCGCCTTTCTGGTGGTCAATAAATCAAACAGCCTGCAGGCTACGCCGCTCCCCCAGCAATCCCTCCTCCGGGGCCTCCGCGTACCTCCTATCCACACTCAACAGCTCCCCCACCAGTCTCTCCCTCTCCCTCCTCTCCCCCCTCTTCCTATGGGCTCGGATGGAGATCAGCTCCCCCCTAATCACTGCCTTCAGAGCCTCCCACACCATCCCCACCTGGACCTCCCCAGTATCATTGACCTCGAGGTACCTCTCAATACATCCCCGAACCCTCCTACACACCTCCTCATCAGCCATCAACCCCACGTCCAGACGCCAAAGCTGGCGCTGGTCCCGCACGTCCCCCATCTCCAGATCCACCCAATGCGGAGCATGGTCCGAAATCGCAATAGCCGAATACTCGGCCTCCTCCACCCTCGGGACCAGTCCCCTACTCAAAACAAAGAAATCAATGCAGGAATAAACCCTGTGCACATGGGAGAAAAAAGAGTACTCCCGAGCCCTCGGCCTCCCGAACCTCCAGGGATCCACTCCTCCCATCTGGTCCATTAACCCCCTCAACACCTTGGCCGCCGCCGGCCTCCTGCCTGTCCTTGAACTAGAACGATCCAGTAGGGGATCCAGCACCGTATTGAAGTCCCCCCCCCATGATCAAGCCCCCCATCTCCAGGCCAGGAATGCGGGCCAACATACGCCTCATGAAACCAGCATCATCCCAATTTGGGGCGTACACATTAACCAACACCACCCTCTCCCCCTGCAGTTTACCGCTCACCATCACATATCTGCCGCCACTATCAGCCACAACCTCAGACGCCTCAAACGCCACCCTCTTCCCCACCAGGATCGCCACCCCTCGGTTCTTTGAGTCGAGCCCTGAGTGGAAAACCTGCCCCACCCACCCCTTCCTCAGACGGACCTGGTCCGCCACCTTCAGGTGGGTCTCCTGGAGCATGGCCACGTCCGCCTTCAACCCCTTCAGATGCGAAAACACCCGGGCCCGCTTATCCGGCCCATTCAACTCCCTCACGTTCCACGTAATCAGCCGTGGGCCTTTGTGCAGGCTGAAAAGCTGGACTCGAACTAGAGATTGGGGGCTGTGGGAGTTTTTCTATTTCTGTATCATTGTTTATGCTGTAGCGGGTTATTCTGTTTGTTTCCGTTTTTTCTCTCGCTTTCGGACGATGTGGGTTATGGTTTTGTGTTCTAAGGGGGGTACTGGGGTTTGTGGTTAATCTGTGTCTTTGTTTGTACGGAGTTGGTGGTTGGGTTGGGACTGCGGTTTGGGAGCTGCATTGGTGGGGTGGGGCAGTGTGAAAGCGCGGGCTTTTCTCTGGTTTCCCGCGCTGCGGGACGAGGGGGTGGAGCTGGTGGCGAGGGGCGTGGTTATTAGGCCGGGTTTCCCGCGCTGAAGCGGCGCCAAGGAGCTGATGCAGGGGAGGAGGGAGGACCTCATATCGGGAGGGGTCGGAGTTAGAGCGGGAGCTGCCGGGGTCAGCAGAGGTCAGCTGGTTCACGGGAGTACAGTGGAGGGGGAGTCGCGGCTAGGAGGGGTCCTAGCCTTGGGGGGGGGGGGATGGATACCGAGTTGCTGCTGGATTAGGGGGGCGGGGTGCCATTAACGTCTACCCCCCTCCGCACCACCTTCCCATCTCTAATCCTTCACTCCCCCAATCTCCCTGGCCGCATCTCGCTTTCAGAGCTGGTGTGCCAGCATCCTACTCGCCTTCTCCCCGTATTCATACACCGCCCCCTGTGCTTTCCTCCACTGAGCTTCCGCCTTTCTGGTGGTCAGTAGATCGAACCTGGCCTGAAGGCTACGCCGCTCCCCCAGCAATCCCTCCTCCGGAGCCTCCGCATATCTCCTATCCACCCTCACCATCTCCCCCACCAACCTCTCCCTCTCTCTCTGCTCTCCCATCTCCCTATGGGTTCGGATGAAAATCACCTCCCCTCTAATCACCACCTTCAATGCCTCCCAGATCGTCCCCACTCGGACCTCCCCGTTGTCATTGGCCTCAAGGTACCTCTTGATACACCCCTGAACCCTCCCGGTCACCTCCTCATCTGCCAGCAGCCCCACCTCCAAGCGCCAGAGCGGACGCTGGTCCCTCTCCTCCCCCAGCCCGAGGTCCACCCAGTGCGGGGCATGATCTGAAATGGCAATGGCGGAGTATTCCACATCCTCCACCCTCGAATCCAACCCCCTACTCAGGACAAAAAAATCAATCCTGGAATAGGCCTTATGCACGTGGGAGAAAAATGAGTATTCCCTGGCCCTTGGCCTCGCAAACCTCTAGGGATCCATCCCTCCCATCTGATCCATAAACCCCCTCAACACCTTAGCCGCCGCCGGCCTCCTACCCGTCCGGGACTTGGATCGATCCAATGGGGGATCCAGCACCGTGCTGAAGTCCCCCCCCATGATCAGGCCCCCCCGCCTCCAGATCTGGAATGCGGCCCAACATACGCCGCATAAACCCTGCATCGTCCCAATTTGGGGCGTAAACATTCACCAGCACCACCCTCTCCCCCTGCAGCTTGCCACTCACCATCACATACCTCCCGCCACTGTCAGCCACCACATTTAACGCCTCAAACGACACCCTCTTTCCCACCAGGATCGCCACCCCCCGATTCTTCTCATCCAGCCCTGAATGAAATACTTGGCCCACCCATCTCTTCCACAGTCGAACCTGGTCCGTCACCTTCAGGTGCATCTCTTGGAGCATGGCCACATCCGCCTTCAGCCCCTTCAAGTGCGTAAACACCCGGGCCCGCTTGACCGGCCCATTCAGCCCCCTCACATTCCAGGTTATCAGCCGGATCAGAGGGCTTCCTGCCCCCCTCCCCCGCCGACTAGCCATAACCCATCCCCTGCCTGCCACTGGCCAGCGCCCCCCGCTCGGCCTGTTCCCCGCGGCAGCAACTCTCCCCCCCCCCCCTCCCCAGCATCCACTGCATACTCCAGCTCCTTCCTGGCCATTTCAGCAGCAACCCGGTACCAGCCCCCCCCCTCCCCCCCAGGCTAGGACCCCTCCTAGCCGCGCGCCCCCTCCTCCATAGCACTCCCGTGAGCCAGCTAACTTCTACTGACCCCGGCGACTCCCGCCACACCTCCGACCCCTCCCCACGTGGGGCTACTCCTCCTCCTCCATGCCCATCAGCAGGCCCACATCCCCCCCCCCCCCCGCTCTTGCGCGGGAAAATAACAACCAGCAAAGGCCCGCGCTTCTCAGCCCCGACCCCGCCCCCATCACCCCGCAGCGCGGGAAACCAGAGGAAAGCCCGCGCTTTCGCCCTGTCCAACCCTGCCTCCTCTAGGGCAACTCCCATTGCCGGTCCCCACCACCAGCTCCCCGCACTCCCAGTTTACCTCCCTGCCCGAACCCGCCCACCAGACCCATACATAAAGACATCGCCCCACTCACCCTAAAGCCAACACACATCCTGCATGAAACGGAGAACCCCCCCCTCCAAAAAAAAATAGACACAGTTACATTTACATACAAAGCCCCCATCACTGACCCTCAGTTTGAGTCCAATTTCTCGGCCTGCACAAAGGCCCACACCTCCTCCGGGGACTCAAAATAATGGTGCCGGTCCTTGTAGGTGACCCACAGATGCGCCGGCTGCAACATGCCAAACTTCACACTCTGTCTGTGGCGCACTGCCTTCGTCCGGTTGTACCCGGCCCTCCGCTTAGCCACCTCCGCACTCCAGTCCTGGTAGATCCGCACCACCGTGTTCTCTCACTTGCTGCTCCGCTCCTTCTTGGCCCACTGAAGCACGCACTCCTGGTCAACGAACCGGTGGAACCGCACCAGCGCCGCCCGCGGCGGCTCATTCGTCTTGGCCTCCTGGCCAGTATTCTGTGGGCCCCCTCCAGCTCCAGGGGCCCCTGGAAGGACCCAGCTCCCATCAGCGAGTTCAACAAAACGACCACATAGGCCGCCAGGTCCGACCCCTCCAGCCCCTCCATGAGGCCCAGGATCTGTAAATTTTTCCACCTCGACCGGTTGTCCAGCTCCTCGAACCGCTCCTGCCACTTTTTATGGAGCGCCTCGTGCATCTCCACCTTCCCCGCGACGGCCGCGGCCTCATCCTCCCTTTCAGAGGCCTGCTGCTGCAGCTCCCGGATTGCGGCCCCCTCGGCTGTCTGAGTCTCCAGCAGCTTACCGGCGGTAGCCTTCAGCGACTCCAGGAGCTCCACCTTAAGCTCCTGGAAGCAGCGCCGAAGAGTCTCCTGCTGCTCCTGCGCCGACTGCCTCCACTCCTCTGGGCCTCCGCCGGCCGCCATTTTGTTTCCTTTCCCCCGCTTTTCCAGATGCGCTGCCACCGCTTTTCTACTCACCCCACTCCTGGTCCGGACCATAGAACCCTGGGGATCAACTGCAGAGCCCTTCCCACGTCGGGAATCGTCAAAAAAGCTCCGTTGGGGGCCCTGAAAAGAGCCCCAAAGTCCGTTTCTAGCGGGAGCTGCCGAACGTGCGGCTTAGCTCCGCATTGCCGCAACCGGAAGTCCCCCTGTGGTGAATGTAATATGATAATTCACACTATGTCTTTGTAAGCGCAGTAGCATTTTCTGACCACTAGGGGGAGTAGCTCTGGGAATGCTCAGGAGCTTGTACAGGGCTCCACCCTTGGCTCCACCCACGATTCCTCCCCCTAGTACTGCTGTATAAATACCCTTGTCCAGAGTCAGCCTGCAGTTCACTGAGAGTTCATCAACGCGTAACAGGCTGGCTCTGTAGTAAGTCGATTAAAGCCTCGATTCATATCGGAAACACGTGTCTGGTGAATTGATGGTTCCATCACCCCCTTTTCTTTTTCACTGCTGCATTCAGCACTCCCTCCTGACACCCTCCGTATTCCACCCAAACTAGAGACATGCTCATCTCCTGGATCCATTGGACCCACCATCTCCTTCTTCCACTCATGCACTCTCGGTGCTGCTGTGACTGATGGCACTGCCAGCCGATCCGAGGGGCCGCGGCAGCTCCCAAGGATGGGACCTCTTCTCCAGTGAGGTGGGAACATCCCGCACTGGCCCTGTTTAGCCCACACTCCCCCAATATCCTGTCCACTGTCTTTAGGAGAGGTGGGAAAAATAAACATTGTCATTACTCTTAACAAGATCAGAAGAAATAGGAGCATGAGTAGACTATTAACGGAATAATTGAGTTCCAGCTGAGGAACAGGTATTAAATTAGGAGATGTTTATCTGTGAAATCAGATCAGTGGCAATTATTATCCTTGTCACCTGCCTCTAACTGAGTACAGATGCAGTGTTTGATAATGTTAAGTGTACACTTGCAGGAAAGAACTGACCACAATGACAGAGTATCTCGGGGTTCCCCGACTCTCTTCCAGTCTTGTCCCCAGATTTGTTTTGAATACACTCATGTCTGCTGTGCCACTGGAACAAAGGCACCTTCCCGCTAACTCATCCAGGTGGGCCCACACTGGTTTAGTTTGTGCAGATATGTATAAGACAAACTAAACCATCTCTATATGTTTCCATTTATCGGTTTCTGTCTAGATACAGATAGTGGGTCTCTAAAGGTGGTACAAATGGGAATCATGTTCTACGCGTTTACCATTTCATTGTCCAATTTTCCTTTTCAATAACAATACCAAAGTCACATATTGCACCATATGTATGGAATACCAGCCACAGGAACAGGCTTGGTGAGAGGGAGTGATGAATTGTGATTAGGTCTGTTTTTCTCAGCCGCAATATAATCTACTGCCTGATTTAAGAACTTCCAAACCAAGACACTGTGAAGTTAACAACATTACTGTTTCTCTTTGTTCGATGTGGAACACACACATTGTCCCACCCACACAGAGTCCACTAACCTAACACTGGAGCATTTGGATCCGGGAATCTACTGCACAATGGTATACCTAGAACTAATACCATATCAATGTAGAGCACTTTAGCAGCAGGCCATACACCCCCTCATCACCTCCCACCATCCCCCCACCCATCTCCTACCACTTAATACACGACCTGGTTTGCAGAGCTATTTAAATAATCCTCACTCCCAGCAACAAGCCAACCAGTCATGGTTCCATTAATGTACCAGGCTGAATGTTCGGTCATCAGCAATACTCTGGATGCTGTGCATCAGATGTAGGATAACCAATCCATTCTCAACCTCATTATCTTGGCATCATCGAAACTCCAGAGAGACGAAAGGATAGTCATGGAAAACAGAGAAGTGCAGATTTGAGTCCATTTCACATGGACAGCAGGTGCCAGAAGCTCCCTCATGTCGATTGTGAGCTTAAATTGTTTGTGGCTCTCATAAATATTGATAAATAGGAAGGTCGAGTTTTTAAAAGTTAACTTCTGACGGCCCATGTGACAGGGTGGATTGACGAAGGATGGGAGAGGGGGCGGGGGGCAGTGGTTTGTCATATAGTTCGAGGACTGTTATCAGTGAACATGAGGGGGTACAAAGACAGCAAAGGAAACCATCTGGGAATTCAGACTTAAAGTTATGAAACAAATTAATGAAGTCAGACAGGAGACGAGAGTGGAACAGATTAAGGATCACAATGTCTTTGGGTGTGAGATGACCTCTAATGGAAAAAGTCTTTAATTTTGTAATTCTTTACAAATTACATAATCTTTTAACAAACTATCAAATTAGAAACAATATTTACCCTGATTGTCTTGTGATTGATTTACACATTGGATAATGAAGCAATGGGGATATAACTAGTGTAACTGCAAAATGCGGAACAGAACAGTTTTTTCCCCCTGAAATGTATTGTATAAATGAGCTCCAGACAATTAAGCTGAGAGAGTGGTTGATGGATGTGGGTGGGTTGGGGAATTGGATTAATGGATGGATTAGTGAGAAGCTGGGTGGAAAGGTGAGTGGGTAGTTTGTTGTGTGCATGGATTGGCAGGCTGGTGTGTCGGATATTGGATAAGAAATAATGTTAGTGTCCTCATTATATACACAGAATGGACAGTTTAGAAACAGGCCCAACAGTCTCTGGACAAAGATATGTCTCCAGAATTTCCTATTGTATTTATTGGTGACTATCATATCGATAATGGCAGCTCTAGTGGCGCAGTGGGTAGCGTTCCTGCCTCTGAGTCAGGTAGCTGTGGGGGCAAATATGGCCAAAATGGTGACAGGCTAGCAACCTTTTCCAGGTAATCCTAGCTATGGGAACGGACGTGAGTATGTGCTCCTTCCATTCCATGTGCCTGTAGCATGGAAGAGATGATGGATCATGTTAATGCTGCTTAGTTTTGGATTTCCATACAAGCAGAATCATTCTCTACCCTAACAACCACCACTATAATTGTAAAGGTCTCTGTTACCCCCACCTTCTTTTTTCTAGGGAAAAGACTACCAGTCGTTTTTGTCTTTCCAGATATGATCTCTTAGCTCCAGTATCTTTTTTTTTTGCATCTTCTCCGGTGCCTGTATAGGTAGATGAAGTTAGTGCTTGAATATATAGGTTCCTGGATAGAGGGCAGATTGAGTAGTAATTTAATGGTAGGGTTGGTAGGTTAGTTGGTGGGCAATTCCTAGGCTGTGTTGAATTAGTTGATCAGAACTCGAGAAAAATCAACCGAACCTCCCACTTCTGATCACGATTTTGCGATTCTTGGTGAAGTGTGGATGTGTCTGAGGGCAAGATTGAAGTGGAAGTGCGGTGCATTCTATGTTAAAATATTCTGACTACAACTCAAAGATTTGGGCAACTTAAAAAAAATAGCTCCCGTGGAACCTGTACCCCAGCATGGATCAGCACCATATGGAAGGGAGGGGAGAAAATTGGAGTTAAAAATTTCAGAACAAATGGTATTAATCAATAATGGCCCATTTTACACGGAAGCATTGATTTTTGCTTTGCCAGCACAAAACTTCTCTTTAATCCTGTACTGATTAGTCTTAACACAAGCTGACTTGCTTTTTAAAACAAATTCCTCAGGTCTGTTGGCCACATTAAATCACGGCTTTAAAAAAGAGATCGTGAGATCCCCGGGAATAACAGTCCATTACATACCTGTCATTTAACAGACCGAATACAGTGATGTACACCCGCTTGGGAGTTGTACAGTGACAGCCGCAGTGCCGAGATGCCAATGACACCATCTGTATAAGGGAGTGAACCATGTTTGCTAATCACATCTCACTTTCCGGCAGAAGTGAGTTTTCTTTTGCTCCAAGTCGTTTGTAATGTACTCATTGGTCATTCGAAATTGAGTCTTTTTCTGAGATTGGATTTTGAGTGCCTGTGACTGTTTATAATGCAGAAGCCAGCGAAACATATTCACCGAGTTTAATGGTGTTTTCACTGCTCTTTGCCTCGGGTTTGTCCTTTTTAAAAAATTATTTCCAGTGTGTCCTTTGTGACTCCGTCCATCATAATCGAGGCTGGTCTTCTCTGAGCTTAAATGAAAATACTTAGTGTAAAGATGAAGCACTGAATTGGACCTTTTTAAAAACTTGCCCATTGTTCCTAGTTTGTGTGTATGTGGGGGCGGAGGGGGGATGAGGGCGTTAATCTGCCAGAACTCCTAATTTGCTATCGAATGACTGCCGCCTGTTGCAAACGACTTGTGTCGGGAAGGACAGGGTCAGCTTTGGCTGTGATGCTGTCCACAGTCAGTAGCTCGCTCGGCTCCGAATGGGCATTTGGAGGAGGTGATGCAGGGCACCCGTGGAACATATCCTCCAGCAAGAACCTTTGTCTTCAGGAATCATAGAAGAGAATCCATAGAATCCCTTCAGGGCAGAGGAGACCATTCGGCCGATCGAGTCAGCACTGACTCTCTGAAAGAGCATCCTGCCTGGGCCCACTCCCCAGCCCTAACCCCACCTAGCCTTTGGGCGCTAAGGGGCAATTTATCAGGTCAATCAACCTAACTTGCACGTCTTTGGAATGTGGGAGGAAACCAAAGCACTTGAAGGAAACCCATGTAGACAGAGGCGATGTACAAACTCCACAAGGTCACCCGAGGTCTGAATTGAACCAGGTTCCTAGTCCTCTGAGGCAGCAGCGCTAACCACTGTGCCACGGAGGGGAGGGAAAAATATGTAATTCAAGCAATTTTATGAAAATAAATTGCATTAAAGAAGACTTTCAGCTGACTTGGTCAAAATGGTGGAAGTGACTGTGGTGAGCTTTGGCTCAAGCTTTCCTTAGTTTTGCAATGAATTTACTTAGAAGAATTTATAAAAATCTTTACTTTGACCACACACTCTAGAAATGGCTGACAACTGCTAAAGAATCCAATCTTAGTTACGTATTTAATTTTCCAATCTTCTCATCACATTTCCCTTCTTCTCAGTCAGTCACTGTTGAAGCACATTCTACCCACTTCCATACAGTGTGGATCATAACGCGACCCTTGTGATCAATGTTTGCTTCTGGACAGTGTAGATGAACCTTCAACACTTCCAGCTGAGGGTATGTGCTGGGTATTCATTTATGAGATGTGGCATTGCTGGTAATGCCTGCATTTATTGCCCATCTCCAATTGCCCTCGAGAAGGTGGTGCTGTGTTGTCTTCTTGAACTGCTGCAGTCCATGTGTTGCAGCTACACCCACAAGATTATTAGGAAGGGAATTTCAGGATACCAATCCAGTGACACTGAAGGAATGGTGATATATTTCCAAAGTCAGGAGGGTGTGTGACTTGTAGGGGAACCTCAAGGTGGTGGTGTTCCCATCTATTTGCTGACCTTGTCCTTCTAGGTGGTAAAGGTTGCGGGTTTGGAAGGTGTTGTCGAAGGAACTTTCTTAAGTTACTGCAGTGTATCTTGTGGATGGTACCCACTTCTGTCTCTGTGCACAGGTGGTGGAGAGAGTAAATATTTAAGCTGCTGGATGGGATGCAAATCAAGGAGGCTGCTTTGTCCTGGATCAGCGCCGGCCCTAGGGTTGCTGGCGCCCCGGGCATGCTGAACTTCGGCGCCCTTCGAGTGGGGGGGGGGCGGGGGCGGGGCCGGGGGGGTGGGGGCGGCGGGGGGGAAGGGCCGGAGGGGGGCGGGGCTGGAGGGGGCGGGGCCGGAGGGGGCGGGGGGGCGGAGGGGGTGGGGGGTCCCGAGGGGAGGGGCCGGGGGGGCAGAGGGGGGGGCCGGAGGGGGGGGGGGCAGAGGGGGGGGGCCGGAGGGGGTGGGGGGGCCGGAGGGGGAGGTGGCGGGGGCAGGGGGGGCGGAGGGGGCGGGGGGGCCGGAGGCGGCGGCGGGGGGCCGGAGGGGGGAAGCGGGGGGGGGGGGCGGAGGGGGCCCGAGGGGGGGGGGCCGGAGTGACCACTGGCGAGCCTGGATCCATCCGCCATGTTTGTGCGGGGCGGCCTGAGGGAGGGCGGCCACCGCGCATGCGCTGTTTGGCGCCGGCCCAACTGCGCATGCGCGGGACCCGCACTCCTTGATGGCGCCCCCTAGCACATGGCGCCCCGGGCGACTGCCCGAGTTGCCGGTACCTTGAGCCGGCCCTGTCCTGGATGGTATCAAGCTTCTTGAGTGTCGTTGGAGCTGCACTCATCCAGGCAAGTATTGCATTGCACTCCTAACTTGTGTCTTGTAGATGATGGACAGGCTTTGGGGAGTCAGGAAGTGAGTTACTTACTGCAGAATTCCCAGCCTCTAGCTTGCTCTTTTAGCTATGGTATTTAGCCCAGTTCAGTTTTTGGTCAATGTTAATCTCCAGTAAATTGATAGTGGGGGTTTCAATGATGGATTTCAAATGAATGTCAAGGGAAAATTATTATATTTTCTTTTGTTTGAGATGGTCATTGCCTGGCACTTATGTGGCTCAAATGTTACTTGCCATTTATACTTAGATACATAAATAGAAGATAGGAGCAGGAAGAGGCCTTCTGGCCCTTCGAGCCTGCTCCGCCATTCATCACGATCATGGCTGATCATCCAACTCAATAGCCTAATCCTACTTTCTCCCCATAACCTTTGATCCCATTCTCCCCAAGTGCTATATCCACCCGCCTCTTGAATATATTCAAAGTTTTAGCATCAAATACTTGCTGTGGTAATGAATTCCACAGGCTCACCACTCTTTGTGTGAAGAAATGTCTCCTTATCTCTGTCTGAAATGGTTTACCCTGAATCCTCAGACCGTGACCCCTGGTTCTGGACACACACATCATTGGTAATATCTTCCCTGCATCTACCCCATCTAGTCCTGTCAGAATTTTATAAGTTTCGATGAGATCCCCTCTCATTCTTCTGAAGTGCAGCGAGAACAATCCCAACCTAGTCAATCTCTCCTCATATGACAGTCCCATCATCCCTGGAATCAGTCTGGTAAACCTTCGCTGCACTCCCTCGAGAGCAAGAACATCCTTTCTCAGAGAAGGAGACCAAAACTGCACACAATACTCCAAGTGTGGCCTCACCAAGGCCCTGTACAATTGCCGCAACACATCCCTGCTTACAAACTTGAAACCTCTCGCAATGAAGGCCAACATACCATTAGCCTTCTTTACCGCCTGCTGCACCTGCATGCTTACCTTCAGCGAATGGTCCACAAGGACACCCAGGAGCCGCTGCACATTCCCCTCTCCCATTTTACAACCATTCAGGTAATAATCTGCCTTACTGTTTGTGCTTTCAAAATGAATAACCTCACACTTATCCAAATTATACTGCATCTGCCATTGATTTGCCCACTCGCCCAACCTGTCCAGATTTCGCTGTGGGATCCCTGCATCCTTGTCACAATTTACCCTCCCACCTAATTTGGTATCATCTGCAAACTTTGAGATGTTACATTTTGTTCCCTCATCCAAATCATTAATATATATTGTGAATAGCTGGGGTCCCAGCACCGATCACTGTGGTACCCCACTAGTTACTGCCTGCCAATTTGAAAAGGACCCATTAATCCCTACTCTTTGTGTCCTCTCTGCCAACCAGTTTTCTATCCACCTCAATACTTATCAACTCAAACCTGAAGGTCTTGCTGTGTATGGGCATGGACTGCTCCAGTATCTGAAAAATTGTGAATGGTGCCGAACATTGTGCAATCATCAGTGAACATCCCTGCTTCTGACCTTATGATGGAAGGAAGGTCATTGATGAAGCTGCTGAAGAAGGTTGGGCCTAGGATATTACCCTGAGGAACTCCTGCAGCAGTGCTCTGAGATTGAGATGATTGGCCTCCAACAACTATAACCATGCTGTTTGTGCTAAGTATGACTTCAACTAGTGGATAGTATTCCCCTGATTCTCATTGATTTCAGTTTTACAAAGGCTCTTTGGTGCCACACTCAGTCAAATGCTGCCATGACCCTAAAGACAGTGGGCCAGATTCTCCGTTTCTGAGTCTAAGTATTGATGCCAATGGAGAATCTGTGGACTTTCACGTCAGAAAAATCAGCGCCACAACTGGCCTGCTACCAGTGAGGGGCTAGCACCAGCCCCGCGTGGAATACAATCGAATTCCATGAAAAATGGTGTGGGAATCACCGGGTTTTTGATGGACACTCGCAGGGCTGTCAAGCTGCAGCCACATTTAAACAATACACCCCCCACACACACTGATCGGGGCCGAAAAGATTGGACAGGTTGTGCTGAGGTGCCCGTACAGCTGATGGCTCAGCTGGGGCCGGCGGGCACCGGGGGGGGGGGGGGGTCACCTATACGACCCAGGGCACCGTGCGTCATGTTGATGCCGTTTGCGAGTAGGTGGAGCATTGCGATTTGGCTTCAAACCAGCAATTGCTGCGAATTCGGTGTCAGGAGCTATTCCCCACCCAATCGCACGCCCCAATTCAGCGTCGCCTAATGGAGAATCCAGCCCCTGGTCTTTATTTCCATGTTTGGACCAAGGACAAATAAGGTCAAGAATTGATTGGCTCAGAACCCAAAGTGAACATGAACATGAACATTATTGCTGAGCAAGTGCCACTTGATAGTACTGTTGATGGCCCCTTCCATCACTTTGCTGATGATCAAGAGTAGACTGATGTAACCATAATTGAATGGGTTGGATTTGTTCTGATATTTGTGGACAGGGTGTACCTGGGCAATTTTCCACATTGCTAGGTAGATGCCAGTGTTGTAGCTATATTGGAATAGCTTTGCTAGAGGCAGAGATAGATCTGAAGCACAAACCTTCAGTACCATTGCCGAAACGTTGTCAGGACCCCAAGTCTTTGCAGTATCCAGTTCCTTTCGCAATTTCATAGAATCCCTATAGAGCAAAGGAGGCCATTCAGTCCTTCGAGCCTGCACCAGGCCTTGGAAAGAGCACCCTACTTAAGCCCACAACTCCACCCTATCCCCATAACCGCACCTAACATTTCTTTTGACATTAAGGGGCAATTTATGAAGGCCAATCCACCTAACCTGCACATCTTTGCACTATGGGTGGAAACTAGAGCACCCGGAGGAAACCCATGCAGACGTAGGGAGAAAATGCAAACTCCTCACAGTCACCTGAGGTTGGAATTGAACCCGGGGCCCTGATGCGGTGAGGTAGCAGTGCTAACCACTGTGCCACCATGCCGCTCGCATTTCTGGATATCATGTGGAGTGAATCAAATTGGCTGAAGTCTGATATCTGTGATACTGGGGACCTCAGGAAGAGGCCAAGATGGCCCATCCACTTTGCATTTCTGGCTGAAGATAGTTGCAAATGGCTCAGCCTTGTCTTTTGCTCAAATGTGCTGGGCTCTCTCAGCATTGAGTCTGAAGATATGTGTGGAGCTTCCGTCTCCAATTAGTTGTTTAATTGTCTGCCACCATTTATGACTGTATGTGACGGTGCTGCAGAGCTTAGATCTGATCCGATGGTCATGTGATCACTTAGCTCTGATTATTCCATGTTATTCCACTGTTTAGAATGCAAGTAATTCCGTGTTGTAGCTTCACCAGGTTGAAACCACATTTTTAGGTAAACCTGCTGCTGTTCTGGCATAATAATTTTATTCTTTTCCATGGGTGGAAGCATAAGATCAAAACCTTTCATGGTTTTTACGAATGGACCCAATACATTTTGACTCCTGATCGCAGGATTTTTTTGCTAATAGTCATTGTACTACAAATGATTTTAAAACACACCATTTTAATACATTCCGCATCTCTGACTAGCCAACGGATGGTTATTTTTCTCTCTGTGTTTGTGATTACTCCTTGTGGAGGACACAGGCACAGTATCTGTGATTACAGCATATACTAAAGTTTATATGACATAGAAGGAGTGTATGGGACCCTGGACAGTGAGTTAGGAGGAGATGTATGAGCAGGTGTTTATCTTTTGGACTTGCATGGGAAAGTGCTATTAGAAGGGGAGATGGAACTGGGGGTGAAAGGCCAGTGTAAGGGGGTGTTACATGGAGAATGGTTCTTTTGAAATGCAGAAAATGTAGTTAGTTGCGCCATCAACAGTGGCAAGGATGGTCTATTGTAAGTGAAGGTTGGTGGGTGGAAGACGAAGACCAAGGGAACCATATCATGACCATGGAGCCAGGGCAGTATTGTGAGAAATGGGATAAACATGATCAAGGACCATATCAACCACAGTGGAAGAGTTAAAAACGCAAAGTAAATTGTGGTAGATTAGTTTCAAGTATTACAGTTGATTAAATAGGAGACAATTGTTAATTAGTTATCCACTTGCCGTTGATAAAGGAGTTGCTTCTTTTTGTTTCAGTATAATTTCTAAGGGTTTTGGTTCTAATTCATATTCAGAAACACGTCTGCAGACATGTTTTCAAGTCACTGAGGCACAGATTTAAAACCTGGCCCAGCCAGATTGACAGCTGTGTCTGAGACTGTTGTGAAGGGGACCGAGTTATTGATAACCTGTATTTCATTTTGATATACAATGGTAGCCAGGGATCTCCAATTACAAGATTAAATTGAACTTCATGGGTTTGTCAAGAGATAGTTTTAGTTCTGCAGCCTGCAAAAGAGAGTCTTGCATTTAAGTGTTGTGTCAGCCAGCAGAAGAGCTCAGCTAGATTTGAAAGAGAGCCTGTTCCACAGGGTAACAAGTAATTTTATGCCTTGGAGTGCATATTTCGTATGGTCTTTTCATTAATTTTTTATAGAGGAGGGAAGAGAAATTCAGTGCGCTATAATAGCCCAAAATCTGCATTAAAATAGACATGAATGGACACATGCAGCTGCTATTAATGTGAAATTGGCCATCAAGAAATACCCTGTAAATTGTAAATTGCCACAAGTTGCTGGTTGATTTGCACTGCTCCATTTGCTTTGTAAAAGCAGCATCTCATCCTTAACCCCCGCTGTGGTTTTCATGCACTGAGTTTACGTGAAATGTTCATTAAACGCATTGCAGAAAATTAAGCTGAGTAATTAAAATCTAAGTACGCTTTAACAATATGAAAATTGTTAATGATGGTAAATTGACCTACTTGGTCCAGGAAGTGAACAATTAAGTCCAGAGTCTCATTCCTTCAAGTTATGAATTATTGTTGGGAGATTTCCAAAATATTATTTTAATCATTTTTCTTATCTTTCCTTTCTATCTCTCGTTTTTTCTTTCCCTCTCTTTATTTATCTTTTAGTCACTCATTTCACATTGAATTCAATCTTTGTATCAGTCCTTCCTCTGTTTTTGTCCCCCTTCAATTTATTAATCTCATTGGTTAAGGTGTTTTGCTAATTGTCCTGTTATTCACCAAGGTCTCAGATACTGAGTCGCCCTTGTGCCATTATCAACACACACTTCCAACACCTTTGTCGCAAAAAATGTTTAAACTTCAATTCAGCAAGGCATGGCTTGAGATTCCTCCTGAGATTTTGCTCTGACAACCCAGGCCAGTGTTAACTGTTGTAAAGGTTGTTTGGTGTTTCATGAAGAGGTCTGGAGGCCTGGATGGTTAAACACAAACCATTTATTGTTAACCCATCATTATATATCAACAATACCAACAAAAAGGAAGGACGGAAGAAAGAGGGAAAATCGACCGTGGATATCTAAGGAAATAAGGGAGAGTATCAAATTGAAGGAAAAAGCATATAAAGTGGCAAAGATTGCTGGAAGATTAGAGGACTGGGAAATCTTTAGGGGGCAACAGAAAGCTACTAAAAAAGCTATAAAGAAGAGTAAGATAGAGTATGAGAGTAAACTTGCTCAGAATATAAAAACAGACAGTAAAAGTTTTTACAAATATATAAGACAAAAAAGAGTGGCTAAGGTAAATATTGGTCCTTTAGAGGATGAGAAGGGAGTTTTAATAATGGTAAATGAGGAAATGGCTGAGGAACTGAACAGGTTTTTTGGGTCGGTCTTCACAGTGGAAGACACAAATAACATGCCAGCGACTGATAGAAATGAGGCTATGACAGGTGAGGACCTTGAGAGGATTGTTATCACTAAGGAGGGAGTGCTGGGCAAGCTAATGGGGCTAAAGGTAGACAAGTCTCCTGGCCCTGATGGAATGCATCCCAGAGTGCTAAAAGAGATGGCTAGGGAAATTGCAGATGCACTAGTGATAATTTACCGAAATTCACTAGACTCTGGGGTGGTCCCGGTGGATTGGAAATTAGCAAACGTGACGCCACTGTTTAAAAAAGGAGGTAGGCAGAAAGCAGGAAATTATAGGCCAGTGAGTTTAACTTTGGTAATAGGGAAGATGCTGGAATCTATCATCAAGGAAGAAATTGCGAGGCATCTGGATAGAAATTGTCCCATTGGGCAGACGCAGCATGGTTCGTTAAAGGCAGGTCATGCCTAACTAATTTAGTGGAATTTTTTGAGGACATTACCAGTGCAGTAGATAACGGGGAGCCGATGGATGTGGTATGTCTGGATTTCCAGAAAGCCTTTGACAAGGTGCCACACAAAAGGTTGCTGCATAAGATAAAGATGCATGGCATTAAGGGTAAAGTAGTAGCATGGATAGAGGATTGGTTAATTAATAGAAAGCAAAGAGTTGGGATAAATGGGTGTTTCTCTGGTTGGCAATCAGTAGCTAGTGGTGTCCCTCAGGGATCCGTGTTGGGCCCACAATTGTTCACAATTTACATTGATGATTTGGAGTTGGGGACCAAGGGCAATGTGTCCAAGTTTGCAGATGACACTAAGATGAGTGGTAAAGCGAAAAGTGCAGAGGATACTGGAAGTCTGCAGAGGGATTTGGATAGGTTAAGTGAATGGGCTCGGGTCTGGCAGATGGAATACAATGTTGACAAATGTGAGGTTATCCATTTTGGTAGGAATAACAGCAAACGGGATTATTATTTAAACGATAAAATATTAAAGCATGCCGCTGTTCAGAGAGACTTGGGTGTGCTAGTGCATGAGTCACAGAAGGTTGGTTTACAAGTGCAACAGGTGATTAAGAAGGCAAATGGAATTTTGTCCTTCATTGCTAGAGGGATGGAGTTTAAGACTAGGGAGGTTATGTTGCAATTGTATAAGGTGTTAGTGCGGCCACACCTGGAGTATTGTGTTCAGTTTTGGTCTCCTTACTTGAGAAAGGACGTACTGGCACTGGAGGGTGTGCAGAGGAGATTCACTAGGTTAATCCCAGAGCTGAAGGGGTTGGATTATGAGGAGAGGTTGAGTAGACTGGGACTGTACTCGTTGGAATTTAGAAGGATGAGGGGGGATCTTATAGAAACATTTAAAATTATGAAGGGAATAGATAGGATAGATGCGGGCAGGTTGTTTCCACTGGCGGGTGACAGCAGAACTAGGGGGCATAGCCTCAAAATAAGGGGAAGTAGATTTAGGACTGAGTTTAGGAGGAACTTCTTCACCCAAAGGGTTGTGAATCTATGGAATTCCTTGCCCAGTGAAGCAGTTGAGGCTCCTTCATTACATGTTTTTAAGGTAAAGATAGATAGTTTTTTGAAGAATAAAGGGATTAAGGGTTATGGTGTTCGGGCCGGAAAGTGGAGCTGAATCCACAAAAGATCAGCCATGATCTCATTGAATGGCGGAGCAGGCTCGAGGGGCCAGATGGCCTACTCCTGCTCCTAGTTCTTATGTTCTTATGTTCTTATATATGTATCTAAGGTACTGACATTCATGGGAGCTGTCTCTATGCCAGCTCTTTCCAGACTCTATTCTACAGACAGTCTCCTATCAAGTTATTCCCTACATCACAATGTGGGTGATATTGTTCCCCAGTCCCACATTAACCTTTCTTCTGCCAAACAATGTTATCTTACACTACCCCCCACCCTCCCCCAAGTCCTTACTTAAATACATTTACAATACAATCTTTACTTTACTTGCTACTTCTTCTTCTTCCCACCTCCAGCTCAAGTCTCCAATTTTATAAATTCAGATGGTCTGGAGGCTTAACAGTTCTTCCAGATCTCGTTTTGTCACATTTGAAGGAATGGTGGTATCATTTGCTTTGGGTTAATTTTGTCAGTTTAACATTGAAATTGTAGCACTCTGTACTACAATGGCTGCCTCCATTTGATTAACGTTTTACACTCCTGCATGTTGTGTTTCTCCTTGTCAACAATGCCTTTATTGTGCTCCATGCATTTGTCCTGTTCCTTTTGAAGGGAAAGTATACTCCATTCATTCCTAGAATGGGCTTAGATTTTCTACTCCCATCTGCCATGTTCTTACTGGAAAATCAAAATTCAAAAATGGTGCCTTCATTTCCCATTGTTTCACAATTTCAGTGATTTTTTTTTAGCAACTCAGTGGTTGTCAGTTAGTTTGAGGCATTCAGTACTTTTTCTTCTAGCTCCTTTTCAGTCTTTTTCCATCTTTATTTTCGCTGTATACAGCAATGCTTTGTCCTTCATTTTAGTTTCACTGTTGGCCAAGTCTCTCTCCGGCAAAGTCTTAACTTGTTTCAGTTCTGTAATTATGAAACTCATCGCTTCATTATCCACCCACAACTTGGAAAGTTCCACGACCTTTCCCTTCAATGTCTCCTCTTTTCAATTTTATTCAGCTCTTCAATTTATTTCTTGCACCTCTTGAATATTGAACATTGCTGAATGTTCTCTGCCAACTTGTTCTTCAGTTCATTCAGCGATATTAAATTAATTTTTGCTTCTCTTTGTAAAGTTCCAGAAGAACAAACTTTTACCTGAGGGATCCTTGCAGCACGTGAAGATACTTCTTCAGGGTTTCCTTTCCTCTCTGAAGTTCAATTGCTTTCTCTTGATTTTTCTAGTAATTTAACAGTCTTCTCAAGTTTCTTCCACTACCACTCTTCCATTCTGCTGTTCAAGACAATCTTCATGCTGCTGAGGGGTTATTTACTCCTTTTGTATTTCGAATTGAAGGACAATCAGCTGTTGTTTCAAAAGTAAATTTTCTTGCTGACCTCTTGCCAACTCATACTGCGCTTCGATGCATTGCTTTGTTGCTACTGATTGTCTAATGTTGCTTTTGTTGAAGTAGTATTCAACGTAATTTTTAGCTCCTCACATTTTTCCAGGGCTACATATTGATTCTTCAAAGCGTCTTTTACGGCAGTGATTTCTTTGAGTACCTGTTCTGCCTGCTGTTGTACTTGGCTGTACTTCTGGCTGTCTTCCTTCAACACAGATTTGATGCAAACATCTTCTTGTGGAATAGCTTAATTTTTGTTTTGTATGTTTTGTTTCTTTTGGGTTATTTCAAATAGCTTTCCTTCATTCACAGCCAGATGCTTGCTCATCACTGCCACCTGTTGTTGCAGTTTGGGTAATGTGTGAACATTTTCAAATAACTCTATTTGTAAGCCTTTCAGTTGTTTCTCAGTCTCTTCTTTCTTCTGCACTGAACTCATTGGCATGTGTACTTCATTACACTGACATGGCCTGCTACCATCCTGAGGTTTGCTGTCTCCCTCAGCTTGGGGTTCTCTGTCTTCCTGGCTCTGGGGTCCTCTGTCTTCCTGGCTCCGGTGTCTTTTGTTTCCCCTGATGCTTTGTTGCGGGTTTTCTAGGCTTTCTTTTAAGGTCTGCAACAATTTTGAGATTAAAATACTTGTCAAAGGCTTTTAATATATCATCTAATGTGGTTGAGGATTCATCTGTATCTTGGTTTAGAATTACTTCATCTGCAAATACACCAAACAAGTATAAAAATGTATTAACTGATTTCTTACCTCGTCCCGATGTACGCAGATAATGTAGGAATTCTTTGGCAATATGAATCCCAATTTTGGGTCTTAGCCTAAACTGTTTTGGATGTCTTGATTTTCTATCCATGGCTGTTTTTTGTAACAGGTGAGTACCTCTTTAAGTTGCTTTTTACTTCAAGGTGGTTCCACATTTGCCAGTTTTTATTCCCACCTGTGTGTTCTTTCAATGCTTTGTCAGTTTTGGCAGGCTTCCACTCTTCTGTTTTTTGGCCCTTTGTTTGGACTTCTACGCGGGGAATTAGAAAGTGACCGTTTTTATTCTGCCTTCTGTATTTTAGAAACTTTTTTTTCAATTGAGCTTGGCCAGCTCATGTTATGGTGCCGTTTGGGGCAGTTGCTGTGGCTCTCATTAAGCTGCATTCTAGATCTGCTGATCTTTATGGCTGCCTATTTTGAAAGGTAAGTTGACCATTTTACTGCATTTTCTTTTTGTTCAACCTTCTTATGATTTGGCTAGGTACTTTGACTCTGCTTCTATGTCCAATCAGGTCTGGCTTTTCAACTGCACACTGGATCGTTTTGCTGCCTATCAGCCTTGAATTTTGCTCAGCCTTTTTTGGATCTGACTAGGGGTTGCTTGACTCTATTCAATCAGGCCTGGCAATGGTCCTCCACATATCCACCCTCTACATTTGTAATGGAGCTTTTTTATTTAGGCTCTCTCCAACTGTGTCTTAGGCAATTTAGGCAAATGTCTCTCAGGTCAGTCTTCAGTTTCTTTACTTCTCCATGCTTTGAGAGTCTGGGTTCCCTCCCAGCTGCTTTGAGGTTCTGGGTTTGTTCATTTCGCTGCCACCATTTTAAAAAGTATGTTTGGTGTTTCACTGAGATGTCTGGAGGCCTGCATGGTTGAACATAAACCATTTATTGTTAACCCATAACTATATACGTACCCAAGGTACTGCCATTCACGGCTGCTGTTTCCATGTCAGCTTCTTCCAACCTCTACTCTGCAGACAGTCTACTATCACGTTAATCTCTATGTTACTATGTGGCTAATATTGTTCTCCAGTCCCACATTAATCATTTCTCTGCTGAACATCCTTATCCTACATTTGCTATTAGGAACAAAGGGACATAAGTAACGATTCTGTCATTCAAGCCTGTTCTGCCATTCCGTTCTCACTGATCTATATTTCAACTCCATCTATGTGTCTTTGCTCTTTATCCCTTTGTACCCTTGTCTATCAAAAATGTATTGATCTCAATTGACCAAGAGGCCATCAGTTTTGGGGAGAGTGTTCCGGGTTTCTAATGCCCTTTATGTGGAGACGTGCATCATGATTTTACTCCTGAGTGGTCTGGCTCTAATATTAGAATATCGCCCCTCCTGAATTTCCCCACAGAAGAAGTATCTGCGGACCATATCAATTCCAGTACCTTTTCAAGCCCTCAGTTATATTTCCACTCAACCTACATACTCAACCAAGCCTGTACGACCTGACCTAATTTAACCCCGAGAATAATTCTGCTGTTCAACCCTTTTTCTCCTTTATATTCTCCTGAGGTGAGGTGCGCAGTCTGAATTGGTATTTGGCTGGGGATAATGCTTCTGGATACAGAGCCTGAATTTTGATCTGGAAGGTGTATATTCAGTTGTTTGTAAAAAGGAGGAGAATCGCATGGTGGCAAATGCAATGTTTCAGGAAATGGGGCGAGATTCTCCCCTACCCGGCGTGACGGGGGGTCCCGGCGTAGGGGAGTGGCGCCAACCACTCCGGGGTCGGGCCTCCCCAAAGGTGGGGAATTCTCCCCACCTTTGGGGGCTAGCCCCGCGCTGGAGTGGTTGGCACCAGAAGACTGGCGCAAAAAACCGGTGCCCCCGGCAGCGGGGCTGGCCGAAAGGCTTTCGCCGGTCGGCACGTGCGCCGGCAG
Source organism: Scyliorhinus canicula (assembly GCF_902713615.1). Classification (NCBI taxonomy): domain Eukaryota; kingdom Metazoa; phylum Chordata; class Chondrichthyes; order Carcharhiniformes; family Scyliorhinidae; genus Scyliorhinus; species Scyliorhinus canicula. The sequence goes on along the minus strand of NC_052163.1, from coordinate 96,067,155 downwards.
TGATGTCAGCGGCCAGCTGCCGCTGACGTCACCACCGGCGCATGCGCAATGTGGGTTTCTCTTCCGCTTCCGCCATGGCGGAGGCCGTGGCGGCCGCGAAAGGAGAAAGAGTGCACCCAGGGCACTGGCCCGGAGTCTGAGTGGGGGCCCCCGATCGCGCGCCAGGCCACCGTGGGGGCACCCCCCGGGGTTCGATCGCCCCCCCGCCCCCCCAGGACCCCGGGGCCCGCTCGCGCCGCTGATCCCGCCGTTACAGAGGTGGTTCAAACCTCGGCGGCGTGAGAGGCCTCCCAGCGGCGGGACTTCGGCCCATTCGGGCCGGAGAATCACCGCAGGGGCCTCGCCGATTGGAGTGGCGAGATTCCCGCCACCGCCACTTCCCGGGTGGCGGAGAATCTCTGCCACGGCAGGGGCGGGATTTTCGGCGGCCCCAGGCAATTCTCCGACCCTGCTGGGGGTCGGAGAATTTCGCCCATGGAGTGAAAGTTCCCCACTGTAATCTTTGCGCCACACTGTGGTTTACCTGGCTGTCGGCAAGAAAACGCAAACTTCGGATCATAGGGTATGGGAGGTCAACTTACAGAAATAGCTTACCCCTGAAACTATCAGAAATTACATCCTAGAACATTTGCCAACCATGTATAGGGCTCAGATAGTTTGGGACTTACTCCCTTGGAAGAGTATTGCATTTCTCTCCTGTTCCATACCTAAATTGATTTTTGTGCAGCTCTGTCAGATTCCTCAGTCAGTTTCGAACCAGTTACCTGGCATTTAATCAGCTCTAAGTGATGTTCCACTGTTGTGCCTGTGCCAAGTGTCAGCTTTGTGATTGTTTACAGTGTTTGTTACAGATTTTTGCCAGAACCACCAGTCCCAGTTCTGTCCTGAATGTGCTTTTTGTTTTGTATCAAATTTACAGTTTTCAGCCAAGTTCATGGGATGTGGGCACTTGCGAATGCAAGTTTTTGAGGGATGGTTGTGTTTTGGGGCTGTCTCTTTAATTCAAGGTAAACTGGGGTCGTGAAGAGAGCCATGCAATCTGTTCTAAATTTTGTACAACAACAAGCCTGGGTGGTTTGATTACCATGGAACCATGGGCCCGTAGTCATGGGTTACTGAGAGCAAGGTGCAAAATGTTCACTCCTGAAGCCAAGACGACAGCAGCTGGGGCTGACTGTGGGCAGACATATTTCTCTCTAAGATTTCAGACAAAATTTCAGTGAGAGAGAGAGAGAAAAATAGGGAGGCCTCTCAGAGAGATGAAGGACTGCAGCTCCACAATATTTTCACATCATGCAATGCTTGTATAAACCGTGAATGTTTCAGTTGAAATGAAATGAAATGAAAATCGCTTATTGTCACAAATAGGCTGCAGTGAAGTTACTGTGAAAAGCCCCTAGTCGCCACATTACGGCCGCCTGTTCGGGGAGGCTGGTACGGGAATTGAACCGTGCTGCTGGCCTGCTTGGTCTGCTTTAAAAGCCAGCGATTTAGCCCAGTGTGCTAAACCAGCCCCTCAGTTGTGGTTATGACTAATATATTTTCTTAAAGTGGAAATGTATTCTTATCACAACATGAGGAGTCGGTGGTGGTATGGTGGTATTTACCCCCAGACTAATAATCTAATGATCTAGGGTAATGGGGACCTGTGTTCTAATCCCACCACAGAAGATGGTGGAATTGGAATTCAATAAAAATCTGTCAATTATCATAAAATACTATCAGGTTCACTAATTTTTGGGTAGGAAATCTGCTGTCCTTACATGGCCTGGCCTACAGATCCACACAACAAATGGTTGACTCTTAAATGACCTCAGAAATGGTCCACAAAGCCACTCAAACAACTACAGAAAATTGGATAAGGAAGGATGGACCCCCTCGGCACCAGAAACAACAATTTTGATCCTTCAAAGTTTCCCGTACTAATACCTGGGGGGGGAGGGGGGGGGTTCTGCCAAAATTTGGAGAGGTGGCTCACAGATAAGTCAAGCAACAGCCTGACATAGTCATATTCACAGAATCATACCTTATCGGCAATGTTACAAACACCACCATCAATATCTCTGGGTATTCCCTGTCCTCAGACAGGACAGGCCCAGCAGAGGTGGCAGCCCATTTGGGAAGGGGTTTCCCAGGCAGTCCTCAACATCAACTCCAGATCCCGTGAAGTGTCATGGCATCAGATCAAATATGGGCAAGGAAACTCCTGCTGATTGCCACATGACATTCTCCACTTTGCCCCTCAGCTGATGAATCAGTACTCCCCCATGTTGAACACCACTTAGAGGAAGCACTGAGGGTGGCAAGGGTGCAGAAAGAATTCCTGATGGGGGACTTCAATATCCATCACCAAGAGTGGCTCGGTAACACAACCACCACAGACTGAATTGGGCTTAAAGGACACAACTGCTATACTGGTTGAGTGGCGGTGGTGAGGGAACTAACAAGAGAGAAAAACATACTTGACATCATCCTCACCAAACTGCTTGCCTTGGTTGCATCTGTCCATGACAGTATCAGTAGGACTGACCAACGCACAGTCCTTATGGTGTTGGAGTCCTGTCATCACACTGAGAATACCCTCCACCATGTTGCACGGCACTACCACCGTGCTAAACGGGATAGACACTGAACAGATCTAGCAACTCAGACTGAGGCGCCGTGGGTCATGAGCAGCAGCAGCATTTTACTCAACCACAATTTGTAACCTCATGGTCTGGCATATCCCCCACTCTACCATTACCACCAAGCCACGGGATCAACCTTGGCTCAATGAAGAGTGCAGGCGTGCATGCCAGGGACAGCACCAGGCACACCTAAAAATGAGGTGTCAAACTGATTAAACTACAATGCAGGACTACTTGCGTGTCAAACTGCTTTAACAGCCAACGATAGACAGAGCTAAGCAATTCCACAACCAACACATCAGACGTAGGTTTTGCAGTCCTACCACATCCAGTGGCAAATGATGGTAGTTCACTGGGGGATAAGGCCCTTCAAGTACCCTCAATCTCAATGATGGAGGAGCCCAGCACATCAATGCAAAAGACAAATGAATAAAGCATTTGGAAAATTTTCAGTCAGAAAGGCCAATTGGATGATCCATCTCAGCCTTCTCCAGAGGTTGCCAACGTCCCAGATACAGTCCTCAGCCAATTTGGTTCACTCCACGTGATATCAGGAAAGACTGAAGATCCCGGATATTGCAAAGGCTATGGGCCCTGACAATATTCCGGCAATAGTACTGAAGACTTGTGCTCCAGAACCTGGTGTGCCCCTAGCCAAGCTGTTCCAGTGCAGCTGCAACACTAGCATCTACCCGGCAATTTGGAAAATTGCCCAGGTATGTCCTGTAAACAAAAAGCAGGACAAATCCAACCCGGTCAATTACTACCCCATCAGGCTACTCTCGATCATCACTAAAGTGATGGAAGTGGTAATAAATTGTCCTTGAATTGGCCCATTTCAGAGGACAGTTAGGAGTTAATGTGCCTCTTGATCCACAGACCAGGTAAGGAGAGCAGATTTTCTTCCCTGGAGGATATTAATGAACTGCATGTTTTTGTTTTTACAAGAATCAATGATAGTTTTCTGGTCACCTTTACTGAGATGAACTTTCAATTCCAGATTTATTATTTTAATTTAAATTCCACCAGCTGGGATTTGAACGCAATTCCCTAGAGCATTATCCTGGACCTCTGGGTTACTAGTCTATTGACATTACCATTATGCCACTATCTCCCCTTGGAACTTTTAACTATAATAAAGGCACTATATAAATGTAAGTTGTTCTTGTAAATATGCTATCTCAACAAAATCAGCAATATTCATGGTATCGTGTACAATGTGTATGAGAGGGAGTTCCAGGATTTTGATACAGCGATAGCGAAGGAGTAGCAATATATTTCCAAGTCAGGATGATGTGTGGCTTGGAGGAAAACTTCCAGGTGGTGGTGTTCCCATGTGTCTGCCACTCTAGACTTTCTAGATGGTGGTGGTCATGGAACCTGTCCAAGGAGCCTTGTTAGGTTCTTGCAATGCATCTTGTAGATGGTACATACTGCTTCCACTGCATGTCGGAGGCGAAGGAAGTGAATGTTTGTGGATGGGGTGCGACTCAAGCAGGCTGCTTTGGCCTGGATAGTGCCAATCTTCTTGAATGTTTGAGCTGCACTCATCCAGGCAAGTGGAGAGTATTCCATCACACTTCTGACTTGTCTCTTGTAGATGGTGGACAGGCTTTGGGAAGTCAAGAGGTCAGTTCCTCACAGAGTTTGAACCTCTGACCTGTTCTTGTAGCCATGATATTTATATGGCTAGTCTAGTTCAGTTTCTGGTTAACAGTAACCCCTAGAATGTTGACATTGATTAGATTCTTTCTTGGAAATAGTCATTGCCTGGCACTTGTGTGTTGTGAATGTTACTTGTCACTTGTCAGCCCAAGCCTGGACATTTGTCCAGATCTTGCTGCATTTGGACATGAAGTGCTTCAGTATCTGAGGAGTCACAAATGATACTGAACATGGTGCAGTCATCAGTGAACATCACCACTTCTGACTTATGATGGAAGGAAGCTCATTGATGAAGCAGCTGAAGATGGTTGGGCCTGGGACCCTCCCCTGAGAAATACCTGCAATAATGCCCTGGGACTAAAATGATTGACATCCAGCAACCACAAACCATCTTCCTTTGTACCAGGTATGACTACAACCAGTGGAGAGTTTTCCTGCTGATTCCCATTGACTTCAGTTTTGCCAGGGCTCCTTGCTGTCATATTTAGTCAAATGCTGTCTTGATGTCAAGGGCAGTCACTCTCACCTCCCCTCTGGAGTTTAGCTCTTTTGTCCATGTTTGAAACAAGGCGGTAATGAGGTCAGGAGCTGAGTGACCCTGGCACTGTGTGTTGGAGGTGGAAGGAGTGAATATTTGTGGATGGAGTGCTCATCAAGAACCCAAGCTGAGCATCAATGAGCAGGTTATTGCTAAGCAAGTTCACTGCCACCCTCTCGAGGGCAATTAGGGATGGACAATAAATGCTGATCTAGCCAGTGCCACTCACATCCCAAGAATACATGAAATCAATATTTGGTTTGGATAAGTTCAAGTTCATGCAAGAGTGGATTTTGGGATCCTAAGCAGGAGAATGTTGGAAATAATCAATTCACGAGGTCATCAAGGCATGGATGAAGATTTCAGCAGAATATGAGCCGAGAAATTGATGAAGTTATGGAAGTCTTCTTTTGGCACAGGTATGTGCTCAGAAGTCCACCTTTGGGTCATATTTGACTCCAAGTGAAAGGTCTGGTTCAACTTCAGATGTTTGCCAGGGAGAGGACTAGAGTTGGTGCAGTTCAACAGTTCACAAATGGTATGATTTACACAGAGAAAAAGACAGAGGGTTGAGGTTTTGTGCAGTCAGGAAATCTCCGTGTACCTTTAAAAATACAAGGGTATGGCTCGAATGTGAATGTCCCATCCCTATTTCCAACAAATCCAATTTTTGCCAGCAGGAGGAGGGAGGGCAAAGCATGATTCACACAGGTGGAAAACCAAAACTCTTCAGGGCCATTTGAACTTAGAGCTGAGTTCAAATAGATTCCAGTTTGGTTGTTCTTAAGGCTTCAACTGGCAGTATAGATGTCACAAATTGATGCGGTTGACATAATCACTCTAAAAGGGTGGATAAGGTTTGTTTTAGTGTCATGACCTGAAGTTATTTAAATATGTCATTGACAGTTTTAAAAAAAACATCTGCTGATGGGATCTATTGATTAATGGTCCATCTGGAGTAGGTTGGGAAAAAAGTTACCATCTTTGCAGTTTCAGTAGAATTCTTTGTTGACATTTCTCAAGGATCATTATTATTTCCTTGGCTGAGTTTCAGAAGCTACAACGATCTCAGCAGGGGTTCTGAAATTACAGTTCGATTGACATTTTAAACAGTCTCTTCAAAGATTAGCTGCTTTTGATATGGCTACTGAATAGAAATCTATTTGCTTTTTTTCTAAGAGATTGAACACATGAAATATAAAAGCCTTGCATGGGTTTTGTGAATAGGATATTTTCACTGTCAGGTTCATATGAGTCAGAGCTGTATTACATTTTAGAAGTTTTTTTTTTCATTTCCACATGGCTCCCAATGTCTGCCCATGGTGGATACTGGGTGAGAGACCATGGAAGTGGCATCAGAGTATGTGGGGACATGGGAGTGGATGGGGGCATGGAATAGCATGCAGGGGCCATGGAGATGGATTGGAGGGAAAGGACGTGGGTGATGAGGGCTAAAGGCCATAAAAGCTTCTAAAACAAGTGGGTCACAGTCCCAGAAAGCCAAAGTGTGCCTTCGAACCAGCCCACCTTGGCACTTGCCTGCACCCTCCCCAATCCGCCCATAATCTGCTTCTGGGGCCGGTGGGCCTGAGCCTGCTCTGCCCCTGCCTTGCTGGAAGGAATGTTGGATCTATCTGAACCTTTTAAAGTGAGGCAGGTCTGCTGAGTTGGAAAACGGTCCATGTGGCACCTTGGTGACGAAAGTCCAGCCATGAACCTTTGCTGCATTTGCTGGAAGTTTGGGAGGAGAAATCTGGAGAACACTGGGAATTACATGTGACTGGTCTGCCTTCTGTTCTTAGTGCCATACCAACTTAATCCAAGACCATTCTTTAGGTGGGCCTTACAGAACTCATAGCCCGATTTGAAGAAGAGCATGTGTCCTGGAAAATATTCCCCCCTCAACCATGCCAATTATATAGAATCGTAGAATCACCGAATCCCTACAGTGCAGAAGGAGGCCATTCGGCCCATCTAGTCTGCACCGACTTTCTGAAAGAGCACCCCAACTAGACCCAATATCCCACCCTATCCCTGCAACCCCACTTCGGGGTAATTTAACACACCCAATCCACCTAAACTGCACATCTTTGGATTGCAGGAAGAAACCGGAGCACCCGGACAAAACACATGCAGACACCACAGGAAGAATGTACAAACGCCATACAGACGGTCACCCGAGGTCGGAATCGAACCTGGGACCCTGGCGCTGTAAGGCAGCAGTGCTAACCACTGTGCCACCCTAAGCCATATCAATCACACATAAAAACAAGTTGATTGCCCATTTCTCTCACTTGCTGACTTTCCAGATTTCTACCCTCCCATGTGCAGTGGGTTTCCCCTGCTGACGTTGCAGCAGTTAAACAACATCACTGTCTGCGCATTTTAAATTCCTCCAATTTTCTTCCGTTTGTCCAGGAACCTCATCTTACTCCTTCCCCTCTCCCATTCAGCATCTTCAGGAGAGGAAGGAAAATTAGTGATCAGTCCACTGTCTCTATGGTGCTGAACTATAACCCCGCTAATGCCAGGGCAATAAGACAGGTTAGCAAATACTTCTATCAGTCAGGCTTACTGCTCTAGCTGGGTGTAATGCTTTATGTCTTGACATCAAGCTTCAAAACAATCCATAAACCATATCCCATATCCCCAAGCATCGACCAAAATTAATGCTTTGATAAGATTCTTGTTCAGACTCCTTCAGAGCAGGGATTATTTCTTGTTGTAAGACATTGTAAAACAAACAAGGAATAAATCCGTACTGAGTACAGTAAGCATGGATTAATATGTTTGCAATAATTCTGCAAACTTGGTTAATTAGGATTGGGTGGAGGGGGAAAATGAATCACAAATCATGAATTTCTTCCCAAGCAGTTTAAAATGCATTGGTAGGCGGACAAAACCCATATTTCAGTTCTTAGAGTTCTAGTGTCGATATTTTCAATTCTCTCCATTTTCTCCTCTTCCCCCAAAGGCAATGATTCTTCTAGCTGCAGAGAAACCATCCTTGGTCCTTCAAATAGGCCTTTTATGAAGCATTGATCATTGGTAGGATAGCCATTTGTGGCGACAGGTAAGGTGGAGGTTGCTAAGGTGGTCAGGAGCCTGTGGAATTGGTGCATTTGTTTCTTGAGTTAGGTAACCTGCATTCAAATTTCTAGTCTGATGCCTATGGTGTTGGGATGAGACTAAGTTGCTACAAAATCAGAATGGTTGAACAAGAAATATGTGAAAAATAAGTTTAAAATATTGCTTGTAAAATGGGATTGTTACTCAAATTGTAAACATTTTCAATAGCTTCATGAGTGCCAACACACAGAGCTCCTATCCAAACGATTGATAACCTCCATCGATAGAATAAATACCGAGCACTCACTTCCTGCAGGAACACACCCTGATCACGTCAGTCTGTAGAACTGTAGGATGCAATAGGCCAAGGGTTTAGAAAAATATAGGTGTGGAATGGTGTAACTCAGAGAGGTTACAGGAATTCAGTTCAGGCACTGAGTGAGTTGGATGGTGGCCCAGTGAGTTTGCTGGCTGAGCTGGATAGGATTTGTGTACGTTTTGGGTTGGCGTTGAACCTGTTGGGTGCCAAGCCAGTTTTAATCCTAGAGAGATAAGCTCGAAGCCCGTTATCACTCTGGACGTTTTAGATAACCTCATTTTCAAACTCCAGCTGTTAACTCCAAAACTAATTTACTTTCCAGAATCCTTTGCATCTTCAGATGAGCATGGAGAGTTCAGTGACCTCCTTGATGGACTTACTCATCAGTGTCCTTAAAACCAACTCCTGGTATGATGTCAGTGTGATTCTGTGCCACAGCTGGGATATCTCCAGGTTCCTCAGCTACCTGAGAAACAACTCTAACTTTGAACTGCGGGTTTTACTCAACTTAACAGACATGGATGATGCGGGCATCATTCGCTTTTTACACGAGAAATTGAACGATTTAAAGGACTCATCTACTTCAGTGTTGATGTTCAGCGGTAATGCCAAATGCTCTGGCTTCGTCTTTGAAACAGCAGCTGGGTTGGGTTTGACTTCCCCCGATTTTCACTGGGTTATTGGTCATCCACTCAACGTTGAGGATCTGCAGACCACAGGCTTACCTCTGGGTCTCCTTGCTTACGGTGAAGTGAACAAACCGATTCTGGAAAATTACGTGAGGGATGCGGTGGGGCTGATAGCCCGAGCCATATCAACAGCCGTGTTTATTCGACCAGACATAACGCTTATCCAAAGCATGGTGAATTGCAATGACAAACAGAAAGAAGGAGCGTTATCTTCAGGCCAATATCTTTCAAGGTAAAATTTTTAGCATGTAAATATTTTGATGAATTCGATTTTCTCTTTCCCCTGTTTCCTCCAGCCCTCAGCTGTGGTTAGAGCTTTTATTCCATAGCTGCGGGTGCCCCTCATGTAAATCACCTAAGTGTTCAGCACAGAAAGAGACCCCTCGGCCCATCATCTCCGTGTCAGCTATCTAACACTAATCTTTTCTAATCCCATTTTCCAGCACTTGGTAACGCTATGGCGTTTCAATGCTCGTCTGAATGCTTCTTAAACGTTGTGAGGATTCCTGCCTGTACCACCCATTCAGGTAGTGAGTTCCAGATTCCCACCACCCGCTGGGTGAAAAACCTTTCCTCAAATCCCCTCTAAATCTCCTTATGCCTACATTAAATCTATGCGCCTCCCAGGCTATTTACCCTTCTCTTAAGAAAAATGTTTATTATATACCCTATTTATGTGCATCCTAGTTTTGTACACCTCAATGAGGACCCCCTCAGCCTTCTCTGCTCTAAGAAAAACAACCCCAGCCTAACCATCCACTCTTCATAGCTGAAACACTCCAGCCCAGGTAACATCTGGTAAATTTCCTCTGCACCCTTTCTAGTCACATCATTCTATAGTTATGGCAACCGGAACTACACACAGTACTCTAGCTGATGCCTAACCAGCATTTTATACTCCATCGTGACCTCCTTGCTGTTATATTCTGTGCCTCGGCTAATAAAGGCAAGTATTCCATATACGGTAGCACGGTAGTATAGTGGTTAGCACTATGGCTTCACAGCGCCAGGGTCCCAGGTTCGATTTGCGGCTTGGGTCACTGTCTGTGCGGAGTTTGCGCATTCTCCCCATGTCTGCGTGGGTTTGCTCCAGTTTCCTGCCACAAGTCCTGAAAGACATGCTATTAGGTAATTTGGACATTCTGAATTCTCCCTCTGTGTACCTAAACAGGTGCCGGAATGTGGCGACTAGGGGCTTTTCACAGTAACTCATTGCAGTGTTAATGTAAGCCTACTTGTGACAACGATAAAGATTATTATTATTATTATTATTATTATTAAGTGCTGACATGGTTTAAATCTATAACCCAAACCCTAATTTCCTTATTAAAGATATCCCTTCTTAACCACTTTATCTACCTGTCCTGCTGCCCTCAGGGGTCTTAAACATGCAGCAAAGGTCCCTCTGATCTTCTGTACTTCCTAGCGTCCTACCATTCATTATGCATCCACTTGCCTTGTTAGTCCTCCCAAACTGCATCACCTTAAACTTTTATGGGTTAAATTCCATTTGCCACTGTTCTGCCCATTTGACCAGCCCGTCAATATCATCCTGTATTCTAAGGCTTTCCTCCTCGCTATTTACCACACCACCAGTGTTTGTGTCATCTGCGAACTTACTGATCATACTCCCCCACATTCACATCTAGATCATAAATGTATACTACAAACAGCAAGGAACCCAGCACGGTCCCTGCTGGACACCACTGGACATAAGGTTCCAGTCACAGAAACCACCTTTGACCACCACCCTCTGCCTCCTGCCAGGAGACTGTGGAGAGAAATAGAGTTAATGTTTTGGATCTAAATGATCCTTCTGCAGAACTGTTGTTTTTGTATTTTGCATTTATTTAGGCCATTGATAGTCGTTAGCCTAAGCAGTGAAAGCCAGGAGATTGGTTGAGTATGATGGGGTGTGGAGCTGCTAAGAGAATAACAACTACAAGTTGAACCCAGGATCTCTGGGTTTGATAGCAATCAGTAAACTTTATAAAAATGGTTGCACACCAAACTTTCATTATGTTTAAGTCATTTCCAGCTTTCTGTTTAAGAGACTTATTTTTCTTGACGCAGTCAATGCTGGTCGTGAGAGTGCATTCGGGACATTAACCTGACCAAAGTCAGTTGACATATGCAGTTATTATAAACCCTGCTTGAAACCAGCTTCAGCTGCCCATGTTTACCAGGTGTCCATAGGCTGTTCATTTCAGTGGCAGTTAGCAGCCAACCTTACCCCATTACCCCTTGGGTCCTCTGGATGGTAAAATGCAAAGAAGCTCAGCTTTCCTGACTGCCCTCCATTCGCTCAATCCCGCTTGCCAAACTCGACCAGGGCATGGAGCAGCATAATCTAAGACATCCTTCTTTCCCAATGGCTGTCGGAGTCCTGCACACAGATTTCCTTACCCTGCCACTGATAGCAGGTGTAGAGAATTCAGCAGCGGAGACAGGAGATGGAGGAGCACATTCCAAACCAGACTTCCATCATCTAAAAGGACAAGGGCATTTTGTGCATTGGAACACTGTCACCATCTAGTTCTCCTCCAAGGCATCCTGGTTTGGACATATATTGCCTTTCCCTTATCAAAATCCAGGAATTAATCTCCAACCCTGCCTTAGCCCATCACCTGATCCATGCTTTTGTTACCCCCACACTCAACTATCCCAATGTCCTTGGCCAGCCTTTCCTCTGCTACTCTCCATAAACTGTATCTCCTCCAAAAACTTGCCTGTATCCTGAATCATAGAAAGTCCCATTTACCACCACTCCTGTGCTCGCTGACCTAAATTCAGCCTTGCCTCAAAATTAAAAATTCTTACCCTAGCATTCAAATCTATCACGGCTTTGCCCCTCCCTGTCTCTGTAACCACTTGCGGCTCCACAAACCTCAAAAAATGTTGCATTTCTCGAGTTTAAAAAAAAAATTCTAGAGTACCCAATTCGTTTTTTTCCAATTAAGGGGCAATTTAGCGTGGCCAATCCACCTACCTTGCACATCATTTTGGGTTGTGGGGATGAGACCCATGGAGACATGGAGAGAATGTGCAAACTCCACACGGACAGTGACACAGGGCGGGCAACGAACCCGGGTTCTCGGCGCCTTGAGGCAGCAGTGCTAACCACTGCGTCACGGCGCTGCGTTTCTCCAATTCTAGCTTTATGTGCTCCACAATTTCCATTGCCTCACTCTGCCCATGGCAGCTCTTTCTTTAGCTGTCTAGGGCGTAAGCATTAAAATTCCTCCCTGAAGACACCCTCTAAAACCAGCCAATTTGACCAAAGTTTTGGTCATCTGTCCTAATACCTCCTTTTCTACTTAGGATTGTATGTGATAACATGGCCGTGGGACATTTTACTACATTAAAGATGCTATATAAATGCATGCTGTTGTTGCCATTGAGCTAATTTCTCTTCCCACTTTTATTCCCTCCAGGTTTTTGGCCAACACATCGTTTGACGGAGAGACGGGTTACATCCATGTACAGGAGACATCACAAATTCGCAGTGATCGCCGTTACCATATCTGGAACCTGAGGCAGGACCCAGTGGGAAAACCCACCTGGGTGAGAGTTGGCAAATGGAACCGACAGAAAATTGAGATTGAGCAAGGCATCTGGCCCAGCAGAATGCAGAATGAAATGAACGAGGACAGCGACTCATCTCACTCCAAGCTGCGGGTCGTCACATTGGTGGAGTTGCCCTTTGTTTTCACCAGGGACATTGACCGTGATGGTAGCTGTCCAGCAGGTCTGTTGTGCTTGGACCCTCACACTAAAGACCCCGCTGTGCTGGCACGGCTGTTTGAGGAGCTCAACAATGAAAATGGATCAGTGCCAACAGAGTACAAGAAATGTTGCTATGGTTACTGCATGGACCTCCTGGAGAAGCTGTCAGCCGACCTTGGTTTTGACTTTGACTTGTACATTGTTGGAGATGGGAAGTATGGCACCTGGAAGAACGGTTCATGGACAGGATTGGTGGGTGATCTCCTCAGCAGTGCTGCCCACATGGCCGTCACATCCTTTAGCATCAATTCAGCACGCAGCAAGGTGATAGATTTCACCAGCCCCTTCTACTCCACCAGTTTAGCCATCCTCGTGAGGTCAAGGGACACAGCAGCTCCCATTGGTGCCTTTATGTGGCCACTACACTGGTCAATGTGGGTTGGGATTTTTGTGGCTCTCCACATCACGGCCTTGTTTCTGACTCTTTACGAGTGGAACAGTCCTTTTGGAATGACCCCCAATGGACGAAATAGAATAAAAGTTTTCTCTTATTCCTCAGCTCTTAACTTGTGTTACGCAATCCTCTTTGGACGAACGGTTTCGAGTAAGATACCAAAATGTTGGACTGGGCGTTTCTTAATGAATCTCTGGGCAATATTTTGCCTCCTTGTCTTATCCAGTTATACAGCTAATCTGGCAGCTGTTATGGTTGGAGAGAAAACCTTTGAGGAACTTTCTGGGATTCACGACGCCAAGGTAAAAACAAAGGTTTCAGTACATTTTATTTGGAAGGAAAATGGAAACACGTTTAACAATGTAATTCCAGAGATGTTTTAAAGAGGATGTCAAATATAATTTCAGAAATGAAAATGATTGTGTGAATAGGCAAAGTTCCTGTCTCCCATTGCCCAGGCCAGAAAACAAGAGAGAGTTTTGATTGTTTAACTTTTTATTTTAAGTCAACTTTGAAAGTGTCCGGAGCGGCTTGGTGGTGCAGTGGCTAGCACTGCTGCCTCACGGCGCCAAGGACCTGGGTTTGATGCCGGCTCCGGGTCACTGTCCATGTGGAGTTTGCACATTCTCCCTGTGTCTGCCTGGGTCTCACCCCCACAATCCAAAGATGTGCAGGGTAGGTGGATTGGCCACACTAAATTGCCCCTCAATTGGAAAAAAAAAATAACTGGGCACTCTAAATTTTTTTCAAAACTTTGAAAGTGTTCAAAGGAACTCCTTGCTGAATGCTGAGTTAGCTGAAATTGGACTTTGTGACTGTTGGAGTGCTGGCCTCAATGTTGTGGACTAGGGAGGAGAAAAATAGATATACCTGTGCTCCTATTCCAGATCACAATCCGATGTGCCTGTGAGAACATTGAGTGAAATAGGATCTAGATTGGGTGTGATGCTGTGCCCAATGCCCTTGGTCAAATGATTAGGTTGAGTATAGCCAACAGAAGCAGGAAACCCTGAATTAATTCCCCTTCCTTGCCCAGGGCCACTGAAGCTACGTATAGCTCTTTTTACTCCCAGCTCAGCTCAGTACAGACTAGGGATGGGGCTAGGATCATCCTGTTGAGTTTGTGTTGGTACAACACACATCCTCACCTTATCTATTCATGTCATGGTAGCTCGCTATTTCCAATTTTTCTGGGATTCACAAGTCAATTCTTATTCATTTTAGAAAGCGGTTTACTGAAATGTCCCTGTCAAAAATAACACAGTCTTTTGATATTTGCAAATGCAGAGTGTGAACTGAGCCCTGATTTGCATCATGGGCTATATATTTTAGAATTAATCTATTTTATCATCCCAGAGGGTTAGAGCACTGATATAATTACAGGTTGAGTATTCTTTCTCCTTACATCGAAAAACCAAACACATCCAACAACCGCACTTCTTGAAAACCTCATTGATGTTTAACGCAGGAAGTCTATGACCCAAGCCGGCATGAACATCACCCACCGAACCCGACCATTAGTGTGGGAAGTCTAGTTGTTGATCTGTTGTGTTTACCTTGCAAACCCCTACCTACAAGCAGAATCGCAGATGGTGCCGCGGATTTGAACATATTCCAAGTATCCTGTGTTTATTATTCAGTGGTGCATCTTACTTTTTTAACCATGTGATTTACTGTAGACTGTAGCTAGCCTATGTTTGGGCCATTGTAATGCAGTATCAGAAAATCAAAATGATCTGAAATCTGAAACACAATCAGCCTCGAGTGTTTTGGATAAAGGAAACTCGGCCTGTACTTAAAATTGCAGGTTTACCACAACTGCTCCCCCCACCCCCACCCCGACTTTTGACAAAAACAATGGGCGGGATTTTCTGTTCAGGAGTCTAAGTGCTCCCGCCAGCGAAGAATCAGGACTGGTCCCTGCTGGCATTAGCAACATCACTCAGGTAATATTCACATACCCCTAACATGCAAATTTATGTATGGCTAAGCATGGCGGCAAGCACACTGGTTTCTCTTCCTTTCCATTTGGAAAGGCACCCTGATCCCAGTGTCCAGCTGCTGGTCCTCCCATCTCCCCCCACAACATAATATTGACCCCCCCATTCTCTGCTGACAAGGGGGGCACCCCCAAACCCTCAGCAAAGAGGGGCTTCCTGCCCACCCAACCATAGGAATAAGGAATCAGCCCCCAAACCCGGCCCCCTTGGAACCCCCCCCCAGCCCACCTCTTCAGCCACACCCCTACAGGCTCCATTCCTTCAGGCCACCCCCTTCAGTCCCCACCCGGAATTGCCAATGGTGCTCTGCCCCAGACACTATGGCACTGACACCCTGGGCTCGCTCAGTTGATTCCAAGGGGGGTTAAGGAGGTGCTCCCCTTGTTCCCGTGCCCCTCTGTCATTGCCAGATTGCAGAGGGAGAGTCCCCCAAAGGTCCTGGATTTTGGGTGGCCACAGGCTACCCTGGGATGGGGGGGCCCAGTGCCTGGACTACCCCTTCCAGCTGTGGGAAACCTGTAGATCACTATTGGCACGATGATCTCAGGTAGCCCTCTCTTCAAATTAATCACTGAAGGTACAAGTGTTCTGCTATAATTGGAGAACGTCTCACTGTTTTGAGCAGACTGATAGCTTCTATGCTCTGCACTGAAGATCAATGCTAGTTTCAGTTATCTCCATGTACCTGTCTGCCTTTAGTCTGTGGAGGAACGCAAACTCCTGGAGCTGAAAGTTCCACTGCACCAGCACTCGATAAGATTAATGATATCTGTGCAGAGTGCCAACATCTAGTTGCGCAGCCCTGATAGAATTATTTGCTGAATGTCAGTCCCTGTTTCTGGAGCGCCTCCCTTTCTTGATATGAATTCATTTATCAATGACTAAAAGATTTTATCTCCGTTTTATGAGGCAACCAATTTCCTCGGTAAGGCATCTCTATCTTGCGCACATCAATCCTTTCCATCGAAACTCAAAATTCGACCACAATTACAGATTTAGATGGTTCTTAATTGCAACCTATAGAAAATATTTTGTGGTAATTCTGTAAATAAAAAACAAATTGGTTTTCAGCAACGCACATGGATTGTACCCAGGCCAGCAGTATGAACAATAGAGTATGGATTTCCAGATAGAATAGTGGGGTGAAAATTTTGGACTCATTTAACAAACAATAGGATAGTACAATGGAGGAAATTTAAGGCCTTTCTGAATCAATGACCTGAACTAGGCTAAATGGCTTTCTTTATTAGCAACTACCTTGTGATCTTAAAAACACTGCAGTCCAAAATATGTAATATATTACACTGCTGTCAAGGTTGAGTTCTGTGCAATCTGACCTGTCTCTTTTAACACCACAAGAACAAATTACTCTTGTCACGGTCCGAGACTCCTTAAAATCCAATGGTTTCTGATTTTCTGCTGTAACTTGGAGAAGGTCCATGGAAAGTACTCGGGGAATCCTGTGGAAGTTCCACCCCCAGTCGTTTATCAGTCGAGTCCTCGTAAATCCCCAGCTGTTCCTCCGGCTCAGAAAAAACATTACCTTTTCTTCCTTGTGTACATCTGATCCTTTAAAGTGTTCCCAATGCCTTCAAACTAAATGCAAAAAACAGAGTACTGGACACATATTTCCTGTGTCCTACTTTATGGTCAAGGCGCAGACGTAGGCATACTGGGGGTTCGCGTGGAGTAGGCGTACCTTGTCCACCAGGGGTTCCGCCTTGTGGTGCCTGACATGCCTACGAAGAAGGACTGGGCCTGGAGCCGTGTGCCAAGTCGGGAGCGACACCCCGGATGTAGACTTCCTAGGGAAGGCAAAAACACGTTCATGGGGTGTGTGGTTAGTTGCGGTACACAGCAGTGACCGAATGGAATGGAGTGTGTCAGGGAGGACCTGCTGCCAGTGAGCGGCTGGGAGGTTCCTGGACCGTAGGGCCAACTGGACGGCCCTCCATACCGTTCCGTTCTCCCTCTCTACCTGCCCGTTTCCCCGGGGGTTGTAGCTGGTCGTCCTGCTGGAGGCGATACCCCTGCTGAGCAGGAACTGATGCAGCTCATTGCTCAGGAATGAGGATCCCCTGTCACTGTGGATATAGTCGGGGAAACCGAACAGAGCGAATATGGAATCAAGGGCCTTGATGACGGTGGCATACGTCATATCTTGGCATGGGATGGCGAAGGAGAACCTAGAGAATTCATCGACCACACTAAGAATGTGGGTGTTGCGGTCGGTGGAGGGGAGGGGCCCTTTGAAATCCACGCTGAGGCGTTCAAAGGGGCGGCTGTCAGGAGGGCCGGTTGTGGGGTCCACAAGGGGTAGGACGGGTGGGCCGAGTGGCTAGTGGGGTAGGATCACGCATTACGGGAGGTGGCCGTCATTGATAGCGCCAGAGTCTTTGTAGCCGCGAGATCGAGAGCGGCCCCTTCCAGCAGTCGTTGCCGGATGGGGTCCGATGCAATACCTGTAACAAATGCATCCCGCATGAGTAAATCGGAATGTTCTGTGGCCGTGACGGCCTGGCAGTCACAGTCTCGTACTAGAGGTATAAGGGCCCTCCAAAAGTCCTCAATCGACTCACCCGGTTGTTGGACGCGAGCAGAGAGTAGATGTCTCGCAAACAGGGTGTTCACCGACTGTGCGTAGTTCTCTTTGAGCAGTTCCATGGCACGGGCGTAGTTAGGCGTGTCTTGAATGAGCGGAAACACGCTGGAGCTGAGTCTTGAGTAAAGATGCTGTCGTTTCTGAGCCTCCGTCGGGGGAGGGTCCACTGAAGAGATGTAGGCCTCGAAAACTGCAAGCCAGTGAACAAAGTCTTTCCTGGCGTGGGGCGACTGTGGATCCAGCTGCAGGCGGTCAGGTTTAATCCTGATGTCCATGGTGTAAGGAAAATCTCATTGTAATAAATTGTGGTGCTAACAATTGTACACAAAGACTCGAGTGCAGTACAAGAGAGGCTTTATTACAGTGAGATGCTTTTCCTCCGGCGTCAGCTGTAGAATGGCATCTCAGTGAAACTTACGAATATTTATACTGCTCCCTGTGGGCGGAGCTAGCCGGCAGGGGCTTACCGGAGAAACCTGTAATACAGGTACGGCCATACATCCCCCTACTGCAAGCACACGTATATACAGTGGTTAGATCACCATAGGAATAGAATTGGATCTTTGTGGCCATGCTCAATTGTAAGTTAATTCTACCTGAATGTCTTGCAGCTGTTTGTTTAAGTATGCAACTTGTTCCTAGAATCTCTTTGTTTGAAAAAGAGACACAAATAAAGCCAGCCATTTAGAAAATAACTCTCCCCATACCAGGAAATACCTTATTCACACAGGCTCTTTTGAACGTTGAAAATGTTATTGCTATTACTACCTCAAGTCCGCCAACATCCGCCCACCCCTACACAACACCACTGGAAAAAGATGCCCTTGTTCCCTCAAGAGTGCATTGTCAAATTCTCAATCCCTTCTTCAATGGCCATTCACACACAACACTGCTGCTGCTGTCAACCTACTCACCAAATGTCTTGGCTGTGCTTTTTGATAACGCAATTCCCGCTCGTTGTCACTCAGTTTCCTATCCTCTCCATTACCCTGGTAGGGTTCTGTGTCCAACTGACTCCTCTGGTATTTATACCTGCCCCATTCTCACTGACCATGAAAACATGAGAGACTCATGGACTTTTTGCAATTCAAGGACTGAGTCTATATGCTGGATTATCCTGCCCCGCCCACCACAAGACTGCCATGGGCAAGCCGCGTACAATGGACATGTGTCCGGAGCTGTGTCCCATCCCCTGGGTGTTCGGATGTTGGCTGCTGTGTGTGTTGTTACCTCCCGCAGTGTTTAGGTACAGTGTCCAGGTATCGCGGTCTGATTGGGATGCTGGGCAATGACTCCCACATGCTACATGGCCTGCCCACCCATAGGGATCCACTTGGATTGTGTGAAGTGCTCACTTAACCACGATTGCCAATTCCTCATTAGCAATAGCCTTCAGCTGCAAGGCCAGAGGCCTCGGCAGTCAGCGGGGGTTATGGGTGGCCATTGGGGAGGGCGGGCAGGGGCAAGGTTTGCCCCCGGAATGGGTACATACAATCCAGGGATTGGCATGGTTGTGCTGCGAACAGCTGCCCCCTGGTTCCCCCCCTAGCGTCTCCCCCCCCCCCCACCCTCCTATGGCCCACCCCTGCAACAGGTCCCCCACCCCCAGCCGAAGTCCCCATCCCCAGCTGAGGGACCCCCACTCCCCGCTGAATACAGGGGCAGCCAGCCCAGCGCCTCCGGGCTCTTTGCCTGTGAGCAAAGATGGTTACTCACCTCGTCAGCTACCCACAGAAGCCTTTCCGCCTGGGTCACGTTTTTAAAAAGGAGTACTAATCGGCACCAGCGTGACCACTTGCTGGGGAAGCCGCTGAATGATGGGAGGCCGTAAAATAACAGGTGGCTCCCGTTAATTGTATGGAAATGGGGCTTAAGTAGTGATAATTGGTTTCTCGCCACGCTATGGGAGCGGGCTGTTCGCAAACTGTTTGCCGGCTGGCCTGAATCTCGTTTCATGCCTCTCCCGCTATTCACCGCCCTCGTATCGCTTGAGTGAGAGTGTAACGAGGCCGGAGAATCACACCCAGCATGTTCGCAAAGTACATTCTGCACCCTGCCATTAAATGCTTCTAAATTAGATGCAATGCAAGGCAAGTAGAGAACAAAGCTCCATCTTCGAAGGTTACATTAATTTAGTATGGACAGTTTATCTCCCGAATTTCTCTTTCCCCCCACCCCTATCTCATTTTCTTCTGGGCAATGACCCCTTTTCTGGCTACTTCTCCATGGTGCTGGACACTCTCTGCCACTTCATCCAAGTGACCAATCTTCATGCATGGTATGTATTTTCCAGCAAGGGATGTAATTGTGAGCAAAAATCCAGGTTGATTTATTTCCTTTTTCACCCAAAAGCATTGAGCCCAAGTGCAATATCATTACCGGTGCAGTGGAGCGCATGAAAAACAGTATAAATGGGGATTGAGCGTGAAGCCATTCTAGTATGTCAGCCTCATCAACTTTAGCTAGAAGATGATTGTTTGAGCTACTATCAGATGAAGAAGGCATGCCCATATTACAGAGTAAGGAAAGACTGAAAAACTTGAGGAAGGAATATTTGAGATTGTGGGAGCAACACAGATGGATGTAGAGCTGTTAGCAGAAGTTACTATTTAAATAGAAATAGCACTAAAGAAATTGCTTATACTTGAGGTAGAAACATTATTGGCTCAAATCTGAGGATACTGAAAAACATTATTAAGACTGTCATTCTCAAATTTCTGTGGAGAGGAATATTGTGCCAGAGGATCACACCTTCTTCTAAAGAGGATGCTGGAGTAAGCCAGAAAATTAACTTTGTCTGACTTCAGTTGTTTGCAAACTTCTCAGAATAGAATATTCATGGATTCTCTCAGTGCTTTACCATAACTCGACAGAAGAATAACAGAAACCTCGCAGGGGCTTTGGCTGATTCTCTGGTCAGATAACGGTGAGAGATCAAGCAAACTCCATGGAAAGTCCAAGCACTAGAGTTTACAGTATGGGGGAAAATATTTGGAGAAGTGTAAAATAGTCAGGATCAATCAACATGGGGCGGGATTCTCTCAACCCGGGGCCGGTCCGGAGAATCACTGCAACCGGCACGAATCGCGCCATTCCGCCGACACGCGATTCTCTGTAGAACGGAGAATCGGCGCCATTGGCGCCAGCATGGTTGGCGTGGCGCTGGTCAGGGGCCGCTCTACGCGGCCGGCCCGCCGATTCTCGGCCCGGGATGGGCCGAGCGGCTGGCGTAAAAAAGCCGATCCCATTGGCAACGACCACACCTGCGCTCGCTCAGCCAGCGGGAAATTGGCGTTGAAGGGTTGGGGGGCTGCCTGTGGGGGGAGGGGGGGGCCTCCGACGTGGCCTGGCCTGCGATCGGGGCCAGCCTCTCTGGCTGGTGGCTTGCTTTCTTCCGCGCCGGCCCCTGTAGTCCTGCGTCATGATGCGTCGGGGCCAGCGTGTTGAAGGAAGCCACTGCGCATGCGCGGATCCCGCGGCGCCCATTTGATGCCGGGATCTGCAGCTGGAACGGCATGAACCACTCCAGTGCCGTGCTGGCCCCCTGTAAGGGCCAGAATTGCTGATCCTGAAGCCATGTTGACGCCGTCGAGAAATGTGACGGCGTTTCCAATGGCATCAACACTTAGCCTCAGGATCACAGAATCCCGCTCATGGTTCCCAAATGAATAGAGAGATGACCAATGGGATGAAAGTTAAGGGTTTGGAATAAAATGATGTATCATGGACTTACTTTAAGCCTTACTTCCTGGCTATAAGGAAGTGAGCTATTAAATTATGTAAAGAGCAAAAGGACCGGAATGGTCACAGGCCATTACAGGTAGATTCATAAGTGGGCAAAGTCACAAATGGCAAATAGAATCTTTGGTTTTATAATTAGAGGCATAAATTACAGAAACAACGAAGCAATATTGAACTTGCTAAGCAATAACCACACTCACTCAAGGATGTCCTACAACAACCACCGGCTGGTAAAGAATTTTGCTCAAAACTCCTGTTTAGTTCTTCTTAGCATCATCTTAAGTTACCTCTTATTGACCATGTATTAACAATGCATGTAAACAATCATTACTTACCTTATCCTACGTATTCATAATCTTGGGTCAATCTTGTAACCTTTTAAGGTTTGTGAAGAATGACCAAATCTTTCTTCATAATTGATTTCAGTAGCATCTACACACTTTGTATTTTAATTGTTTTTCTATTCTTCCTATTGATATTTATCTACTAAGTAAGCACTAGGAGAAGAAAAACGCAGTGTTAAGTATGTGGAACTCACTGCCACAAACCATTGTTGATACAGGGTCCAATTCTATTGAAAGAGTATTAGGTAGGTGCTTGAAAAGGATGAGTACAAAAGGTGTGGGGAGTGAAATGAGCATAAAGATCTGTGCTTGGCCGAGTGGGTCCATAGAATCCCCACAGTTCAGAAGGAGGCCACCAGCCCCACAGAGTCTGTATCGAAGGAGAATGTACAAACACCACACAGGCCGGAATCGAACCCCAGCCCCTGGCACTGTGGGGCATCAGTGCTAACCACTGTGACACCGTGCCTCCCCTGGTCACTTGGGGGAAAATTCCAGTGTAGCCTTGATGATCTGAAAGGCCTATTTTTTGGCTGTAATACTCTGCATTTCAATCATACAACCTGCATCTCTAATCTTGGCTATGTTTGAATCCAGGTCCCAGGGAAGACTGTGTGAAACAATGCTGCAGGAATAATGAAAAAATGACAGGAATATCAGTGTAATAGATATGGGATGATAAACACCTCGGTTATGATGCATGCTAGCAGCAGATTGCACAGACCATGACAGAGGTTGACTGCTACCTTGACACACAGCTCAATTCTAAAAATGATTTGTAAATATTTAGCCGAGGAAGTGATTGGAAATGTGAGAGGTATTTAGACAGGACACAGAACTGCACTGTGTGTTACCTTGATAGCTCAGTGATTAAATACACCCTCTGGCGTGGAACTGACCCTTGCAGGCCAGAAAGATTCAGTGTTGATCCCTGGGTCATGCTGAGTTTGTTAGTTGTAGCTGAACTGCAATTATGTTTCCTAAATTGGCCTTGGGCTTGGGAAGGACAGTGAAGAAAATCAGCCAATGTCCCTACTTCTGATCAATGGCCACTGCTGTTAAATGTATGTGTAAACATTGGGTTGTGGTGATATGTCGTGAATAATATTGTATGTAGTTAGCAATGTGACTCCAACCAGCTGGTGACGTCAGATATCAGTCATGTGACATCCGACTCTCGCCAGTTAGTAGTAAGGCGTACAACAGGACAGTCGCACATAGGGTCGTTCCAGGAGAGTTCACAAAACTCAAATAGTAACTTTGTTTGTATAGTATTCTGGTTGTTATCTTTCCATGTGTAAATCAATAAATCAGCATTCTAGTTAAGTCACCAGCAGTTCTGTGTGCATCATTGCAATGGCAAGGTCGCAGAACACAACATGGTACCAGGAGTATTGAACATTTAAAGGTAGCAGCAGAAAAGACAAACAAAACCGGCCAAAGAACGAAAAAGAGAACATTCTTCCACCAACCTGATGAACTACGGCCATTGACGACTCAATGCAACAAATAACGGTGAAGTTTGAGATGGAAGGTTTAAAGGCACCCCACCAACTTCAAGTCTTGGGTAGAAGTCAGAGAATTTATAGTGCAGAAGGAGGCCATTCGGCCCCTGAAAGAGCATCCTACCTAAGGCCATACCTCCACCCCATCCCCACAACCCAGCAATCCCACCTAACTTTTGGACACTACGGGGAAATTTAGCTTGACCAATCGACCTAACCCACACATCTTTGGTAACAGAGATGAAAACTGGCACGTTTTCAAACAGCAGTTTAAACTCTATGTCTCTGCCCTTGGCCTGTAGGCACAGCCTGACGAAAGGCACATTGCATTGCTGCTCATAGTGGCAGGTCCACAAGAAATCAAAATCTATAATACCTTCGCTTTTGATAGAAAAGAGGAAAGCAAAAGCATGATGAGGTGATAAAGTACTTCGAGTGGCAATGTTCTCCAAAAAAAGGAAACATTTGAAAAATATATTTTTTGTACGTGTGCAGAAACACAGAATCTATTGACAGCTTTGTAACTGAATCGAGGCTGAAGGCCCAGTCCTGCAAGTTCTAAAATCATCGATGATACGCAACCAAATAGTATTTGGCATATCGAATGATAAGCTCCGTGAGAGATTGTTACGGGAAGAAGCTCTGAAATTGGAAAATGCAATTAAGATTTGCAAGTGAGTTGGTGCACAGCAAATCAGTACACTCAGTTTGAAACATTTTGTCACGAACATGGACGCCAGCGCCATCAGCACTGTAATGCAGAAACGTGGCCTCACTGCGGGCGGGAATTTTAAGCGGCCGCCAGGAGCTGCCATATTATGCCAGAAATGTGGTAACCGACATGGGCCACGGCAATGTCCAGCACATGGAAAAGTACGTTCCAGGTGTGGCCGTATAAATAAATCATTTTGCGAGACAATATTTTTTGCGTCCTACAGTGGACCAAACGGGGTCAATCAATGTAATTGATGAGATGCCCCATGACAAACTATTTTTCGTTGATCTAATTCAACAAAGGACACGATGAGTCCGAATACAAAAGAGGAAGATGATGTGGAGGAAGAAGTCTTAAGGACCAGTTGGAACAACAATAATGATCCAGCTGATACCATCGGATACAGATGGACCATTCCAGCGATGCTAAACTGATAAAATGCAAACTCACCATGGGAGAGAGAGCAAACCTCCTCAGTCTGTGCGATTTGCACAGGCTGCGAGTTCTGCTGAAAGTTGTCAGTCAACCAGGACTGCTAATAGACTACAGTGGGAATGAGTTTGAGATGCTGGGGGCATGTGAACTTGAAGCATGGGTACACAACAGAAGACCATTTTCCATTGTGGACACGGAACATGAGTCTATCCAAGGGGCGGATGCGTGTGAGACCCTGAACCTAGTGGAGAGACTGTACGTCCCAATCAGCGAGGAAACAAAAGATTACCGCGACTCGCAGCTCGATGCTGTGGTGCAATTATCTGATGAGATATGAGCGATAGTCAAAGTGGAGGAAGATCAACCAGAGGCAGAGATGGAGGATCCAAAGGACACTCCAGAGTTCTGGTTAGCGGTCTTCAAAAATGAGGATTCATTCACATGATTCAGGAGCATGATGAGCCCATCCTGCAGCATTTACAAGATGTTGCCATAAACCTCTCAGATCCTGGACAGCCCGTGAGCTTCACTCTGGAGTTCACGTTTGAACCGACTGAGTACTTCACAGATGAGGTGCTTTCAAAAACATACCATATGGAGTCGCGGCCTGTTGGGTCAGGCTTCTTCATATGTACAATCACGGGGTGCACAGGCTGCCACATTGACTGGAAGAAAGAAAGAAATGTCACAATTAAACCATTAGAGTGAAGCAGTCGCATAAGGGACGGCCTACTCGTAAAGCAGTCGCGTAATCTGTACTCAATGACTCATTTTTCAACTCTTCACTCTTCCTGAGGTTCCAGAACATGGTGTTAGATGGAAGCTCTGCAGCAAGACTCGCTGCTGATTTGAAAATAGGTCAATTCCTGTACGAACACATAATCCCACGAGCAGTGTTATACTTCACTGAAGACGATGATGAGTATGATTATATTGACTCCGATGATGAGGACTACGAGGATATTTACGAAGACCATGAATACGATAAAGGAAGTAAATGCTGGGAAAGTATGCCAGATGAGGGCGACAATGGAACGCTAGTAAGATTGTTTCGTGGAAGTGATGAGGTGATTACAAGGGACGCCCAGTCTGCGCAGGACACTGAGAAGTGTGAAAGCTCTGAGATGGCGCACGCAGAGATGGAAAGTGAGATTGCAGTAGCAGACACCTCAGTGCAAAATGGCTCAGCCACAAAAAAAACTAACAACGGAAGATATAATAACAACTCTGGAGAAACTGGCTCCAGAGGCATATGGTGAATCGTCTCAGGCCTCTGAAATGGCTCCAGTAGTGGACTCTCCAATGCTCGAGGCCACGCCCCCGAAAGATGAGTTAGAGGAGCAAATGGCTATATAGGTATGTAGTTCTATGATGATGGATGATACGTACATAATATTTCAAGACGAGGATGAGCCACTACTTGGCTCTTCATGAATAGATGACTTAAGCATTGTAATGTCAAGTGACGAGGAGCCATCACTTGGGGCTCAAACACAGGATGGAGGGACAGCACCCAACGCTGGGGATGTGGATCCAACCCAAACACCAGAGTCTCTGCAGCCTTCCATTGAGGGTGTAGACTTGATCATGACTGCACAGTCCCTGAGAAGAACGGCAACACGAGATGTCTCAGCAGACGATCCACAAACTACTGCTCCCATGGAACAGGCCAGCGGTAAAATTAGTCCTGCCAAACCCAAGCGATAAAAGAGTCGTCACAAAATCAGACAGAAAATTATTCTCAAAACCAACAAGAGGAAGAGAAGGAGAGTGGGGGATACTGTGAGTCCCACTGATAACATCAAGCAAGAAGACATCAACAATGCAGCCGACAGGCCAGAGAATACACAACGACACAGTAGTAAAAAGCATTGTGTAATCACACAAAAGAAGCTGGTTGCACCAGAAAGTATGCAACAATGCAGTAGCAAAAAGCATCGTGTAAAGACAAAAAGAAGCTGGTGTAGCAGGCATGGCCAGTAAGGATACTGGTCTTCAGGACGTACCGCGTCAAAAAGCTAAGGCACAAAAGGCCGGCACAGAAACCAATCTTCCAGAAAGCTGACAAGAGCGCAGACGATCAGCAGTGTGATCCTGTTGGAGATACAAAATGAGCTGTGCACATGGGACATATTGAGAAGGCATTTCATGTGAACTAAAGCAGTTAACTCTGTATATACATGCCACATGTGTTAAATAATACCAATCATGTTTTGTATATAAATGTTAATATCTCCAAAGGAAGGGGGATGTGGTGATATGCCTGTGAAAAATATTGTACAATAATAATATTAGCAATGCGACCTCCAATCAGCTGGTGGCACCAGACAATGGTCATGTGACATCCGGCTCTCGCTAGTTAGTAGTAAGGCGTATAACAGGACAGTCGCACATAGGGCTGTTCCAGGAGAGCTCACAAAGCTCAAATAGTAACTTAGTCGGTATAGTATTGTGGTTGTTATCTTTCCATGCGTTGATCAATAAATCAACTTTCTAGTTAAGTCACCAGCAGTTCTGTGCACATCATTACAACGGCAATGTCACAGAACACAACATGGATGAGGACTCAGTCATGCCTGATTGCGATGCCCATCAGAATTAAATAACCATTAGTTTTTGGTGGAATGACACAATATCCAGAATGCAATTCTGTGAAACCTGCAAACATATAAACCGGAGACAAATAACCAGAATCCAGAATATTGGTTTATTTTATGTGGCATCCTGAACGTTCCAGTCATTTAATTTTTTGATTAAGTTTGTTCCCACTTTTACAGTTTGGATTTAAAAAACTAAAGGCTGTCCAGTCGTGCCTATTGGAAATTAGATTTGTTTTCGTACTTTTTACATTGTTTATTATTTATTCAACATAATTTATCGATGGTGCTTCAATGCTCAACATTATTACAAAATTCATCAGTATTTTCCGAGTCAGTGACAGATTCCAATTATGATTAATGCTCCGTGGCTGAGAGATTTTATTGACCTTCACTAAGAGGCCAACCTCTGCTAATTTTAGAATAACTTATGTCTCGGCCTGTTCAAAAGCATTTTCCCCTCTGTGATTCTTGATTATTAAGTGCCTGTCCCAACTTGCGTTTTTTCTCGCCTCTCGTTGTGGGTATATCCATTATATTTGCTTATATATTAACGATCAAATTGATGACAAGTTATATAGCAGCAACCTTTAATATAGCACCTTTAACGTAGTAAAGATCCCAGAATGCTTCACAGGTACTGTTGTCAAACATAATTTGACACGGACAAATGACCAAAAGCTTAGCCCAAGGGGTAGGTTTTAAGGAGCCTCTTGAAGGTGAAGAAAGAGAGAGGTAGGATAGTGATTTAGGAATCAAATTTGAGAGCTTCGCTCATGAAGGCATGTTTGCCAATGGTGGGGCGCATCAGAGACAGAATTGGAGGGGTGCAGAGATCATGGAGGGTGTTGGGCTGAGGGAGAAAGAGACACTAACACGAAGGATAGTGGGAATGGTTACCGAAGGCCCTGAAATTATAGTTTTATGCATTCAATAGGAAGGAAAGAACTGGGAGAGTTCAGGGTTTGAACTCCAGGGATAGGGCTAAGGTGGCCGATGGTGGAGTAGAGATTGGTCGGGATGCATAGGAAATCAGAGACAGGGACTGATGGCCACAAGATGGGATTTAGGGCAGGAGAAGACAGCAGATATAGGATAAACAAATACATGGAAAAAATTCCTACCGCAAATAAAACTTGTAAATTCAGTTTGTTGGGAAACACTAAGCCACTGAAGGTTGGACAGAGCTCCACTCTATGCAAATTGTTAATGTTTTAAATGCAGGCAGGAATATTAAAAATTTTGATGTGAACGTAAAAAACTGCCTGAGGTGTGTAATGTTCTCTGTATGCACGGATGGCGAGGTCTTTGTAGTTGAAATGATCAGAGAACATACGGCTTTGTAAATGAACAAAACTGTTTATTAATTAACTAAAACACTAAAGGGTTTTTATGACGTCTACTAAGATTATACTTGGATACGATGGCTAAATATAAACAACTTGTGGTGAACGTATTGCTACTGCAATTCACCACTGTATTGTCCTGTATTATGTTGATGTCCCTGTGGGCTCCGCCTGTGGCTCGCCCCCTCGGGGGTGGTATATAAATCTGCAGCCTGTAGGCGGCACTCAGTACAGAGCAGTCGCAGGCAGGCACAGATCTAGCTTATTAAAACCACTGTTCACTTCTACTAATCATCTCGTGTGAATTGATGGTCGCATCAATTTAATAAGCTAAGATATCGCAATGGAAGTCGCCCTCAAACCTGATCGACTAGAACTCAACCCACAGGTAGCTGAAGCCAAAGGAATCTTCTCACATTGGCTCCGCTGCTTTGAGGCCTACCTCACCGCCTACTCCTCGCCCGCCGTCACCGAGGCACAGAAGCTGAGTCTCCTCCACGCCCGGGTGAGCCACAGAATCTCTTTACTAATCAAGGACGCCACCACGTATGCAGACGCGGTCGCGAACCTGAAAAGACATTACGTGAGGCCGGTGAACGAAGTGTTCATGCGGCATCTCCTCACCACACGTCGTCAACGCCCCGGGGAATCGCTGGAGGAATATCTACGCGATCTTAGGGTACTCGCTCGGAACTGTAACTACAAGGACGTCACGGCCTCGCAGCACATGGAACTCACCATCCGGGACACCTGTGTGGCTGGAGTACGGTCCAACTATGTCAGACAACGCCTGCTCGAAAAGGGCGCCCTTGACCTAGAAGAGACGGTAAAACTCTCCACCTCATTAGAGGTAGACTGCCAGAGGCTAAATGTTTTCCTCTCCGACCACGCAATTTCCTCATGGGCACCAGAGGCGTGGCCATCACCTGTCCCGAGGGTGTCCCAGGCCTGTGCCGCGCGGCTGCCCGCCCAATCCGGGGGGCCGTCTTGCTATTTCTGCGGTCAGAACCAGCACCCCAGGCAGCGTTGCCCAGCTCGGAACGCGACCTGCAGCGACTGTGGCAAGAAAGGACATTTTGCCAAAGTCTGCTTGGTCCGACCCAAAGCTCCAAAATCGCAGGCCCGACTCACAGACTCACAGGCCCGCAGACCCTGCAGCGTGGCTGTGTGCCTTCTGGTACCGCCCCCTTCTGACGCGTATGTTTTGTTATGCCCTTGACGTAGCATAAGCTGCTTCCTTGATGTGCACTCTGACAAAGGAAGGTTCAGACTTGGAGATAGCTTTAACACATTTATTGAATTGTTAACTATTCTTCTACTTGGATTCGACTCTCCTGTTAATCCTGCTATAGCTACTCAGACTGACGAACCAGTCTGCTACAATCCACGTGGTGGGTGTGATGTGTTCAATTAAGCCTGTGTACTCACTAAGTGTTGCCACTGGAAAGAGGAAGATCATGTGTGCTGTGTCCTTATATATGGGTTGGTATAATGCCCTCCATTGGTAGTGTTACCTCTGTGTGTGTCTTTAATGCCCATTCATCATGTCCTATCTTACTGGCCTATTGGTTGAATGTCTGTGTGTCATGTCTCGGGTGCTCCCTCTAGTGTCTATCTAGTCTACATGTATTTACATTAACCCCTTGTGTATTTACAGTGTCCTAGTGTATATGCATTAGCCCCTTGTATATTTACAGTGATGCATATCACCATAGCGTCATCCGCCTTGTGTGTGGGCTGCCATCTTTAACTCCGCCTGACACGTGCGACTCATGGGGGCCATCATCTTCAACCCAGCCCGCCATGTGCAACTCATGGGGGCCGATATCTTGGCCACCATCTTCAATGCCGCCCGACACATGCGACCGACGGGGGCCGCCATCTTGGCCGCCATCTTGGGACCACCTCGCTACCACCGACCACGCCGGCTACCCGCAGCTCGGTGCTGTCACTCTCGACCAGTCACAGCCCAAGCACCTCAAGAACTCCATGATGACCATCCGGGTCAATGGGCACGAAACGCCCTGCCTGCTTGACTCCGGGAGCACAGAGAGCTTCATCCATCCGGACACGGTAGGGCACTGTTCCCTCCAGATTTCCCCTGCGTCCCAAACAATCTCCCTTGCTTCTGGTTCACATTCAGTGCAGATCCGGGGGTACTGTGTCGCGAACCTCTCGATACAGGGCGCCGAGTATGCCAATTTTAAACTCTATGTCCTCCCCCATCTCTGCGCTCCTCTCTTGTTAGGACTGGATTTCCATTGCAACCTCAGAAGCCTGACTTTGAAGTTCGGCCGACCCCTACCACCTCTCACCATATTTTTAAAATGTTTTTATTTTCTTTAGCACAGAACAGGCCCTTCGGCCCTCGATGTTGTGCCGAGCAATGACCACCCTACTCAAACCCACGTATCCACCCCATACCCGTAACCCAACAACCCCCCCCTTAACCTTACTTTTTTAGGACACTACGGGCAATTAAGCATGGCCAATCCACCTAACCCGCACATCTTTGGACTGTGGGAGGAAACCGGAGCACCCGGAGGAAACCCACGCACACACGGGGAGGACGTGCAGACTCCGCACAGACATTAACCCAGCCGGGAACCGAACCTGGGACCCTGGAGCTGTGAAGCATTTATGCTAACCACCATGCTACCGTGCTGCCCTCGCGACCCTTAAGGTCACCCCCTCCCTCGCTCTTCGCGAACCTCATCTCCGACTGTAAACCCGTCGCCACCAGGTGCAGGCGGTACAGTGCCCAGGACAGGACTTTTATCAAGTCGGAGGTCCAGTGGCTCTTGGGGGAGGGGATCATTGAGGCCAGTAATAGCCCCTGGAGAGCCCAAGTGGTGGTCGTCAGGACCGGGAAAAGAACCGGATGGTTGTAGACTACAGCCAGACCATAAACCGGTACACGCACCTCGATGCGTACCCCCTTCCCACATAGCAGATATTGTTAATCAGATTGCACACTACCGGGTTTTTTCCACGGTAAATCTGAAGTCCGCATACTACCAGCTTCCAATCCACCCGGAAGACCGCCACTACACTGCCTTTGAGGCAGACGGCCGCCTCATCCACTTCCTCAGGGTCCCCTTCAGCGTCACCAATGGGGTCTCAGTCTTCCAAAGAATGATGGACCGAATGGTTGACCAGTATGGGCTGCAGGCCACGTTCCCGTACTTGGATAATGTTACCATCTGCGGCCATGATCAGCAGGACTACGATGCTAACCTTCAGAAGTTCCTCCAAACCGCCCAAGCCCTCAATCTCACCTACAACAAGGAGAAATGTGTTTTCCGCACAACCCGACTAGCCATCCTCGGCTATGTCGTGGAAAATGGAGTCCTAGGGCCCGACCCCAACCGCATGCGCCCCTCCTGCAACTCCCCCTTCCCCATTGCCCCAAGGCCCTGAAAAGATGCCTGGGGTTCTTCTCATATTATGCCCAGCGGGTCCCCAACCATGCGGACAAAGCCCGCCCACTTATCAAAGCCACCATCTTTCCCCTGACGACTGAGGCCCGCCTGGCCTTCAGCCGCATCAAGGCAGACATTACCAAGGCCGCGATGCATGCGGTGGACAATTCCATCCCCTTCCAGGTGGAGAGCGACCTGTCAGATGTCGCCCTGGCCGCTACCCTTAACCAGGCAGGCAGGCCCGTGGCCTTCTTTTCCGTACCCGCAACGCCTCCAAGATTCAACACTCCTCTGTCAAAAAGGAAGCTCAAGCCATTGTGGAAGCTGTGCGGCATTGGAGGCACTGCCTGGCCGGTCGGAGGTTCACCCTCGTCACCGACCAATGGTCGGTAGCCTTTATGTTCAACAACACACAGCGGGGCAAGATCAAGAATGATAAGATCTTGAGGTGGAGAATTGAAATCTCCACCTATAATTACAATATCGTGTATCGTCCTGGGAAGCTCAATGAGCCCCCAGTTGCCCTGTCCCGCGGCACATGCGCCAGCGCGCAAGATGACTGACTTCGGGCCATCCACAATGACCTCTCTCACCCGGGGGTCACCCGTCTTCTCCACTTCATCAAGGCCCGCAACCTGCCCTACTCCACCGAGGAGGTCAGGGCCATGACCAGGGACTGTCAAGTCTGCGCGGAGTGCAAGCCGCACTTCTATCGGCCAGACAAGGCCCACCTGGTGAAGGCCTCCCGCCCCTTTGAGCGCCTCAGCGTCAATTTCAAAGCGCCCCTCCCCTCCACTGACCGCCATGTGTACTTTCTCAACGTCGTTGACGAGTACTCCCGTTTCCCCTTTGCCGTCCCATGTCCCGACATGACCGTGACTACTGTCATTAAGGCCCTGCACAGCATCTTCACCCTGTTCGGTTTCCCCACTTACGTCCACAGTGTCCAGGGCTCCTCTTTAATGAGCGATGAGCTACGTCAGTACCTGCCTGGTAAGAACATGCCTCGAGCAGGACTACCAGCTACAACCCCCGGGGAAACGAACAGGTGCAGAGGGAGCACGCGACGGCATGGAAGGCCGTCCATCTGGCCCAATGGTCTAGACATCTCTCAGTTTCCCGCTGGCAGGAGGGCCTCTCCGACGCGCTCCACTCCATTCGGTCGCTCCTCTGCACAGCCACGAACGAGACCCCTCACGACCGTCTATTTGTCTTCCGCAGGAAGTCCATCTCCGGGGTCTCGCTTCCATCCTGGCTGACAACACCGGGGCCTGTCCTCCTCCGGAAGCACGTGAGGAGCCTTGGTTGAGAGGGTCCAGCTCCTCCATGCCAACCCTCAGTATGCCTACGTGGCGCACCGCAACGGATGATAGGATACAGTCTCCCTCCGGGATCTGGCACCCGCCGGTTCCCCAGCAACCATCACCAATGCACCCCCCTACACCGACTATCACCACAAACCGAATCCCTCACAGCGGGCTACCAGTTGCCCCCCTGGGGATCCTGAACACCGCCCCCGCCCCTACACGGCCTACACTCCCCCTTCCCCCATCGCCGACACACCGTGATGAAGCTCCAGATGACACGTTCCCGGAGTCAATGAGTCCAACACCCATGCCCGTAGCGGCAGGCCCAACACCCATGCCTGCAGCAAAGCCAGAGCTGAGGCGATCACAGAGAATGATTAAGGCTCCGGACAGACTCGATATATGAGCCCACTTCACCCCTGCTGGACTTCAATTTTTAACAGGGGGTGAATGTGGTGAACGTATTGCTACTGCAATTCACCACTGTATTGTACTGTATTCTGTTGATGCCCCTGTGGGCTCCGCCTGTGGCTCCGCCCCCTCAGGGGTGGTATATAAATCTGCAGCCTGTAGGCGGCACTCAGTACAGAGCAGTCGCAGGCAGGTACAGATCTAGCGTATGAAAACCACTGTTCGCATCTACTAATTGTCTCGTGTGAATTGATGGTCGCATGACAACTATGATTAACTATCATTAATTACTGCCGATTCAGGAGCTGTTCAATGTGCAACTGTATTCTGTACTTGCTATCCAGCTTGTGTCTTTGTGCTGTCCAGGAGAATACATCCTGTCTCCCATGTGCATGTCTTCCAGTGGCTTACTCCTGCCGCCACGCCACCTGTAGTCGGATGCTAGAATGCATCCCATGTGGCCTTTCTTCCAGTGACCTACTCCTAATGCCACGCCACCTGTGGTTGGATGCTAGAATGCATCCCATGTGGCCTTTCTTCCAGTGACCTACTCCTGTCGCCATGCCACCTGTAGTCGGATGCTAGAATACTAATCTATACATACAGGCACTAATGTTTACATACGGTTTGGTTATTACATTATATACAGAGATGATAGTTCACATATCATTAGAAGGTGTCAGGCTTACTGGGTGCTTTTTAGAAGTGGCTTTGTACTAGTTATACTGTATCCAGTGCAAAGCCAAATAACAACACAAATCATCACCTAGTAGCAAATTGTGTCAGGAATTTGGATTGTCTGCCTGATGTTAAGGAGTGCATTTCCATGAAGCTCTGCCTCTGGAAGCGGGTTTTCAGCTGAAGACGCAATGTAACGGGAGTGGAGTTTCCATCCCTGTCCCAGATAGGTACTGTCTCCCACAAACACAGAACCGACCGTGCAGTTGATGCATTCCAACAGTTGCCTTTTGAGGAGTCCAGCATTTGAAAAGTTGGAATTTTAATGAATGGGGAATAAAATAGGAAAATAAAAACAACAGGCTAATTTAACTAATTCACGATCTCTGCCAGCAGGATAGATTTACACGTTTAAACCTTCGGAATTCTGCTCCCTCATGTTTGACTGCTAGAGCTGTGAACAATATGGGTTCGCAGTGTGGGACCTTACTGTTTGAAATGTCACTACTTTCCAGCAGTGTCTGTCCATTGAATGGCCATTACACGTTCAGTTTGATTAATTAACGTCCTAATGCACATTTTCATTGCTGCATATCTGCTTTCCTAATCTTTTTTTTCCTGGCTTACTCCTCGTGGCTGGCCTCGAACAGGTTTTGGAACAGGCCGGCGAACTGCCCCCAGGTGTCCAGGAAACCTTCCACTGACCCTCAGATGGCTTACATCTTCTCCAGGTGGAGAAATTCCGAGAGGTCAGGGAGCCAGTCTGCAGCTTTGGGTGGTGCTGCCAATCGCCAGTCGAGCAGGATTCTCCGGCGTGTGATTAGGGAAGTGAAAGCAAGGGCGTTGGCCCCCTTCCCCATTGTGTAACTCTGGCCGCTCCCATACCCCGAAGATTGCCACTATTGGGCATGGCTTCACCCTCACCCCCACAACCTTGGACATTGCGTCAGAGAAGGCTGTCCAGAACCCAGCAAGCTTGGGGCAAGCCCAAAACATGTGGGTGTGGTTGGCCAGGCCCCTCTGGCACCGTTCACATTTATTCTCACTTCCGGGAAGAACCTGCTCATTCGGGTTCTGGTCAGGTGCGCTCTGTGCACCACTTTGAGCTGCATTAGGCTTAGCCTTACGCAGGAGGAGGTGGAGTTTGCCCTGCTCAGTGCTTTGCTCCAGAGTCCCCATCCTACCTCTGTCCCCAGTTCGTCCTCCCATTTTTGTCTGGTCTTGTCCAGTGGAGACTGGGCTCTGTCCAGTAGCTGTCCATATATTTTCCCACATAGCACCCCCTTCTCGCTGCTGGTGCCTATCAAGTCCTCTAGTAGTGTGTTTTCTGGGGCCCCGGGTACCCTACTGTCTCTTTGAAAAGGAAGTGTTTTATTTGGAGGTGTCTCAATTCCTGTCCTTTTGTTAGTTTCCACTTCCTCGTCAGTTCGTCCAGTGTCTCTTACCTGAAACGATGCTGCCTCCATCCACCTTGTTGCTGGACAGTTGAGGAGTTCTCACAAGTGTCCTGTCTGATGACTTTACCTCCAGCAGCATTTCTAAATCAGATCATCTGGTCATTATCACAATGCTGTTTGTGGGAGCATATGCAATGCCCAAATTGATTGCTGCCTTCTGTGTTTTTTAATGAGGTTATAGAGCAGGGGTGGGCAAACTACAGCCCGTGGGCCGCATGCGGCCCGCCAAAGGTCTTTATGCGGCCCACCAAGTCATTAAAAAAATTTTTTTTAAATTTTTTGTTAAGGTTAATGGGGGGGGGGGGGGGGGGGGTGCTGTTGGGTTACTTACTGGTATAGGGTGGATACGTTGACTTGAGTAGGGTGATCATTGCTCGGCACAACGTCGAGGGCCGAAGGGCTTGTCTGTGCTGTACTGTTCTATGTTCTATATGAGGCGCCCAGAATCATAACCGGGTGAAGTAATTATTTTACTTAATATACTATGCGGCCCTTTAAAATTGTGAATTTCTGAATGTGGCCCTTGCACGGAAAAGTTTGCCCACCCCTGTTATAGAGGGTTTATGAGCAGAATGCTGTTGATGTGATGTATATGGACTTCTGTGGTAGTATGGCTAGAGAGATCATATTACCGGAGAACCAAGCTGCCATTGGTACAGCAGCCTCGCTGCCCATTGGCCCAGGCAAGTCATGTGCCTCTCTGCCAATTGGTTGTGGCTGGTCATGTGACTCCCCACCGATTGGCTGAGAGGTTGGTAGCTCCGCCTACAAGGCAGGGTATAAGAGCTCGTGTTGGCTGGCAGTCGGCCTTTCTCTGTACGACCACTGCCTGGCTCACATCTAGCGTATTAAAGCCTGTTGTTTGGAACTTCATTACGACTCGAGTCCAATTGATGGTGCATCAACTTCCAAAAGATGTTTGATAAAATGCAACATCACTGGCTTGTCAGCAAAGTTGAAGCCCGGGGAATGAAAAGGACAATGCTGGCTGACTAACAGGGAACAGAGAGGAATATTCAACAGTCGTTTTTTGGACTAGAGGAAGGTAAATCATGAGTTTCCCCAATGGCTGGTGTTATGACCACTGCTTTTCTTGATCTGTTAATGGCCTAAAGTCCGGAGTATAGGGCGCAATTCCAGAATTTACAGATTATTCTAAACATGGAAGTATTGTGAACTGCGAGGATCCAGTGGTAAACTTCAATGGGACATGGCAAGACAGGTGGAATGGGCTGATACGTTGCAGATGAAATTTACTAGAAAGAACAAAGAACAAAGAAAAGTACAGCACAGGAACAGGCCCTTCAGCCCTCCAAACCTGCACCAACCATGATGCCTGTCTAAACTAAAATATTCTACACTTCCGGGGTCCGTATCTCTCAATTCCCATCCTATTCATGTATTTGTCAATATGCCCCTTCAATGTTACTTTCGTCCCTGCTTCCACTGCCTCCTCCAGCAGCGAGTTCCAGGCACCCACTACCCTCTGTGTAAAAAAACTTACCTCGTACATCTCCTCTAAAAATTGCCCCTCGCACCTTAAACCTATATCCCTAGTAATTGACCCCTCTACCCTGGGAAAAAGTCTCTGACTATCCACTCTCTCTATGCCCCTCATTCCAGAGCTGGCACAGGGCGGGCATCAGGCAACTGAGGGACATGTTCATAGAGGGGAGGTTTGCGAGCCTGGGAGAGCTGGAGGAGAAATTTGAGCTCCCCCCGGGGAACACGTTTAGATACCTGCAGGTGAAGGCATTTGCCAGACGACAGGTGGAAGGATTTCCCTTGCTTCCCGATAGAGGGGTGAGTGATAGGGTGCTGTCAGGGGTCTGGGTCGGAGAAGGGAAGGTCTCGGACATCTACAAAATAATGCAGGAGGTGGAGGAGGTATCGATAGAGGAGCTGAAAGACAAGTGGGAAGCGGAGCTGGGAGAGCAGATAGAAGATCGGACATGGGCGGATGCCTTAGAGAGGGTCAATTCGTCGTCGTCGTGCGCAAGGTTGGGCCTCATCCAATTTAAGGTGCTGCACAGAGCCCATATGACGGGGACTAGGATGAGTCGGTTCTTCGGGGGTGAGGACAGGTGTGTTAGGTGTTCGGGAAGCCCTGCGAACCATGTACATATGTTCTGGATGTGCCCGGCACTGGAAGAGTTCTGGGAGGGGGTGGCGGGGACGGTATCGAGAGTGGTGGGAACCAGGGTCAAACCAGGGTGGGGGCTAGCGATTTTTGGGGTTGGGGTGGAGCCAGGAGTACAGGAGGCAGGGGAGGCCGGAATATTGGCCTTTGCGTCCTTGGTAGCTCGGAGAAGGATCTTGATTCAGTGGAGGGACACAAGGCCACCAAGTGTTAACACCTGGTTAAACGACATGGCAAGCTTCATCCAATTGGAAAGAATCAAATTCGCCCTGAGAGGGTCGGTACAGGGGTTCTTCCGGCGGTGGCAGCCCTTCCTTGACTTTCTGGATCAGAGATAGGAACTGGAGGCCGAAACAGCAGCAACCCGGGGAGAAAGGGGGGGGGGGGGGAGGGAGGGGGGGGGGATAGCAACGAAGGGAGCACGTCAGCGGGGGGTCGCGGGCAATGACTGCCTGAGGCCATCGGCAGAAAGGGAAAAACGGTTTGGTTGCTAGACTGGTAGCGCGGGGGGGGGGGGGGGGGGGGTGGGGGGAGGGTGGGGGGGTGCGCGCGGGGGAGGGCGTGGGGAGGATTTTCCAGGGGGGATTTGTTGTGTTATAATTTAAAATGTAGTAGGGGTAAATGTTTGTATCGAAAAATTTCAATAAAAATTATTTTAAAAAAATAAATAAATAATTTTGTAGACCTCTATCAGTTCCAGTGAGAACAAACCAAGTTTATTCAACCTCTCCTCCATACCAATGCCCTCCATACCAGGCAACATCTTGGTAAATCTCTTCTACACCCTCTCTAAAGCCTCTACATCCTTCTGGTAGTGTGACGGCCAGAATTGAACACTATACTCCAAGTGTGGCCTAACTAAGGTTCTATACAGCTGCAACATGACTTGCCAATTCTTATACTCAATGCCCCGGCCAATGAAGGCAACCATGCACGGTAGCATTGTGGATAGCACAAATGCTTCACAGCTCCAGGGTCCCAGGTTCGATTCCGGCTTGGGTCACTGTCTGTGCGGAGTCTGCATATCCTCCCCGTGTGTGCGTGGGTTTTCTCCGGGTGCTCCGGTTTCCTCCCACAGTCCAAAGATGTGCAGGTTAGGTGGATTGGCCATGATCAATTGCCCTTAGCGTCCAAAATTGCCCTTAGTGCTGGGTGGGGTTACTGGGTTATGGGGATAGGGTGGAGGTGTTGACCTTGGGTAGGGTGCTCTTTCCAAGAGCCGGTGCAGACTCAATGGGCCGAATGGCCTCCTTCTGCACTGTAAATTCTATGAAATTCTATGCCGTATGCCTCTTGACTACCTTCTCCACCTGTGTTGCCCCTTTCAGTGACATGTGGACTTGTACACCAAGATCTCTCTGACTGTCAATATTCTTGAAGGTTCTACCATTCACTGTATATTCCCTACTTGCATTAGACCTTCCAAAATGCATTACCTCACATTTGTCCGCATTAAATTCCATCTGCCATCTCGCCGTCCAAGTCTCCAAACGATCTAAATCCTGCTGTATTCTCTGACAGTTCTCATCGCTATCTGCAATTCCACCAACCTTTGTGTCATCCGCAAACTAACTAATCAGACCAGTTACATTTTCCTCCAAATCATTTATATATACTACAAACAGCAAAGGTCCAGGCACTCATCCCTGCGGAACACCACTAGTCACAGCCCTCCAATCAAAAAAGCACCCTTCCATTGCTACTCTCTGCCTTCTATGACCCGGCCAATTCTATATCTATCTTGCCAGCTCACCTCTGATCCCATGTGACTTCACCTTTTGTACCAGTCTGCCATGAGGGACCTTGTCAAAGGACTTACTGAAGTCCATATAGACAACATC
Source organism: Scyliorhinus canicula (assembly GCF_902713615.1). Lineage (NCBI taxonomy): Eukaryota > Metazoa > Chordata > Chondrichthyes > Carcharhiniformes > Scyliorhinidae > Scyliorhinus > Scyliorhinus canicula. The sequence goes on along the minus strand of NC_052163.1, from coordinate 96,027,527 downwards.
CACTGCCCTACCTGCATCAATCATCTTTATGACCTCCTCGAAAAACTCTATCAAGTTAGTGAGACACGACCTCCCCTTCACAAAACTGTGCTGCCTCTCGCTAATACGACCACTTGCTTCCAAATGAGAGTAGATCCTGTCTCGAAGAATTCTCTCCAGTAATTTCCATACCACTGACGCAAGGCTTACCGGCATGTAGTTCCCTGGATTATCCTTGCTACCTTTCTTAAACAAAGGAACAACATTGGCTATTCTCCAGTGCGCCGGGACATCACCTGAAGATAGTGAGGATCCAAAGATATGTGAATTGATTCATGTTGGTAGGAAGAATGAAGAGAGTCAATGTGAAATAAGAAATACAATTCTAAGGGGTTGCAGGAGCAGAAGGCCCTGGGTGTATATGTCCACAAATTATTAACGACAGCAGGACATGTTGATAAAGTGTTTAATAATGCATCTGGGATCTTGGCTTTATAGATAGGGATATAGAAGTTGTGAACTTTTATAAAACATTGGCTTGGCCTTAACTAGAGTATTGTGTCTAATTCTGGTAGGAATTATGAATTTAGGAAGTTTGTGAAGGCATTGGCGAGGGTGCAGAAAAGATGAACAGAATGGTCTCAGTTATGAGTAACTTCAGTTATGTGGATTGATTGGAGAAATTGGAGCTGTTCTCCTGGGACAATATTAAGAAGAGATTTGATAGACAGGGGCTTGCAGAGAATAGACAGGGAGAAATTCTTCCCATTGGTGGAAAGTATTGTATTATGGTGTCACCGCTGAGCCCAATGTAGCATTATGGGTTAATCTGTTAAGTCTCAACGAAGAGATCTTGAGACTTACATGTTTATTTATTTATTTAATAAATTTAGAGTGCCCAATTCTTTTTTTTTTCCAATTAAGGGCCAATTTAGCGTGGCCAATCCACCTACCCTGCACATCTTTGAGTCGTGGAGGTGAAACCCAAGCAGACATGGGGAGAATGTACAAACTTTACATGGACAGTGACTCGAGGCTGGGATCAAACCTGGGTCCTCAGTGCTGTGAAGCAGCAGTGCTAACCACTGCGCCACCGTGCCGCCCTAGACTTATCTGTTTAAACATGAACTGTTTATTGTTAATCTCGAACTATTTATTGATTCCAGTTCAAGAATCATAGAATCATAGAATTTACAGTGTAGAGGTCAAATCCTGCACGGTGCTGCTTCTCCATGCAAGCAGCTTCTGGAATGTTCTCGCTGAGTCCCTTACCGTCTGACTTGATACATCATGCGATGGGCGATGTGATTCTTCAGTCCAACCTTAACCCTTACTCAGCCAAGCATGTTTTCATTACAATGACATGCAAGCACATAACACAACAGAAGGGCCGAGAACCGTGGCCACTAATTTAGGGAAAAGAAGCAATGGTGACGTGAGGGAACATTTTTTAACAAAGCAAATGTTACTGGAATGTACTGCCTGAGAGTGTGTTAGATGTAAATTCAGTCATGCTCTTCAAAGGAGAGCTGGATAATTTCCAGAAAAAAGGAGAATTACAGGCTGCAGCGTAAAAATGTAGGAGTGGGACGAGGTGAATTGCTTTTGCAGAGAGCTGGCATGGAAACTGCAGACCAAATGGCCTCCTTCTGTCATGTAATACTTCTGTGAGTTAATTAAATGTGATTAGAATACACATCCTGGAAATGACAGGAACATGCAGCCAAATGAAGATTAGGAATTTTGAGAGGTTTCCCACTTGGAAATATGAATTCATGAAATCAGCAATTCCACCACCAAATCATCCCATACCGCCACCAAATCAAGACAACAGAATAGCCTCCAAACAAAGCAGGTAAAATCTCTTATAAGTCAGCAGGCTCAGGAGGAACAAATGAAGAGGGCACAGAGTAGAACACATACCTCCACCATGCTGTGTTAACCAATTGTTGTTATAGTGATGCAAATCATTCCTGAGGCTTTTCCATGCCTGGTTGATGCTCTGTAACTATAAAGGTGAAAAATTATTTTTATGAAGAGCTTCCATCTCACTCAGGAGGCTTCAGGCCAATGCACATCCAAGAACCTGTTCTGAAAATCCTGCTCACATTTGACAGCTGTGACAAATTGTACCATAGCAGCTGCAACAATCCACATCAGTCTAAAAAAAAACAACATTCTGAAGGAAAAAAATCAATTTGCACGCTCTCCCATGTCAATGACCCAATTTTGGAAGCTGAGGTAATTTATAGAAAACAAGCAAAGGAAAGTACATGGAGCATATTAAAGTATGCGATGAGCAGAAATTTCCTCAAATTAAATACTGGGAAGGGTGATGCTGTTGTTTCAGTCCCTGCTTCAAACTCTGTTCCCTAGCTGTGAACTCCATCCCTCTCTCTAGCAACAGTCTGTGATCAAGCCAGTCTGTTCACAACCTTGATCCTGAGATGGGATTCTGACCTCATATCATGCCATCGTTGCCTATTTTCACTTCTGTAACATTGCTCAACTTCACCTGTCTCAGCCCATCGACTGCTGAAACTTTAATTCGCGACTTTGTTATCTTTAGACTTGACGATTCCAACACACTCCTGACTGGCCTCCCACATTCTGCCCTCCGTAGACTTGAGGTCATCCACACCTCTCTGCTGCTTGCTTCGCAGCAAAGGGCTTTTCCCGATCACCCCTGTGCTCTCTGAACTGCATTGGTTCCCGGTCAAGCAACAACTTGTTTTTGAAGTTCTCATCCTTGTTTTCAAATCCCCCCATTGCCTTACCCTCCCTATCTCTGTAATCTCCTCCAGCTCCACAACCCTTTGAGATATCAGAGCTCTTTTGATGCTGGCCTCTTGAGCATCCCAAAATGCAATTACTTAAAAATAAAATGTATTTATTACCAACATGTATCAAAACAGGTTACAGCGAATAAACACCCCGGGAAACATACTTCCCAACAATCAACTATACAGTCTGTACAGATTTTTCCCCTTTTTCATCCCCCCTCCCCGCGATGAACAGCTCCTCAAACACAGTCACAAACATCCCCCACCTTTCCTCAAACCCCCCTGAAGAGCCCCTTAACTCATCCTTTAACTTCTCTAATTGCAGGACGTTGTACAGGTCACCCAACCAAGCCTCTACCTCTGGTGGCGATGCCGACCGCCACTCCAGCAAAATTCACCACCGTGCAATCAGAGAGACGAAGGCCAAGACATCGGCCTTCCTCCTCTCCATGAGGTCTGGCTTCTCTGAAACTCCAAATATCGCCACCAAAGGGTCAGAGTCCACCTCCTCCTCCACTATCCTGGCTAAGAGCGCGAACACTCCCGCCCAGAATCTTCCCAATTTTTCGCAACCCCAAAACATGTGCGCATGATTCACTGGCCCCCGTCCACACCTCTCACACTCATCTGCTACCCTCTGAAAGAACCCACTCATTCTTGCCCGAGTCATATGCACCCTGTGCACCACCAAAATGCCATTACTTCACCATTGATGACTGTGCCTTCAGTTGCCTGGGACCCATCCCTGGAATACCCTTCCTACCCCTCTCTGCCTCATTACCTCACTTTCTTCCTTTCTCTTTAACCAAACGTTTGGTCATAGGACCTAATACCTCCTTGTCTAATTTGGTGTCATACTTTGTTTTATAATGCTCCAGCAATGCCCCCTGGGGCACCTCATTGCATTAAAGCTGTTGTATAAATAAACATAAGTTGCTGTTTTTTGGGAGTGGGCATAATTTTTAAAAATTTTATTCAACTTTATGATACTTGTTGTTCAGCTTCACCATCCATCTCAAGGTTTCCGCTTTGCAACAGTGCGAGAGAGCAGTGCGGAGGACTACATGAAGAAGGGCTTTCCTGAGATGCATGAATACACAAGAAGGTTCAATGTTCCAACTACCCTGGATGGAGTGGCACATCTGAAGTAAGCAACCTGACGTTACAATTACGGCTTAACATTGTATCAATATTGGCACCGCATTTGCCTGCATTGGCAAATACAGGTAGTTCCCTGATTGTTCAAGTAACTGACAGAACTTGATAACAAATGGTAGCTGGACCATTTACCGTGAGGAGGCACGGTAGCACAGTGGTTGGCACAGTTGCTTCACAGCTCCAGGGTCCCAGGTTCGATTCCCGGCTTGGGTCACTGTCTGTGCGGAGTCTGCACTTTCTCCCCGTGTCTGCCTGGGTTTCCTCCGGGTGCTCCGGTTTCCTCCCACAGTCCAAAGATGTGCCGGTTAGGTAGATTGGCCAGGCTAAATTGCCCTTAGTGTCCAAAAAGGTTAGGTGGGGTTACTGGGTTACGGGGTAGGGTGGAGGTATGGGCTTAGGTAGGGTGCTCTTTCAGAGGGCCTGTGCAGACTCGATGGGCCGAATGGCCTCCTTCTGCACTGTAAATTCTATGAAATTCTATGGACAATGCTTTGGGTCGGAGATAGACCCCGGAGAGGAGGCTGAGCAAATATATTGGCCGGAATTCTTCTCAGTTCGCGCCCTCGGCTGGGATTCGGTGGTCCCGTTGCAGTGAATGGAGTTTTGGCTGAGCGCCAAATTCTCTGTTCTTGCTGGCAGTGGGGGCAGGGTGAACTCAGACCGGAGAATCCCGGCCAATATTCTCACAATAGCTGCAGTCAGAGAAATTGTGAGACATGTGGCAACAGACTGGAGCAACTTCTATGATAAATAAAAAATTATTTCCAGTCCAATTAAAACTGCAATGTAAATATTTCCTCAAGGGATTCTAATTGTTATGGACAGGGGAGAGATAGCAGCAGGATGGGTCCTGCTTTTTTCACCTCTTAACTGACTGAAGACAGGTGTGTTTCTAAATGTGTTTTAAACCCCTGAGTGCTGTAACTCTCAAGAACAGACAAATGACAAGTTTCCTCGTAAGTTTAAAAAATGGTTAAACGTTAATTATTCAACATCCAAAATGTGTTTGCAATCACACCAACTCACACACACTCAAGAAAATATGATGATTACAAAAGTAGTAGCATGCACTTATATCCAAAGATTCACTGTCATACTTGCTTCTCCCAAGGTGAAGTCTTAAAACATTGCAGGCCTGTGATTTATTTTCAGTTCGTTGAAGAAATCTGTCCAATTAAAGAAAATGGATATGCAGTTGTTCAATGCTTGCAATAGCAATCTTACATCACTCAGTTGAGGTCCAATAACATAAACCTGGTTTGGTCCTTCACATATAAGTAAAAGCTAGCCTGAATTCAGTGCCTGCTCATGGATATTAGGCATCCTGGGCGGGATTCTCTGATCCTGAGGCTAAGTGTTGAAGCCATCGTAAACGCCATCGCATTTTGCGGCGGCATCAACAGGCCCCCAGGAGCAGCGGTCCTGAGCCCTACAGGGGGCCAACACACCACTGAGCGACTCACGCAGCTCCAGCTGCCGATCGTGGCGTTAAACGGACGCCACGGGTCTGCACACTGCGATCGGTGCGAACTCGCGCATGCGCACTAGCTTCCTTCTCCACCGACCGCGGGCCAGGCAACGGTGAAAGCCCCTCCCCCCGGGGTCGAATCCCCACCAGGCTGCCCCCCGCAGGGTGGACGCCAAGGTCATGCCGGGTAAGGCCACATGTGAACGGCCCCGACGGGACTCGGGCTATCTTGGCGGCCACTCGGCCCATCCTGGACGGAGAATCGCCGGGAGGGCAGCGTAGAGTGGCACCCGACCGGTGCCACACCGACCATGCCAGCGCCAATGGCACCGATTCTCCGGTGACCAGAGAATCGGCAGACCGGCATCAGGGCAACGTCTCATGAATTACGCCCGGCCCGGCGATTCTCCGACAACCCACCGCCAGCGATGCCTACCTGCGCGACCTGAAAGCTCCAGCATGAGAATGTAACTTCCAGGCTGTGACAGCCTCCCAGCACATGGAACTTGCCGTCCGAGATGTGTATGTTGCAGGGGTCCGGCCCAATTATGTGCGCCAGCGTCTCCTCGAAAAAGGGGCCCAGAACCTGGTGGACACGGTAACGCTAGTGACCTCGTTACAGGTCGCTTTTCAAAGCCTAAACTCGTTCCCAGCCGACAACACGACCCCATCGTGGACTCCCGACCAGAGACTACCCCAGGCCTGCACCGTGCAGCCACCAGCCCACCACGGAGGGCTATCGTGCCACTTTTGCGGCCAGCCCCAACACCCACGGCAGCACTGCCCGGCCCGGAACGTGACCTGCAGCAGCTGTGGGCAGAAAGGACACTTTGCGAAGGTATGCCTGGCTAAAGCTAAAAACTCCAACTCGAACGCTAACCAGAACAATCGCCCCTCCAACTCACAGGACCGCAGACCCCGCAATGTGGCAGCATGTCTGCCGACTCCGCCTCCGCACGACATGTACGACTCATGGGGGCCGCCACCTTGGCAATCCTCCCCCACGCGGCCGGCCATGTGTGATTCATGGGGACCGCCATCTTGGATGCCATCTTCCTTGCCGCCCGCCACGTGCGATCAACGGGGGCCGCCATCTTGGCCATCACCCGAGAGACCACTCGACGACTACGGTCTCTGCGAACAGTCATCACGGGGCTGCTCCAGCACCGCTGACCACGCCACCGACTACCCGCAGCTCAGCGCAGTCACTTTGGACCAGTCGCGGCCTAAGCACCTCAGAAGCTCCATGATGTCCATTCAAGTCAACGGATACAAGATACCATGCCTCTTCGACTCCGGGAGCACCTAGAGCTTCGTTCACCCAGACCTGGTAAGACGCTGCTCGCTGCCCGATATTTCCAACTATCTCCCTCGCCTCTGGGTCGCACTCTGTCCAGATACAAGGGCGCACTATTACAAAACTAACGATACAGGGTGCCAACTACTCCAACTTCCAATTGTATGTACTCCCAGACCTCTGCGCCCCTCTCCTACTCGGACTCGATTTCCAGTGTAACCTCAGGAGCCTAACACTCAGCTTCGGCGGACCCCTTCCCCCTCTCACTATATGCAGTATAGCAACACTAAAAATCGACACCCCTCCACTCGTCGCTAATCGCACCGCTAACTGCAAACCAGTGGCCACTCGCAGCAGGAGGTATAGCCTGCAGGACAGAGTATTTATTAGAGCCGAAGTCCAGCGGCTCCTACGTGAGGGCATCATAGAGACCAGTAATAGCCCCTGGAGAGCTCAGGTGGTGGTCGTCAAGACCGGAGAAAAGTTCCGGATGGTGGTTGATTACAGCCAGACCATTAACCGGTTCACGCACCTCGATGCGTACCCTCGCCCCGTATTGCAGACATGGTAAATCAGATCGCCCAGTACCACATCTTCTCCACGGTGGATCTGAAGTCTGTATACCACCAGCTCCCAATCCGCCCGGAGGACTGCCACTACACGGTGTTCGAGGCAGATGGCCACCTTTTCCATTTCCTCCGGGTTCCCTTTGGCGTCACGAATGGGGTCTCGGTGTTCCAACGAGCAATGGACCGAATGCTGGACCAGTACGGGCTGCGGGCCACGTTTCCGTACTTGGATAACGTCACCATCTGCGGCCATGACCAGCAGGACCATGACGCCAACCTCCACCGATTTCTCCAAACCGCCCAAAAACTCAACCTCACATACAACAAGGAGAAATGCGTTTTCTGCACAACCAGGCTAGCCATCCTCAGCTACGTCATGGAAAACGGGGTCCTAGGACCCGACCCTGACTGTATGCAACTCACTCTTACAACTCATTCTCCCCCACTGTTCCAAGGCCCTCCAGAGGTGCCTCGGATTTTTCTCCTACTATGCCCAGTGGGTCCCCCAGTATGCGGACAAAGCCCGCCCACTATTTAAGACTACACTCTTCCCACTGTCAGCCGAGGCCCGCCAGGCCTTCAACTGCATTAAGGAGGACATCGCCAAAGCAGCCATGCGGGCGGTGGATGAATCCGTCCCATTTAAGGTGGAGAGCGACGCCTCAGAGGTCGCTCGCGCTGCCACTCTGAACCAGGCAGGCAGGCCAGTAGTGTTCTTTTCCCGAACCCTCTCCGCTTCGGAACTTCGACACTCCTCAGTCGAAATGGAAGCCCAAGCCATTGTGGAAGCCATACGGCACTGGAGGCACTACCTCGCAGGTAGGAGGTTTACCCTCATCACCGACCAGAGATCGGTTGCCTTTATGTTCGATAACTCGCAATGGGGCAAAATTAAAAATGACAATCTTGAGGTGGGGGATCGAACTCTCCACCTATAATTATGATATCGTATACCGTCCGGGGAAGCTCAAAGAGCCCCCAGATGCCTTGTCCCGCGGCACATGCGCCAGCATGCAAGACGACCGACTACAGGCGATCCACAATGACCTCTGCCACCCGGGGGTTACCCGGCTCGCCCACTACATCAAGGCCCGCAATCTGCCTTTCTCCACCGAGGAGGTTAAAGCCGTCACCAGGAATTGCCCGATCTGCATGGAGTGTAAACCACACTTCTATAGACCAGACAAGGCCCACCTAGTAAAGGCATCCCGGGCCTTTGAACGACTGAGTATTGATTTCAAAGGGCCCCTCCCCTCGACCAACCGTAATATTTATTTTCTTAACATCGTAGATGAATTCTCTCGCTTCCCATTTGCCATCCCGTGCCCCGATATGACCTCCCATACAGTCATCAGAGCCCTGCACAGTGTCTTCACCCTGTTCAGTTTCCCCAGCTACGTCCACAGTGACAGGGGCACATCCTTCATGAGCGACGAGCTGCGTCAGTACCTGCTCGACAAGGGCATCGCCTCGAGCAGGACTACCAGCTATAACCCCAGGGGGAACGGCAGGTGGAGAGGGAGGACGTGACAGGTCTGGAAGACCGTCCTACTGACCCTACGGTCCAGGAATCTCTCGACCACCCACTGGCAGGAGGTCCTCCTCGACGCGCTCCATGCAATTAGGTCCCTCCTGTGCATGGCCACAAATCAGACTCCTCACGAGCGATTATTTGTTTTCTCTAGGGGCACTACCACGGAGGCCTCGCTTCCATCCTGGTTGAGGACACCGGGCCCTGTCCTCCTTCAGAAACACGTCCGGGCACATAAAACAGACCCCCTGGTAGAAAGGGTCCTGCTCCTGCACTCAAACCCCCACTACACGTTTGTCGAGCACCCCGACGGCCGACAGGACACCGTTTCCCTCCGGGACCTGGCACCTGCAGGATCTACCACTACTACTACCACTACCGCCGAGGTACCCCTCACACTACACCCCACCCGATCCCCCACGACCTGTGCCCCGGCACCAACAGGTTTCCTGCGCCCCCTTTCACCCATCACACCAGTCAGGAACGAAGCTCTGGAAGGACCACCCCTGGAGTCCACCCTCGGATTCACACCGAGCATCTGCACACAGCCATCCGAAGGGCTGCAACTCCGGTGCTCCGTTGGTCCCAACAAACGATTCGAGCACCGGACCGACTAAACTTATAGACCCGTCACCCCCGCCGGACTTGATTTTTTAACAGGGGGTGAATGTGGTGAATGTATAATATTAATTCACACTGTATATCACTGTGTCCCTGTGGGCTCCATCTGTGAACTGTTGCACGGCTCTGCCCGCAGGGGGAAATGAGGAGCATGTACAGGGCTCCGCCCATGGCTCCGCCCATGGCTCCACCCACATCCAGAAGTATAAAGTACTGCGGTCTTGCGAGCCTGCCTTCAGTTCAGCTAGTCGTAGGCAGGCTCAGTTGTAAGTCGATTAAAGCCACCGTTTACTTCTACTCATGTCTTTGAGTGAATTGATGGTCGCATCAATGCCGTGAGGCAGCAGGGCTCACCACCGTGGCCACCGACTCACAACTGGGGCGGGTTCTCCACGCCGGAATCGCGCCCACCGCGGGGATGGAGAATAGCCGTTCACGCTGGAAATCTGGCACGACGGCGCTTCTGCGATTCTCTGTGGACCCGCCAGGCCCGCGCGTGCGGTCGACACGGCGCCGGGCCGAGTGCTGTTGGAACAGGCCCCATCGGCGATTCTCCGCGTTCGACTGGCCGAATTCCTGCCGCCGTGGTTTACATATGGTACCGCCCGGCGGGAGCTGGGACCTGCGGCCGCAGTGGCAGTCCTAGTGGGGAGCTGGGGGTATCTGACTCTGGGGGGGGGCCTTCAGCAGTGGCCAGGCCCGTGATCGGGGGCCACTGATCAGTGGGACACGCCCATTGGGAGGGACCTACCTTCCTCTGCGCGGGCCCGCTGTGTGGCTCTGCCATGTAGGCGTCGCCCTCACCGAAGTGGGCTGCTGCGCGCATGCGCGAACCTACTTGCGGCCACCGTGCGCATGCACGGCTGCGCGGTCTGGCTAGCAGGGCCCCGCCGGCAGCCAGAGCTGCGGGACACACGCTGGGGCTCTGCAAGCCCCCTGGAAAACGGAGAATCACCCGGACCTTCGAGGAAAAAGTCCGGAGTGATTCTTGCCCGTTTTCCGGCGGGCGTTGGGACTTAGTCCCCAGAAGGGAGAATCCCACCCCCAGTCTCTGATGATTTGACCATGTTAAACAAAAGGGTCCAGGTTTCATCCCTTCCAATATTATCATGATAGAACATGTTTTTTTCACATTCGTTCCTTGGGATTGGGCACTGCTGCCAAAATGCCTGCAATTCTGTTGTTAATCAGTTTTTAAAAATATTTGAGGAAGGGCAGTCACAGGAAAGACCTGTTACATTTTAATGACCTCTCAATAAGATGTACTGAAAATTCATTTGCATTTTAATGACTTCTCCAGACATGAAGATTTGCCCTAGGGCCTTGTGTAGTTCCATGTATATGGACAGGAAAGAAAAAGATCACCTAACCTCTCGACTCCAATTTGTTTTAAAAATAGAGTATCCATTCTCCATCAATCTATGAGTCCATGTTGTGTGAGTGTGATAAAATGCTCTTATTTACATGTTACGTTTATGACATGTTCCTATAGCATAGCTTCCTGATTGGACTGCCAATGCTGAACCATCATTCTGTATTTCATCGGCCTGGATTCTGCTTTGAGAATAACGGTGAAGCTAATAGCGAGCGCTCGCTGTTCTTTATGGAGTAAATGGAACAGCATTGCCGGAGTATGCACATGTGAAGTTAAACACAGAAATGTGGTACGGGTTACCTTTCTTCTTCCACAGACTGTGTAGTAATAGTACTGCACCAATCGACTCAGCCGGCAATCAATGTAACGGCATGCTGTGTTCTACCTACCCACCGGTTACCCACAAAACATGATAGAAACATTTTAGGGCTGGTTCTTTCCGGTGTCAGTGAAATTTTAACAGTGCGATATGTCATAATTATTCTAAAGAACCTCCCTGGGCCTGAAAGTATAATTTTACCAGTCTGAGGTTTGACTACTTGAGAATTCAGTTATTGTTGGAAATCTTTAAACATTGTCTTTTCTTCGCCTGATTTGTTTGTTCTTTCTTAACTTTTTTCTTCCTTCCCCAATCTTTTGTAAAAATGTTTTTATTCTCCACTTTCACATTTTCCTTCAAAATTTACACCCCTCCCACAGACAGTAAACGGTAACTGATGGAACCATCAATTCAGCGAACACGTGTAGTTGGATCTGAACAGAGGCTTTAATACACTTACAATAGAGCCAGCCTATTCGTCGTTGAACTTCAGGTGAAATGGCAGGCTGGCTCTAAGGCACTGATCTTTATACATCGGTCCCAGGGGGAGGAGTCCTGGGCGGAGACAAGGGAGGAGCCCAGTACAAACTCTTGAGTACTCCCCCTGGTGGTCGGATAGTGCAACTGCACTTACAATGGGTAGATAACGAACATATATACATGGAGTGATATTGGCAACTATATATAGTGTGAATCACATTCACCACAGTAACAAATACAAAATCAATCCCCTTAGCAATAACAACGATCCCATCCTCCCACCACACCAAACAACGGCCCACCTATCAATATATGCATCCAATAAAACAAACCTTCCCACGGTGGAAACAAAAGACAAAGGAGAAAAAGAAAAAGGAGTCCGGGACCGCGCTTGGTCACCATAGAGTCCACTCCCCACCCACCCCCCCAACACTCAACACCATCCAACCTCTGAAAGAGTACCGTACATGATACCCAAGAGTTGTAAACAGCCCCCCTCCTCTCCAACTCCTCCCGTCCACTACCTCTTGTAAAAACTCCCCCCCCCCAACCTCGGTTCCTTCCCCCCAACTTTCCACCCCGGCTAGACCACTCGGACCCTGTTCCGCCAGGCTCTGATGGCCGCAGCCCCTCCCCCCCACCTCACTCCCGTTCACTGGCCGGCTTAAACCGGCCAGCGTGGAGCCCCCCGCCCAGGGTCCCTTTCCCCCTTGCCCGGCCCTAGGAAAGCCCAGAAATCCCCTTTTAGCACACACACCCCGCATATCCACCTAACCCCCAAAGAGCCCTCACTTCGAGTGAAAGTCCCATCACTTCCCTTGTCCAACTATATACAACATTGGCTCCTTTAGCCCATACACCCGCACACAGTGAAACAAAAAAGAAGAAAATACAGTCATGAGGTTACATCGGCACATGGCCATTTCTCAATTTCTCAGTTCTGCCACAGTCCCTCTGCCTTTGCAAACTCCTCCGCTGCTTCCGCCGTTCCAAAATAAGAGTCCTTGAGCTTGTAAGTCATTCTCAGCTTCGCTGGATATACAATGCCGCACTGCACCTTACTAATGTACAGTGCCCTCTTCACCCGGCTGAAAGCAGCCCGCCTCCTCGCCAGCTCCACCGTAAAGTCCTGGTATACACGTATACCAGCTCCAGCCCACTGCACCACCCACTTCTGCTTGGCCCAGCACAGGACCTTCTCCTTCACACTGTACCTACGGAAGCACAGAGTCACTACCCTTGGCGGCTCACTCGCCTTTGGTACAGGCCTCCACGACCAATGAGCCTGATCCAGTTCATACCGGGAGGGATCCTCCCCCTCCCCCAATAGTTTCGCCAGCATCGCGGCAAAATACTCAGTCAGCCTCGGCCCTTCAACTCCTTCAGGCAGCCCCACAATCCACAAATTTTGTCACCTGGATCTGTTTTCCAGGTCTTCCATTTTTTCTCGCAGATCCTTGTTAATCTCCATCACCTTCCGCATCTCCTTCCCCATCGAGGTAAGTTGATCACCGTGCTGCAATAATGTCTCCTCCACTTCCCTCAGCGCCTCCCCTTGTTCCCGCACCTCCGCCACTGTGCTCGCCACCGCCATCATCACCGGGGAAATCGCCTCCTCCACTAGCGCACTCAAAACCTCCCTCATCTCCTTCCTCATTGTCTCCATGTATTTTGTAAACTGCCTTTCGAATTCCGCAGACAACACCTTAGTTATTTCTTCAGCCATAAGCAATGCGGCCTCCCCTGGTGCTCCAGCCTCCATTTTCCTTGGTGATCCCGCGGTGACCTTTCCACTCCCTGACGGACCTTCAGTTGTTTTTTTTTAACGGCTGTTTTTTTGCTCACCCTCGACATTTTCCTTTACTGTGCCTTCACTATGCCTCCTCTGCGCCTTCTCCCTGCTTTTGCCGCCTCCGTGGACCCTGGGATCAGGCTTAAAGCCCAGAAAATGCCATTCCTGAACAGGAGCCCTCCATTGCGCGGCTGCCTCCCGCCCGCCGACACCGGAAGTCCTTTCTTCCCCAATCTTAATTAGCTTCCAATACCTGACTTAAATCTACATTGTGCTTCCTGGTTTAGATGCTGTGTGTGAGGATTCTTCAATCTGATCGATTGAAGAACCACCCTTTTGTTTGGCCCCTTTACAGATGCCCCAGATCCCCTGTAGACGGTGCTGTGTTAGATTAAGCATCCGATAACAGAAAGTCTCAAAAGCCTTTTGGGCAGCTGCCCGAAATGAAAAGTGAGTGCTGTCCCTTTACTGCTGATCGTAAAATACGGGCCATAATTGTTTTCCTTCACGAATCACACAAAATGTTTTCTGAAAAGTCTGCCAATTTCTCCCATCACTGTAACTGATATTTCTATTATCAAAAACAAAGTCTTAAGCAAAATATTAAAATTCCATTTAAAAAGTTTGCCTTTCACAATGTGAGTAATATTATCCACTGAATTAAAGTATTTAATTGTTCCTTGGATGCCAACTTTGGACTTTGTTGCCTTGAGCTGAATACAGATTGTGGACTAAGCTCAGTTTTCTCAGCTGTACCAACAGCATTCAGTCAACTGAATGGCTAAACATTTCTTTATAGCCTCTATTGTTCCTCCTCCATTGTTTTTAAACTTATTTGGAGAGAAACTAGAAAGCAGATGTAACAGTTTTATTACAGATTGTATTCAGAATTCTTTTCCTAAGTAAAGATGTCTGTGTAAGAAAGAACCTTGGTTTAATGACTTATCCAAAGAATGACACCAGTGACGATGCTCCTTCAATCCTGTACCAGAATCATAATTTAGATTGTGTGTTCAATCCAAATTGGGCTTGAACCCAGAGGTGAGAGGGATGTCTTTGAGCCATGCTGAAAATTGTAGAGACTTAACTGCTGCAACAGCTGAGATTAGATAACTCTGTACAGAATGGGGATAGAGCCGAGGATTGTTGAGTTCCGTCAAGTTCACAATTGTAACATGGCAGAGATCTCACTTTTAATAACAATTGCTTTGAATTGTAGGAGCGATCCATCAAAATTAGATGCGTTTATCATGGACAAGGCTCTGCTGGATTACGAGGTGTCCATTGATGCTGAATGCAAGCTGATAACAGTGGGGAAGCCATTTGCCATCGAAGGTAAGATGCTACTGTTTTGGGATGTATGCAAGGCAGCCAGTAACTTAGAAAATTGAATGGTGCACTTTGTCACATTCTGAGCTCTTATAGAATTAGAGTCAGATGCAGGAATCTTTCTCAACAATATTTTAGTCATATCCTTTCTAGGAGCTGTAATAGCTTTCAACTGGGCCCGAAAATGTACAAATCCCTCCAATTCAGTTTAGACATTCTCCGCCTGTCTTCACAGTGTTTCTGTATTTCCTTTGCATTATATTAGCAATACACATCATGATACCTAATCAGGATTTTCACAGTAACGTCATTGCAGTGTTAATGTTGGGCCTACTTATGACAATAATAAAGATTATTATTATCAAACAACCTGTAGACTCAATCACATAATCAGTAAGTACCTCTTCCACGATGGTACTGTTAGCTTGACTTTGTTGGGAACACTTGTTTCTCTGAGTCAGAATCCTGTGTGCTCAATCCATTTGCCAGAATTTCAGCATATAATTCATGCTGACACTTTAATATAGTACTGAAGGAGTGCAGCATTGTCAGAAATCCAGGGCGTGATTTTCCATCGCGCCAGCCTCGTTTTCCGGTGTGGTGTGTCCCAGCTGGCAGCAAGATCATCCGTTCCAGGAGCCGGTCAATGGGGTTTCCCATTGTGGCTATCCCACACCTTCGGGAAACCCATGAGTGTGGATGCGCTACCGACAAAGGGGAGGATCCGCCGACGGAGAATCCCGCAGTCATTCTTTGGGATGAGATTAATACTGAGGTCAATTCTGCCTGCTCAGGTGGATGTTAAGAACGCCAATGCACTATTTTCTTCACTAAAATTAAAACATGACACTGGAAATCTTTTATAATAATAATCTGTACTGTCACAAATAGGCATACGTTAACTCTGCAATCATGTTACTGTGCAAAGTCCCAGTCGCCACAGTCCAGCGCCTGTTCGGGTACAGAGAGAGAAAATTCAGAAGGCTAATCCACCTAACAGCATGTCTTTCAGGGACTTGAGGGAGGAAACCGGAGCACCCGGAGGAAACCCACACAGACACAGGGAGAACGTGCAGACTCCACACAGACAGTGACCCAAGCCGGGAATCGAACCTGGGACCCTGGAGCTGTGAAGCAACAGTGCTACCCACAGTGCTACCATCTGCAACACAAAACAGAAAGTGCTAGAAAAACACAGCCGATCTGGCACCATTTATGGAGAGGGAAACAGAGCTAATGTTTCAAGTCCAATTGTGACTTATATTGTTTTTATTATAGTAAATTCTCCCAGGTCAACATTCCTCCCTCATTCGGCTGCTAATTCAACAACTAAACAGATTGACCACTTCCTCATTGCCTAACCATTTAAAACATCACAGCTTACCAGCTTGCATTCTGAAGACCTGACATGCAGGTGCCATCCAGGGGCAGCACGGTAGCCTTGTGGATAGCACAATTGCTTCACAGCTCCAGGGTCCCAGGTTCGATTCCGGCTTGGGTCACTGTCTCTGTGGAGTCTGCACATCCTCCCTGTGTGTGCGTGGGTTTCCTCCGGGTGCTCCGGTTTCCTCCCACAGTCCAAAGATGTGCAGGTTAGGTGGATTGGCCATGATAAATTGCCCTTAGTGTCCAAAATTGCCCTTAGTGTTGGGTGGGGTTACTGGGTTATGGGGATAGGGTGGAGTTGTTGACCTTGGGTAGGGTGCTCTTTCCAAGAGCCGGTGCAGACTCGATGGGCCGAATGGCCTCCTTCTGCACTGTAAATTCTATGATCATAAATTGTTTGCTTTGAAATCTGATAAAGGGCTTCAGGTTTCTGAGAAGCCTCTCTTTGTTCTATTAGCTTCTTTGGGACTTACTGTTGCTGGTGAAGATTTAGACTAACATATTTTTTATTTTTACAGGGTATGGAATCGGTTTGCCCCATAACTTGGGGCTAAATTCTAACATTTCTGAATTGATCAGTCGCTACAAATCAGATGGATTCATGGATATGCTACATGACAAGTGGTACAAGGTGGTCCCATGTGGGAAAAGGACTTTTGAAGTGACACAGGTCAGCAACTCAAGCCCATTTGTTTCCAGCATTCTCTGATATAATTAGATTCAAAAATATTCACAAGATGGATCCTATTTACATACAATCAATAAATACCATCAGAGCCAACATTTTCCTTACTGCAGGACCTGTCTCCAGTTTGTTTCTTAAATGATTCATCTTCTCTATCTGAAGTCCATTCCAAGTTTCGAACACCCCGGTGGGGAAAAGTATCCTGACCTAGGTCCTTTTTACCCTTGATTAATTTTTAAAATAAATTTAGAGTGCCCAATTAATTTTTTCCAATTAAGGGGCAATTTAGCATGGTCAATCCATCGAGCCTGCACATCTTTGGGTTGTGGGGGCGAAACCCACGTAAACACGGGGAGAATGTGCAAACGCCACACGGACAGTGACCCAGGGCCTGGGACCTCAGCGCTGTGAGGCAACAGGGCTACCCTTCATTACTTTTTGAGCTGACTCTCCCCTTGTCCTGCTGTCCCTATTTGGTTTGAAGTCATTTTCGGGATCTATCTTTTCCGTTATTTTTTGTGTTGCACACACTTCATTGTGATCACCTCCCAGTCACCTCTGCAGTGAAAATTTGGATGAAATGTGTCAGCTCCTGTTCAATCAGGAGAATCACATTCTCTCTGTGCTGGAGGCTCTCAGCGGCGACTGTGCCTCTCGGATCACAAGAATTATGAATCTCCCACTGCATATCCTCCTGTAATGCTTCTCAGACCTGACGTTTGCTCCAGCACCCAACACACGGTGTCATGCAGACCCCTCCCTGTCATAATATACACACAGGTATATGATGGTGCAAGTGATTGACACACAGGATGACCAGTGAACACACAGAACACAGCAGCCAATCACCAGACAGGACACGACCACTATAAAGCCAGAGGGAATTAGTTTTCCCGCTCTCTGGGGATCCAGCCTCTGAGACAGTCAGAGCCCGTGAGCAGCAACTAGAACATACACCATGTGGTAGTCAGATAGTCTGGTCAGGTTAGCCTCAGGTCTCCAGTCAAGTCAGCATAGTGTCAACCCACAGTTAAAGTATGTATGATAGTTAAGAGTTCAATAAAATCGAGTTGCATTTCTTCAAGTGTTGGAAGCCTGTCTCTCTCACTGCTGCAGTAAACGCAGTCCTCGCAGACCCAGCTTACCCAACACATCATGGTACCAGTGAGTCATGCTCGAGTTTGACGGACCTACCTTGAGATAGTCTGCCTTTGACCAGCGATCAGCCATCCGGTAACATGGACAGCGTCCGTCCATCCCCCGCCGCTCTGCATCGCCGGCAACCTCGGTGCAAACTGGAAGATTTTCAAGCAGAAGTTCCAGCTATATCTTGAAGCCACCGACCTCGAAGCCGCATCGGATGCCAGGAAGATCGTTCTCTTCCTCTCTACAGCCGGGGACCACGCTATCCACATCTTTAGCTCCCTCACCTTTCCTGAAGGCGAGGACAAGACAAAGTTTAAAACAGTCCTGCTGAAGTTCGACAGCCACTGTGACATCGAAGTCAATGAGGGCTTTGAACGCTATGTGTTCCAGCAGAGGCTTCAGGGTAAGGATGAACCTTTTCAGTCCTTTTTAACCCATCTCCGTATCCTCGCGTAGTCCTGCAACTACGGCTCCACTTCCGACTCCATGATCCGCGACCAGATCATTTTCGGGGCCCACTCCGATCCCCTTCGCCAGCAGCTCCTTAAAGTTAAGCAGCTCACCCTTACCATCGCCATTGAAACCTGCGTCCTCCACGAGCACGCTAACAACCGGTACTCCCATATCAAGGCAGTAGAGACTGCGCAGCAAGGCCCCCACGATGCGGAGCGGGTGCAGGCCGTAAAACAGCTCCAGGGCCTGAGTCTGGATGAGGGCGGCCATATTGTGTGCTTTTCCCGGGCTCCTTGCGCATGCGCGCCACGACCAAGGGGACGGCGAGGCCGACAACTGAACTGCGCAGGTGAGCACATCGTTCAACCACACCGCGCATACATGGTGGTGCACGGAGCATCCTGACGTCAGCGCCATGACGTGTAACAACTGTGGCTCCGCCCATTTAAAGCGGCAATGTCCCGCGAAATCTCGACGCTGTCTCCAGTGTGGCAAACTTGGCCACGACGCAGCCCTTTGCAGATCTGCTCAACTGCCCAACACACAGCGATCCCAGACGCAGTGCAGGAACGTCCGGTCAGTACAGCAACCCATTGCAGACTCCGACTCCGACATGGTTCCAGATTCCGACACCGAGGGCCTCACATCCCCATTCCGGGTGGGCATCATCACCAAGCATACGCTACCTTCAGCAAAGAACGTGAAACCACTCCCAGTGATGAGCATTGATCCAGACGACGAGTGGTGTCTCAACCTTACGGTCAACAAGGCTCGCATACACTTCAGGTTGGACACCGGCGCTTCAGCGAACCTCATTTCAAAGTCTGACCTTGACACCATCCGCGTCAAGCTAAGCATTCTTCCACTGGCCTGCCAGCCCCTCGACTACAATGGCAATGCCATTGCTGCCTAGTGGCTCATGCCAGCTTGCTGTATCCCATCGTTCTTCAAAAGCAACCCTGCGTTTTGAAATTGTAGGATCCAACAGAGCTTCCCTGCTCGGTGCTCGGGCCTGCAAACTCCTGAATCTTGTGCAGCGGGTTCACACCATGTCATCCGCTGAGGCAACGGCCTCGCCAGATGTCAACTTCCAAGTGCAATGAGATAATATCATAGCACAATACCACTGCGTCTTCGAAGGTATGGGCACACTCCCTTACCGATACAAGATACTGCTGAAGCCGAATATCACACCTTTGGTTCATGCACCCCATCGGGTGCCGGCACCCCTTAAGGACCTCCTCAAGCAGCAGCTACAAGACCTCCAGGACCAGGGCATCATTTCTAAGGTCACGGAACCCACGGACTGGGTTAGCTCCATGGTTTGTGTAAAAAAAACGTCAGGGGAACTTCGCATTTGTATCGACCCCAAAGATGTGAACCGTAACATCATGAGGGAACACTACCCTATACTCAAACGAGAAGAGCTCACCTAGCGAAATGGCTCATGCCAAGTTTTTCATGCAGCTGGATGCCTCCAAGGGGTTTTGGCAAATTCAGCTGGATGCGTCCAGTTAAAAGCTGTGCACATTTCACACCCCGTTCAGTCACGACTGTTACAACCGAATGCCCTTTGGCATCACCTCCGCCTCGGAGGTGTTCCACCGCATAATGGAACAAATGATGGAGGACATCGAGGGGGTGCGAGTGTACATCGATGATATCATTATCTGGTCCACAACTCCTCAGGAGCACATTGATCGCCTCAAGCGAGTGTTCCACAGGATCCACGTGCATGGCCTCCGACTCAATAGAGACAAATGCTCGTTCGGTCAACCAGAATTCATCGCCCGCCACAGAGACTGAATTTATAGACTGAATCTTGCATTACCTTGTGATCCGTTTACACATCTGTACATATTGTTTCTTTCTAATTTGTTATCTGCCCTCTATCTGCACTAGACACCTTCCCATGTAAATACGTTAACACACTTTGTATATAGTCAGGCTCCTGTACACACACACTCACTATTTATTGACCTACACACATTTTTTTTAAAGTAAAAAAAAAAGGGAGGCGAGATGTCATAATATACAAAGGGGCAGCAGGGTAGCATGGTGGTTAGCATAAATGCTTCACAGCTCCAGGGTCCCAGGTTCGATTCCCGGCTGGGTCACTGTCTGTGTGGAGTCTGCACGTCCTCCCCCTGTGTGCGTGGGTTTCCTCCGGGTGCTCCGGTTTCCTCCCACAGTCCAAAGATGTGCGGGTTAGGTAGATTGGCCATGCTACATTGCCCGTAGTGTCCTAAAAAAAAAAAGTAAGGTTAATGGGGGGGGGGGGGGGGGGGGGGGGGGGGGTTGTTGGGTTACGGGTATAGGGTGGATACGTGGGTTTGAGTAGGGTGATCATGGCTCGGCACAACATTGAGGGCCGAAGGGCCTGTTCTGTGCTGTACTGTTCTATATACACACAGGTATATGATGGTGCACAGACAGATATTGATTGACACACAGGATGACCAGTGAACACACAGAACACAGCAGCCAATCACCAGACAGGACACGGCCACTATAAAGCCAGAGGGCACCAGTTTTCCCGCTCTCTTGGGATGCAGCCTCTGAGACAGTCAGAGCCCGTGAGCAGCAACCAGAATATACACCATGTGGCAGTAAGATAGTCTGGTCAGGTTAGCCTCAGGTCTCCAGTCAACTCAGCATAGTGTCAACCCACAGTTAAAGTATGTATGATAGTTAAGAGTTCAAAAAATTTAGTTGCATTTCTTCAAGTGTTGGAAGCCTGTCTCTCTCACTGCTGCAGTAAATGCAGTCCTCGCAGATCCAGCTTCCCTAGCTTTCCTCTGGGACTAAAATTTGAAATATGCTTTTTGCAGACGCTACAAATGGGGATCAAACATTTCTCAGGGCTCTTTGTTTTACTCTGCCTGGGTTTTGCTGGATCTTTGCTGACAACAGTTGGGGAGCAGATTGTCTACAGGCTGATCCTGCCAAGGATTAGGAAACGGAAGAGATTTAAGTATTGGCTCCACACAAGCCAGGTAAGACTTTTCAGATGTGCACTTTGACTATTCCAACTCAGATAATCAGATAGTGAATGATCGAACACTGTAGCTTATTCACTTGCAGGCTTTTATTTACAGAGATTCATGTTGCATACAATACTCCTCCAAAACCATACCCCTCATTCAGACCTATATCGATGCAATATGAGTGTTGGTGAATTCCCAATTACACATGTGAATACAGTCAAACATCCAATTGATATGCAATTTACACAGCCCAAGGTGAGGAAAGCAACGAACAAATAAGGGTGAATGCATTAAGGACAATATTGAAGCATGAACAGATGGTGTGTGAATCCCCATGTCATTCAATTGTGATTATAACCAGAAGGCACTGGGCAATGATCATCCTACGTTGCTCTATGTCTACTGCAAAGAGGCCATATAAAAGAAAGCTTGGGGATAGTTTGCTCACTTACCAATGTCTGATTATGTAACTTGGCCTACAGATCATGACTGTCCTCAGGCCCGAGGATCCACAGCATATGCTGAGCTAACTGATTCCAGCAAGGGTTGCACTATTAATCCCGGCATCTCTAGGGCAGGGAAGGGAAAGCCAGCTCCTGCTCCCAGTCAGTGTTGGCCAGGGAATGCAGGCACGTAGCTTTGGGGATAGCACAATCGCTTCACAGCTCCAGGGTCCTAGGTTCAATTCTGGCTTGGGTCACTGTCTGTGTGGAGTCTGCACATCCTCCCCGTGTGTGCGTGGGTTTCCTCCGGGTGCTCCGGTTTCCTCCCACAGTCCAAAGATGTGCAGGTTAGGTGAATTGGCCATGGTAAATTGCCCTTCGTGTCCAAAATTGCCCATAGTGTTGGGTGGGGATAGGGTGGAGGTGTTAACCTTGGGTAGGGTGCTCTTTCCAGGAGCCGGTGCAGACTCGATGGGCCAAATGGCCTCCTTCTGTACTGTAAATTCTATATCTGTGGTCATTGAGTCGGGCTTGGATCAGGCTTCTCTGTCATCTCCCCGCCGTTCCGACGTCCCACCCCCTCTCTGGCACGGGGACCTCGACTACAGGAGGGAACAAGATTTGAAAAGATATAAGATTTTTGTGGTTGCTGTTAGCTTTTCTTACTCAGTCAGTGATCTGATTGTTGATCCGTTGTGCGGGAAGATAACTCTGCAAGCGCAGCAAATACTATGGACTTATGTGACAAGAGATCATTTCTTTTTGTAGAAAATCCATCGTGTTTTAAATATGACCTTTGAAGATCAGAAAATTCAAAATGTGACGATAGATAAAAGGTAGGCTTTCATTGTTGATCTATAAATGATTAGATACATCTCTATCCTAAATTCAGCATTGCTCCTAGAAAAATATTAAATACACAGTTAATATAGATGTTAAATTGAAATCAAGTCTCCCCCCCCCCACCCCTCCCCCCACTGATTTGATATTTCTTACAGATGGGTTTCAAGCATGAAAGTTCCTCGATTCAGAATTCTGTAAACCAGAGATACTGAGAGAACTGAAATTGGTTTTATTGAAGAAAAGGCGAAAGGGAAACATGGTCCCTATCTTGGAGAGCTGGAGATGGTGTCAAAGCTAGGACCAAAGGAACAGGAGTAGGCCATTCAGCCCCTCGAGTCTGTTCCACCATTCAATCAGATCTTGGCTGATTTGTATCCAAGCTCCAACCACCTGCCCCTTGGCTCCACAATCCTTGACTAACAATAATCTATTGGTTTAGGTTTAAAATTATTAATTGACTTAGCATCTGCTGCTTTTTGGGTGACCAAGTGTTTCCTAACTTCTCTCCTGAATGGACGGACTCTGATTTTAAGGTTATGTTAAACTTGTTTCGGAACCCCCACTGGTGGAAAATGGTTCTCCCTATATACCCTAGGAATTCCTTTCATAATCCTATAACCTGAATCAAATCATCCTTTAACCTTCTATATTCCACAGAATACAAGTCCAGTTTATGTAATATCGCCTCACAGATTAACATTTGGGAGTCCTGGTAACATTCTGGTGAATCTTGTTCTACATTCCTTTCAAGACCAGTATGTCCTTTCTAAGATGTGGTGTCGAAGACTGTACATGGCGCTCCAGATGTAGTCGAATTAGGGCATTGTATCACAGCAGATGGGGTTAGGTTAGTGGGTATGAACCTGACTCCCAGAAACAGCAACTGAAACCGTGATAGTTCACGCCTTCGAAAAAGGAATTTGGGTTAAAATCCGATGAACAGAAAGAAACTGGAGGATGTCGGGATAGATCAAATACTCTCATGGGACATTATTGGATATAGGGTAGAATGCAATGTGATCCCTGGAAGCCATAGTTAGATGTGGTGATGTGATGATGGAGTTTTGCTTGACAGCCTTAGGGTACCAGGAAGTATTTCTGTTGACTCTTTTCTCAAGAGATTGAAAGGGTAGGGTAGAGGCAAATGTACCATTGTCTGAAAGAAAAAAAAGTAGTGACCTCTGGTGTTCTGTGTAATTTAAGATATGAACAATCCTTCAGTAAACACTATGCGATTATTGGGAGAAGGTCCAGTAATAGCTTTGTCTTTCACAGGTGCAACTTGCAGAAGTTCCAGAAGGTGCCGCCCACCACAGTACGAGTGACCTCTCAGATCAGGTGGAACAACGCGAGACGGGCAGTGGTCAAAGACAACACAGCGACCCAGGCGGAATTGCAAAGCTGCGCACAAAGTCGTTACGTGGTCAAGTCGGAAAAGGAGTCGCCTGGTGCAATCTGTGAGAATGGAGGGATTGGGCACGAGGACGAGAGGAACGCACACTATAATGAAATAAAAGAACTGGAGCAAAGGATACAGATGATCAAAGAGCAGCTGCGCGTTGCCATGAACAAGAGGGATGAATTGGCTGCTTGCATCGAGATTCCTAAAGACAATCACCAAACCCCTACAAACACTGGTGGTAAAGAAAACCATGACAAGAGGTGATGGTGGCCGTGACATTAACAGAAATATGGACCTTTTGACAAAACAAACCAGACTTAACTGTTTGCAACTCTTTAGTGATCTTCACCTGACCATTTAGAATCCCATAAAAGCACATTTCAAAGCACTTTGGCCGCATGAGCATCACTTGCAAGCTGATTTAAATTGAAGTCGCTGCTAACAGATGCAGTTTTTAAAAAAACTATCACAGACAATTTGGGTACTTTTACTGAACTTGAAACAGAGACAGTACTCGGAAAATTTAATAATAAAGATCTTGTCTGTATTTAAAATCTATATGATATTGTAGCGGAATCTGAGAAAATCTACTTCACCAGCATCAGAATAGAAAGTGCGGTGAGGGGAGGGGTGGGAGGGGGTGGGGGTGGTGGTTGGGCAGGGGTAGAAAGATTATTTTGAAACCGTGATTATATAAAAAGCATTGATTTGCTGCTAGTCTGAGACAATCGCCTATGCTGATTATAACTTTTCAGGTAATTGATATATTTTTCTTTGCTGTCAAAAAGTTGATGTGCTTGGTTGCAATGGACATTAAAGAGCATCACCTTGATCATGGAGTGCTGCAAAAGTAGCAGAACTATTGTGTAGAAATCAAGACACAGTGCACTATTAGTTCTCTAACTAATATGGGATGAATTGGCTGCTTGCGTCGAGATTCCTAAAGACAATCACCAAACCCCTACAAACACTGGTGGTAAAGAAAACCATGACAAGAGGTGATCGTGGCCGTGACGTTAACAGAAATGTGGACCTTTTGAGAGATCACAACGTGTTAGAATTTCATTTAGTTTAAGGGTCCCAAACTGCTTCAAAATGAATTAATTACTTTTTAAGGTGTCTTACAGCTGTTTTATTTTAGGTAAATAAGGCACCACTCAATACAAAACTCTACTACCAACAATCCATGACTGATTCATCTGTTTTGCTGATGTTGATTAAAGGGTGAATATTGGCCAAGACACTGGGAGATGCCATTGTTCTTTGAAAAAGGTGCCTTGGGATCCTTTATGTCCTTTGAAAGATAGCATCTCTAGTAATGTATAATGTCAGTGTTAGGATTCATTAGGGGCTTTAGTCCTACAGTGATACTTGAACACTTGGCCTTATGACTCAATGGCAAGCGTACTACCGACTGAGTGAAATGGGATTTGTGGGATGCACAATAGCATAGTGGTTGGCACTGCTGCTTGACAGTGCCAGGGTCCCGGGACTCCATAGAGTCTTGAAACTAGAACTCCTTATCTCCTTTGTTATTGCCTTTCCTGCACAATAATGATTTGCAAATTTGTTGTTATCAATCATTAATTGCTGATATCACTCGTCATCTCAGTTCTCTTTAACAGGGCCTTCATTAGTTTTCCAAATTTAAAATAAGAGGTGGCTTTGTTAATGAAGGATGAGATCAGTACAGTAGTGTGAAATGATCTTGGTTCAGAGGATAAAAATGTAGAATCAGTTTGAGTGGCGTTAAAGAAAAAGCAAAGGAAAGAAGTCACTTGTGTGAATGGTTTAAAGGCCCCCTGACAGTAGCTAAACTGTAGGGTTGAGTATAAAGCAAGAAATAATGGGAGAATATCAGAAAGGTACTGCAAATATTGTGCGAGATTTTAATCTTTATATAGATTGGATAAATCAAATTGACAAAAGTAACCTGGAGGATGAGTTCATGGAATGTATTCAGGCCAGTTTCTTAGAGCAATGCATTCTTAAACTAATCAAGGAACAGGCTATACTAGACCTGTAATGAGGCAGAATTAATTAATGACTTCCTCATAGTAAAGGATCATCTAGGTAAGAGTGATCACAACATGTTAGAATTTCACATTTAGTTTAAGGGTCCCAAACTACTTCAAAATTAATTAATTACTTTTAAAAGTGTCTTACAGTTGTTTTATTTTAGGTAAATAAGGCAGCCACTCAACACAAAACTCTACTACCAACAATCCATGACTGATTCATCTGTTTTGCTGATGTTGATTAAAGGGTGAATATTGGCCAAGACACTGGGAGATGCCATTGTTCTTTGAAAAAGGTGCCTTGGGATCCTTTATGTCCTTTGAAAGATAGCATCTCTAGTAATGTATAATATCAGTGTTAGGCCTCATTAGGGGCTTTAGTCCCACAGTGATACTTGAACTCTTGGCTTTATGACTCAATGACAGCCGTACTACCGACTGAGTGAAATAGGATGTGTGGGATGCACAATAGCATAGTGGTTGGCACTACTGCTTCACAGTGCCAGGGTCCCAGGTTTGATTCCTGCTTGGGTCACTGGTTGTGCGGAGTCTGCACGTTTTTCTCCGGGTGCTCCGGTTTCCACCCGCAAGTCCCGAAAGACACGATGTTAAGTGAATTGGACATTCTGAATTCTCCCTCGGTGTACCCGAACTGACGCCAGAGTGTGGCGATTAGGGGATTTTCACAGTAACTTCCGTTGCGGTGTTAATGTAAGCCTACTTGTGACAATAATAAAGATTACTATTATTAGTATCTTATTCTCCCACCATATGAGCTGCACTCAAAGAAGGCACAAGTCAGAGAATTAGCTCACTTTGTCCCCAACCTATTGTGGGTGCATCACCCCATGCGTAGATTGGTGATTTGTCACTAGAACCCAATTCTAATGAGTTTGTGCATGTTTGTACATGAGTAGTTTTTCAATGAGAAGGTTCAGGGATTTAATTGTTAAAATTCAGATTGCTTACCTTTACCGGGGTCAGTGGGGCTACTACCATGATTCTATGTAGCAATTTCTATACATTGCCCACTTTGAAAGCATCCAATTATTTTACTTCTGTTTGTAAATACTCCCCACCAGAAACACTTGCTCATTGCTGATAAATTGAATTTTTACAAAAAGCACCATTTAACCATACAAATCACGGTTTAATTATAGTCAGAAACCAACAACTCAGACAAATTGGAAATTTATTCAGTAGGATCACTATGCAGTAGTTCTATCCTTTAGCACCTTTATTAATATTGCTTGCCAATTTAATCTTGGAAGTGCATAGTTTTGCATTACATGTCAAACCCTGAAGCTGACATTATTGACTCAGTGTGTGCTGAATTACTTTTGAATAACGTGGTTCAGTCCTACTGAGAGAGGACGTGCTCTGTGTGAAGAAAATAAGCTGTGCCATTTTAGCAGCTATTGATTAACCAGCACTGTATCATAGCGTATTTACACCATTGGAACACAAAATGCAAGCTCATGATTTGACTTCTTATTTGAAATGACACCAACAGATGCATGTATCTTTATTTTACAAGGCAACATAGTTCAAAGCATACAGCAGCCACAGCAAACAGGCAAGGGACTGGCATGGATGCACTTGCTGACTACCATGGAGGAGATATTGCTGGGAATAATTGGAGTGGCTATCATTGAGACAATGGGCAGGGACCTTCCTGAAGCTAGTAACTTCCTATTTGCACCTTCTCAAATCCCACTTAACCCTCATCACGGGCAGCATGGTGGCATAGTGGTTAGCACTGCTGCCTCAAGGCGCCGAGGACCCTGGTTCGATCCTGGCCCATGTCACTGTCTGTGTGGAGTTTGCACATTTTTCTCATGTCTGTGTGGTCTCACCCCCACAACCCAAAACAATGTGTAGGGTAGGTGAATTGGCCATGCTAAATTGTCCCTTCATTGGAAAAAGAAAAGAATTGGGTACTCTAAATTTTTAAAAAAACATCTTGCAATCATTATGATGTACCCCTCCCACTTCCCACACTCCAACCTTGCTCTTATGCATTCTCCTCCTGTCCAATCAGGAGAACCTGAGGCTGTAGGTGCAGAGGGAGAACATACTGAGGTACATTACTCAGTCTGATATTTGCAGGCACCAGCTCAGATACTGGCACTGCGTGGAACTTAAGAGGGTAGCACAGAGACATGGTCAGCACATGTGAGTTATTGGGCACACGGGCTGCAACTAGATTGTGGGAAACACACTGGTTGTACACCGTTCTGCTGTAGAGGACTCAGGTGTGGACTGATAGATATGCACACAAATATTTGATGCATTTGAAAGCCTGCTGTCACCATCAAGGACCATAGAAGAACTCAGCTCTGACACTGGACTTTTCTCAGAGTTTGGAAGCCATCCATTCCAGTGTGGGTGTGGTAGCCAAATCCATGAGAATACTTATGGACACAACTGTGATGCAATATCTAATGGCCAATATATCAGCTGCCATCACAATAAGTGCAGGAACCAAGAAACCTCTGACTGTTGCAGTGGAAGCTCACACTGAGGTCATTAAATCTGATTTTTTGTTTTGCCATACAAATCCAGCTTGATGTCACACAGGCTCTGATGTGTGTTCAAAGGGACTTTAAGGGTCTCACTGTAGTTTGTCAATCTGTGACCCCAGCAAATTACTGGGGTTTCTGAGGCACTCCCAAAGGGGTCTAACAGTGGTTGCGTGAACCTGCTGTGCTCTCGTGATAAATCATAGCATTTGTGCTCCCACCACTGCCACTCCACCTGTTGCCTGACAGCTAGCCAATCCAAACTGCTGTTGCCCATGCCAAGCTGGTGCAGTTTGAAGTCGGGCCTCAACGCCCAGGGTCTCCTGCAAACCAAAACGCTGTCTCCCAACTGAAAGCGAACAACCTTCTAAATTCCAGCAGCCGAGCTTCAGCCATTGGGATAGCACCGCATGGGATTTATAATAATCTATCATCTTTATTAGTGCCACAAGTAGGCTTACATTAATGAATTACTGTGAAAGTCCCCGATTCGCCACATTCCGGTGTCTGTTCGGGTACACAGAGGGAGAACTCAGACTGTCCAATTCTTCTAACAAGCATGTCTTTTGGGACTTACGGGAGGAAACCGGAACACCTGGAGGAAGCCCACGCAGACATAGGGAGAACGTGCAGACTCCGTACAGACCCAAACCGGGAATCAAACCCGCTGTGAAGCAACAGGGCTAACGACTGTGCTATCGTGCATTTCTAGGCCCTGCTAAGGCACATAAGGCTCAGGCACTAATGAACATGCAAGAGTGACTTGTTGAGTATTGTGTGGAATATTGGATGTGCTTTTGGATAACGTTGGTATGGAATGGTTGCTTTGTTGTGGCTTTAATTTAAGGATTGTAGTTAAGAGGATGCAGTTATTGGTTCCTGGCCCTGGGTCACTGCCCGTGTGCAGTTTTCACATTCTCCCCATGTCTGCGTGGGTCTCACCCCAGAACCCAAAGATGTGCACAGTAGGTAGATTGGCCACGCTAAATTGTCGGATGAATTTGGAATTTACCTTTGCTGAGTATCAGAGGGTCATTGCCAAATACCAAAGACAGCTGAACTGTTTCTTCAGCAGCCTAATTGTTCAGTGATGTTCTCATGCAGTGCGGGCCCTATGTGGTTCTTGTGGAGTGGAGTCACGAGCCTGGTGTAGAGTGGATAGTCCTTGTTGCTAATTAGTCACCCTCTGGTTCAACATGGTGGCTGAAAGATTGTCAGACAATAAACGGGCATGTGATGAATCACAATTTCTACCAGGATAACAGGCATTATGTGCTTGGTGTGGTCGCTCAACACTGCCCTTTACGTGAGTGGTACCCATTGCAGGTTGGTCCATCTCACCATTAATTGCAGTGTTTACAAAGCCACTGCTGTGTAGTCAATGACGTTTTATAGTATGGGGGAATCTGCCATCCTGACAAAGACATTTGTGAACACCTCCTGCTTCTTTTGATTTAAAGAAGGGAACAGAACCTCAGTGACTGCCTGCATGCTGTGATGGAGAGCAAAACAGTAAGATGTTTGTCATGCCACCTGTTCTAGCCTCGAAGGATCTGCTGCTAAAATGATTCAGGATCATGATTACCTTGATGATTACTGGCAGTGGTGTCCATGACCAGCTCTAAGGTTGTAGGCTTTGTTCCAAGGAGGGGCACAGTTCTGTGACAATCCTGGTGAAAGCACATCCAGAAAATACACTGCTCCTGGTTTCAGAGAAATGTTCCCTGAGGAAACCAAGACCTCTACAAGAGCCTCTTCCCATGGAGAGCAGTTTATCTTCTTTTCTGTCTCTGCACGCAGTTGTGCATGTTTAAGAGAGGGTGTTGTCTAGAGAGACTTGGCCTAAAATGGCAGAATATATGTCAAGTCTGTATGAAATATTGACTGGTGCTGTAATCTGCCTACTCTGTATACTTTTGACACACAAAATACCTTCACTAATGCTCTCCCCAATATGGCGTTTGGCATGGTTTATGCCTACAGTGGGTAGTAGCAACAATGCTGCCATTTTACCCTTAAACTGACTTGCATAGTAATAAAAGTACCAATGCTTAGGAGTTGAATATCGCAGTTCTATTATCTGAAAATCAAAGTGCTTGCTCGGCTGTCACTGCAGTAGCTCATCCTGCAGGAGGGCGCCCTCTGGTGCTACTATGTAAAAGGACTAGGGACATCAGGGCCTCGTGTCTGAACCTAAAGATTATTGGGGAATCTCTATATTATGTTCTTTTTGAACATTCAGCTCTCTCTTTCTACAAGCAGTCACAACTGTTAGTTACTCACAAGAAGAAAACTTAGTTAAAACACTCACGGAACCATTTTAATTGATCTGGAATTTGGCATTCCTTCACTGTTTGAAAATGTTTGGAGTAAAAATGCCTTGAGTGCACTTTTTCGTTCGGATTAAATCTTCATTC
The DNA here is from genome assembly GCF_902713615.1 of Scyliorhinus canicula. Taxonomy (NCBI): domain Eukaryota; kingdom Metazoa; phylum Chordata; class Chondrichthyes; order Carcharhiniformes; family Scyliorhinidae; genus Scyliorhinus; species Scyliorhinus canicula. The sequence continues at coordinate 95,996,524 of NC_052163.1, read as the reverse complement.
TAAATCCCGTTGTACAACCACTGTCCCTTCCCTCCCCCAATAGTCATTAGATGATATTTTCCTTGGTTCTCTGAAATTCTTTCTTTTGTTAGTTAACGAGATTGATCCTGATGATGCAGCATTACCTGCTCATTCCTAGTTGCCCTTGGAAAGGTGGTGGTGAGCTGTTGCAGTCCATGTGGTGAAGGTGTAATCCCATGGTCCTGTCAAGTAGGAAGGAGCAGGAATTTGACCCAGTGACAGTTAAAGAACAGCAACATATTCCCAATCAGGATGCTGTGTAAATTGGAGGGGAGTGGTGCTCCTAGTGTCTGCTGTTCTTCTCCACATGGGCCAAAGTCACATGGAGTTTGGGAGATGTTGTCAAAGAAGCTTTGTTGAGTTAATGCAGTGTCTATTATAGAAGTTGCACACTGCAGACATGTTTGCCAGTGGGGGAAGGAGTGACTTTAATTTGGTTGAGGTGACTTTAATTTGGTTGAGGTGCCAATCAAGCTAGTTCATAGAATCACTACAGTACAGAAAGAGGCCATTCAGCACATCAAGTCTGCACCGACCCTTTAAAAGACCATCCTTTTAGGCCCAATCCCCCCGCCCTGTAACCTCACCCTAAGGGGCAATTTAGCATGTTCAATCCACCTAACCTATACATCTTTGGACTGTGGGAGGAAACCGGAGGACCCGGAGGAAACCCACGCAGACATGGGGAGAACATGCAAACTCCACACAGACAGTAACCTAAGGTGGAAATTGAACCTGGGCCCTTGGTACTGTGAGACAACAATGCTAACCACTGTGCCAACACATAGTATTAAGCTTCTAGAGTATTGCTGGAACTGTACACATCCACATATGTGGAAAGTATCCCATTCATTATCCTCCTGACTTGGGTCTTATACCCAACCTTTTTATGCTGATCCTAGATGAACATGCGCAAGTCGTTTTAAACATTTTATTCCAAAGCCTGGGGCTGACGGGAGTCAAACTTATATATCAACTGGTATTAAAAATGCAGCTATTTCTAATAGTTTATGATTCACACTCACAAACACATTGCAGATTATATTACACAAGGATGGTTGCGAACTGAATTGCATTGCGAATAATAATGCAACATTGATTATGATATACAAGGTACACACAATTTTACTTATTTTTTCCAAAGACCACCTGCAGTATTCTTGTGGGCCAGGTAGGGAACAACTGTTGTAGATGATGAAGAAACTTGGTGAGGGGGGTTGTGTGTGTGTGTGAGGTGTAACTGAGGAGAGTTCCACTGCAGTATCGACGTAGCTGGTCCAGTTAAGCTTCTGGTCACTGGTGACTCTCTATCCCTCCCATAGGATGTTGGGCATTTGACAACAGTGATTACTGTAGAATGTCAAGGAGACATAGTTAGAGTTTTTCTTTTTGTAGATTGTTATGCCTGGTACATGCGTGATTAGAATGCTACTTGCCACTATCAGCCCAAGCCTTAATGTTGCCTAGATCTTGCTATAGACAACTGCTTCAGTATCTGAGGGGTTGCAAATGATACTAGCCACTGTACACGCATCAAGCAAATATCCCCACTTCTAACCTTATGATGAAGGAAAGGCCATTGATGAAGCAGCTTGAAGGACACTGCCCTGATGCTACCTTTGTTTGTGACGTTGACTGAGTGACCAAGAATTAGCTGTGGAAAGGACTAAGATTAAGTTAGAAGGAGAAAAAAAAAGACTCCTCACAGGAAGGCCACAGGGGCCAATCCTGGAGACAAGACTACATCAATTTATTTAGTTCATCAATCATTCAGCACAAATTGGCTCCAGACTAGAAAAACTATGAACAAAGAAAGGGGCAGAGTTGGGATAGTGACTGGCAGGGGGATGAGTTTCAATTGCGTAAGTAAAAGTCTTCATACCCACAATTTATTTCTGTGGATTAGAGGGTTTATTATAATAGGCCAATTTAGCTCACTTGGCCAGACAGCTGGTTTGTGATACAGAGCAAGGCCAGTAGCGTGGATTCAACCTCCGGCTGAGGATGGTCATGCCTTCTCAACTTGCCCCTCGCCTGAGGTGTGGTGATCTTCAGGTTAAATCACCAACAGTCAGCCCTCCCCCTCAAAGGAGAAAGCAGCCTATGGTCATTTGGGACTATGGCAACTTTACCTTTATCTCGTATAATGTAAGGAACAAACTATATTCAGAGAATCTGAATGCTCACATAAAACTATAAAAGTATAGAACACAGGTTATTCCTGGCTTTGTATTGGCACTTTGTTCGAGTAAGCTGAAACTAACAGCACTGCCCTACTCTCCCTATTGCTCTATTTGTTTAAAATATTTATCTGGCTTTCCCTTTAAAGAAACAATGCGATCTGCCTCATCTGATGGCAAAGCATGCTTCAATAATCGACAGTGCAAAAACACTTCGAACCATTCTTTTATAAACTGATGATCCCTTCATCACCAAATACCCAACTGACAGAATAGTCTTTTCACTAATTGCTCTGTCAAAACCCTTTCTCATTAAAACATTATCTATTAAATCTCTTCATAACCATCTCTGCCCCACTGCAAAAAGTTTCATTGTTGCAAATCTTCTCAACTACCGTTTCTCATCGCTGGCATCATGACTCCAGTCTTGGGGTCACTGTGTGGAGTTTGCACATTCTTCCCGTGTATACGTGGGCTTCCTCCCACAGTCCAAAGATGCGCAGGTTAGGTGGATTGGCAATGCTAAATTGCCCTTTAGTGCCCAGGGATGTGGAGGTGTTAGCCTAGGTAGGGTGCTCTTTTGGAGGGTTGATGGAGACTAAATGGTCTCCTTCTGCACTATTGGAATCCCTAGCCCGCTGTTAAAAGTAACTATCCTAATTAAAACTAGACTTAAGCAGTTTCAAGCCAATTTTTACTGTACCCAGGTCTATGCCACAAAGCTGTCCCTAAATTAAAAAAAATATATATTTAGAGTACCCAATACATTTCTTCCAATTAAGGGGCAATGTAGCGTGTTCAATCCACCTACCTTGCACATCTTGGGTTGTGAGGGCGAAACCCACGCAAACACGGGGAGAACGTGCAAACTCCACACGGACAGTGACCCAGAGCTGGGATCGAACCTGGGATCTCGGTGCCATGAGACTGTAGTGCTAACCACTGAGCCACCGTGCTATCCAGCTGTCCCTAAATTAACAGTTTTACCCAAATGCTGCTCTGGGTTCAAGGAAATAAGGTGCACACTGAAGTTACTTGTTGGGGTGATGTAGAAGCAGCTGTCCTGTATTGGACCGGAGCTGTAGCTGACTGGGCACTTTTCTTTCCACCCACACATGATTGGAGTGCAGAATGCTGACAATGGTGTCAGACCTGGAAATGTTCCATCTCTCAATATTAATTTATTTCAAATAGGTGAGCATATAACTCATTCTTGAGGGAAGAAATTATCAGATTTTGGCAGCGAAAATTGTACGCTAGTCCTGACTGCTCTCATTATTGAACATAGAAGCACCCGGAAGAAACCCACGTGGAGAACGTGCAGACTCCACACAGACTGTGATCCAGCAGGGAATCGAACCTGGGACCATGGTGCTGTGAAGCCACAGTGCTATCCACTTGTGTTACCGTGGTGCCCAATTGTGTTAAGTTTTGTCTGGTTTGTAATATTGCCTCGAAGTCAGGTTGTATATGGAGTTCTTCCTCATGAGCCAGATAGTGCCAGCTCTAAAAGAGTACTGTGTTATCAGCAGCAACATCCTTTGGATGAATTGTTAAACCCAGGGTGCAATTGCCTGATCCAAGGTTTCAAATGTCCATTGAAGATCCCTGACATTGAAAAACAGATTAAGTGGTGATTTCCATGCTATTTGTGAGATCTTGCTGTGTGCAAAATGGCAGCTGCATTTACTGACAAGTCACTTATTTATTACATGCAAAGCATTCTGTAGTCACTGGAAGATGAGGTGCCAGACTACAAGGCCTGAATTAATTGTTAACCTGCTTAAGTACTGGTAGTGCCTTGCAAAATATTTTTGAAAGAGTTCTCCATAGTTCGTAGTCTCAAATCTTCTTTCCAAATTATTCATGGCCTTATCACTCCCTATCTCTATAACCTCCTCCAACTCATAACGCTATGAAATATCTGCCTTTTTGTACATTCCCAATTATAATCATTTGATATTGGCGGCTGTGCCTGCAATTGCCGAGGGCCCAAGATCTGAAATTCACTCCCGACATCTCTCTGCCACTACTTCCCCCTATAAGACATTCTCTTTGACCAAGCTTTTGGTCATTTGACCCAATAGCTCCTTGTATCAGTAGTATTTGTGTCCTCACTAGGAGAGATAAAGAGTACAACAGCAAAATATTCATCATTTTGTTTTTACAAATGTTTCTTCTTTCCTCTCTCCAGACATTTTTATGGTGACACTGAGGAAAGAGCTTTCAGTATTAGTGCATATTTATTTAACTTTCCTCTGTGCATTGTTTAACAGAGGTATTAAGATATCCTAAGTAAACAGGCAACTACTAGTTTTAAGTAGCAGACAGAGAATTGTCACATGTACCCATTAAGGCTGCAGAAGTTAATGTTGCAACGCTAAATTTCAGAGCGTAGATGCGTGGTAAATAAACTGTTCCTTTATGCAGCAGTGCAGTGTTCAAAGTTCACGGTACTGCTCTTCGAAGTGCAGCCTTTTCCAATTAACTAAAAAGCAGATCGCTGATGCTTTTAATGCAACTTGATGAAAAGGCAGCCAACCAACTTTACAAGAGGTGGCTTTTTCTTTCACAATTATTGAGTGTGCTCTTGTGCATAACATTCAATTTAATAGCAAGTGACAGAAAAGCAAACCAACGACAGGCACATGAATTTAATAAAGTGACCATGGAAATGGAAAGTGGTAATCAAGAGCACAGAATAGAAAAATCTTCAGTTGGGACAGTATATGCTTCTTGGCCATTATCACGTAAATCTATTGGGACCTGACAGGTTTTCTGAACACAAGGATAATCAGCTGGCATAGTTCTTTAATATTGAAAAAAAGGGTGGGGGGTGGGAAATCTGAAATGGGATTGGGAAAGGACAAAGAAATGGGATTGTCCCCTTTAAGGAGCAGAACTAGTAGTAGCATGGATTCAACTGCTTTCTTGGGTGCTGTAATTTGATACAGGTTGAGCATTCCTTCTCCGAAATTTTGAAACGCTCTGAAATCTGCACTTGGAGCACCAAAATCAAGTTTTGAATCCTTAGTATCGGCTGTTCCTGTGGCCAAACACACGTGCGTGTGTGCATCCTTTCAATTGATAGCACAAGTTTGTTGCACCGACAGTTGAACCTGGTGCCTAATTGCCTGCTGGGAAGGAATCCGTGTAAACCGTCCCCCCATCCCCCTGTCAGACACAGCAGCAACCGGCCACTCAAGAGCAATGTCCGAGGGTCTTTGCAGCTTGGTATTCCAAAATATGGAATATTCCGTAATCAGAAACATTCGCTGCTCCAAGCATTTGAAATAAGGGATATAATTTCAGAAACTGGAATTTGAATGTAGTCCTGTGGATGAATTGGAATCGAGTTCCAGCCCATACTCAATAAATAAAAGGCATCTATCTCTCTTGGCTTTGACTCATGAGAAATGGATTGCAATAGTTTCAACAGAAATCAGAGCCAACCGGCAGTCTCAGAGAAGGCACGGGTTAACAAGGAAAACCAAACTCCCCCCCCCCCCCCCCCCAAAAACAACTGTCTCCTGTTCTTTAAGACAGACTTCTGCTAGGCTATGGCTCCACCAGCACCTCCAACTCCTTATCCAAAGAATTATTCTTAAGAGTGTGATCCAAGCAAGTGATCGTATTTAGACTATCCAAACCGACGAGACTAATTGCAAGTATGTCAACTAATGCCCGTGCTAATCCACAGGGATCAATGGATACACTTGGGACATTTTGCTCTGCTTATCCGATTGGCAGAGAGATCAAGTGCAGCCTACTATTTCCACTGCTCAAATCAGCTTTGTGCAGATTGTGAATCCTCTGTTCTGTGCAGCTCAAGTACTCGCTGTCCCAGTGCAGAAGAGATTAACAAGTGAGCTGCAGAATTAAATTTCATATTTGTGCCGTTGGGCTACTCTTCGGAGTTTGTGGCAGGGTAGAAGTACATTACCGAGTGCAGTGCATAACTCAAGAATGCTTGATGCAAACATCCAATGCACTTTACCGCGCCGATTCCAAAAACCCCACCTCCAATAAACAAAAATTACACTGCTTTGCTAAAGCCACAGACATTTTTCTTTTAGTGAAGTTATTCACTAGAGGTGGCTCATACACTTTAAAATAAGTCACAAACATGTTTAGATCTCATTTATTTTAATATATACAAAGACAGAAACTCTTACATTACATTTAAATACAATATTGTCAACAGAAAAATCAATCAGAATCAGATCCAAATTAGTTAGGTTCAAAGTTTATTAGAAGTTATAGGGAATTTCTGACACTACTACCGTGTAAATCTCTTCTGTATTTAGGCACCAGTTCAAGAAAGAAGACTTCAGGTAACAAGACCTTGCAGAATAGAATCAATACACATCAAATTATTGCACTGTGGAATCAACTTACATGTATACTGCGAGTTCAAGGAAGCCATCTTCTACTGCCATTCAGACACTTGCCGTTTTTTGTACCCAGCTGTGTTCTTTTTGGGAGATCTTCCTCATTTCACAGATAGTGTTTCTTAGTAGCTTGAATATTCAGTGGAACATACAGCTATGCTGAAGATTATGGATACGGTGACTGAATGGAGGAGTTAATTGTTCCAATTGAGCTCCTGCCATTAATGCTCACTGAACAGCATGCTGCGTCCACCCAACACACTCAGTTTTCTGGAACCAACTGAAAGTATTGGGATATTTTGGTTTTACAAATGAAAACGCTTGATGTAATACCGATTCCCCCACAAACACTACCGTTCACTAGTTGTGAACTTTGCAAAAGGATCTTCCAATAACAAATTGCCAGACAGAACAGAAATAAGAGTCACGAGGTTCCTGAAACGCTGTGACCACTTGTCTCTGTTACTGAACTGTTTGAAACACTAGATTGATTTCCATGGTCCATTTCTGATTGGTCAAAGCTAGTGTCACTACCATGCAGCGATGGAAGCATGTAGGTCTCACTCTCTTGTGTGGGAGACATGTCCTGATGGTCAGTTTTAATGAGAACCTCCTCTTGGTTCTCAGCTGTACGACAATTTAATGTGCTATGATCCTCTTCTGTTTGAAGACTACCTCCACATGAAGGTACTACTTTTTTGTTTTCTTCAGAACTTGCATCTGGTTGTATATGGTCAATGACACCAGAATCATTTAAAAGATCCTGGGTATTTGAGCTGCCATTGCTTAATGGCTCAACCATGTTGTTGGAGCCCTCTGTAGATGTGTTGCGTTCTGGAGCTGCAATGCCTTCTGATATGATAGCTGCCGTCTCTGCCACCCAGTTCAGATCACCACTTAATGGTGTCACCTCAGAACTTGGATTCTGCATGCGACCAGGCTGAATGCTGTCCGCTAGGCTGGGAGCGCCATTAGTCTGGGCTGCACTGGAACCAGCTATGAGAGAATTGCTTGAATCACTGGGGCTTGGCTGCGTGCTATCCGTTGCAGTATTGTTGTTTAGGTTGTCCTGGAGTGTTGTCTGGTTGGCTTGCCCAGCCTGCTGATTCTGCAACAACATTTCCTGAATCCGAATTTGCTGAAGGATGGCAGGCAGCTCGTAGTGATGGAAGAAGTAGATCATTGAATGCTGGAGGGGATGGAGAAAACACCCAATTAATGTATATACACATGCACACGCAACAGAGCTTGGGAACAAATACTAGGCAATGTGAAAGCTTAGGTAATAATTGCTGGGGGCTCTGAGATTGATACGCTGCCATTACCTGACAATTGACATTCCTTTGCCACAAAGGCTGGCATTTATCAGCTGTTTATACTCTGGCATGGAATTTTGCACCTGATATTTCACTTTTCTTTTCAAAGACTATTAACTGCCTAATTGTGATAGGACTCAGTATAGCCGACTTTCGACTTCTATCTATTTAAAAACAAAGTGCTGGAAGAACTCAGTAGGCCTGGAAGTACCTGTGGGGAAAGAAATGGAGTTTACATTTTGAGCCCAATATGACTGTTCGGAGGAAGTGTCTTGAGTTCTTCCAGCACTTTGTTTTTACCTCAGATGTCCAACGTTAGCAGTATTTTGTTTTTATACTCTACTTCTACCTATTGACCTCCCATCTCCTTTGGTTGTAAGAATGCTCACGTATACATTTCTGACAAACAGTTCACATTAAAAGGTTTAAAAAGCTGTCTATCCGCTTTTTCAAAGCAGTGTATTTCAAATTTTCTGTTTTAATTCCTTTGAGTATTCAGTTTTTACTCAATCATTTTTTTAAAAATGAGGATGGGGACAGAAAACAGAAGGAGTGTCACTCATGTCTGACAGAACACTGCCCCAATCTCAAGCGATGAAGGAAGGTGACAGCCACCAATCTTTAATATACTGTGCAAAATCCCCAAAGTCTTGCAACAAAATAATCTACTCAACAACTCACTGCCCGATTAAAGTTCCCGTAACAGCCTCCCCGAACAGGCGCCGGAATGTGGCGACTAGGGGCTATTCACAGTAACTTCATTTGAAGCCTACTCGTGACAATAAGCGATTTTCATTTTTTCAAGTGCCTCACCCAGTATGAAAGATCTATCGAGTCCTACTCTTATCTGTATATTCCAAGAATATACAGATAACCTCAAGTTTGATTTCACTTCCTAAACCCCTTTCCGCAGTGTCCTCTACCCTCACCTCCAATAAGTGAGGAGTTAATTGGCATATCACTAAGATTAAGACCATCTGCCTCTGCTGTGTCCCACTTTTCCTGACTAGCCCACTGGCCAAAACGTCCTCAAAGTTCAGCCCTGATCTTGCATCTTAGTTTCTCTCCTATTTCCGAAATTGCTGAAGGATGGCAGGAAGCTATAATAATAATGATTATTATTTCGCTCCTATTTCCCCTTATCCTTGAGACATGTATCTTGCACTCTCAACTCTATTTCTCCCTAAACTGCTGATGACTTAATTTCCTCTCCTGGTGTCCATCTTAGTCAATATGGTTAGTTCTCTTTCATGGTGCTGCCCTCCTCTCTTCTAAATCTGCTGTTAACACATCCACACACTTCTCAAAAAACCAACTCTTGCAAACTACCGCCCCATTTCCAACTTCCCTTTCTTTTTTTAAAACTTAAGAGTACCCAATTATTTTTATCCAATTAGGGGCAATTTATTGTGGCCAAGCCACCTATCCTGAACATCTTTGGGTTGTGGGGTTGAAACCCACCCAGACACGGGGAGAATGTGCTAACTCCACACAGACATTGACCCGGGCCTGGAATCGAACCCAGGTCCTCAGTGTCGTAGGCGCCACCGTGCCACTCTCCAACTTCCCTTTCAAAGGTCTTTGAACGTGTTGCCTCATCCCAAATCATTGCCCATCTTTACCAAAACTCTATGTTTGAATACAACCAATCTACCCCTGCCATGTTATTGAAATGGTTCTGATCAAGTTCTAAATGCTTTGTGACTGTGCCAAAGGTACCCCTCTTCATCCTAATTATTCTGTCTTGTACGAAGTCTTACAACAACACCAGGTTAAAGTCCAACAGGTTTATTTGGAATCACTAGCTTTCGGAGCGCAGCTCCTTCATCAGGTGATGAAGTAACTGCGCTCCGAAAGCTAGTGATTTCAAATAAACCTGTTGGACTTTAACCTGGTGTTGTAAGACTTCTTACTGTGCCCACCCCAGTCCAACGACGGCATCTCCATATCACAATCTGTCTTGTGGCACAGTTGACCCAAGTTTGGATGCTAGACCAGACCCCAACATTTGACAGCATACTGGTCAAGTACCCCAAACAGTTTTATTTAATTTGTAAAACTGTGAGGAAAGGATACTTCACTTCAGGAGTGATGGCTCTGACCAATAGGAATATTTCAAGTCGAAACAAACTTTTAATAATCTTTATTAATGTCACAAGTAGGCTTACATTAATACTGCAATGAAGTTACTGTGAAAATCCCCTAGTCTTCACACTCCAGCACCTGTTCGGGTAAACCGAAGGAGAATTCAGAATGCTCAATTCACCTAACAAGCACGTCTTTCGGGACTTGTGGGAGGAAACCGGAGCAACTGGAAGAAACCCACGCAGACCTGGGGGGGAATGTGCAGACTCTGCATAGACAGTAACCCAAGCCAGGAATCGAACACGGGTCCCTGGCCCTGTGAAGTAACAGTGCTAACCACTGCGCTTTTTAAACACACAATTAACCACACTATCAAATAGCTTTACAATTATCAGCTAAGCAGTTCTTAACTAAAAAGAAAAAAATAAACTTCCTTTCTATACCTGCTACTAATTACAATTGAAAAATGAAATGAAATGATAATCGCTTATTGTGACAAGTAGGCTTTGAATGAAGTTACTGTGAAAAGCCCCTAGCCGCCACATTCCGGCGCCTGTTACGGGAATCGAACCGTGCTGCTGGCCTGCCTTGGTGCTTTCAACAGCCCCTGTTTAGCAAATAAGCAACCCAATACAGTTTAAATGCCACTTATCATTTGGCAAAACTACTGTTCAATTTAAAATCCTTGTCTTGTCAGACTCAAATGCCATCACAAACTGCAAAACTACAGAAGTCCTGGCTCTTCCTATTAATTACATCATCTGTATCCCACTAAGTTCCATTACCTGTTTAACTAGGACTAAACAGCACTCCCCCATACGTTATCTACTCCGGAGGAATCAACAATGTTCCATTAACACTCTATATGTAAAAAAGTAAATGGTTAGATTCAATCATGACCTCCTGTTTTAAGACTTCTTAAATACAACTTCAGTAGACACAGTCTGGATACCTTAAACCTAGATTCTTTAGTAATATTCCTGCAACAAATATATATCTTAACCCAGGCTTTTAAAAATGTTACTGCAACAGATTGTAAAATACAATATATAATTTCTTACATTCTTTACAAAACACCATCGTCTCCCACTGCCTCTCCACCATCGGCTAGCTGAGTGGAACTGCTCTTTCAGCTCGTTCCATTTGTAGCCAGAAAAAAACACTTACAATGGTTTCTCTATTAATTCCCACACCATTACCCTCTGGTGACTCCCAATGATCTATCCTTGGCCCTCTATTACTCATCTATATGCTGCTCCTCGGGACATCTGAAAGTACAGCATTAATTTCCACATGTACACGGGCGACACCCAGCTCCACCTCACCATCACTTCTCTCGTATCCTCCATTGTCGCTAAGTTATCAGGCAGCTGATCTGGCACCCAGTACTGGATGAGGAAAGAATTCCTCCAATTAAATACTGGGAAGACTGAAACCATTGTTCTCACTCCAAACTCTGTATCCTAACCACCGACTGCATCCATCCCTCTCCCTTGCTACAGCCTGAGAAAAATTATTCTGTTCACAATGTTGGTGTCATATCTGACCCAAGGTGAGCTTCCAATCACATTTGTTAGCAATAAGACCGCCTAATTCCACCTCTGAAATATTACCCGACTCGTCACCTCAGCTTATCTGCTGCTGAAACCACCACTTATGCTTTTGTTACTTGTAGACTTGACTATCCCAGTGCATGCCTGCTTTGTCTCCCATATTCTACCCTTCGTAAATTTGAAATAATCCAAAACTTTGCTGCCAATATCTTAACTCACAGCAAATCTCATTCACCTTTCATCCGTGTTCGCTAATCTCTGGTTCCAGAATTAGCAATGTCTTTATTTTAAAATTTCCATCCTCGTTTTCAAATACCTCCATGGCTTTGTCCCTTCCTCCTTCGCCTGTCATTTGCCCCAGATCGCAATACCTCAAAAATATCTATGCTCACCCAATTCTACCCTAATGTAATCGCTTCACCATTGGTGACTGTGTTTTCAGCCACTCTACCTTTCTTCCTTGAAGACACGCCTTAAAACATAGCCCTTTGATCAAGTTATTGATCACCTGGTTTAATATCTCCTTTAGTGGGCTATGATATTTAGTTTTATAATGCTCCTATAATGCACCTTGGGATATTTTCTTAAATTAAAGGCACTATAAAAGTCAGTTGTTGTGAAATTGGCAGACATTTTATTTACTACATAAACAATGTTGTTTTATGGTCAAATCAATGGACATACCTAGTGACCTACAGTTTAAAAAAGGGGTAGGCGGCACCACCCAATGCAGAATCAAAGTAGATTAGTGCTGAGATAGCCAATCTTAGATGCAACAATAGTAGGAATGTTATAAATGGTCTCAGCAATCTAGGAGTGGGCTCCAACCACTTCTAATTGCTAACAAATGACTCCTGTTGGGGTGTGTGATGTCTATCAGATTTAGCAGGGTTGCTTTGCATATTTGCAAGGTATACCGATGTTTTGCATATTTGCAAAGGTATACCCCGCCACAGCCCATCACACTCACAAGTGATGGCACCTAGAACAATACATCAGTAGGAGCAGCAGCCATTTGGCCCTTCCAACTGCTTCACCATTTCATGAGATCATCACTGACCTTTGACCTCAATTCCACTTGCCCACCCTATCCGTGCAATCATCCCGTAGCATCCAAAAATCCATCAACTCTCTGGAATATACTCAACATGAAAATAGTCAGTCATCTGGCGTAGAGAATTCCCAAGGTTCACAACACTTTGGGGAGAACAATTTCTTTTTTATTAATTTTTTAAAAAACTAATTTATTTTCCCTCAATTAAGGGGCAGTTAAGCATGACCAATCCACCTAGCCTGCACATCTTTTTGGGTTGTGGGATGAGACCCATGAAGACATGGGAAAACATGTAAACTCCACACGGAAGTGATCCAGGGCCAGGATTGAACCTGGGAACTCGGCACCGTGAGGCAGCAGTGCCACCCGGGGGGGGGGAAAAGATTCAGCATCAATTTTCTATCTTTTAATCAACCCTATATCCATGTTATCATCCCCAAAACAATGAGGTCTCATCTTTTGTATCAATCTTCAAAATGTTTTTTGAGAATCTAAATATATTATATCTCTAGTTCCCCCTTTAAGTACTCTGTTAATTTTGTGCTTAAAAAAACTATTAGTCACTCATGATTTACCTTTCATAAAACTATCACTGCCTAATTATGTGATTTATTTTTTAAGTGCCCAATTACAATTACTTTAATAATAGATTCCAGGAATGTTCTGATCACTGATGTCAGATTTACTAGTTTGCAGTTCCCCATTTTCTCTTACCCACCTTTCTCGAACAGCACTGCTTCATTTTCTACCTTTTAATCCGCCAAGACCATTTGAGAATTTGGGAAATTTACAAGGTCAAAAATAATGTATCCACTATTCCTGCAGTTCTCTCTTTTGGACTCCTAGGATGCAGGCCATCAGGTCCAGGGGGCATCTTGGCTTTTAGTCCCATTAATTTTTCTAGTACTTTTTCTTTATGAATATTAATGATTTTAAGTTACATTAGACCCATGTCCACTTTTTCTGGTATGATTTATGTGCCTTCTACTGTTAAATAGACAAAATATTGGTTTAGTTCTGCTGCCATTTCATTGACTTTATAGTGCAGGAGGCCGCCATTCAGCCCATCGAGTCTGCACCAACCCTTGGAAAGAGCACTCTACTTAAGCCCACACCTCCACCCTATCGCCATAACCCAACCTAACCTTTTTGGACACCAAGGGCAATTTAGCATGGCCAATCCACCTAACCTGCAAATCTTTGGACTGTGGGAGGAAACCGGAGCACCCGGTGGAAACACACAGACAAGGGGAGAACGTGCAGACTCCGCACAATGACCCAAGTCGGAAATCGACCCTAGAGCTGTGAAGCAACAGTGCTAACCACTGTTTCCTTGCTCCTACGTTTATTTTCACCACTATCTTCTTTTTTATATAAGTGTGGAAAGTCTTTCTCTTTCCTCGGCTTTTATGCTCCTTGCTAGTTTAGTTTAATTTCTATTTTCTCACTTTTTTGGTCATCCTTTGCTGGCTTCTAAAGTTCTTCCAATTGTCAGACTTATAACCCTTATTGGCAACATTATACATACTTTCTTTACTCATATACTACCCTACCCTCTTTAGTCAGCTAGATAGGTAACATAAAAGGAGTGAAACTTGGAGCAAAAATAAAGAACTCCAGGAATATACCTGTATGAAGAGCCATGACGTTACCAAAGCCAAACTGCTGTACTGCCCATTGAACCGATAATGATAGGCATAAAAGGCAAAGTGATAAAGGTAAAAGAATCTGCAAAAAAATGTTCATTTTAAAAATTCAGTTGAAGGTACACATTAATCCTTCAGAACAAGTACATTGAGACACAAAGCTGAACAGAACAAATGAACACCAGAAATTGTAAATAAAATAAACATCTCACATAAACAATCTACAGCTCTGAAATACTGCTTTGTCCATCTTTGTCCACCTAAACAACAGATGTAATACCCAGGACTTAGGATCCAGAAGAGATGCATCACATCTCAGGATTCATATGATTGATAACACTCTCTGAAATCAGTTAGCTGATCTCAACTATGTTGGGACTTGATGTTGGCAGTGGTGGTGAAGGCTGTTACAATTGGCCTCGCTACCCTTTGGCAAGGGAGGGGAAATCAGTCACAGTCTTAATTTCTCATGATTAGATCATGTGCGTGTGTATGCACGTGCACGCACGCATGGACTTTAAGCGAGGATGGATAGAAGTTGTATTGCCTGCCACAGTTAAACAGTTTGGCTGACACTCACTGTCAAACTCACGCATGAATAATGGGTAATCGGGCAGGGAACGGAGGAAAGCAAGTTTTCTGGGAACCGAACTCCAGTAAGGCGAGTCCCTTCAGTAGAAAAAGTTAAATGAAACTGTTGGAGAAATTTAAACGGTTAGGATGGCACGAACAGCAATAAAGGTTGCACTAACGTGCTGTTAAGGCGCACTAGAACAAAATGTACAGTAGAGGTCATTTGGGCCACAATTTAGCCACTGTCTGGTTCTCTTTGCACGTCCTGTTTTTTCTTCTACTTCAATGGAGTTCATTGAGGAATACTGAAAACGTTGGCATTTGCAGTGATCTGATGCATCATTTTCATACTAGGGTTTCTGGACTCCAAGACTTTGCCCGGCCATCAGATCAATATTTTTGAGTAGCTGACATTGTTTATCTGGAAATTATAATATGGGTTAATGGAAGATCCACAGACAAGTTCAAGACCTACCTTGTTAACATGCTGAACTTATGCCTTGTCACTCCATTGTAAAAGCTTTCAATCTCAAAACAGGGAAATAATAATCTCAACTGTGCCACTGGGGATACAGAACTTTGCAACAAATTGTCATGAAATCCTCTCCAAGACATCGATACAGACAAAATAAACTAAATGACCTAGTACTGTAAACTTCAGTCGTTCTAGTGTCTCTTAACAGGATATTAGTACAACATTTAATGTTGCTTATGCCATCCTGACTAAATTAGGAATCCTTTCAAGTTCTTCCAACAGTTTTATTTAATTTTTTTCCTGAATTCACTGGCCTTACTGGAGTATGGTTCCCAGAAAACTTGCCTTCCTCCATTCCCTGCCTATAAATCCGTTATTTCTGCATATGTTTGACAGTATCTCTTCTATTAAGGAGTGAGGCTGAGCGAGCAAAACAAAAAATAAAATATTTGTGAAATCACAAGAAGTTCAGACCTTGATCGTGGTCATAACCCACCTGAGCCAGTGTCTTTTGCTGGTGTTAGTGTGACAGCAAATTGCATCATACTGGTCTGCAAGCCAAACGATGAGAATAATGTAAAATGCTGTAGTTGTGTCATTGAAGAATTCAGACATTATGGCTTCCATCCCTGGAGAGAAAAAAACACAACAAAAAATATCAGGGAAAGGTAAATCAGGAAAGCCTGCATATTTAAAATTATTTACATTAAATATTTAAAAATAAAAGCCCAGAACCAAATCTCAGCAAAACTCCACAATTTCAAAATGATGCCTACAAAATTTGCAACTGAAGATTTAAAAGTAAAGAGAGCCAATCAGCAAAATTATGGATAAGAATGCCTTATCAGAAATGGAAATATTCCAGATTACTTCCACCCCAATTCAAGAAGAATTTCTGGGCCCATTCTGTTTTTAAAGTGGATATTTTATTTACATTTGGCCTTTAGAAGATGGGCTGGTTGCAATGTGACAAGCACAGAACATTCATTTCTACTGTGTTTTTATTTCCCAAATACAACGTGGATTTAAACTGGTTTGTTTTTCACCGGAATGATTTGTTTTGTCAATACGGATCATTTCCACAAAAGATATGCTATTGTGAAACCTCCCATTTTAGAGCATTTCAAAGGGACACAAAATTTGTAGATGACAATAAAACAGCTTGCCATTTAGTATAATTATTAAGCAAATAACCAGTAACTAAGAAACACAAGAGTTCGATATGAGACAGCAACCAGCAATTGTGATGAGCTTTCCTCACACACCTTCAGTCGGAGGGAGAACAGTGCCCCAAAGAACACCAGTGACATTAAACTGAGATAATGGATGGGGCAGCAAACATAAGGAGGAAGAAACATAGCTGTACTTGGCAACAAAGGAGGGAGATGAAACAAGTGATCAAAATTAAAAATAAAATTGAGGAAGAACAGAAAATGAAAGGTAATCTTGATGAGAACTCCTTCCCCACGATGATGAAATGCAGCAATCATTTTAAAACCAGATCTGGTTCTTCTGTATGCCTATATGGACATATTCTGCACTAGGGTATCTGGGAAGGATTAAACAAATAAATCTTTAAAGAATAATTCAAGATAAGCCTACACAATGGTCTCGCGTTCAACTATTTATATTTTAAATATATGCCGTATGGGATGACAACACACAGGAGGGGGAAGAAATGAGACCACAAGGGGAGGCGGTGATGCAGACTAGTCAGGAGGGGAGGGGGTGATGAAAATAAGTCAGGAGGGGAGAGGTTGATGCAGACCAGTCAGAAGGGGAGGGGGTGAGGCAGACCAGGAAGGAGGGGAGGGGGTGATGCAGGCCAAGGAGGGGAGGGGGTGATGCAGGCCAGTCAGGAGGGGAGGGAGTGATGCAGACATGTCAGGAGGGGATGGGGTGATGCAGACCAGTCAGGAGGGGAGTGATGCAGACAAGTCAGATGGGGAGGGGGCGATGCAGACCTGTCAGGAGGGGAGGGGGCAAAACGGACAGGAGGGGAGATGGCCCCTCGCCTGAGTAGTTGTGACCCTCGGGTTAAATCACCACCAGACAGCTCTCTCTCAAAAAGGGAGCGAGCACTGCCTCACGGTACTGAGGAGCCGGGTTCGACCCTGGCCCCGGGACACTGTCCA
Organism: Scyliorhinus canicula; assembly: GCF_902713615.1. Taxonomy (NCBI): domain Eukaryota; kingdom Metazoa; phylum Chordata; class Chondrichthyes; order Carcharhiniformes; family Scyliorhinidae; genus Scyliorhinus; species Scyliorhinus canicula. The sequence goes on along the minus strand of NC_052163.1, from coordinate 95,979,095 downwards.
TGTGGAGCTTGCACATTCTCCCAGTGTTTGCGTGGGCCTCACCCCCACAACATGTGCAGAATAGGTGAATTCGCCATGTCAAATTGCCCCTTAACTGGAAAAAAATATGGGTACCCTAAATTTATTTTAAAAGGGCGGAGTGTCCGCTGGGACTTTCATTTTTCCTTGTCTGGTTCCTATAGCGTCTTGGGTCCCAAAAAAAATGTCAACCTGTCTTTCCCTTTTAGATACCTGTCGTGTATTTCCAGCACGGTTTTTATTTCTGATTTCCAGCTTTTTCAATTTTTACCTCTGCTAAGATATCAATTACTTACCTAATCATATTGATGGCAGTTTCAGAATTCCTGGAGAATAACTGGTTTCTACCAGCCACACTGTGCATTGTTGTACTGCAACAGTCAAGTTACTTCTGAAGACACCATAGTGCATCATTATTTTAACCAGGTTGCTGCTAATTCTATATGAAAATAGGGTATGTTTGGAATACGCAAGACGGTTGCTAACACCGTAAAGTGAGATGGTAAATGTTTCTGGGAACTTGCAATAGAAGAGCTCGCATCCAGAATGTTAACTGCTCTTTCTTTGAGGTGAAGATGAATCAACTGTATTCAATGTAAACCTGTTCTAATTCCTCAAGTTTTTTTTTGCCATTAAACGTGCAGCTTTCCATTTTTATTTCAGATTCAATAGAAAGACAGGAACATCAACAAAAATGCTACTCAACACAAATCATTCTTACCAACAAGTGCTAGTATCACAGTAAGTAAAGGAGCTGCAGGAAATGCAATTGTCATGTTCATCTCCAACATCTGCAACAAATCAACTGAAAGAAAAAAGTTAATTAATTGATAAATATGGCAGGTCTTATATTAGACTTTATGGCTCCTTTTCAAATGCACAAGCCATTTTGTTTCCAATTTGGTTAGGCACTGCACTACAGCTGCAATATTTGGAACTATGATGCACATTCTATGATTAAAAATATAATGGGGGAAGTAGTAAACATTAATTATTATTTTACCTAACCGTTTTATATTATAACCATTATGCCCTACAGGTAAACAAAGCATATGGCAGGTGAGAAAGCTACAATAACCCATGTTATAGACGTTATCAGATGTTACGTAGATTTATAGAAGACAGACAGCACAGAAGTGGGCCACTCGGACCAACCCGTACATGCTGTATATGTGCTACCTGAAGCCGCCTCCCGTCTTTTTCTCTATCAGCAGAACCGTCTAGTCTCTACTCCCTGATGTGCTGATTTAGCCTTCCCTCTATTGCATCTATGCTAAATACCACTTAGTAAAACTATTTCTTCTGAATTTTACATTTAATTTCTTAGTGACCATCTTACATTGATGGCCTGTAATTTTGCTCTTCTGCACAAATTAAAATATTCTCTCCCCGTCTATCTTTCATAATTGTGACGCCTACTGTTAGGTCAGCCCTCTTTTGAAGCCTGTTCCAACTTTTGCATTTCTGGCATAATATTTATAAATCCTTTTTGCACGCATCACTAGTGTCTTGATACCTTTTATAATATGCGGACTAGAACTGTACACCATAATCCCAGTGTGGTCCAACCAAAGTTCAATACAAGTTTAGCATAAGTTCTCTGCTTTTCAATTCTATCCCTTGAGAAATAAACCCTAATGCCTGGTTTGTTTATTTATTTATTTTTAAATGGTTTTAATCTGCATCACCATTTTTTAACGATTTATGTATTGATACTCCACAATTTCTTTGCTCCTTTACTCCATTTAATTCTTACTTTTCAATTAATATGTCGCCTCCTTACTTTTCTTACCAAAATATATCAGAAATAGTGATGTAAATGTCATCCTGGTGTATAGGACTTCTTTGGCACCAAAATTAATGTTTAGGCAAATACTTAACATACAAGTCAACTTCCCTTTGATGCCAAGAAATTTGGTGGTACTTGCATGAGGAGTTGGCCTCAATTCTTTTCCCAGAAAAGCATGTATGGGGCAGCACGGTGGCACAGTGGTTAGCATCGCTGCTTCACGGCACTGAGGACCCAGGTTCGATCCTGGCTCTGGGTCACTGTCCGTGTGGAGTTTGCACATTCTCCCTGTGTTTGCGTAGGTTTTGCCCCCACAACCCAAAAATGTGCAGGGCAGGTGAATTGGCCACACTAAATTGCCCCTTAATTGGGAAAAAAAAATGAATTGGGTACTCTTTATTAAAAAAAAGAAATGCATACATGGTTCACCATACAAGTTCCCACATGGGATAAAACAGGTGATCTGGCCCATGTTGTCAAGATGATGCACAGGAGTTTAAGACATGTCCACACAGAGCAGACCATGTTGTGAACAAAGGACAGAAATGGGCTCTTCAGCAAAAAGAATGAAGTATGAAGCTTGTTTCAAGCTAAACACTGTAGCATTTACTAACTCGTCAAATAACTGTGCTGCAAGGGAATTTGATGTTTATGCAATTAAGTGGACCTAATCAAACTCCGAATCCAGCAAAGGTTTCAAAGCAATAACTAGTTGGTGTAGCCACTCTATGCAACGAAAATGCCCAGTGCTGCAACAGGAGGCCATGATCGTTCAGAGGCTCCGAAAAGATCTGAATACCAAAATTACTAGTTTCCAGGCATTCATCATCAAACATTGACAAAAACGTGTACCCATTATGTCACACTGGCAACATGGATGATGCATCCATGTATTTTGATATGCCTACCAACTGAACTGTGGAGTGGAAAGTCCGAAAACAAATCTCGTGAAAACCGCAGAACGTGGGAAAACTCGGTAGTTCCTGTCTGCCTGGCCGACAGAACTAAATTAAAACACGTGGTGCCAGAGAGAATGTACACATCCATGACAAACATTAGAATGAAGTAACGGTGTGGACTGATAACATGTGAAATAGGTACCCGGTGACCTGCCCAAAGAATGAAGCTTATTAGTGTGGGTCATCCCATATAACTGATGAAATCAAGAGGCACCTGCAAAGAAGTACAACCACATTGCAATATACCAGGGGTATAATGTTCGTAGTTCAAACTTCAGATGCATGCCCCAACAAACCAATGCATGGATCATGTTTGTGCAGGATGGAATAGGTAGATGGTAGACAGAGAAAACACCTTAGCAAGAGTGGAAATATGCATGCTGCCCTGCTTGATGTTTTGTGTGGTTTCACCATCAAATTGTAGGATGCTATTAATGCAAACTGCAATTACAACATTCAAAATAATGTTACGATACCCTGGGCTAGGGCACGGTCAATTCCAGCCCATCTTGACCTGGAGTCGCAACACAATTGAATCAACCATTAATTTTTTGAAAAATACTCAAGTCTTTGGTCCTTGACTGCCTAATAATTACAGTCACCAGGTTTGTAATTGTAAACACAATTACTTTTTCTTTATAACAAAACTACAATGAAATATGCAGCAAATACAACTGGTCAACTATTATTTAATTCCTAATCCTCCCACTTTAACTTGCCCCCAACCTCTATTATCTATATGTGTGTGCACACCACACACACAGGTCTCTGCAATTTCATAAATACAGCAGGCTTTCTGAAGAAAACACGAGGGGGAGCAGGTCCTGTCCCGAGTGCCATGGGAAGCCGGCCCTGCTCTCCTTTGGTCTCTGGAAATCTTCCCACTCAGGTAGGACCCAGTCACCACCTGTTACCAGGCAGAATAAGGCCTTTGGCCAATTCATTAGCCACCAGCCAACCAATCGAACCAAGTCCCACCCCATCTCTCAGGTGACATAGCATCGGAGTTCTGTTGTTCAAAAAGCAGCACCATATACTATGCTACAACTTTTTGAATTCCTCATTCTCTCTGCTGCTTGACTTAAAGATATATGTCCATTAAGCATCCATGGATCAAAAGAATAACATCAAAAAATAAAGGGAAAATAAAGGAATCAACAGGAAGGACCCTTACATAGTAGAACATCCAATTCAATAGATGAAGAGGAAGATGATTTTCTGTGGAGGGATGATTCCGAAACAGAAAGTGCCAAATCTGATCTTGAGTGGGATATTGTTAGGACAATGTTACAGTCAAAGTTACTCGGAATGAATTCAATGAACTCTGCGCCAGGTGCCTAAGACAATGAATTAAAACCAAAATCACATAGCAAGTTTGACAAACAGCAAGGAATAAATTGAATTTAAGGTTGAATTTAAGAGCAGTGAGGTGATAACGCAGCTGGACAAAACCTTGGTAAGGCCACATTTGGAGTACAGTGTGCAGTTCTGGTCGCCTCATTTTAGGAAGGATGTGGAAGCTTTGGAAAAGGTGCAAAGGAGATTTACCAGGATGTTGCCTGGAAAGGAGAGTAGGTCTTACAAGGAAAGGTTGAGGGTGCTAGGCCTTTTCTCATTAGAACGGAGAAGGATGAGGGGTGACCGGATAGAGGTTTATAAGATGATCAGGGGAATAGATAGAGTGGACAGTCAGAGACTTTTTCCTCGGGTGGAACAAACCATTACAAGGGGATGTAAATTTAAGGTGAATGGTGGAAGATATAGGGGGATGTCAGAGGTAGGTTGTTTGCGCAGAGTAGTGGGGGCATGGAATGCACTGCCTGTGGAAGTAGTTGTGTCGGAAACATTAGGGACCTTCAAGCGGCTATTAGATAGGTACATGGATTACGGTAGACCGCTGGGGTGTAGATTGATTTGTTCTTAATCTAGGGCAAAAGTTCGGCACAACATCGTTGGCCGAAGGGCCTGTTCTGTGCTATATTTTCTATGTTTATGTTCTATGTAAAAGTAATAAACTCAGCCCCTGCAGTTTATCCATATAACTGAAATCCCTCAACCCGGAAACCATTCTCGTGACTCTTTTCTGTGCTCTCTCACTAGTATTCACACCCTTCTTAAAGTGCAGCGTCCAAAATTGGACAATGCTCCAGTTGAGGCCGAACCAATGTTTTATAAAGGTTCATCATAATGTCTTTGTTTTTGCACTCTAAGCCTCTATTATGTCTATTTTTTATTTCCTCCTTTTTCACATTTTCATCCAAATTTAAACCCACCATCAACAATAACAAATACAATGTCAAACCCCTAGTCAACAATCCCCTCCTCCCCCAACATTTTAACTACAAACATCAAAGAAAAGGAATCAGGAATCCACCATCCACCCATACATAGGCATCAATAACATACACAGTCCAACACCCCCCCACACCCAGTCCAACCCCACCCTAATGTTCAATGTCATCCAATCCTTGAAAGTGCATAATGAACAAAGCCCATGAATTGTAGAACCCTTCCATCCTTCCCCTCAACTCAAACTTCACCTTCTCGAGAGTTAAAAACTCCAACAAATCCCCCCATCACGCCAGGGCACAGGGTGGAAAGACTGATGTGCCACCCCAACAGGATCCGCCTTTGGGCGATCAGCGAGGCAAAGGTTACAACATCTGCCTCCGCATCCGCTTCCAACCCCGTCCAATCCGATACCCCGAATATGACTTCCAAAGTACCCGGCTCAAGCCTCACATGTATCACCTTCGAAATTACCAAGAAACCCTTCCCCCAATACCATTCCAGCTTTGGTCCAAAGCATATGAACGTGGTTTGCGCCCCCCCCCCCTGCAATGCTCACAAACATCCTCAACCCCCTCAAAGAGTCGCTTCATCCTCGCCTTTGTGAGGTGCGCCCTATACACCACCTTCAGTTGTATCAGCCCCAACCTCGCGCACGAAGTTGAGGCATTCACCCTCCGAAGCACCTCACACCACGATCCCTCCTCCATACCCTCTCCCAACTCTTCCTCCCACTTCGTCTCAATCCCGTCCTGCAGTGGCTTATCTTCACATATAATCGTCCCATTAATCGCAAACACCACCCTCTTGTCCATTCCCCCTGTCGTCAGCACCTCCTCCAACAGTGTGGAGGCCGGAGCCACCGGAAAGTTCTATCACCTTCTTAGTGAAATCCCGGACCTGCATATACCTAAACATTTCCCCCTGCCCCAACCCATATTTCGCCTCCAGCTCCTTCAGGCCCGCAAACCGGCCCTCCAAAACAAATTTTTACGTGCCCTTGCTCCCTTCTCCTCCCATCTCCGAAAACTGCCATCCGGCTTCCATGGCTCAAATCTGTGATTCCCCTGAATCGGCATTTCCCTTGACACCGCCCCCAGTCAAAAGTATTGGCGCAATTGCCTCCAGATTTTCAATGTCGCTACTACTACCGGACTCCCTGAGTATTTTCGTGGGGCCATCGGGAGCAGCGCTGTTGCCAACGCCCTCAACCCCCTGCACAGACTCTCCACCATCCTGACCCACTGTGAGCCCCCGCCCCCCCCGAACCCAGTTCCTCACCTTCGCAGCATTCGCCGCCCAGTAATAATATAGTAAATTCGGAAGAATCAACCCTTCCGACTGCCGTCCTCTCTGCAACAACACCTTCCTAATCCTCGGCATCCCCTCCCCCCACATAAATGACGTAATCATCTTTTCAACCTCCTTGAAAGATGCCTCTAGCAGAAAGATCGGCAGGCACATATTCATTTTAATTGCCTGGACCCGACCTGCCAGCGGGAGGGGAAGACCATCCCACCGTGTCAGATATGCTTTCACCCTCCCCACCAAACTAGTAATGTTGTACCTACGGAGCCCCCCTCAATCCATGCCACCTGCACCCCCAGATATCTAAAGTGAATCCCCACCCTACGGAATGGTAGCCCCCCCATCCCTGGCCGAGACGCCACAAAATATTCACTTTTCTCCAAATTAAGTTTATATCCCGAAAAAGACTCAAATACTCGAAGCAACTCCAATATGCCCCCCATCGACCCCCCACTCGGTTCTGATACATACAACAGCAAGTCGTCCGCATACAAAGATACCCTATGCTCTAACCCCCACACTATTCATTTCCACAACTCCAAACTCCTCAACTTGATGGCCAACGGCTCAATCACAAGCACAAACAACAGGGGGGACATACGGCATCCCTGCCTGGTCCCAGGTGCAGAGCAAAATATCCCGCATTCATGTTATTCGTGCGGACACTCGCCCTCGACTCCTTATACAGCTGCCTTACCCAATCTACAAATCGTGGCCCAATCCCAAAACGCTCCAGAACTGCCATCAAATACCCCCACTCTACTCGGTCAAACGCCTTCTAGGCGTCCAATGCCACAACACCTCTATCTCCCTCCCCTCCGCCGGTGCCATAACCACGTTCCATACCCTCCTTATGTTCGAAAAGAGCTGCCTCCACTTCGCAAACTCCATCTGATCTTCACCCATCACTTTCGGGAGAAACTCCTCCAACCTATCCGCCAATACCTTCGCCAACACTTTTGCGTCCACATTCAAAAGTGATATGGGCCTATACGACCCACATTCTGTCGGATCCGTATCCTTCTTAAGCAACAGGGAGATCGATGCTTGCCCCAAAGTCTGTGGCAACACCCCCTTCCCTATTGCCTCCTCAAACTTCCCCACCATTAGCGGCGCCAACCTTTCTTTAAATTTCTTGTAATACTCCACCGGAAACCCAGCTGGCCCTGCTACCTTTCCCCAACTGCATCCTCCCAATCGCATCTTTTATCTCGTGCTCCGCTATCGCTCCATCCAATATGTCCTGATTCCCCTCCCCAACCTCAGGTATTCCAAAACATCCAGGAACTCCCGCATTTCCCAACCCCTCCCCCCCCGGCAGCTCCGACCTATACAATCTCTCATAAAACTCCTCAAATACCCTTTAATCTGATCCAGAGCCATCACCAACTTCCCTGCCCTATCCCGCACCTGAACAATTTCCCTCGCTGCTGCCTCCCCCCGAAGCTGGCCTGCCAACATGGCCTTTTCTCCGTATTCGTAAACCGCTCCCCTTGCCCGCTTCAATTAGCGCACCGCCTTCCTTGTGGACAGCCAGTCAAAACTCGCCTGTAGATCTTTCCTCCTTTCCAACTTTGTTGAATCCCCAACTTCTGCATAACTCCTGTCTACCTCCAGCATCTCATCAATACCCTTTGTCGCTTCACCCTCTCCTCCTTACGCACCTTTGCCTTAAACGGGATTGCCCCCCCCCCCCCCGCCTTTCGAGCTTCCCAAACCACTGCCTGCGAAACCTCCCCCATACAATTGAACCCCTCGATTGAGTTCAAATTCCTCGATTACCTTCCCAATCTTATCACAGAACCCTCGGTCTTCCAACAGCCCCACATCTCATCTCCACCCCGGCCCATACACTCAACCCCTCTCCAACACCATATCCACCCAATGTGGTCCATGGCCTGTTATCACAATTGCCGAGAATTAAGACCCCTTAAACCCTGCCAGCAGCGTCTTCCCCACCATAAAAAAGTAAATTTACGAATAAACCTTGTGGACCAAGGAGAAAAAAGAAAGAGTACTCCCACTCCCCCAGGTGCAGAAACCTCCAAGGGTCCACCCCTCCCATTTTCACTATTACTCCAGCCAACGCCTTCGCGCCCCCCCCCTCCCGAAGGGACAAGCGAGCACGGCTGTGATCTGTCCAATCTCTGCTCCTGCCCAAGTTCCAGTCTCCACGCACTATCAATTCATGCAAATCCAAGTCGGGGATGGCTCCACACACCTTCTTCACAAATCCTACATCATCCCAGTTGGGACCATACATGCCTACCAGCGCCACCTACCACCCCTCCAATGCCCGTCACAATGACATACCTGATTATGCCATTTTAACCTTCCCGACCACCTTCAACGATTTGTGCACATATACATGTCTCCGCGTTTATGCAACCACTTTAGAATTGTACCCTTTAGTTTATATCGCCGCTCCTCGTGTGTCCAACCAAAATGTATAACTTTGCAGATCCCGGTGTTAAATTTACCTGCCCATTCCACAAGCTTGCCTATGTCCTCAAGTCTATCACTATCTCTAGTTTGTTATACTTACAAGTTTTGTGTCAACTACAAATTTTGAAATTGTCCTGTCCAAGTCATTAATGTATTATAGAAAAGCAGTGGTCACAGTATAACCCCTGGGGAACACCGCTGTACATCTTCCTTCAGTTTGAAAAATAACCATTCACCACTATGTTCCCTGTCCCGTACTCAATTTTCATGCTGCCACTATCCCTTTTATTCCACTGGCTTTTGTGGCATTTTATCAAAGACCTTTTGCTGTGACAGTCATGGCTCAGTTAGTAGTACTCTTGCCTCAATCAGAAAGTTGTGGGTTCACATTCAACTCCAGATGGAGGGCAATATTCAAGGCCAACACTCCAGTGCTGTTACTGAGGGAATACTACACTGTGCCATCTTTGAATGAAATGTTAAACCGAGGCCCCATCTGCCGTTCTAGGTGGATATAAAAGATTTCTTGGGCACTACTTTGAAGAGGAAGGGAGTTCTTCCCAGCATCCTGTCTAATGTTTATCCCTGAATTAACATCACAAAAATAGATTATCATATTGTTGTTTAAGGGAATGTACTGTGCATACATTTGTTGCTATGTCTCCTACATTACAACACCTTTAAAGCACTTAATTAGTTGCAAACTGCTGAGAAGTCTGGTGGCTGTGAAAAGTACAATAAAAATGTAAGTCTTATTATTTTTGAAATCCAGATAGATTACATCTATTGCAAATCCTTGTCAACTCTCATCTTCAAGAATTCAATGAGATTGGTCAAACAACTTTCCCTTTTGAAATCCATGCTGACTCATTATAATATTTTTGGTTTCTAGATTTTTTTTCATTTTCTGCTATAGTAGGGATTCCACTATTTTTCCCTTTACTGATGTTGAGCCTACTAGTCTATAGTTCCCCAGACATGTTCCATCTCGTTTCTTAAATACAGGTGTAACATTAGCATCCACCAGTTCTCTGGGAGTACACCCTTTGTTATATCTTTCCTCGATTTAAAAAAATGCTGAATGCAATCTGCTTGGACCTGTGGTTTTATCTTCTTTATATTTGATTAATTTACTTAATATTTCTCCCTTTTATTTTAAAAGCTATTATCCTTCAACTCATCTTCCTTATTCCCATCCCAGCTTTTCTTTCTGTACAATTTGATTGTACCATTATTTTGTCTTATTTACCTTGATAATGTAATTTCATTGTTTCTCTTGGCTTTCCTATTCGCTTTTCTCCTCAAGCTCTCATTTGCTGTTCATATACTTGGTATATGCCTCCTCTTGACCCTCCGTTTTTTTCCTTATGTCTTTATTTATCTGTGATGTCATTAGTATTTAGTTTGTTCTGTTTTTTTTAAATGGAATATAATTTGGATGCTGTTAAATAGGTATGAAACTACAGTTTCAAATATTTATTGTGCTTATAGTTAAGCGTCAAATTAGCACTCTAGCAGATTTGCAAAACTGGCTTTATTGGGTCATAACTTCTATGGAGTGGCAGAGTACGATTGCCATGCCACTCCAGGTTTTAAAAAACCTTGAAATCCAGTGCTGCTTTCTCACCCAACCTTCCAACTCAGGCCAGGGGAGACTGCTGCAGCAGGTTCCCAAGGCCTTCTATCGAGGGAAGCTGAACCAGATGTATGAATGCCTTTTTTTAAAAAAAACAGTACTAGCTGTAAAAAAGTTTAACGGTCCTGTCACTTTGAGAAGCCAGGGAGACAAGTGTGTGTATGTGTAGATGCACGCATGTATATGTGCGCGCGTTTGTGATGTGTGTGTGTGAGAGAGAGAGAGAGGGGGGGGGGGGGGGGGGGGGGGGGGGGGGGGGAGAGAGAAGAGGGGGGTGGGCAGGAGAAAAGAGGGATGGTCGCCAGGAGCAATCATCTGATAGGGTCAAACATATGATGATCCATACAAGGTTGCAGAGGATGTAGACAATATCAAAATAACTTTGCAACACTAAGCACGCTCCTCCTTTAAGAGGAATTGATATCTATGGAGGGCCACAGTGGACATGAAATGCATGTCCATTTCAGATCTGCATAACAGACTTTGACTTCAACGGGTGAAGCAAATGTCATTAAAGATTTGCATGTGCAATTTTTTTTCCCATTTTCCTTTCACACATTCAGAAAAGATTTAGAAGAGAAGAATAAAAGCTGTAATGGCATGAAAACAAACCTAGGAACATAAGAGTCAAAATATGGTGCTACAGGTGTAACAAAACCGCATATTCAACTGTCCCAGAACATGGAGGATAGTATATAAATGTACAAGGACACAGAGGGCTTGAAATGACACAGAGATGGAAGCATATGAAGCATTGAACAGCATTATGACAGTTCTTCTAGCAGTGTCAGCGGTGGCTCAGTTGGCAGCATACTCGCTTCTGAATCACATAGTTATGAGTTAAATCTCATTCCACTCATTGGTTAAACCAAATACATATTTACTTGCTAGGGCGGATGTAAACGATCCCATGGACCTATTTTAAAGATGAGGAGAGTTATCCTGGTGTCCTGGCCAATATTTATCCCTCAATCAACATCACAATAAAAAGATCAGATGGTTATTGCATTGGTGCTTGTGGGAGTTTGCCGAGTGCAAATCAGCTGCTGCATTTTCTACACTTCAAAAAAGTACTGGCAAGTGTTTGAGACATCTGGCGATTGTGAGATGCACTATAAATGTATGTCTTTCTTTTTTCCCCCTCCCCATTACTTTAATGGAGATGCTTTTAATTTTATCATAAACAATTCAACCCCTGTTTGAATTAGAGTGAAGCATTACACCAGGCAATAACTACCTGTGTTAGTATTCCACAGCTTAACTTGAATGCATTAACGGAAAAAAGGAAATTAGGGTTTGGGTTATAGATTTAAACCATGTCTGCACTTAATAATAATAATCATTATCGTTGTCACAAGTAGGCTTACATTAACACTGCAATGAAGCTACTGTGAAAATCCCCTAGTCACCACACTCCAGCGCCTGTTCGGGTACACAGAGAGTGAATTCAGAATGTCCAATTCGCCTAACAGCACGTGTAGGAGGAAACCAGAGCACCCGGAGAAAACCCACACAGGCGTGGGGAGAACTTGCAGACTCCGCACAGACAGGAGTCAAGCCAGGAATTTAACCTGGGACCCTGGCGCTGCTAAGCAACATTGCTAGCCACAGTGCTACCGTGCTGCCCTACTTGGTCAAGAACTCATCAAATCAACATTTTTAAATAAAGCAGCACCACTTCTTGTTCACTTTATGCAAAGCTCACAATGAAGAAACCATAAGACACAAACTTACCAATAAAGACAAAGATCTGATGATGAGAGTAACGTAACAGCATAGAAACCGACAATGTCTGGGGAAAAGGAAAGAAAAGCAGTCATAGCTTCTCCTAAAATTGAGGATCAATTTAAACTTTGGCTATTGAATTATTTCTAAGTTTCAATATCAGATGGTAATTGCAAGCAACTAACGCGTCTGTGTTTTTGTATGTCTAAGGATTTCTAGTCATAAATTTAAATAGGAATTTGACCCCATAACAGGAACTCTTTCCCCTTTTAGAAATGCATCTAATTCCTTCAAACATAAAGCAGTTTGCTTTAATGGCCTTCACTGATATTTAGGCCACAAATCCATTGCCTATTTGGGTGGAAAAAGTTCTTTCTGGTTTCTTTTTAATTCATAGCTTAATAACTTTGAAATGGTTTTCCCTGGCATTTGAATCATGCATTACAAATGAACAATTTGCCTGGATTAAATCTTGCCAATTCCCTTGAAAACTGCCATTAGACCACATCAAAGTTTCTTTCAAAACATCCTTAATGATTTCTCAATGTTAATGTGTCCAGATTATTTTTAAAGTAATTCACTGATTTAGTAGTTCTTTATGATGGAGCAAAATTACTATCTTCTCAACTGCCATGTAAGAATATCAGAATGTGAAGCTGAGGTGCTGTTTAGAATTTATTAAAAGTGATATTCCTTAGATTAAGATACATTTTCCAGTCATTTCAGTGTGTGTTCTCGTTCTTCGAGTTACTCTGCATTCGGTACTAATGCAACCAGTCCTCAATTTCTCAAGATCAGCGTCTAAATCAAAGGTGATAATACAGGCGTCTGTGATATAAATTTAGATACATAAATAGTTTCAAATACAGTTACTTGATGATGGTCGTCTCGAACAAACAACAGGTCTTCATGAACTTTTGGAAAGAGAATTAAAACGATGATTTCTCTTTACAGGTAAAAGCTACTGCAAAAGTTGCAATGGAATAACTTAATGCAAATAACAATATACCTTAAATGAAATCTACCTTTCCTGTACCCTATTTATATAATACAGGAATAGTTTCTAGCATTACAACTTACATTTATAAAGTGTTCATTTCATACAGAGAGACATAGCAGAGCATTTTACAGAAGCGCAGAAAATAGGAACACTTTACCTAAAAAGGTAAATGGGGTAATAAAATTGGATGAGAAAATCTTTTTTTCCCCACTGTCATAGGGAGGGGCACAACAGTTCAAACTTTCACACTGTTTCATATTGAAGCACAAACCCATGACCTTATTTTCCCTGTGGGAGGGCAGAAAGAGGCAAAAGGTGTTACATACTGGGAAGAAATTCCTGATGGTGTTTTGAGGAACACAAATAGGTGGCATTCACTACAGTTACAATTTTCTTTACATTGAGTTTTAGGTACATCTCATACACCTAGGAGCTAATGGAGAAGATTTTCCTGCCTATGCATCTAGAAGCCAACTGCAGGAATGATGGGCATGTATATGGTTCACCAACATACTTACAAAGATAACCATGATGACGAAGGCCGCCAGGTAGGAGGTTCTAGCCATCCACATGCTTACAAAACGATAGTGTTCTCCAGATACCACATTGCGCAAAAAGCCTAGTTTAATAAAATGAAATTGCTGAGATTTGAGATGATGCTGCCACTCACGACAAAACAACGTTTTAATTCAAATAACTTATTAAAACCTGTAATAAATTGATCCCATCACCAACTTCAGGTTATCCATCTGGAATAGAGCCCAAACAAGAAGCTTGAACTGTGCAGTTGCACTTACTGATGGCTAAGTGGCCCTGGCAGCACATCAAGCTAAATGTGTTTCTTGATGAATTTCCATTAGTGCGAACATAAAAGCCCATGAATTATGGATTCTAAATTGCACCAATTGTTGAGAGTTATGCAGAAAATATTAAGAGCAAAAAATACGAGTTGGCTAGCTTCTGATACATTTTGAATTTGGACTCCTGTTCATGATAAAAGGGGTTAAGTTATGAGGAAAAGTTGCATTAACTAGGTTTGTATTCTCTTGAATATAGAAAATTAAGGGGTGATCTAATTAAGGTATTTAAGAGCAGCAATTAGGTCAGCTAAAAGGCTAATGAAAAGGGGGAAAGCAGACAACTGTGAAAGAACTGGGAAGAATTTTAAAAAAAGTTATGTGAGGAGTCAAAATTGTCAGACTGTGTTAATCATTGAAGGAAGTTCAAGGAAAGGTTACAAAGTAGTCAGTGTGTACCGGAAACATTAAATGAGTACTCTGCATGTGTTTACTCTTCAAGCTTATGCTCAGCTAGAAAATGTATTGATTTTAATAAAAATAGTATTAAATTAGATAAACATAATATTTTAGATAGAATTAAAAACTTGAAAATAGAGCAGCAAGGTCAAATAATAATCACCCAACGGTCCTCAGGGGGATTGGGCATGTGCTGTGTCAGCCCATGCCCATATTTTAATATCTCAGCATTCTAGGATGATTCATAGAATTTACAGTGCAGAAGGAGGCCATTCAACACATCAAGTCTGCACCGGCCATTGGAAAGATCACCCTACCTCCACCCTATCCCCATAACCACTCCTAATCTTTTTTGAACACTAAGGGCAATTTAGCATAGCCAATCCACCTAACCAGCACATCTTTGAACTGTGGGAGGAAACCAGAGCACTCGGAGGAAACCCACGCAGACACGGGGATAATGTGCAGACTCCACACAGACAGCGACCCAAGCCGGGAATCGAACCTGGGACCCTGGAGTTGTGAAGCAACTGTGCTAACCACTGCGCTCCAGTGCTACCCCTGCAGACCAAAAGGATTTAGTCCTCATCTTTAAAACAGATGAGAAGACAGACTCAGGTAACGAACGATAGACCCATTAGTCTGCCATTAGTAATGGGAAAGGTGTTTGAGGGAACCATTTTGGAGACATTATACAGTTGCTTGAATCAAGATAGATATATTAGGGACACCAAACAAGACTACATATAAAGGTCAGTCTTAAATATATTTTAAACAGGTATTTTTTGAAGAAGTTATGAAGAGAATGGAAGTCAAGTAGACTGTCTAAAAGACTTCCAAAAAGCTATTGATAAAGTCAAAATTATACAAGCTTAGCTTCAGGTATTAGTCATAACGTATTGAGCTGGATTGGGAACTGGTTTTCAGGATGTTGGGTAAAAGGTAGTTACAGTTGGATTTGGATCTGTTTCGAAACCAGTCACCAGTGGTGTCTCAAAGGGATCAGTGTTAACCGTTACTCTTTTATTAATGATCTGGTTGCAGGTATGACCTGCAAATTTGTAGATAATAGCACTGGAATAGCCTGCAAGTCCAAGAATATCTATAGACATGATTTGTTTAGCCTTTGTATCAACCGAAGAAACAGTTATACCTTGTGAAAGAAAATAACATTAGAGAAGGGGTAGTAGAAGAAATGGGACAATTAAAGGAGAAGTAATGGGTAATATATCTAATCAAAGTAAATTCAAAGAAGAACACAAATAAGAACAAAATCGCAAGCAAGGGCAGCAATGTTCCTTTGAGAACAGAGACTAGGCAACTCAACCAAAATGATAATATGGAGTGGTGGTTACAATCAGATCAGCCATGAATGGTGGAGCAGACTTGAGGGGCAAAGTGACCTGCTCCTGCTCCTAACATATATGTTTGTGTGTGTGTGTGTAAGCAGTAAAACAAGGGAACTTCTCACAGGAATCCCTAAGCAGCAAATACACCACATCTCTGTGTAAAGATTGCACTGATAATGATCCAGATGAAATAGTTGTCCAAGGCAGCCAACAATGACTAAATGGCACCTTTGTGTTTAGACAGGTTAAGTTGGGTGTTAAGTCTACAACTGGGTTAAACTGGACATCATGGGCTTTGCTGTCTAAAGAAAGAATAAGAAGGGGTTCCCTGAGATTGCAGAAGAATTCAGCCAGCCTTTTGGGAACATCAAACAGATGTTGCCAAAGGGCAGGCTGCCCCACATGTATCACACTGAATGGATGAGGGTGCCTGGAGCACAAGCTGGCAAGGATAGATTCACAGATATCACAAAGTCCTATCCAAGGAATACTCATTGAGATAGCCCATGATTGTGATTCGTGAACAATTCCTCGGATATTCTAATGTATCGAGTCTTGCTTATATTGATTAATTACTGTCACCAATAATAGTCAAGTCAAATCATTTGGCACTTAGGAGTGAAAGGATTAACTGGCCAGAACCCCAAAGCTCCAACAATACAAAGATCTGTGTGAGTGTTAGGATAATAAATGATGCTTGACTACATCAAGTGGATCATAATGTATTGGGAGATTGTGCTCATAACCGGCACTTATGTTTAATTTGGAAGTAGTGTTAAGCATGTGGGCAGGGTGAATGCTCAATATTCATATACAGCAGAGAAAATTATTAAAGTAGTCCAGAAATAAAGGGACCTGGGTGCTCGAGTGTAAGCGAAAGATAGAGCAAACAGTGCTGGATGCATTAATAAGTCAACAGATGATAAGTGGAGGCATGCTATTTTGGCCTTTACAAGGCTTTGATCAGGCTTTACTTTGAATACTGCGGCCAGTTTTGGCTTCCTCACATCGTGGCTGATATTGAAAGGGTCTAGAGGCAAAGTGGTGGGCGACTTTCTGCTCCCTTTTCCATCAGGCGGGGTCGATGGCAGGAGCGGAAAATCTTGCTGGGCCAAATCGCGTTTCAAGCCAACATAAAGGCATGAAGAGATGTCCCTGCCCTGCCAGTGATATAATGGGAATCCCAATGTTCAATGTTGGGAAGTCTTTACGTCTGATAATGAGATGATAAGTTATTGTAATGGATTCCTCAAGTCCATTACCTGCATGCAGGTGGAGCAGCCAGTGAAGAAGGCAACCGGTCTGTTAGCCTTCGTACCGAGAGGATTAGAGTACAGGAATAGGGATGTCTTGCTGCAATTATACAGGCCTTGGTGAGATCACATCTAGAATATTGTGTGTAGTTTTGGTCTCTTTATCCGAGGAAGGATGTTCTTCCTTTAGGGAGAGTGCAGCCAAGGTTTAACCAGACTGTTACCTGGAATGGCAGGACTGACATATGAACAAATATTGAGACTGTTAAGGATTATATTTGCTGGAGCTCAGAAGAATGAGGTGGGATTGCACAGACACCTATAAAGTTTTAACAGGACTAGACAAGATAGATGCAGGATAGATGTTCCCGATGGCAGAGGAGTCCAAAAGCAGGGGTCACAGTAAGGATAAACCATTTAGGACTAAGATATGGGATGAAGGAGTGGCGAGCCAGTGGAATTTGCTAACACAGAAAGCAGTTGAGGCCAACTCCCATGGAATGCAGGAGGAGCTCAGGTGAGTGCATCACTCAAGGGGAGGGGATCATGCCTGAGCTGGGGGGGGGGGGGGGGGGGGGGCAGTGTCCCACCAGCATATTGCCGTGGGACCCACCCCATGCCGATTATTTCAATCAGCTGAACCATACAGAGGAGAAAGCTGGGTTGGGGCCAGCTGCTTCAACACCGCTTTTCCCACCCGCTGTAACACTCAAGATAAGCTGAGAGAGTTAGACTTTCGGAGTCGCAACTCTCAGCCTATCTTGTTAACTAAAATACTTTATAAGGGATTTAGATCAGCTTGCTGTTATAAAACGAAGAAAGAAATATTATCATCCAGTTTACAGTTTGACAATAGGTTAGGGAGGACATGAGGTCAGAATTTTAAGTTGTGTAAGAGCAGACCCAGGTTGGATGGCAGATGTTGATTCCTTTCCCAGAAAATAGTGGGCCACTGGAACGGGCTGTTCTCTCATGCAGTGGCTGAATTCCTTCAAGCTAGAGTTGGAACTGATTCTGGTTGGGGTAAAAATTACCTCTTACAAAACATAGGCACTGCAACGAATTCGGGGCAGAGCAATTTCCTGAACTAGTTTACATTTCCTCGATAGGCTGGAGTGGAATTTCCCTGATTTCTTCCCCCCCCATGTGCCATTTTGACCAGGGCTTTTATCTGTTTTTTCCTCTCTCAGATCAAATGTTTTTGCGAGGGTGAAAAGTGTGTATACTGTGATACACAAGGAATTACAATTCTCCAAAACTGGTCAGCTGGAGCAATGAGTATTTATCAGTCTGTCTTTGTCATATGTTTGTAAAGGACTTGATAGGCACGATAGGGAGAAATGCTTTCCTCTGACGGGAAAGACGAGAACACAATCTTAAAATTTGAACCAGGTGGGTGGCACAGCGGTTAGCACTGCTGCCTCATGGCAACGAAGACCCGGGTTTGATCCCGGCCCCGGATCGCCGTCCATGGGGAGTTTGTACGTTCTCCCAGTGTCTGCGTGGTCTCACCCCCCACAAGCCGAAAATGCGCAGGGTAGGTAAATCGGTCACACTAAATTGCCCCTTAACTGGAAAAAAAAATAATTGGGTAAAATAATTCTAATAAGGGTGGAGGCAGCCAACGGGCGGGCCAGGAATGGCGCGACGCACGGGCCGGCCCGAGAAAGGCTATGGCTGACCAGCGTGGTTGGGGGGGGGGGGGGGGGGGGGGGGGGGGGTGTGCCCCCCGACCAGGCTGATTACCTAGAACGTCAGGGGACTGAATGGGCCGGTTAAGAGGGCGCGGGTGTTCACGCACTTGCGGGCTCTGAGGGCGGACGTAATTATGTTGCAGGAGACACATCTGAAAGTGTCTGACCAGGCCAGGCTAAGGAAGGGCTGGATTAGCCAGGTCTTCCACTCGGACTTGGACTCGAAGTCTAGGGGGGTGGCAATCATGATCAACAAGTGGGTGCAATTTGAGGCGGAGGGCATAGCCGCAGACAGGGGGGGGAAGATATCTGATGGTACGGGGCAGACTGGAGGGGAGAAGAGTGGTGCTGGTGAATATGTATGCCCCAAACTGGGATGACGTGGACTTCATTAAAAGAGTGCTGGGGAAGATCCCGGACCTGGACTCTCGCAGGCTAATAACGGGGGGGGGGGGGGGGGGGGGGGGGGGGGGGGGGGACGGGGACGGGGACGGGGACGGGACGGGGACTGGGGGGGGGGGGACTTTAACATGATCCTTGACCCGGCTTTGGATCGGTCGTGTCCCAGAACGGGAAGACTCCCAGCAATGGCAAGGGAGCTGAAAGGGTTTATGGAGCAAATGGGGGCAGTGGACCCCTAGAGAGCCAGACAGCCGGCAGGAAGGGGCTACTCGTTTTACTCGCACATCCATAAAGTATATTCTAGGATAGATTTCTTCGTACTAAGCAGGGATTGTATCGGGGAGGTAAAGAACACGGAATATTCGGCAATTACTATCTCAGACCATGCCCCGCACTGGGTAGACCTGCAGATCGGGGGGGGGGGGGGCGAGCTACCAACGCCCGCAATGGAGGCTAGACGTGGGACTGCTGTCGGAGGAGGGGATCTGTGAGAGGCTTCGGAGGTGTATGCGAAATTACCTGCAGGTGAATGACACGGGGGAGGTCTCAGCGGCGACCCTGTGGGAGGCGCTAAAGGCAGTAGTGTAGGGGGAGCTGATTTCAATTGGGGCCCACAGAGCCAACGCAGACAGGGCAGAGATGGATAGATTGGCCAGGGAAATGGGTCAGACAGATGAAGAGCACGCGGAGTCGCTGGGGGAGGTTTTACTCAGGGAGAGGCAGAGACTACAGGCGGAACTGGGGGCACTATCCACGAGTAGGGCCGTGGAACAGCTTAGGAAGGCGAGGGGCATGGTGTATGAGCATGGGGAAAAGGCTAGCAGACTGTTAGCGCAGCAACAGGAGGAGGGAGGCGGCCAGGGAAATAGGTAGAGTGATGGATGGGAAGGGGCGCAAAGTGGAGGACCCGGCAGGGTTGAATAGGGTATTCCGGGACTTCTATCGCAAGCTGCATACTTCGGAGCCGCCGGAAGAACCGGAGGAGATGAAAAGGTTTCTGGACGGGTTAACATTCCCAACAGTAGGTAGGGGGCGAGTGGATGAGCTGGGGGCCCCGATTAGAGCGGAGGAGGTACTGGGGGGCCTAAAGGCCATGCAGTCGGGGAAAGCCCCGGGGCCGGATGGATACCCAGTAGAGTTCTATAGGAAGTTTTCTGAGCTGGTGGGCCCGGTCTTGGCGAGGGTTTTCAATGAGGCAAGGGACAGAGGGACTCTGCCGCCGACAATGTCGCAAGCCACGATATCACTGATATTGAAGCGGGGTAAAGACCCGGAGGCGTGCGGGTCCTACAGGCCAATCTCCTCGATTAATGTTGCCGCTAAGCTCCTGGCAAAGGTACTGGCGGTTAGAATGGAGGACTGCATACCGGAGGTGATTGGGGAGGACCAAACTGGGTTCGTGAAAGGTAGGCAAGCTGGCGGCCAACCTGAGAAGATTACTTAATGTGATAATGATGCCCCCGGCGGGCAGGGATGTGGAGGTAGTGGTGGCGATGGACGCCGAGAAGGCCTTTGACCGGGTGGAGCGGGACTATCTATGGGAGGTGCTCGGACGGTTTAGGTTCGGGGAGGGACTGGTGGATTGGATCAAATTATTACATCAGGCCCCGAGGGCTAGCGTCAGGACTAACAGAGAAGTGTCGGAGTACTTTAGGCTGTACCGAGGGACCAGACAGGGCTGCCCGCTCTCCCCGCTGCTGTTTGCGCTGGCCATAGAGCCGCTGCCGATTGCGCTGAGAGCCGCAGAGGGATGGAAGGGGATGGTGAGGGGCGGGGTAGAACATAGGGTCTCTCTTTACGCAGATGACCTGCTCCTGTACGTGTCGGACCCAGTGGCCGGGATGGGAAGTATACTGGGAATGTTGAGGAAGTTCGGCCAGTTTTCAGGATACAAATTAAATACGGCCACGAGTGAAATGTTTGTGGTACAGGCAAGGGGCCATGAGAACAGATTGAGAGGGCTACCGTTTAGGCTGGTTGAGGAAAATTTCCGGTATTTGGGAATCCAGGTGGCACGAGACTGGGGCAGGCTGCACAAGTTAAATTTGGCCAGGGTGGTGGAGCAAATGAAGGGAGAGTTTCGGAGATGGGATGCACTCCCGCTGTCGCTGGCAGGGAGGGTGCAGACTGTAAAGATGACAATCCTCCCTAGATTTCTGTTTGTTTTTCAGTGCCTCCCGAACTTTGTCCCACAGTCCTTCTTCAAAAGAGTTAACAGGATGATCATGAGCTTTGTCTGGGCGGGAAAATCCCCGCGGGTGAAGGCGGCGATGCTGGAGAGGAACCGCAGCGAGGGAGGGCTGGCTTTGCCGAGTCTGATTAATTATTACTGGGCGGCCAACATCGCTATGATAAGGAAGTGGATGGTGGGTACGGGGTCTATCTGGGAGCGGGTGGAGGCGGCTTCGTGCAGGGGCTCCAGCTTGGCAGCCCTGGTCACGGCTCCTCTACCGCTGCCGCCGGCCAGGTACTCCACCAGCCCCGTAGTGGTGGCGACCCTGCGGATATGGGGCCAGTGAAGGAGGCATGTAGGGGAGACGGGGGCGTCGGTTTGGGCGCCAATCTGCGACAACCATCGGTTTGCCCCCGGGAGTATGGATGGGGGGTTTCGAGTATGGCGGCGGGCGGGGGTGGGCGATATGTTCCTGGAAGGAAGCTTTGCGGGTTTGAGGAGCTTGGAGGAGAAATTTGGACTGGTAAGGGGAAACGATTTTAGGTACCTACAGTTGCGGGACTTTGTTCGTAGACAGGTCCCATCTTCCCCATGCCTCCCGCCAATGGGGATCCAAGACAGAATAGTCTCTAAGGGGGAAGAAGGGGAGGGTAGAGTCTCTGATATTTATAAGGTGCTCATGAGGGAGGAAGGGTCCCAGACGGAGGAACTGAAACTTAAATGGGAGGAGAAGCTAGGCGGGGAAATGGAGGACGGGCTGTGGGCAGAGGACCCGAGTAGGGTAAATTCAACCACGACATGTGCCAGGCTCGGGCTGATCCAATATAAGGTCGTTCACCGGGCCCACATGACGGTGGCTCGGATGAGCAAATTCTTTGGGATAGAGGACAAATGCGCTAGGTGCGCAGGAGGACCACACGTTCACATGTTTTGGGCATGCCCTAAGCTTAGGGGGTACTGGGAAGGATTTGCGGGCGTCATGTCCCGGGTGCTAAAAACAAGGGTGGCGATGGGTCCAGGGGTGGCAATTTTTGGGGTTTCGGAAGACCCGGGAATCCAGGGGGAGAAAGAGGCCGATGTTTTGGCCTTTGCTTCCCTGATAGCCCGACGACGAATACTATTGGCGTGGAGGGATTCAACGCCCCCGAAGACTGAGTTGTGGCTTGTGGACATGTCGAGTTTCCTGGGTATGGAAAAAATTAAGTTCGCCTTGAGGGGATCTGTACAGGGGTTCGCCCGGAGGTGGCAACCATTTATTGACTTCTTTGCGGGAGAGTGAGCGTCAGCAGGGGGTGGGGGTAGAGTAGAGTAGAGGAGGAGGGATAAAATGGCAGGTAGTGCTGGTGGGAGAGGAGCGGGCTTGTGCAGTATGTTACGATTGAAGTATTGAATGTACGTGGATGTTTGCACATTTTTGCCTTTTTTGCTTTCTTTCTGTTGATGTCTGTAACTGTTTACAAAGCCAAAAACTACCTCAATAAAATTCTTTATTAAAAAAAAAAAATTCTAATAAATTAGAACCAGGCAATTCAGGGATGGCGGCAAAAAGCACTTCTTCACACAACGGGGAGTGGAAATATGAAACGGATTCCCCCAAAGTCTCCGAGGCTAGGTCAATTGAATGTTGACTCTAAACTGAGATTACTTTTTTTAGACTTAAGAGTTTATAGCTTAGGAACAGAGGTGGGTGGATGGATTTAAGATACTCATCTATCTGAACTGAAGAACACTTTTAACGGGTTAAATTGAGTTATCCTATTTTTATAAATTGCTATTTAACATCTGCCATTTAAAAACACAAAGTTTATTGGTAAAACATTTGCATTTATATATTACTGTCGGTAACATAACTTAAAAATTGATAACATGCATTATCCAAAAGGAAAGTAAACAAATGCCTGTTTCGGAGAGCAAAAGGTTAAATTCAAAATATAGTTTTACTAATAAGTAAATAGGTTGATCGGTCACTTGCTTAATTGCTAGGTGAGACTAGGTGAGCCAGTTTTTTTTTTTACTGTTAATTGAACTCACCTTTGTTCTCTTCGTTTTCCGCCAATGCCTTCACACTGGACATTAGTATATCATCATAGCCCAAGAATTCATCCAAAAGAAACCGGCTAAAACCATCCCCAAAGCAAAGATCTTTTGTTGGATCTGTGAACAAAATTGTATAATGTAATTAATGAGCCAATTATAAATTCTGGTAGCATTTGAAGTGTGGGGTCAACAGGAAGAACAGAACTAAAGTCCGATTCTTCAACAAATAATCCATATCCTTTATATTAAAAGCCTAATATCCCAATAAAAGCAAGTTCAATTGATCTAAACAGAATATATATATATACACGAGATTTAGAGATTTTCAAATTCCAGAAACCCAACAAAGCTTTCCAGAGTTTTATCAAGATCATGAGAGATTTCCTCAAATGGAATCTAGTTACTGAAGCTGGAGGATAGATCTGTACACAAGTCAGTTATTCAATGTGCCCTCAGACTGGTCTCCACTTGCCAGACTTTTATGCCAAACCCGTCTTCAAACCTTTATGATATTGTCTTTATAAATTCATAGCCCTTGGTCTTCAACCAAAGCCATCTTGCACAGCCCATTTACAATCAAAATCAAATTTTCTTCGACACCTCCGTGAAAAGGACATGGATCTCTGTCAAGGTCAGAGAATTAGAATATAATTCAAAGCCCAAGAAACACTGGGAAGAATTCAAAATTTACACCTTGTCATGTGAGAGTATCTTTACGAAATGGGTGTTTATTACTGCAGTGCTGTCAGAGTGTGGGTGCAGCAGGGCTGTCTGTCAGCTTTTAGTTTCACTTTGAGAAAAGCTTGGGTGTGTATGTGTTTTTTTGGTTTCGTTTCAGTGTTGGAGCTGCAGTCAGCCACAGAATGTGTAATGTTGTTCTCTCTGCCATGTAAAGACTATCTCTTGACCATTTGGTGAATTCAGAGTGATAACTGTTCTCAGTAGTGAATTTAAACCTGATGTGCTTCTGTTAAAAGTTTATTTCAAGTCTTGTGGATGTCAAAAGGAAAGCTAAAGGATTACTTAGTGTTGTATTCTTTGGGGGTTGTATTTGAATTAATGGTTGCTAAGATGTTCACTGTATGTTTTAAAAAGGTTAACTTGAGTTCAGAGAATAAACTTTGTTTTGCTTAAAAAATACTTTTGATTTCTGCTGTACCACACCTGTAGAGTGGGCCATGTGCTCCCCATACCACAATCCAGTAAAAGTCGTGGGTCAGGTGAACGCCATGATACACTTTGGGGCTCTTGAAACCCTGGACATAACAAATTGGGGGCTCGTCTGGGATAAAAGTCTATCTATTCGATTGGCTTAGTGAACCTAAAGACAGTGAGGTGTGAGCATATTGTGGTTGCTTTTCAGGTGTGGTATTCCAGTTTAAGGAGTGTGTTGTGGACAATGGCTCTTTCAAAGGCTCTGAGGTTTTTGGGGGTGGAGATGGTCACACGCAGTACCTTACGGACAGAGACTAAAAGACTGTTAGATTTGGCAAAAACATTGCAGTTAACATTACCTGACAAAATACGAAAAGATGAGGTAATTATGGCAGTGGCTAAGCATTTAAAGTTGACCAAGATACAATTTGACTCATTGAAAATGGCAAAAATTCAGTTACAAATTAAACAAATGGAACGAGAAAGAATTAAATCAGCTTGAATATGAAAGAGATAGAGAGAAAAAAGAAAAAGACAGGAAAAAGAAAGAGGGGAAAAAGAATTTGAACTTTGGAAAATGGCCATGAAACATGACAATCAGTTAAAATCGGCGGATTTAAAGGGAAATGTACAGTTTGAGGATAGTGATGAGGATAGTGAGAAAGAGCGTCAAAGTCAAAGGCTTGGTGGGGATCTATTTAAATATGTCCAAGCATTGCCAAGGTTTGACAAAAAGGAGGTAGAAGCCTTTTTCATTTAATTTGAGAAGGTGGCTAAACAAATGAAATGGCCACAGGACATGTGGGTATTACTGATTCAAACAAAGCTGGTAGGTAAGGTTAGTGAAGTGTTTACATCACTACCGGAGGAGGTATCCGAGTCGTACGAGGAGGTGAAAAAATCCATCTTGGGTGCACATGAACAAGTGCCTGAAGCCTACAGACAAAGGTTTAGAAATTTAAGGAAAGGATTTGGCCAAACATACGTGGAGTTTGAAAGGATCAATTTTGATAAGTGGATAAGGGCTTTGAAAATAGACCAAACGAAGGAAGCTCTCAGAGAAATTATACTTTTGGAAGAGTTTGAAAATTCAATTCCTGATGTAGTGAGAACTCATGTGGAAGAGCAGAGGGTTAAAACTGAGAGATTGGCAGCAGAAATGGCAGATGATTATGAATTAGTTCATAAATCAAAGCTTGGTTTCCCACATCAACTTCAGGCTGTGAGGGATAGAAACTGGAGACATCAGAAATACTCAAGCGGTAGAGGCAAAGGTGATCTGATGGGAGATAATAAGGAGAGTCTACCTCAAGATTAAAAAAGAAATCCAGGAGGGTGGAAAAGAAATGAAAAGTTTCAAATGTTTTCACTGTAATAAACTAGACCATGTAAAGTCACAGTGCTGGTGGTTGAAGAAAAACACTGGGAAGGCTGAAGTGGTAAAACAGGATAAGACAGTGGGGTTTGTTAAAGTGGTAAAGGAAAGCCCAAGTGAAGCGAATCATAGAATTTAGAATTTACAGTGCAGAAGGAGGCCATTCAGCCCATCGAGTCTGCACCGGCTCTTGGAAAGAGCACCCTACCCAAGGTCAACAACTCCACCCTATCCCCATAACCCAGTAACCTCACCCAACACTAAGGGCAATATTGGACACTAAGGACAATTTATCATGGCCAATCCACCTAACCTGCACATCTTTGGACTGTGGGAGGAAACCGGAGCACCCGGAGGAAATCCCACGTACACACGGGATGTGCAGACTCCGCACAGACAGTGACCCAAGCCGGAATCGAACCTGGGACCCTGGAGCTGTGAAGCGATTGTGCTATCCACAATGCTACCGTGCAAAGGAGGTGCAAAAGATTGTACAGCCTGATCAAGAGGTGATTGATAAGAAGGTGCCAAATCTCTTTAAAGAATTTACTTGTGTGGGTAAAGTTTACTCGTGTATCAGGAGGAGCAGGTAAAGAAGTCACAATTTTAAGAGATACGGGAGCTAGTCAATCTTTAATGGTAAGAGATGAGGAGTTATGTAGTTTGGAAAGAATATTGGCAGAAAAGGTGGTAATATGTGGAATTCAGGGTGAGAGGAGTAGTGTTCCATGATATAAGGTAAGGTTGGAAAGTCCAGTGAAGAGTGGTGAAGTGATAGTAGGAGTAATAGAGAAGCTATCTTGTCCAGGAATACAGTTCATCTTGGGTAATGATGTAGCTGGACCACAGTTGGGAGTGAGGCCTACTGAGGTTAATAAGCCAGTGGAAAATCAGACAACTGAAGTGTTGAAGGACAAATATCCTGGGATTTTTCCGGATTGTATAGTAACAAGGTCACAAAGTCACAGGTGAAGACAAGAGGAGAAATCAAAGAGCGAAGATGAAGTTGAAATGCCATTATCAGAAATGATTTTTGATCAGATGGTTGAAAAAGGACAAGAACAGGTGAAGGACGAGGCGGATATTTTTAGTTCAGGAAAATTGGCGGAGTTACAACAGAAAGATGTAGAAATAAAACCTATATATCAGAAAGCATATACGGAAGAGGAATCTGAGTGTATACCACGGTGGTATTACAGTAAAAGTAATGTCTTGATGAGAAAATGGAGACCTTTACATATGCAGGCAGATGAAAGTGGGCAGAAGTTCATCAAATAGTATTGCCGGCAGGGTATAGAAAGGAGGTGTTGCGAGTTGCACAAGGTACCAGTGGGAGGTCATTTGGGAATAAGGAAAACTCAAGCTAAAATCCAGAAACATTTTTATTGGCCTGGACTACGTAAAGATGTAGTTAAATTTTGGCAATCATGTCACACATGTCAAGTGATAGGGAAACCTCAAGCAGTGATAAAACCAGCGCCCTTAATACCCATTCCAGCATTTGAGGAACCTTTTACAAGGGTCCTAATTGATTGTGTAGGATCTCTTCCTAAAACAAAAAAAGTGGGAATCAATATCTTTTGACAATAATGGATGTGTCTACTAGGTTTCCAGAGGCAATTCCAGTACATAATATTACAGCTAAAAAAATTGTGGAAGAGTTACTTAAATTCTTTACTAGATATGGACTACCCACAGAAATACAATCAGATCGAGGATCAAATTTTACCTCGAGGTTATTCAAAGAAGTTATGGATAGCTCAGGAATAAAACAATTTAAATCAACTGCACACCATCCAGAATCGCAGGTAGCATTAGAAAGGTGGCATCAGACATTAAAGACAATGTTGAGGGGTTATTGTCAAGATTATCCACAGGATTGAGATAAAGGAATTCCATTCGGACTGTTTGCAATTAGGGATGCACCTAATGAGTCAACCAAATTCAGTCCTTTTGAACTAAGTTTTGGTCATGAGGTAAGAGGACCACTTAAATTGATTAAGGAAAAATTGGTGAGTGAGAAATCGGAAATTACATTATTGGATTATGTGTCAGATTTTAGGGAACAATTAAATAGAGCGGGTGAATTGGCTAGACAGCATTTAAAAATTGCACAACATGTGATGAAATGGGTAGTGGACAAGAAATCCAAAATTCGTAGTTTTGCCAGTGGAGATAAAGTTTTAGTATTGTTACCAGTGGTAGGCGAGCCTTTAAAAGCAAGGTTTTGTGGACCGTATCAGATTGAAAGGAAATTGAGGTGAATTATGTGGTAAAAATGCCAGATAAAGGAAAACTCACCAAGTGAGTCATGTGAATATGCTTAAAGGGTACTTTGAAAGGGAAGGAGAAAAAGGAGGAGATTTTAATGATTCTAACTCAAAGTGATGAATCAAATCCAGATGAATGTGAATTTGACATATCTCAAATTAAATTGGAAAATGAGGATGTTCTTAAAAATTGGGATACATTGTTGAGTTACCTTCCAGAGGAAAAACGAACTGACCTGAAAGAGTTATTGATATCACATGGGCAAATTTGTAAAGATAAATTGCGAAGTACGAAAATGGCTATACATGATGTAGGTGTGGGAAATGCTGGTCCAATCAAACAACATCCATATAGACTTAACCCATTAAAATTGGCACAGGTTAACAAAGAGTTTGAGAGTATGCTTAAAATGGCATACTTGAAGTGGGTTGAAGCCAAAGGAGCTCACCCATAGTGATGGTACCTAAACCAGATGGTACCCAACTGTTGTGTGTGGACTATAGAAAGGTTAATGAAGTTACAAGAACGGACTCTTATCCTATCCCACGTTTGGACGATTGCATTGAGAAAGTGGGACAAACAGATTTTATTTCCAAACTGGATTAACTTAAAGTTACTTAAGGTTACTGGCAGGTACCTTTATCCGATAGGGTGAAGAAGATTTCAGCTTCTGTGACTTCAGATGGTATATACCAATTCAAAGTTATGCCATTTGGCATCAAAAATGCCCCAGCCGGCCACTTCCGATTGCGGTGATGCGGTGCTAAGCCGCACGTTCGGTGGCTCCCGCTTTTTTCGGTCTTTTGGGCTCTTTTAAGGGCCCGTAGTGGTGCTGGCTGGACTTTTCCCGGTGGGGGAACACATCCACTGCGCTTATCTGCCGGTGGATGGACTGGACCAGGAGTGGAGCGGTTACAAAATCGGCTTTGGAGCAGAGAAAGGTGCGAGGCAGGAGAAACAAGATGGCGGCAGGCAGGGAACCGGCAGCGTGGCAGCAGTGGGCGCAGGAGCAGCTTCAGAGAGCTGAAGGCTGAGCTTTTGGAACCGTTAAAGGCCTCGCTGGACAAGCTCATGGCGACTCAGACGGCTCAGGGTGCAGAGATCCGAGAGCTACGGAGAGCGAGGACGAACTCCTAGGCCTGGCAGTGAAGGTGGAGTCGCATGAGGCGCTCCACAAGAAATGGCTAGCGAGGATGGAGGAGATGGAGAAACGCTCCCGTCGGAAGAACTTGCGGATCCTGGGTCTCCTGGAAGGTTCTGACTTGGGGGCCTATGTGGCCGTGATGTTGAACTCGTTAATGGGCGCGAGGTCATTCCAGGGGCCCTTGGAGCTGGAGGGTGCCCATCGAGTGCTGTTGAGGAAGCCCAAGCCGAACGGGCCGCCTAGGGCGGTGCTGGTCCATTTTCACCGCTTCGTTGACCGTGAGTGTGTGCTGAGATGGGCGAAGGTGAGCAGCAGCAAGTGGGAGAATGCAGAGATCAGGATTTATCAGGATTGGAGCGTGGAGGTGGCGAAGAGAAGGGCTGGTTTTAATCGGACGAAGGCAGTGCTTCACAAGGGGGTGAAGTTTGGCCTGTTACAGCCGGCTCGCCTCTGGGTCACTTACGAAGATCGCCAGCTTTACTTAGATTCCCCGGAGGATGCCTGGGCCTTCGTCCAGGCAGAGAAGCTGGACTCGAACTGAGGACTGGGGACTGATGTACATAGTCCGGAGGCCTTGTCTTCCTGGGTATTCTTTCGTTTTTCTGGTTGTGTTTGTTGATGATTTTTGCTTTTTTGGTTTTTCGCTTTTTGGGGCTGTTTATTTATTCGGGTGCTTACTTGCTTTTCACTGGTGGAGGGCTGCGGAGCTGTTCGCGGGCCCGCTGGGTCACGCACCCTTCCTTTTCTCGCGCGTTGGGTCGGGGTCTGAGATGGCAGCGCGGGCTTTCTTCCCGCGCTGGAGGCGCAGTGGCGGGACCGGCACTGGGTGGGGGGGGGGAGTGGTGGTTGTGTTACACCGGGGGGGGGGGGGGGGGCTGGTCACATGGAAAGTGAGGGGGCTGAATGGGCCGGTGAAGCGGTCCCGGGTCTTGGCGCATTTGAAGGGGCTGGGGGCGGACGTGGCTATGCTCCAGGAGACGCACCTTAAGGTGGCGGATCAGGTGAGGCTGAGAAGAGGCTGGGTTGGACAGGTGGTTCACTCGGGGCTAGATGCGAAGAATCGAGGGGTGGCGATCTTAGTGGGCAAGAGCTTGTCGTTCGTGGCGTCGAGTGTAGTGGCGGATAGCTGTGGTAGATACGTAATGGTGAGTGGTAGGCTTCAAGGGGAGCGGGTGGTTCTGGTTAATGTGTATGCCCCCAACTGGGACGATGCAGGTTTCATGCGGCGAATGTTAAGCCGGATTCCGGACCAGGAGACAGGGGGCTTGATCTTGGGAGGGAATTTTAATACTGTGTTGGACCCAGCTCTGGATTGTTCGAGGTCTAAGACGGGCAAGAGGCCGGCGGCGGCCTCAGTGCTGAGGGGGTTCATGGATCAGATGGGAGGGGTAGACACTTGGAGGTTTTTGAGGCTGGGAGGTAGGGAGTTTTCCTTTTTCTCCCATGTCCACAAGGCTTATTCCCGGATTGATTTTTTTGTCCTCAGCAGGGCGCTAATCCTGAGAGTGGTGGGGGCGGAGTATTCAGCGATAGTCATATCTGACCACGCTCCGCATTCGGTGGACCTGGAGCTGGGGAAAGGGAAGGTTCAGCGCCCGCGGTGGAGGTTAGATGTGGGGCTTCTGTCAGAGGAGGAAGTATGTGGGCGGGTCCGTAGGTGCATAGAGGGGTATTTGGAAGCTAATGACAATGGGGAGGTGCAATTTGGGGTGGTCTGGGAAGCGCTGAAGGTGGTGGTTAGAGGGGAGCTGATATCTATTCGTGCGCACAGGGAGAGGGGGGGGGGAGAAGGTTGAGAGGGAGAGGTTGGCGGAAGAAATAGTAAGGGTGGACAGGAGGTATGCGGATGTCCCGGAAGAGGGGCTTTTGAGGAAGCGTCGCAGTCTCCAAGCGGAGTTCGATATACTGACCACCCTGAAGGCGGAGGTGCAGTGGAGGAGGGCGCAGGGGGCGGTATACGAGTACAGGGAGAAGGAAAGTCGGATGCTGGCCCACCAGCCACCAGCTCCGGAAGTGGGAGGCAGCGAGAGAGATATGGGGAGTCACAGATGCAGGAGGGAACCTGGTACGGAGTGCTAGGGACATTAATGGGGTGTCCAGGTCCTTCTACAAGGAGCTGTACCGGTCGGTGCCCCCTAGGGAGGTGGGCGGGATGGATAAGCTGGAGTTCCCAAGAGTGGAGGAGGAGCGGGTGGAGGGTCTGGGGGCCCCAATCGAGTTGGAGGAGCTGATGGAGGCGCTGGGGAGCATGCAGACAGGGAAAGCACCGGGATCTGATGGGTTCCCGGTGGAATTTTATAAGAAGTTCTCAGACCTGCTGGGCCCGTTGTTAGTGCGGACCCTGAATGAGGCGAGGGAGGGGGGGGGGGGGGGGGCTTTGCCCCCGACGATGTCTAGAGCAATAATTTCACTGATTCCGAAGCGAGATAAGGACCCGCTCCAGTGTGGGTCTTACAGGCCGATCTCGCTCCTCAACGTGGACGCAAAGTTGTTGGCTAAGATACTGTCCAGGGAGGTGGAAGATGTGGTCCCGCTGGTTATAAATAAGGACCAAACGGGGTTTGTGAAGGGGAGGCAGCTGAATGTCAATGTGCGGTGGCTCCTTAATGTTATGATGTCGGCGGCGGATGGGGGCGCGGACATAGTAGCATCGATGGATGCGGAGGAAACCCTTCGATAGGGTGGAGTAGAGCTACCTGTGGGAGGTGTTGAGGAGATTTGGGTTTGGTGAGGGATTCACTAGCTGGGTGAGGCTGCTATATAGTGCCCCGGTAGCGAGCGTGGTGATGAATGGGAGGAGGTCGGGGGACTTTCGGCTGTCCTTTCATTAGCGATTGAACCCCAGGTCATGGCGCTGAGAGATTCGAAGAACTGGAGGGGGATTGTGCCGGGGGGGGGGTGTCCGGCGGGGTGAGGATACTTGGGGAGTTTGGGGACTTTTCGGGCTATAAGCTCAACGTGGGGAAGAGTGAGCTGTTTGCTGCACTTGGGGGACCAGGAGAGGGGAGCTCCCGTCGAAGAGGGCGGAGAGGAGCTTTAGATATCTTGGCGTCCAGATAGCTAGGAGCTGGGGGGGCCGTACATAGGCTAAACTTTTCGAGGCTGGTGGAACAGATGGAGGAGGAGTTTAGGAGGTGGGATTCGCTGCCACTTTCCTTGGCGGGCAGGGTCCAGTCGGTTAAGATGACGGTGCTCCCGAGGTTTTTGTTTCTCTTCCAGTGTCTCCCCATCTTGATTCCGAAGGCTTTCTTTAGGAGGGTTAATTAGAGTATTCTGGGGTTTGTGTGGGTGCGGAAAACCCCGAGAGTCAGGAGGGTATTCCTGGAGTGAGGCAGGGAGGTAGGTGGTTTGGCGTTGCCCAACCTGTGTGGGTACTACTGGGCTGCGAATGTGGCAATGATTCGTAGGTGGGTGATGGAGGGGGAGGGTGCCGCATGGAAGAGGTTGGAGGTGGCGTCATGTGTGGGCATGAGTCTGGAGGCACTGGTGACGGCCCCGCTCCCACTCTCCCCGGCAAGGTATTCGACGAGTCCAGTGGTGATGGCTTCCCTCAAAATTTGGGGGCAGTGGAGGCGACATGGGGGGAAGTGAAGGCCTCAGTTTGGACCCTGATACAGGGCAACCACTGGTTTGCACCTGGGAGAATAGATGGTGGGATTTTGAGTTGACATAGGGCAGGCATCAGGCGGATGGGGGATCTTTTCCTCGACGGGATGTTTGCAACTTTAGGGGAGTTGGAGGGCAAGTGGGGTCTCCCTCCTGGGAATACTTTCAGGTATATGCAGATTAGAACGTTTGTTAAGCGGCAGGTGGCTGAGTTCCCGTATTGCCGTCAAGGGGGGGGTGCAGGAAAGGCTGCTCTCGGGGACGTGGGTCGGTGAGGGTAGGATCTCGGCAATTTATCAGGTGATGCAGGAGGGGAAGGAGGCCTCGGTGGAGGAGCTGAAAGCGAAGTGGGAGGAGGAGCTAGGGGAGGAGATCGACGAGGGGATGTGGACGGACGCCCTGGGGAGGGTGAATTTGTCCTCTTCTTGCACACGGCTCAGCTTAATTCAGCTGAAGGTGCTGCATAGGGCGCATATGACTGGGGCCAGGCTGAGCCGGTTCTTTGGGGGTGAGGACAGGTGTGGGAGGTGTTCGGGAGGCCCGGCGAATCACACCCACATGTCCTAGGCGTGTCTGGCATTGGAGGGGTTCTGGAAGGGGGTGGTGGGAACCTTGTCCAAGGTGGTCGGTTCCAGGGTGGTACCGGGCTGGGGGCTCGCTATCTTTGGGGTAGCATCAGAGCCGGGAGTGTAGGAGGCGAGAGAGGCCAGTATTCTGGCCTTTGCGTCTCTAGTAGCCCGGCACAGGATTCTTTTACTGTGGAGGGACGCGAAGCCCCCGAGCCCGGAGTCCTGGATTAATGACAAGGACGAGTTCATCAAACTGGAGAGGGTCAAATTTGCCCTGAGGGGGTCGGTGCAAGGGTTCTTCCGGCGGTGGCAGCCTTTTCTTGATTTCCTGGCGGAGTGTTAGGGGGTGGTCATTCTCAGCAACAACCCGGGAGTTAGGGGGGGGGGGATTATGGGTCTGTTAAGGGGGTTCGTTTTTGCAACTATATGTTTGTTACTTTCTTTTTTGTTATTAATTCATCACTTTGTATTGCGGGGGAGGGGCTTTTCTTTCTGTTTTTTCTATGCCTTGTTTATTTTATTGTTGGGAGAAAATTTGTTGTTGAAAAATTTGAATAAAAATTGTTTTTTTTTTTAAAAAATGCCCCAGCCACATTTCAACAGTTAACTAACAAAGTTGTTTCAAGATTACCCAATTGTGCGGTATACATCGACGATCTGGTAATTTTCAGCCAGACATGGAAAGAACATTTAAAACGTCTGATGGAGTTATTTGATTGACTTCAGGAGGCGGGTTTGGTGATAAACCTAGCCAAAAGTGAATTTGGAAAAGCCCAAGTCACTTTCCTTGGCCATACAATTGGACAGGGTTGAATGGTCCCACGGGATGTGAAAAGAAAAGTTATTGGGGAGTTTCTGATACCCTTGACACGACGAGAAATAATGCGATTTCTTGGTATGAGTGGATTTTACCAGAAATTTGTACCGAATTTTAGCAGTGTGGTCGTTCCACTGACGGACTTGCTCAAGAAGCGTAACAAATTCCAGTGGACAGCGGAGTGTCAACAGGCATTTGACGGCCTGAAGGCTGTGTTAACCACTGCTCCTGTGTTAGCCATCCCAAATTATACCAAACCATTCAAAGTGGCGGATTATGCGAGCGATGTGGGAGTAGGTGCAGTGCTTCTACAAGACGACGACGAAGGGCTAGAGCGGCCTATTGGTTATTTTTCAAAGAAATTGAATTCTCACCAGAAAATGTATTCAACGGTGAGAAGGAGACTTTGAGTTTGGTGCTGGCTTTGCAACATTTTCACATTTGTGTGACCAGCAATCCGTCTGACACCATTATATATACTGATCATAATCCGTTGATGTTTTTGGAGCGATTCCGAATAACAATCCAAGGTTGTTTTGCTGGAGTTTATTGTTATAGCCATTTCATTTAAAAATAGTACATGTGGCAGGACGAGAAAACGTGATAGCCGATGCTTTGTCACGAATGTGATGAACGGAAGCAGGTTCAGTTGGAGGAAGAAAAAAAAAAAGGGCTATATTATTATACCCATTTGAGTCTGGTTTTTTTGAAACAAAAATGTATATTTACTGTGTGCATTTCTTAAAGGATAGTGAAAAGGTGAAAAATGAACCCATCTTGAAGTTGATGAATTTTTTTTTTCTTGGGGGGAGGTGTCATGTGGGAGTAACTTTAAGAAATTGGTGTTTTTTATAGAATAACTGTAGTGAGTGTACCGTTAAGAAATGGGTGTTTATTACTGCAGTGATGCTAGAGTGTGGGTGGAACTGGGCTGTCTAGTCAGCTTTTAGTTTCACTTTGAGAAAAGCTTGGGTGTGTCTGTTTTTTTGGTTTCGTTTCAGTGTTGGAGCTGCAGTCAGCCACAGAATGTGTAATGTTGTTCGCTCTGCCATGTAAAAATTATCTCTTGACCATTTGGTGAATTCAGAATTATAACTGTTCTCAGTAGTGAATTTAAACCTGATGCGCTTCTGTTAAAAGTTTTTTTTAAGTCTTAAAATGAAAGCTAAACGATTACTTAGTGTTGTATTCTTTGGGGGTTGTATTTGAATTAATGGTTGCCAAGATGTTCACTATGTTTTAAAAAGGTTAACCTGAGTTCATAGAATAAACATAGTTTTGCTTTAAAAAATACTTTTCGATTTCTGCTGTACCACACCTGTAGAGTGGGCAGTGAGCTCCCCATACCACAATCTAGTAAATGTCGTGGGTCAGGTAAACTCCATAATACACTTTGGGGTTCTCTAAACCCTGGCCCACAACAGCCTTCAGCTGGATAGTTTGAGCCGAAGGTTTGAGCCAAAGTTTCAAATGTAGAAGCACCCATATTTATTTTAAAGCAGACATGGAGAAAATGTGCTTGGGCCATAATAGGGACAAGTTATCTAATAATTTATGTCGAAAATATCTTGGCTTAATTTGAGCTGTATGATGTTTAAGATAGGATCTTGGTGGGCAGAAGGCTGAGAAATATTTTCTTCAGAAGAGGCCAGTCTGGATTAGGTTGAAGGAACAGGCAGACCTCAAGACAGCTGAACAGAGATAATATCCAGGTTGGTATGGAAGCTCAAAGTCTAGGTGGAGATGGTGGTGTGATGGTAATATCACTGGACTAGTAATCTAGCAGCCCAGGCGAATGCTCTGGGACAGGGGTTCAAGCCCCACCA
Organism: Scyliorhinus canicula; assembly: GCF_902713615.1. NCBI lineage: Eukaryota > Metazoa > Chordata > Chondrichthyes > Carcharhiniformes > Scyliorhinidae > Scyliorhinus > Scyliorhinus canicula. Next base: position 95,942,999 of record NC_052163.1, on the reverse strand, counting down.
TGGCAGCTGGTGTTATTTAAATTCAAGTAACAAATTTTATTTTTAAAAAAGTGAAATTGAACACTAGTCTCAGTAATGGCAACATTGAAACTATCGTCGCCTGTCTTAAAAACCCATCTTGTTTGCTAATTTCCTTTAAGAAAGGAAATCTGCTATCCTTACCTAGTCTGGCATACATATGACTCCAGGCCCACAGCAATGTGGATTACCTTTAACTGCTACAAGGGTCAATCAGGGATGGGCAAAAAATGTCCACATCCCATGAATAAAAAAAAAACAAGGAGACCTGCTTCACTTGAGAGAGTGGCAAGAGATTAAAGATAGTAATACCAGTAGCCTGAAGTACCCCAGGAAAGACTCCTGCAGCCTCAGGTCACTGTGGTTGAGGTGGCAGCAGGACCAGGACATAATGCAGTTTCCAAAACTGTATACAAAAGAATCTGATGGATCTCCAATTTCAAATGAAACCGCTAGATACATTAATTGGGCATGGATCCTGTGATTACCCAGGTTCAAAGTGATGTCAGACAGCAATATGGACCGAATTTTCTTCGGCACCGGTGTGACATGGCACGATTCGCGCGGCACCCCGTGGATTCTCCGACCCGGCAGGGGGTCGGAGAATCCCGACCATGATATTGAGGTTTACTTTCAAATTGCACCATAGAGAAGCAAAGAATTCAGCAAACCTAAATTGTAGCCTGTGGAACATGATAATGACTAGAGGAAGCAGGTTCTTCACTGCAATTTTAGACATGCCAAAATTTCAAAAGCTGCAGTGATATTCAAAATTTAAAATGTTGAAATGTGCAAACCCTTCCATAGCAAGAACATTGCTAAAATCTCAGAAACTACAAATGTTCAAATGTGGGGAATAATTGCTGAAAAATGTGGGGAGCTGGCAGGAAAGCAAAACCCATGCTCCTTGTTAGTTTCTGTCCTGTTTGCACGGCTACTGGAGTGTTCAATTATGTGTTTTCTCTTCCCTCTAACTTCACCTGACAGAATAAGCGGTGCACAGTAACATTCTTCTATGCTGGGTGTTCGAATGCAGGCAGTCACTATAATCAATGCATGCTGCAGCTTTGGGAGCAGAATTGACAAAACACGAACAACCACCATTAATAACCAATTAAAGAGCCTTTCCACAGTTCCAAATACATTTTATATACACATTTGACCGCTTACCTAGTGTAACTACCATGACTGGGATGTTTAGACGTTGCCTGGTGCTCTGAGAGAGACGCAGAAATCCATACTCCAAAGAGTATTCAACTATGTACTCCTCTTGTGGCCAAACTACGATAGGGGGAAAAGTAAGCATTAGACAGTGTGAAGTGGCATGTGGTAACATTTATGAAACAATTTGGGGCAACAAGCAAAGCTGCTTGAATGGTTAGCAGTTCAAAATGTAGAAGCTCATGTTTTAAGTGAATTTTTGGGTAATTACCACTTCCCAAAGATGCATAGTTAATCATTGTTGCCATTAGCACAGAACTGGATGGGCGGCACGGTGGCACAGTGGTTAGCACTGCTGCCTACAGCGCTGAGGACCCGGGTTCAATCACGACCCTGGGTCACTGTCCATGTGGAGTTTACACATTCTCCCCTTGTCTGCGTGGGTTTCACCCCCACAACCCAAAGATGTGCAGGGTAGGTGTATTGGCCACGCTAAATTGCCCCTTAATTGGAAAAAGAAAATAATTGGGTACTCTAAATTTAAAAAAAAGCACAGAGTTGGAGATGCTTTTAAAATGTTTGTGTTGACTTCTGTCCATTTTCTCCCCCGACAATCTCCCAATTTCATCCAACATTTAATTCAAAGTTGAAGAGTTAGTTCCCAGTGGCCACACTGCTAAACCTAGTTCCCTTATTCGTAGATTACAAAAAATGGGTCTATGAATCTGCTGCCAAGGTAAGTGAGCCACACTTGATAGGATAGAAACCAAGACTGACTAATGAACATGGATTTAGCAGACACAAATTAATTCAAACTTCATGTAAAAGCTCAGTAGCACAAGTGTGAGTACCGCAGTGCTGGTGAAGCATCAGTATGGGCATGTAAAATTAACTGGAATGTGTTCATTCAGATACTTTAAATGACTCTCTTTGACAACTAAGAATAATCCTGAAAACAAAGGGGTAGTTATATAGTTTCCAATCCAAGCTTTTTAAACAGATGCAATCACTTATTTACACCAGAAAACAGAAGTAGAAAAGTAATTCTCTCCCATCTGATATATTAACAATATTAAGAATGTCAGGTAGGCATCATTTATCTTTCAGTGGAAATTCTGTATGTTTAATTTTCTGAGATAGCAGTTCCTGGCACTGGAAACTCTAATGCAGCCATGACCAAATTCAATAGAAAGCACCAAAGTAGTCATTACTGAACCCAACAGGGATTTTGTTCCTCCAGCTCTAGTAAGAAATGAATAGCAATATTTTTGTGGGTATGTTGTGCATAATGGCTCTTTTTTGAAATTCACATTAGTGCAAACAAGTCTTGCAGAAAACATTCTGCGACTTAGCCAGGAGAGCAGAAGATAAATTGACTTGCAGTAGTCATGCTCCCTTTTGCCAAAAGGAAATGCCAGATTTTACAACTGTATCCCAGTACAGCTCAATGGCATAAATGTTGCACAAGTACCAGGAAGATCCAACACTATTTGTGCTACGTACTGCAGATGGGAATTAGCATAATAAATTGGTTAATATTTAAGAACAAAGACTAATGAACTTTTATGTACCTTTCCAACTGAAGGTCCAAAATATCTCTATCCTGTTCAGTCTATGATAATAATCTGTAACCTTCTCAGTAATTGCTCTGCCACCCATATCCCTGTTCCCCCACAACCTATAGCACTTACATCAGCTCAATGACTGGCATATTCACACAATGGAAACACAAAAATATCTTTTGCTAGCCTCACTATCACGAGTGTCTGGGCTGTTTCAAATTTATACATCAGCAATTGCGAATGACCGGAATATATATATATATATATATATATATATATATATATAATTATATATATATATATATATATATATATATATATATATATATAAATAAAAAAGGTTTTACCCCAGAGTTTTGAATTAGGAACATAGACTTTGTAGATCATTTGGCCCTTCAAGCCTGCTCCACCATTCAATAAAATTATGACTGACCAGTTTGTTGTCTCAAACTCCACATCCTTGGCTGCCCCAATAACACTCCACTCGCCTTGTCTCTCAAAAATCTACCTAACTCAGCCTTTAAAAAAATGCAATGACTCAGCTTCCTCTGCTTTCTGAGGCAAAGAATGCCACAGACTTAACCCTCAGAGAAAAAAAATCTCATCTCTGTCTCAAAAGGGAGACCTTATTGTTAAACTGTGCATCCTAGTTCTCGTCTTTCCCAAAAGAGAATGCATCCTCCCAGTATCCACCTGATCAAGACCCCCTCAGGATCTTATACGTTCCAGTAAGATCCAACACTCATTCTGCTAAACTCCAATGGGTATACGTCCAACCTTTCTTCATAAGCCTTTCATCCCAGGAATGGGTCTAGTTAACCGCCTCTAAAATGCATTTAACGCAATGGTATCCTTTTTCAAATAAGGAAACTAATGCTTTACAGAGACCATTCATTCATAGGGTGAAGCAAGATCAAGATTGATTGCTCATCCCTAATTGTCCTTGAGAAGGTATTGGTAAGCCGTCTTTTTCAAATTACTGCAGTCCATGCAAGTATATCATGCAAGTTGATATTCCATCAGTGCTATTAGGATGAGAGTTCCAGGGTTTTGACATAGTGACGATATACTTTCAAGTCAGGATGTTGTGTAATTGGAGGGGAATTTGGAGGTCTGGTGCTCCCATGAACCTTAGTCCTTTGTCCTTCCAGGTGATAGTGATCATAGGTTTGGAAGGCACTGTTGAAGCTGATGTCAAAATGCAGTTGCGCATTTTGCAGATAGCAACCAATTTGTGTCAAAGACAGAGGAAGTGAATATATAATATAACAATCTTTATTGTCACAAGTAGGCATACATCAACACTGCAATGAAGTTAGTGAAAAGCCCCTAGTCGCCACATTCCGGCGCCTGTTCGGGTACACAGAGCGAGAAATTCAGAGTGTCCAATTCACCTAAAAAGCATGTCTTTCGGGACTTGTGGGAGGAAACCGGAGCACCCAGAGGAAACCCATGCAGACATGGGGAGAACTCCGCACAGACATTGACCCAAGCCGGGAATCAAACCTGGGACCCTGGAGCAGTGAAGCAACAGTGCTACCCACTGTCCTACCATGCTGCCGACTTACAGTGGTGGATAGGATGCCAATTAAAGTGGGTTGTAGTGCCCTGGATAGTGTAGAGTTTCTTGAGTGTTGTTGGAGCAGCACTCATCCAGCCAAATGCATTCCATCACATTCCTCGTGTGTGCCTCTTGGGTGGTCAAAATGTTTTGGGGTGTCAGGATGGATGTCACTCACCACAGGTTACCTACCCTCTGATCTGCTCTTGTAGCCACAGTATTTATGTGGTTGGTGCATTTACTTCTGGTCAATTGTGACTCCCAGGCCTTAGATGCTGGTGGATTTGACTAATGCTGGTGAATGTCAAGGGGTGGTGTTTAGACCTTCACTTGTTGGAGACAGTCATTGCCAGGCACTTGTGCGGGATGAATGCTGCTTGTCTTTTTATCAGCACCAACCACATAAATACTGTGGCTACAAGAGCTGATCAGAGGGTAGGTAACCTGTGATGAGTGACAGCCATCGTGACACCCCAAAGCGTTTTGACCACCTACGAGGCACACACGAATGCATTTGGCTGGATGAGTGCTGCTCCAACAACACTCGAAACTCCAGGTCTTGCTACATGAAGGCTGCTTCAGTATCTGAGGAGTTGCGAATGGAACTGAGCACCATGCAATTATTAGCAAACATCTCCAATGCTGACCAAGCGATAGAGGGAAGGTCATTAGAGGAAGAGCCCTACCCTCAGGAAGACCTGCAGTGATGTCCAATGAATGAGACAATTGAGCCCTACCCTCAGGAAGACCTGCAGTGATGTCCAATGAATGAGACAATTGACCTCCAACAAACAAAGACATTTCAGAACTAGGTATGAATCCAGTCAGTGGTGTCTTCCTCTGATTCTAAATGGCTGCCTTGAAGTCACACCAGTTACTCTGCTTGCACCTCTGGAATTCAACTCTATTATTCAAATTTGAGCCAGCATTGTAATTAGGATTGAAGTTCTGATGGGACGGTCTTCATCTGAATCAAACTGGGGCCAAAGTGCTGCCGATTCGCATAACCAGGGTTGTAGATAGGGCTTAGTGGTGGTTCAGTTGTATGGAAAATTAGAAAAACAAAGTTAATGGAGACGGTGAGATTGCAGGTTAATGATGAGGACTTAAAGGGGCCGACGGCTCAGGAGAGGTTAGTAAAGTTTCCAGAATACGTAATAGAGTAGAGAGTATAGAAAGCAGCAGGAATCCAACTTCAGGCACAGCAAAAAAAAAAGGGGACAACTATGAGAAGGGGGTGATGATCAATACAGGACTGAGGGTATTGTACCTAAATGTGCACGCTATGCAAAACCAGGTGAATGAGCTTGCTACGCGCATTGAAATTGGCAGGTACGATGTTGTGGGCATCACATAGACGTAACTGCAAGGGGATCAAGGTTGGGATCTGAATATTCAAGGATATGTCTTCTATCAAAAGAACAGGCAGATGGGCTGAGGGGGAGAGTTTGCATTGTTAATCAGAAATGAACTTAAATCAATAGCAAGAAGCGATATAGGGTCGGAACGTGTAAAATCTGTGTTGGTAGAGTTGAGGAATCGCAAAGGAAAAAAGACCTTGATGGGAGTTATGCACAGTAGTCAGGATGTAGGGCAGGAATAAATCAGAAGATACAAAAGGCATACAAGATGTACTGTGCAAAGCTTGATAGCGAGGGATATGCTGGGCCATGGGGCTACAAATTGTGATGGAATAATCTTGCCGCTGCTAATGGTCCAGAATGCTTTCGTGATGTCCAATTTGTTATGAATGCATCTCATTTACTATGCCTCTCTTCCCAACATACCACTCTTTGACCAAATTTCTCATGTGGAAAGGTTTCAAATTTTGTTTGATAATGCTTCTTTGAGGCAAGCACTTGGGATCCGAAGCTAATGTAGAGGACTCCCACGTACATTCCCTCCTGACCGGATACCATGGTGGGTATGCACTGGTCCACCAGCAGGGCAAGTAACAACCCGACATAGTCATACTCACAGAACCATACTTTCCAACCAACATCTCTCCATCCATGGATTTATTAATCCAGGTCTCTGAATAACTAGTTCAGTAACATACAACACAAAACTAGCATTCATTGCTGCCAAGGAATTCACATGAGATATTAAATTCCATATTACAGCGATAGTTCGATAAATTGTAAAGCTACTCAAAATCTCTTAAGGAATAGGGACGATTAGACTGTCAAAATGTGAACCATGCCAAATTGAAGAATATATAGATCAAATTGTTTATGGTACATCTTGAAACTCTATTAACCTTACATTTGGGACTCGCTTTCTTACGATCCACCACACAACTTTTCCCATCATTGGGCTAAATCTGTTTAAGTAAAGCAATCTCTCATTTTGATTTGTTGTTTTGTTATTTCAATTGAGGGCATTAGTCAGTAGATAAAGTACTTTCTCAAAACAGAAGAATTCGCTTGATGGATTTACTTGGAAAGCTTGTTTTAAAGTCCAGCAGTACAGCATCTTTCCTGGAACTTTATTTATTCTCTTTCATGATCCTGGTTCACTCTCACCCATACCACTGGCTGACCCCACTCTGTCTCAGAGAAATTCCTCTGGCTGATCCTGCTTTGCTTTGTTCCTCTGTAACTTCTCTGGCTGACCCCTTTCTATTTCTGACAACCCCCGCTGGTTGACCTAGCTCAGAAAAACCCGTGGTCGACTCCATTTTGTTTTGCACAAACCTCTCTGGCTGACTCTGTTCCTGAGTAACCCTGCTGGCTGACCCCACTCTGTTTCTGAAGAACGGCACTAGTTGATTGCGCTCGTTTTCAGACGAGCCCCACTGGCTGATTATTGCGTTTGCCAAAAAGTTGGCTTTAAGAAAAAATAAAACAATGAAGTTTCCTTTGCGGTTTCGTACGTCAGTTCAAAGCTTATATTAAAAACAGTCATTTTCAAAATATTTCAGCCTGCAAATGTGTACTGTTGCTCGTTATGCTTTTCCTTAATTGCTCTGTTTTAATAACTTTTGCTCTAGAGTCGCCAGGTATCTTTCTGTTACCACCACGAGGTTCAAAGCCAAGTACTGATCAATAACTCAATACACCAGTTAGTAAGTTTGAAATCAATACACATTTATTATACACACAGTCAATCACTACTCATGCATAAACTCTACTTATTAAACTATCACTACTACTAAAAGCCTATACTTAGCTTCGAATGGCCCACCAGGTCAGAGGAACAATGGCCGTTGTCCGGTTCTGATTCTGCTGGCTTCGAGCTGGTACGGAATAGTAGCTAGGAGCGTCTATCTCGTAGCGGGCGTTGATCTGAGACTTACTTGGTTGATGCAGCTGCTAGGCAGGTCTCTCCTCGTTGAGAGCCAAGGCCAAGAAGAACAAACTGAACTTGGGGACGCTATCTTATAGGCCCCAGGGGTTTCGCGCCCTTTTGGGCAGACCCCGGACGTGGTCCCAATTAATTGGACCATGCCTCAATCGTTCTTATCTATTTTCTCCAATACTGGAGTTGTTCCCTGATCGTTGGGCGGGCCCTAGGTGTTCGTTGGCCTGTCTTTGTTCTAGCTCCCACTGGCGCCGGGGAGTCTGTCTTGGTCCCGATTGTTTCAATGTCTCTTTTTGTCCCTGGAGATCGCTCATTAATATGTTAATGGCTATTGGTTTCGGTTCTGTCTGGGTTCTGCTAATCTTAATACACAGGAAACCTTGCACCTGCTTGTGTTCTCTGGAGTTGTTCAATTTTCCCTACACTCTTTGCAAGTGTCCATTTTGAAATCGGGACGTGGCCACCCCAGGTGGCTACAGTACTCAAGAAATTAGCATCAATTACCTTCAATTGTGAGCCAGTTAACCTTGTTTGGTGTACATTTTTAAATACCAGTGCACTTGAGCAGGTTTCACAGTATTGTAATTTTTTACTGTCTGCATAAAGACTATCCTGACCTCCAAGACAGAGAAGTTTAGCAGTGAGCAATTTTAAGCTCAAATTAAGCAACTATGGTATTATCCAGGAATTGGTGAGATACAAAATGTTTTACTGCAGTCACTTGAGGCAGAAACAAAGGTTACACTAAAACAGCACAATAGTGCATGCATATCAACCTTGGTCTCTATAATTCAATAAGTCATAAGGTTTTCAGACTGGGTCCACTTTACCCGTGGAAAAGCACCCAGCAATAAAATTATACATGTTTCTATTACAAACTTAGGTTATGCCTGTTGTGAGCATTAAAACGAGTTTAAAAGCATCAAATACGCAAAATTTAGCTTGCATGTAATGTTCCCTGCAGCATATTGATACCAATACACAAAATAAGACCAGCTGCAGCAAAATGTGATTAAAGCAACAGGCTGTGTTTTGCAAAATTAATAAACAGTTAGTTTTTGAATCTGAAAGGTAGAGACTTTATGTTTCCGTTTCGGCTTTACATCTCTGTCAATGTTAGAAGCAAATGTAGAAAACAGATTTTGGAACTGTGAGAGTTTGTAAAAAGCAGTACAGCTGTGACAAGCAATTAATGAGCTTTGCAGCATCTGTTTTTGAAGCTGAAGAAACTTTTGAAAGCACTTTTCTTATAAAAAAATAAGTTATTTCACACTTTTAAATCGAGGCAATTCTCTTCTCAGCTCAAATAATGATCAATTATCGAGCACTGTTTCACCAAAAAGTTTAGTATGATTAGCAGTCATAAATCACTACACTGAGCAAATGAGGGTCCTACCCAAGTGTAGAGTTTGAGAGATGTTGGAAGCAGGTTGGAAAGAAGGGGGAAGAAAGAGCTTTTGTATCACTAAAATTTTACCTGCTCTCGTTAGCATCTCAAACTCGGAGACTGTTTCCTGCAGAGGCTGCATACCTTTACTAGGTGCCTCAGTGAATGAGAGCCCCTGGCTATCATTCTGTACCACCTGCGTTACAACTTCTGCTTTATTTCCAAGTGAGGGCTTTAAGAACACTTTGGGCTCTATGTCGAGTTCAAACTGCAAAAAGGAGCAGAAAGGCAAGAAGAATTAGGCACAAATTTGTCACAAAGAAATAAAAACACATGGGTTAATAATATATGACAACTTGACTCGCATCAGAAAGAAACAGGTTAACATTTTGGATGGAATTTTCAATAATTTCTGAACTAAAAATAACTTTCTTAAGAACCAGGAAAGCTTCAGCATTTACTGACAATATTGTCATGGGTATTAGCACCATTCTGATTTGCAAAACCTTTGAACACAGATTGATTATTGTATTTATTAATCCAGCACGGTTGTATCATAGTCCAGGGGCCACTTGCAGAAGCCTAGTCACATCTTTTCAATGCTGCACCTGACCACCAGTCAAGACTTGCTTGGTTTATTGGCAGCTCACTCTTATTTGCTCAGTAACAAGAAAAACAGGTAGTACACCTTGCTGTGAAGTTTAAACTTGTCCAAGCTTCTCTCTGTGCATGCATAAATAGCATCTTTAAAGAGAGATGTTGGCCCTACGGTTTTTGATTTTGTCTTTGTATACAAATTTAATATCCCAATGCTTAATCTTCCATTATTCCTGACAGGAGGCAACAATTGCCACTTTTATAGTGCTCCTCAAATTGTTGGGAAGATGTTTCAAAGCACTTAACTGTGAAGTCAAAACAGTGAACCAGACCTAGAAAGCAGCCATAATAGAAAAGCAAATTACTGCGGATGCTGGAATCTGAAACAAAAGCAGAAAATGCTGGACAATCTCAGATGGTCTGACAGCATCTGTGGAGAGAACACAGAGCTAACGTTGAGTCTGGATGACTCTTTGTCAAAGCAGCCATTTAGATCATCACAGTTAAGCTCAGCCCTTTGCAAAAACAAGCCAAAACTGATCCCACCACCATACTCTTTCTACCCCTACAGGTCTGCATATTCCCGTTTCACGTATTCAGCCACTGTTCCTTTAAAAGATGCTTCAATTACTCCCTGCAGTAGAGCATTACACACTTCAACTCTTCATTTGAAGACATTTTCCCAAATCTTGTTCCTAAAGTTACAGTGACAAATATGAATTGATGGCTCACTATTTCTAGCATTGACATCTGGGATCAGTCACTTCCAATCCTTCAGCAAACTGACCAAACCCAATTAGCCCCCAACACTTTGTTTCTTGTCCGTCAACTAAATCTCCATCCATGTTGCTACTTACTGATTTATATCATCCAAGCATCTTTGGAACATTATGAAAAATTCAAACACACTGCATCTAAAACATTCCCTCCATTCACATGGTAATTTCTTTAAAAATAGCAAGTTTACTAAATATTTCTTGCTTTTAACAATTCACGTTCTCAATTATCCTACGCCTTTCGAAATACTCTCTAAATTGATGACAATAGATTTCAGGAAAGGGAGAAATCAAGAGTTAGGATGAAATCAGTCAAGGATTCTACAGGTGCTTTAAAAAGCAGTGAGGAAAGGAGAGAATTAAGTACCAAAGCAAACAGAACAAGGCAACAAGTTACAAAGAGGAGGATCAAAGTGGCTAAGGTGGACTGAAGAAGAGGACAAAATGGGTGTTAAAGTTCAAAGTACGCGAGGGGATAATAGGTTACAGAGGATATCACTTCATAAACAAAATCTCCATTATACTCAACCAGACAATCATTAATGCATAAAGCAATTTCCAATTCTGATTTCAATAAGAAAACTATACAGTATACACATATATATGCATGTGTACACAATTATGCAAGTATATTTACATGCATACAGGCCACTCAGGACTGAGATGAGGAGGAATCACTCAGGTGGTGGCGGATCTTTGGAATTCTCTGCCTCAGAGGGCTGTAAAGGCTTAGTCGTTAAGTATGTTCAAGACTGAGATCGATACGTTTCTACACATTAAAAGCATCGAAAGATATGGGGGTTGTGCAAGAATATGGTAAAGTAGATGATCAGCCATGATCTCAAGTGAATAGCGGAATGAACTACGGGCTGAATAGTCTACTCCTATTTCTTATGTTCTTATTTCTCATACAGAACATGAGTTACCCATACATAGAAACATACATGGGAAATAGAAGCAGAAGTTAGCCATTCGGCCCTCTGAGCCTGCTGTACGTATCCTGATCCTGCCATCCCCCCATATCCCTTGATTTCTTTAGCCCCAAGAACTATATCTAATCCCTTCTTGAAAGGACACGATGTTTTGGACACAACTACCATAAAGTAGTTGAGGCCAAACCTCGCCTCACCTCAGTCCTAAAAGGTTTGCTCCTTATCCTCAAACCATGACTCCTAGTTCTGGATTCCCCCACTTCTCAGGAACATTCTTTCTGAATCCACCCTGACTAATCCTGTTAGCAGTTTCTACGAGATCCCTCTCACTCTTCGAAACTCCAAAGAATATAATCCTAACCAACTCTTCTCATATGACAGTCCCGCCATCCCAGGTATCAGCCTGGTAAACCTTCAATGCATTTCCTCCATAGCAAGAAGATCCTTCCTCAGAAAACGACACAAAACTGTACACAATACTCAAGATGTGGCCTCACCAATGCCCTATACACTTGCAGTAAAACATCCCTATCCCTATACTCAAATCTTCTCGCTGTGAAGGCCAGCATACCATTTGCCTTCTTTACTGTTTGCAGTATCTGCGCACTTACTTTCAGCGATTGATGCACAAGGGCACGACGGTCTCAGAGTATCCACCTCTCCCAATTTACACCCATTCAAATAATAAGCTGCCTTCCTATTTTTGCTACCGAAGCAGATAACTTCACATTTATCTACATTATAATGCATCTGCCATGCTTATGCCCATTCACTCAGCCTATCCAAATCCCGCTGAAGCATCCGTGCATCCTCCTCACAGCTCACCTTCCCGCCCAACTTTGTATCATCTGCAAATTTTCATATAATACATTTAGTTCCCTCGCCTAAATCATTATAATATATATAAATATATATATATATAAAAAAAATATATATATATATACACACACACACACACACAGTGGACAGTAGGAGTCCTAGCACAGATTCCTGCATATCCTACTAGTCACTGCCTGCCAATCAGAACAAGACCCAATACATCCAACTTTTTGTTTCCTGTCTGCTAGCCAGCTTCCTATCCATCTCAAGACACTACCCGCAATGCCATGCGCTTTAACTTCACGTAGTCATCTGCTAAGCGAGACCCTGTCGAAAGCCTTCTGAAAGTCTAAATAAGCCATATCCACCGTTTCTCCCTTGTCAACTCTACTAGTTACATCTTCAAAGAATTTTTGTAGATTTGTCAAGCATGGTTTCCCTTTCGTGAATCCATGCTGACTTTGTCTGATTATACTACTGTTTTCCAAATGCTGTGCCTTGAAATCCTTAATGGACTCCAGCAGGGAGGCATGGTGCTGCAGTGGTTAGCATTGCTGCCTTACGGCGCGGCGGTTCAATTCTGGCTCTGGGTAACTGTCAGTGTATTGTTTGCACATTCTCCCCGTGTTGGCGCGAGTTTTGCCCCCACAACCCAAAGATGCGCAGGGTAGGTGGATTGGCCACACTAAATTGCCCCTTAATTGGATAAAATGAATTGGAAACACTAAATTTTAAAAAATGGACTCCAGCAACTTCCCTAATACCGACGTTAGACTCACTGGTCTATAGTTCCCTGTTTTCTCTCTACCTTCCTTTTTTGAATAGCGGGGTTACATTTGCTACCCTCCAATCTGTAGGAACCATTCAAGAGTCCAAAGGATTATGGAAAATGACCACTAATGGATCTACTGTTTCTGGGGCCACTTTCTTAAATACTCTGGGATGAAGATTATCAGGCCCTGGAGATTTGACCACTTCAATCCCATTAATTTTCCCCAAACCAATTCTTTACTAATACTAATTTCCTTCAGCTCACTACAATTTGTGTTTCTCAGAACTTCCAGAACGTTATTCATGTCTTCCTTTGTGAAGACAGAAACAAAGTGTGAATTTAATACCTCAATAATTTCTTTGTTCCGTTATGAATTCCCCCGTTTCTGACTGTAAAGGGCCTCCTTTAATTTTTAATCAATCATTTTCCCTTTACATACCTGTAGAAACTTTTAACGTTTTCATGTACCCTGCTAGTTTACTTTCAAATTGTATTTTCCTCATCTTAATCAATCCCTTGGTCTGCCTTTGCTGAATTTCCCAATCCTCAGGTCTATTGCTTATTTTAACTAATTTATATGTCTCTTCTTTGAATCTAATTCTATTTCTAATTTCCTGTGTAAACCATGGTTTGGCCACCGCTTCCTTTGTACTAGTGTACCAAATAGGAATAAACAACTTTTGGAGTTCACCTATTCGTTCCTTGAATAAGTTTCATTTCCTGTCCACAGTCCTTCCTTTCAGTAATGTTTCCCAGTCCATCATCGCCATCTCATGCCTCATACTTTCCTAGTTACCTATATTGAGGTTCAGGACCCTGGCCTCAGAATCAATTACCTCACTATTCACCTTGATAAAGAATTCTATATTTTATGGTCACTCATCCCCAAAGGTTCTCTCACAACTTGATTGCCAACTAATCCTTTCTCATTGCACACACCCAGTCCAAGATGTCCTGTTCTTTTGTTGATTCCTCAAAGTATTAGACCAGAAATCCATCCGGTCCTCCAGAAATTCCTCCTATATTGTATTGTGACTAGTTTGATTCACCCAATCTATATGCAGATAAAGTCACCATAATCACAGATGTTCAGTTATCACATGTGTCTGATTTCTTGTCTAACGCTATTCCCAACATTACCACTGCAGTTTGGTGGTTTGAATACCACCGCTACGAATGTTTTTTTGCCTCTTGGTGTTTCTTAACTTGACCCAGAAAGATTCCACATCATCTGTACTAATATCTTTCCTCAATGTTGTATCAATATTTCTTTAATCACCAATGCAACTCCACCACCATTTCCTTTCTGTCTCTCTTCCTAAAAACAGATTAGCTCTCAATATATAGTTCCTACCAGTGGTCATCTTGGAGCCATGTCTCTGTAATCCCAACTATATCATACCACTTTACCATGGCCCTGACAAGTTGATGCATAATTTTTAAAACAATTGAGGTGTCAGTGAAGTTGAGAGATGTCAGTAACTTCAGTGTTTTGTACTTCAAATTCTTTATAATTAAGTTATTATTTTTGCAAGTGAGAAATGATGGCCAGCATAAACTGTTGAAGTATGGTTTGTGCACATTATCTGTCTCAATTTCGAGTAAGCCATTCAGGCTGTTATGTGCAACTGACCATCACAAAAGTGATATGGGGAACTGCAAAGTCTAGTTCAGGGAACAAACTGAAGGTTTAATTATTGAACTGATAGGGAGACTGAATCACATGAAGACACAGCTTGCAAGCCAAATAATGAAACCATCCCGAAGATAAAATGGTGGCTAAAACAGCTCAGACACATCTGTTCCAAATAATCTCAGATTACATGCAGCATTTATATTATATAATCTTAAAACCTGAACTGCATTAAATATGGATGTGCAGCAAAGTCAATGTTCCAAATAGACAGGCTTGTCTTAAATAAATTAAAGCAATCGTGTCTTTACTGTTTTTCATTTAACTTTTGTTTTTGCTGATGGTGTAATGTGATTGGCACAGTAGGTGGTCAGCTCATTTCTATACCACACCAAGCCACATGTAAGGTTTTTACTTAACTAATTTACACATGTTATATAACAGCGTCTAGAGTCCCTGTTGTCAGTAAGGTATCACTAAGTGCAATAGTGCACGTGTGGTATTTTCCTACTGCCTCTATTTTAAAAAATATTTGTCACATGCACCGAAGTAGTGAAAAGTATTTATCTGCAGCCAAGGGAACGTACACAGTACGTACATAGTAGTCAAAAAATAATAATAGACAGAGTACATTGACAAATGGTACATCGACGAACAGCGATTGGTTACAGTGCGGAACAAGGGGCCAAACAAAGCAAATAAATGAGCAAGAGCAGCATAGGGTGTCGTGAATATTGTTCTTACAGGGAACACGGATCAGTCCAAGGGAGAGTCATTGAGGAGTCTAGTAGCTGTGGGGAAGAAGCTGTTCCTATGTCTGGATGTGCGGGTATTCAGACTTCTCTACCTTCTGTCTGATGGAAGGGTCTGGGAGAAGGCAATGCCTGGGTGGGAGGGGTCCCTGACAATGCTATCTGCCTACCTGAGGCAGCGGGAGGTGTATAAAGAATCAATGTGAGGGTGGTAAACTTGTGTGATGTGTTGGGCTGAGTTCGCCATACTCTGCAGTTTTTTGCAATCTTGGGCCGAGCAGTTGCCATACCAAGCTGTGTTGCAGTGGATAGGATGCTCTCTATGGCACATCTGTAGAAGTTTGTGAGAAAATTAGGGAGCAGTACAATTATAGATTGCCCTTCCAAATTTGAATGGTGTCTGGAGAGCATTTAGTGTAAATAACACCAGGGTGAAATAGCAATGGGAAGATGAATTAAGCAAATTACACAAGTGGCATTAGGGTGATCTTTTCCACAGGTCTTAATGGTATAATGTTAAATGCATATAGCAGTTGTATCATACCTGACAACAAATCAGTTTTCTCTATCAGAAATTTGTGTAAGATTTCCACATGTCTAGATTATCTCAACACTCAATATGATAACTTCCGTGAAGTGTAACAATTATCCCAAACAAATACAAGCAAATAGAAATTGGCAGCTGCAATTGTGCAGTTATATTGTAAATTAGTTTATTGAAGAGCGTGTGTTTGTTCTGAAAAAAAAACCGAGAGAAGTTTTGGGAAAAAAACCGTAGGATAGGTATGTTTTCCATTCTTCCCAATATTCAGGGGCAGCAGGGTAGCATGGTGGTTAGCATAAATGCTTCACAGCTCCAGGGTCCCAGGTTCGATTCCCGGCTGGGTCACTGTCTGTGTGGAGTCTGCACGTCCTCCCCCTGTGTGCGTGGGTTTCCTCCGGGTGCTCCGGTTTCCTCCCACAGTCCAAAGATGTGCGGGTTAGGTGGATTGGCCATGCTAAATTGCCCGTAGTGCCCTAATTAAAGTAAGGTTAAGGGGGGGGTTGTTGGGTTACGGGTATAGGGTGGATACGTGGGTTTGAGTAGGGTGATCATGGCTCGGCACAACATTGAGGGCCGAAGGGCCTGTTCTGTGCTGTACTGTTCTATGTTCTATGTTCATGCATACCATTGGCCACTTTGGCTCACTCCCTTTTATCTCTCCATTTCAGTAGATTTACCACTAATTGTTTCAGTCACCATCAGCACTGGGACATTCACAGTTCTAGGACACTTCTGTTCCCTCACCTTATCTGGCTGTCGAGTGAAAGGTGCAAAGAAATGCTATTGTGAGCTAGGACATCCCACCATCAGCAATTCAAATGAAAATTTTATATTTTTTTCTCTTTCTGTAGAACTGTTTAGTTTCTGTTCAATAACTTTCCGTATCTATCTAAATTCGAGTTTGTGGGTATGTGTCAACGCAATAACTTCAGAGATTTCCAAGCTCATTTGTCTTAATAGGTGGAACTAAGGCAGCAATTTAACATACACAAATCTAGGCCATTACTTGCAAATATCTGTAGCTGCTTCTATGAACTCTAGGTATTATCCAGCAATGAGGTTACAGTGCTAGAAACAGGTCTTTCTAAACCTCCAGCTCCTCAAAATTCAAATGCATAGAAATTAATGGGAGTTTCCAGAGTCGGCTGTTGGACAGTTCTGCCTTTATTTAGAGTGGTCCAGGAACGAAGACCGAAATTGATCAATCAGAACACCACTCCAGCAGACAAAAAAAAATTATTTAATCCTTTACTGTATTTTTGTTTACATCTTCATGCCCAATTCGCCAAATTAACCTCCTTCGGCTGGAATTCAAAGTTAACAGCATTAGTGTCGTGCAGCCTGTGTTAAGTGACCAAGATTAGGCTACTGTGGGGAAAAGTAATTTTCTCATTCCCCACTTTCCCTTAATATCCAAATTTTATTTTCATTTGTTCTATTTTCTTCCTGACTCATTGCAAATTGCCGACACAAATTTAAAATGACATTTTTAAAATCATGAAAACTTCAAACTGATATTTTACCAGAACTGAATCAAAATGAACAATTCTCCAATTATAGTGCCTTGCATACTACAATCAGAATAGTAATCACACCTGTATGGAACTGTTATCAAACATTTCTATGGTCAGCTCTTCTTCATCTTCTGCTGGCTCCTTTACCATGCCTGCAAAATTTTCAGAGTCGTAGAACTGAAGGAAAATGGGGGCACGGCTTGAGTTGCGTTGGATTTCAACACGGAGGATCCCATCCCGTGGCCACTTCTCACGAACATGCTCTAAGCAATTGATTGGAGAGCGGGAAAAGGCAATATGAATGTAGGCCAAAATGAAAAGGACAAAAAGAGCCTGCAAAATAAAAGAAAGACACAATTAATATTTCCTCTCAAAAAGCATATGGTGAGTTTTTTGGGGAATGGGATAGGTGACAAAATATGCATAACTTATTTACTAAAATAAAACAGGGCTGAGATTACCAAGCTTCTCTGTGGGAAGTGTAACATGTATCACCTATTTTCCCAATATACTTCAAAACTAGAATCCCTGGAGAATAATGATTCATAATATTGATCATCGATAAACCCAAACCATCACCACAGAGTGCCCACCATTAATATCATGGCTATCACCATGAACCAGAGGATTAACTGGACACGTCACATTGACAATGTGGATACAAAGTATTGTAGAAGGCATTCTTTCAGAGTGGCTGCAAAATTACTGCGATAGAAACTGGGAAGAAAATTTCAGTGGTGCAGTAGGGAGCTCTCTTCAAGCTGGGATTGAGATGGAACATTGCAGAGTAGACAGGTTATTTACTGATGTTGCTTAATTGAGGTTGTCATACAGTTTATTTAGTATCTAATTCTAGCAATAAATTCAGTTTGAGAACATGTTTTAGATAAAGTACCCAGAAAGATGCAACCCCTGACTTAGGAGTGCTTAATGCTGACTGACACTGGCGGCAAGCCCTGCTGCCTCAGCGCTAGGGACCATGGTTCGATTCCAGCCTAGGGAGACTGTCTGGGTGGAGTTTGCACATTCTCTCCATGTCTGCGTGGGTTTCCTCTGGGTTCTCCGGTTTTCTCCCACAGTCCAAAAATATGTAAATTAGGTGGATTGACCATGCTAAATTGCCACTTAGTGTCCAAAGATGTGACGGTTAGGTTGATTGGCCAAGATCAATGCGCAGGTTTACAAGGATAGGGCAGGGGAGTGGGCCTAAGTAGAGTGCTCTTTTGGTGGGTTGATGCAGACTCAATGGGCCGAATGACCTCCTTCTGCACTGTAGGGAATCTATGTTCCAGTCCATAATTTGTAAGGGAAATTGCCAAACAGACTGCAAGTTGGCTTGATAGCACTCTATTGTCCAAGATACATTAACTGCAAGTGCCACTTCTGCTGGGGGTGCCAGATTGTGCAACCACCCCTCTGGTGGTTAAAATGCACTCAGCATTAATACTTTTAACTCACTGAGGAAAAAAAATAATAGCAATCTTCACACTTAGATGAGCGTTTAAATCTTTGTAATTGAAACCTTAACAGAATATTAGGAAACTTTCCACTATTGGAGGTACCCACCTTCTAACTTGCATATTGTCAAAACATGGAATACATCATTTTAGTCACAATGACCCAGTTCATATAAATTTGCAACATCTACTAGACATCAAGCTGCCCTGACCACTCAAATTTGAACTCAAATGCATATAATAATAGCTAAACGGAATGCTCATCAAGCTACTTTAACTATATGAGAAAAAGTGAAAAAGCATTCACTGGATTGAAAGTATTAATGCTGAGTGCAGAATATAGACCTAAACTTGAACATTAATCTATCCAAATTTACTGAAAGTAGTGCCAGGAACAACATTCAAATAATGAGACCTGCAAAAGAAGCTACCCAATATTGACCCTGATAAATACGGGTCCACAAATCTGCAAGGGGATATATTATAGAAAAGTAAACTGGCCTTATGGAGCTGGTTCTCTCCATTTTCACACTAAGAACAACCTATATTACATATCAGAGTCTGGTACTCAATAGAAAATTAAAAAGAAATAAAAGAATTGGTAGCAAATTTAAAGGCAGGTGCTGTGTCAGAAAATGAAATGTGGTTTTCAAAAGAAGCCCCATTGAAATTGTTTATTTCTCAAAGCACACTTCAAGGCAAATCATAAGGAATAGTTTGCCCTCCGGACAAGATTTACATAATCTAATTTCTACCTCTTGCATCAAACTGGTGCTGGCATTCCCAACAGATCAGACCAAGTTCAATCACAACATGAAATCAGTGCCCTAAGCTGTAAGTGTTGCATAATTACAACAGGAATATAGTGTACAGTTCTGGGCACCCCACTACAGGATGGATGTGAATGCACTGGGGAGAGCGCAGTGGAGGTTTACAAGAATGGTTCCAGGGATTAGAAACCTCAATTATGAGGAAAGATTGAAGAGGTTGGGATTGTTCTCCTGGGAGTGTAGGCTGAGATGAGATTTGATAGAGATGTTCAAAATCATGAGGGGGATGGACGGAGCAGATAGAGAAATGCTGTTCTCGCTCGTAAAATGATCAAGGAAGAGCTCAGATTTAAAGTGATTTGCAAAAGAGCCAAACAATGAGAGAAAATGTTTTTTCACACAGCGAATGGCTCCAGTTTGGAATGTACTGCCTGTAAGTGTGGCAGAGGAAGGTTCAATCAAGGCGTTCAAAAGGACATTTGATGATTATTTGAATAGAAACAATATGCAGGGGTACAGGGAAATGTAAGTGGAATGGCACTAAGTCATGATGCTCGCCTGGAGAGCCAGTGCACACACAATGGGCCAAATGGCCTCCTTTTGTGCCGTAACAATTCTGTGAGGACACGAACCTTAATCTTCAAAATACATTGATTTTTGGCAGGGTTACAGAAAACAGAGGAAGTTGGTCTGTTCTGGGATCCAAATATAACATTCAGAAAAGTTCATGGACACGTTTCTGATCAAATGCCCATTTTCCAGGAGGGTTAGAAAAACACCAGTGTGTACTTAACCTGAATTGGATGGGTACATTTTACCAGAGCTCCATTCACAAAAAAACATTAAATAGTTCAGAAGGAAGAAACAATTAAGAGGAAACTGCAATGAGCAGGCAATTTCCTAAATAAATGCCCAGTTACTCTTCTTGGCACCTTCAAATAAACATTTAACGTGTCAATTTTCAGAAGTGAGCCCCTGGAGTTCCTATTTAAATTTTATGATAATTTTTATGACATGAAAGTTAATGGAAGGCTTTCCTGTTTAACATTATTACACTGGCAATTGGTGGTCTCTGATGTTATTCCTTTTTGAAGTACTGACAAATTGGTTCAATTTTAACTCTTTACAAGTTTCCTTCCCCTTCAGACACCATATGTCACTTAATTAAGTGCTCAAATGGAAACAAGATGATACATTTTTATACATGCAAATATTTTCAATTTTCTTGAAGCCATCAAAACATCAAAGGTGGAATAACATTAATTTCCTACACTTCACTGATGAGGAAATCACTGACGGCTTTCAGCAGCACTGCTACAGGGTAAAAGGTTATGGATCCATTAAATCAGTGGACCCTATTAAAATGTTACTGTGGTCAGACAAATTGAATTGTGATTAAAAATCTATGACTCCCATGTGCTACCGACAACTGCTGTAGCTATTTATTGCTGTTTCAAACAACATTTCTTTGGAATGCACTTCCATTTCAGAAACAAGTATCAGAGAGCTTTCAAAGATATGAAACATTTACTTTATGTGGAATTCTTTCTTTATTTAACAGTTTGGGCTCCTTACTTCCTGGAGGAGCTTTTGGAATGGGACACCACAACATGGTCCACTTTGCTTGCTGAAACACCTCTTCAGTCCTGGTGACATTGAGCACACTACAATATTTCTAGTGCAGCGTATCATAGCTGGGCCTTATTATAGTTCTAATTTAAGTACACATTAAATGCATTTCAACTAGAAACTACCAGAAAGTGTTGAGGAGACAGAACCTTTCTTTTGTGAACCAGAGAAGCCAACAGTAACCACAACTACAAATAGATCAAGCTGAGAATGTCCAGGAGAACTGTATTGTTCAGCTATTCATTGGATACACTTGGCCAGTTTATTTAATAGTGAGAGACTAGGAGGTGTGTAAGAGCATTGGGGTATTTACAGATCGCAAAAAGATGGCACACAGATACATAGGTTAATCAAAAAGGTCAATGATGGTCTTTATGTCAAGAAGGTTGTAATACAAAAGTGAAGTAATGTTTCTGGTGTGTGGAGCCTCGCTGAGACCCTATTGAATACTACATTCACTTTTGGACACTGGAAAGATATATATATATATTTTTTTATAAATGTTTTTTATTCAGTTTTCATGTTTTATATCGAACAAATTACAAATTGTTAGAGAGAGAAAAAAAAACACGCAAAAATTAACATATATATTTACAGGTGAGCATCTTCGTAGTAATAACTGTGGTCTCCCCCTCTTTGCCGGCATACATATTTTACATTCCCCAACATGTTTATTGGCATTTATTTAGTTTGGTTTTGGGCCTTAGCTAGCCATCAAACCCCTGTAACGAGCCCGTAGCCCCCCCCTCCCCGCCGGCTACCTTCCCCCGACTATTCTTCCTCTTGTACGTTGGCCACAAACAGGTCCCGGAACAATTGCATGAATGGCTCCCACGTTCTGTGGAAGCCGTCGTCCGACCCTCGGGTGGCGAATTTGATTTTCTCCATTTGGAGAGAATCCGAGAGGTCGGACAGCCAGTCTGCAGCTCTGGGCGGTGCTGTTGACCGCCAGCCAAACAGGATTCTACGGCGGGCGATCAGGGAGGCAAAGGCAAGGGCGTCCGCCCTCCTCCCCAGGAATAGATCTGGCTGGTCTGAAACCCCGAAGACCGCCACTATCGGGCATGGCTCCACCCTCACCCCCACCACTTTGGACATAGCCTCGAAGAAGGCTGTCCAGTACTCCACAAGTCTGGGGCAAGACCAGAACATGTGGGCGTGGTTGGCCGGGCCTCTTTGGCACCGCTCACATCTGTCCTCCACCTCCGGGAAGAACCTACTCATACGGTTTCTCGTTAAGTGGGCTCTATGTACCACTTTTAGTTGCGTCAGGCTGAGCCTTGCGCACGTGGAGGTGGAGTTGACCCTGTGCAGTGCTTCGCTCCAGAGTCCCCACCCTATCTCCATCCCCAGGTCGTCCTCCCATTTCCTTCTTGTTGCGTCCAGTAGGGTGTCGTCCCTATCTACCAGTCGGCCATACATGTCACTACAGTTCCCTTTCTCTAGGATACTTGCGTCCAGTAGGTCTTCCAGTAGTGTCTGTCGTGGCGGTTGTGGGTACACGTCCTTGTCTCCTTTCGTAGGAAGTTTTTGAGCTGCAGGTACCGTAGCTCGTTCCCCCCAGCTAGCTGAAATTTCTCTGTCAGTTCGTCCAGTGTTGCGATCCTGTCGTCCGTGTATAGGTCCCTGACTGTCAGTGTCCCCCCGTCCTGTCTCCACCTTTTGAAGGTGGCGTCAGTCAGTGCTGGTTTGAACCTATGGTTGTTGCAGATGGGAGCCTTGTCCGACATTTTGTTCAGGCCAAATTGCTGCCGCAGTTGGTTCCAGGATTGGAGGGTGGCTGTCACCACTGGGCTGCTGGAGTGTTTTTTGGGTGGGGATGGGAGTGCTGCCGTGGCGAGGGCCCGGAGGGAGGTCCCCATGCAGGAGGCCTCCTCCGTTCGCACCCACTCGGCTTCTGGCTCCTGGATCCATCCCCTTACTCGCTCGGCTGTTGCCGCCCAGTGGTAGAATTGTAGATTCGGGAGGGCTAGCCCACTGGAAAGATATATTGGCATTAGGACATTGTGCAGCACAGATGCAGCAGGATAGCAGGGCTTCAAGAAATAACTTGAGAATAAGTGACTTCAATTTGGTTTGTACTCCCCAGACTTCTGAAAGATGATTTATTTCAGATATTTTAAAATGATACAAGGGTTTGATAGAGTTGATGTGAAGAAACTATTTTCTCGGTTATGTTTCCTCTGAGAATTCAAAACAAGGGAGCATCAATCTTGAATTACAATATCATAATATTGTCCACCTCTTTTCCTTCCTTAGTCCCTTGCTGTTGAAACCCTAATTTATACCGTTATTAGATCTAGGCTCGACTATTACAATACTCTCCTGGCTGGTATCCCATCTTCTACCATCCATTAACTAGAGCCTGGCTCAAACTCTGCTACCTGTAATTTACACTTAAGTCTTGTTTACCAATTACTTCTGTGCTTGCTAGCCTCAGTCCATCAATGCCTTGATTTTAACGTTCTCATTCTCAAATTCCTTGGCCTCATTTCTCCCTTGGCCTGTAATCTCTTCCAATCCTGCAACTCTTGAGAACTCTACATTCCTGCAGCCCTTGTGTACAGCCCAGTCCCTTCACCCCACTAACAGCAGTGCCATTAGCATCTAGGCCAGTACATAGAGCAGGAGGCCATTCGGCCCATCGAGTCTGCACCGACCCACTTAAGCCCTCACTTCCACCCTATATCCACACCCCAATAACCCCATCTAACCTTTTTTGGTCACTAAGGGCAATTTATCATGGCCAATCCACCTAACCTGCAAGTTTTTGGACTGTGGGAGGAAACCGAAGCACCCGGAGGAAACCCACCGCAGACACAGGGAGAACGTGCAGACTCCACACAGACAGTGACCCAGCAGGGAATCGAACCTGGGATCCTGGCGCTGTGAAGCCACAGTGCTATCCACTTGTGCTACCGTGTTGAGACATTTTGTTGACCGTTGCTCACATGCAGGGTTGCCACATTTTGTTTCATTTGTGCTTTTTTTCCTACGGGTACAACTGAAGTGATCACACACAGAGCAAGGGCAAGTGAATTGTGGTGCATGCGGATTTCACATTGACTGCGAGATCTGTACGCTCCCTCGGCTTCCAAAGTGTAAATATTACTTTTGCTTTTACCATTTGAAGTTGATGGCAGTTCTATTAATATATGAATGATTAAGCATTGTCTATAACCCATTTTGAAATATTCAGCATGTTTTAAATGTATTCAATTTTATTCATAGGGTCATGGTTAGTCAACATGTCTAATTTCAATTGTGCGGTCCACTGAGATGAAAGAGGGTCTCTTATGCGACCCACTCACTAGCTTAGGTTGCCTATCACTGATCTAGGCTGTGGTTTGGAAATCCCTATCAAAACCTCTTTGCCTGTCTCTCCCATTAAAGCGCTGCTTAAATCTGCCTCTTAAATTTTTTGATCACCCTTCCCTAATGCCCTGTTTTTTGCTCCATGTTAATTTTTGTCTGATGAAACTCCCATGAAGTGCCTTAGGGTGCGTTCTATTTTAAAGGTGCCATGGTATGAATATTGTTGACAAATCACCAGTGCTTCCATCACCAGAAACATTCCCCATTACAGTGAGTGGCTGAATGTTATTTGATCATGGGAACCATAAAACCCAAACCCACCCTCATTCAATACATGACCTTGCATGCATTTTCGAGCAGAGGTGGTGGTACAGCAATCATAGATTTACAGTGCAGAATCCTCGCCAATTTGTATTCATCCCTGTGCTGAGACCAACTGTAGTACAACTGTTGCCCAGCTTCGATCATAGTAATGTTCTTGTATAGTAGGCCATTGGGGGCAGTATGCTTTTCTTAGTTAACTGGTTTGTAATTAAATAAACAAGGAGAGAGAAGAAAAATTGTGAACATGGTGAACAGTACCATGCCATGAGAGTTTTTGTTTGGAGTACAATGTACCCTTGTTAATTCTTCTAGCTAACTTTGTTTTTTAAGTCCATGTTCAGGCACCTTTTTGCCTACCTTGGCACCAAACCCAATGCTGATTTCCTTGTAAAACACAATCAAAAATACTAAATCGATAATCAGAAGGTGGGTATTGTAGTAGTGAATTATTAAGCTTTTTTCAGGAGTGGGCAAAACTCAAACTTCCAAATAGCGTATGCATGATTGTCATAATCCAAAGTACATCTAGCTACACATCACTATAATAAATCATTACACATTTCAAGGCTTAGTTGTGGAAATGGATCAGGTTTTGAATGTGAAGAGGTCACTGTAAACAGTACAAGGATTTTGCCATTCATTTAGTCGTGGTGTAATGTGTGTATGATGCTACAAGCAACATTTTCACAGCTCTGGCCTATTCTTCAATACGACTGCTCATGCTGATTCTGGAGCTGAGCTGTTTTCCAACAACCATCTCTCCAATGTTAAACAGAGTAAGAGAGATAGCTGCAAAACCATTGGATACCATAAATAAAAATATTGCATGCAGCAGTTTGCCCACCGCTGTGAATTTTAAAAAAGTAGAAAGCTGGTTACCGAATGTTATTTGGTTCTGACCATAACAAGATTGTTACCTCTTGCACA
The DNA here is from genome assembly GCF_902713615.1 of Scyliorhinus canicula. Classification (NCBI taxonomy): domain Eukaryota; kingdom Metazoa; phylum Chordata; class Chondrichthyes; order Carcharhiniformes; family Scyliorhinidae; genus Scyliorhinus; species Scyliorhinus canicula. The sequence continues at coordinate 95,917,246 of NC_052163.1, read as the reverse complement.
ATTCCCTTACCAAACCAACAAGTTAGTCAGGGGAAATTAGATTTCACGACCTTTTAGGGATAAAAGTTCCTTTAACAAGACAATATAATCATATAATCTCATAGCATTCAGCCCACCATACCTGTGCCAGCCCTTTGGTAAGCAATCCAATTAATTCCAGTTCCCTGCGCTTTTCCAAAAGTCCTGTTACTTTTTCCCCTTCAAGTACTTACCAAATTATCTTTTCAATGCTATGATTACACCCACTGGTACTGCTCTTTCAGACAGTCCATTCAAAATCATAACTCATTATGTAGAAAAAGGTCCAAAATGTCACCTCTGGTTCTTCTACCAATCACCTTAAATCTATGCCCCCTGTTTACATAGCCACTGACACTGCAAATAGTTTTGCCGTATGTACTCTATCTAAATCCTTCACAACTCTGAATACCTCTATCAGACCTCCTCTTAACTTTCTCTGTTCTACAAATTCAATCTTTTAACTTTCCTCTGAACCCTTTCCAAGACTAATATATCACCAACCATGTGGGAAGACAAAGATTGGGCACAGTACTCTAAATGTGGTTTTACCAGCGACCTGCAGTGTCGGAATAATTTATAAGGAATGAATGGTTCTATTAAAATAACTTTAGCTCCCATTTCTCTATATTGATCAGCGTAACACAAAGATCTTCGTCTCTCCCAATTCCTTTCCGTATTATTTCCTGAAAACGATAGGTGCATTCTGTGCTGACCATACCAACAATCACAACTTTAGTGTATCTAAATTAAATGTAATTTGCATTGTGATCCATTCCCCTTGCACATTTAAATCCTTTGGATCTGATTTTTGTTATTCTTTCATGGGGTGTGGGCATCGCTGGCAAGTCCAACATTTGTTGCCCACCCCCAATTGTCCTTAACCCTAATCCTTCAGAAAGTGGCGGCGAACTGCCACCAATTCTGTTCCATCTTCTCCCATTGCAATTTAGTATCATCTGCAAAATTACATACTAATCCACTATCCAAGTCAATAATAAAGATTGTGAAGTATAACAGACCCAGCTGATCACTGATGGGCACCTGTAGTAACATATCTCTAAGCTGAACTCTATCTGCAACTATACTTTTTGGCTACGGGACTGGAACCAATACCAAATTGAACATTTCAAATTTCTATTAATACCACAAGATTCTCGTGTGTCAGGGCAGCATGGTGGTGTAGTGGTTAGCACTGCTACCTCAAAGCTCTGATGACCCAAATTTGATCTCGGCCCCGGGTCGCTGTCAGTGTAGAGTTTGCACATTCTCCCCGTCTGTGTGAGTCTCACCCCCACAACCCAAGAGTAGGATAGGTGGATTGGCCGCACTAAATTGTCCCTTAATTGACAAAAAGAAAGAGAATTGGGTACTCTAAATTTATTTTTAAAAAGCTAGAAAAAAAGATTCTATCGTGTGAAATAACCTATTTGAGGTACTTTATCAAAGGTTTTTTTTAGTCCAAGTGGACAATCTTAGCAAATTTGTCTGGCATAACCTCTTTTTCTTTACAGAAGCGAAAATCTAATGGTTTCTTCATTCCTTTACCAGTGATCATAAAGGGCATCCGCTTGTGATCCCCTTGAGCATCTTCCCAATAATGGATGTCTGTCTGAAAAACGAATAGGTCCCACGCTTTGATTTACCCCCCACTTTTTTTTTTAAAAAGTAACTATATGAGATAGCCTTTAGTCTAAGGGAACAATCCTAAACTCCTAAGAATGGGCAAGGGGCTCACAAGAGCACCTATCCTATCCGCTTAATTACCCTTGTATGAGTATCATCCTGAAGCCTTATTAATGTTTAGCTCTTCTAAACTATTCAAGTTATCATTACTTATCTAGTTTAATATTAATAAGGGCTTTTAATACTGGCACATAAGCATCATCCACAGGAATATAGACAGACACAAAATAGTAATTTAGCAATTATGCCATAACTTGAGAACCAGTTAAAATCTACCCTGTAGCATCATGCTGTAGTTCTATAGTGTCCTTAATGTTCTTCCAATGGATCCATTACTTTTTCACGTTCTCCTATGAGCTAACGTGAACAAAAAGCAAAAAATACTGCAGACGCCAGCGGAAATATGAAAAATTTGTATTTATATAGCATCTTAAGCATAGTAAAACGGGCTTTGCAGAAACATTGTGAAACTGTTTGCGAAAACAGAAAATGCTTAGGATATTCAGATTAGGCAGCATCTGTGGACATGACAGATATGCTCATGGGCAATTAGGGATGGGCAATAAATGCTGGACTCGCCAGCGACATGCACACCCCATGAAAGAATGTAAAAATATATATAATTCAAATGCAGAGTTCAATGGTGCAGAATTAATCTCAGTAAAAATGAAAGTCGCTGAATGGACACTACTCAGTACTGAAGGCCAATTTAAATAGACTGCATTTAAGGTACACATTGCTCAAAACTAAATATTAAGTGCACAAGTAATTCAGCATAATGTGGGTTTTCATAAAGTTTAGAGACCAACAAATCACCTCTTACTTTTGCCCAGCACAGGTAAAGAAGTTAGTTATTTGCAGAAAAACTATGTACACAACAAGGGGGAAAGAAGAAATTAAGAGAGAATTTTAGAAACAAAAAACTAAATTAACTTTACAGGAGTCAACAGATATTTACTGAACCCACAAGGGAACAAATTCCAAGGCCAAGAGAGTGGTTTGTCATAGAGTAAATGACAGCTGAACTGAAGCTGAAGTATGGTATCTCTCTCAATCCTGGTCAGTAGACAATCAAATCATGCACGGGTGCAGGAAAATCAAGATGACATTGCAATAGCATTGCCACGAAGAGCGTAGGGAATTAGAAACTAGAACAAGGGACCCAAATGAAAAATATCTCCAATACATCAAATTCCAAAGGAGAGTCATAACATTAATTCTTTCTGTCTCCATAGATGCTGCCAGATCGGTGTTTTTACAGCGTTTTGTTATTTCAGATTATCAGCATCCACAGCATTTCATTTTATATTATATGAAATATCCCCCACTCTGGCCCAATAATGAAGAAAAGAGTGAGCAACTTTGATTTAATGATACACCTTAGAGGCAATAGCAGGCATATACTTATGGCAACATGAATACATAAGCACTGTAGCACAGTGGTTATTATTGTTGCTTTATAGCCCCAGGGTCTCGGGTTCAATTTCTGGCTTGGGTTGCTGCCTGTGCAGAGTCTGCACATTCTCCCGGTGTCTGCGTGGGTTTCCTTCGGGGGCTCTGGTTTCCTCCCACAGTCCAAAGATGTTTAGGTTAGTAGATTGGCCATGCGAAATTGCTCCGAGTGTCCAAAAAGGTTAGGTGGGGTTACTGGGATAGGATGGAGGTGTGGGCTTAAGTAGGGTGCTCTTTCCAAGGCCCGCAGACTCGATGGGCCGAATGGCTTTCCTCTGCACTGCAGGTTCTATAAAATAGGAGTAAGAATTCAGCACATCATGCCTGCTCCAGCATTCAATAGGATCATGGCTGATCTAATTGTGGCCTTAATTCACCTTCCTCCCCAACTACTCTGCCTCATAACTCTTTACTCCCGTGTGAATCAAAAATCTGTCTAACTCAGCTTTGAATATTTGAAATGATTCAGTCTCCAGTGCTCACTGGGGCAGAAAATTCAAAACACTAATGGTCCTCAGATAGGAAAGTATTTGTCTTAAACAAGAGACGCCTTAATTTGAAACTGTGATCCCTAGCTCTAGATTCTTCCACAAGCAGAAACATCTTCTCAGCATCTACCCTGTCAAGCCCCTTCAGAATTTTATGTTTCTATAAGATCACCTTTCATTTTCCTAAAGTCCAACGAGTATTGGCTCAACTTGCTCAACCTTTTCTCGTAACACAAACCCATCAACTCAGGAGCAGCACGGTGGCAGAGTAGTTAGCACAGCTACCTCACAGCACCAAGGCCCGAGTTCGATCCCGGCCGCAGACGACTGTCCTTGTGGAGTTTGCACATTCTCCCAGTGTCTGCATGGGTCTCACCCCACAACCATAAAGATGTGCAGGGTAGGTGAATTGGCCACGGTAAATTGCTCCTTAATTGGAAAAAAAAACATCAACCCAGGAAATGAGCGCAGTGTACCTTCTCGGAATGCTTCCAATGTAAGTAAGGTTAAATAAGAAATGACCCTCAAAAACAATTGCCATCATCTCCTATGTTCCATTGGTATTGCAAATGCATCCTTTTGGCGGTTTAGATCTATATCCGGCTGAAACTTTCTTTTTTTGGATTATCAGTTATGTGCATCTGCTTACGTGATCTGCATATGCACATATTTGTCCTTCTGCTTGTTTCACTAAACAAATCTGTATCTTTAGCTATAATATCAATAAAAAAAGAGAAGTTGAAGTCTTGGAAACCAACATCATTGGCATGAGTTCAGGCTTGCTCCAAACAGTGTCCTTTGCAGCAAAACTACAGACGCCATAAGTGAAGACTCATAGCAAACACAGGCACGGGACTTTAGAAGATTAAGATCATGCCTGACAAATCTCCCTGGCTGCTTTCAGAAAGTGACAATGTGAATGAACTGCAGAATACCCCAAGACATGATATTTCCAAAAGGCATCTACATAAAAGACAAAACTCTCAAGGAATCGATGAGAAACTAGACGGGATACGGTCTGTGTGTGTGCGTGTGTGTGTGTGTGTGTGTGTGTGTGTGGGGGGGGGGGGGGGGGGGGGGGGGGGTGCATTCCGCAAATGGCGCTGCAATAGATTAAGAAATCAAGAGACCCAGAAAACTCAGTAAACAATATAGCAAACTAAACAGACAAAGCCAAAAGAATACTGAAACAGTTGAATATAAATTGACGGAAGCAATCAAAGTGCACCACGCTCTGGTCAGACCACTGCTTGAATACGGCATCTCATTGTGTTTCCCAAGAAACAAAAGTGTTCAGATATTGAAGGCAAAGGAGAGTAGAGTCTCAAGACTGATTTTTTTTATGCCAAAGGAAATATATGAAGAAAAACAATGATTTAGTTTATATAGTGCCTTCAATGTAATGGAATGTCCTACGGTGCCCTACAAGAAATTATAAATCAAAGTTTGACACGGAGTGCATAAGGAGATATTAGGTGAGTTGAGCAACATTTTGGACAAGTAATTAGGTTTTAGGGGATGTCTTAAAGGAGAAAAGCTAGACATCAAGGTGTAAAGAGGGTATTCCAGAGTTTATGGCCTTGGCAACTGCTGGCATACCCAACGATGCTGGAGCAATTATAATAATAATGTTTATTGTCACAAATAGGCTTACATTAACACTGCAATGAAGTTACCGTGAAAAGCCCCTAGTCACCACATTCCGGCGCCTATTCGGGTACAAGGAGGGAGAATTCAGAATGTCCAAATTACACAACAGCACATCTTTCGGGAGTTGTGGGAGGAAACCGGAGCACCCGGAGGAAACCCATGCAGACACAGGGAGAACATGCAGACTCTGCACAGACAGTGACCCAAGCCGGGAATCGAACCTGGGACCCTGCCGCTGTGAAGCTACAGTGCTAACCACTGTGTTACCGTGCTGCCCTGTGAATGCAGCCTCAAGAGGTTAGATTGCACATATACAATACAAATGATTATGAAGTCCAAATCCAATGGGGAGTCCTTTATGTCACAGCTCACTCTTTCAGGAGTGAACAGCAACTGACTCCTATTTCCATATTTCTATTAATCTAAAAAATCAACAAGTTCTTGCAATAGAAAACATTGTGAGGACATAATAACCTTCCACCAAAACAGTTCTAATAAAGTTTCAGGCAAAAGACTGAACTTATCTATCCTTCAGGCTGTTGATCTGCACTTGAAAATACTTCAAAGGCAATGACTTGTCCTTAAAAATCTTTCATTTAAATTTCGAAAATAAGCAATGACACTAACAAAGGAAACCCTGTCAGGGAAGATGCTTATGAAATATTTGATAGATCAAGCTTGCTTCACAAACTGGTCCCCCAGGTATAGAAATAATGAGCTTCCCTCAGAAATAGAGATGGTTATTCAAATTGTTACATTTACCACTTGTATCTAAAAATATAATTCATAAATCACTCAATCTGTCAATTGTAACATCAATACACCCAGAAAACCAATCTCCATTTTTCAATTTGGACTCCCAAGTGGCTGCAGGAAATATAGCACCCGATTGCAATATGAATTATGGGGTGGGAGGAACTGCATAGAGGTAACTAACTGATCTGCTTCAGCAATGCCCTCTTGATACCTGATGTTTCAAGATAGACAAATTACAACACACTCGATCCATCGGTAATTTTTCCAGTCTTATGCATTCCTATATTTATCGAAGTGTCTGGAACATAATTCTGAGACATTGAAACTGGTCAGTTGAATTGAAATTATCCTTTCTGATCCCATAAATTCCTGTGACGATGAATACGAAGATAAAACTGCTGTACGGCAGGTATTGTACGTCAAAATTCTGAATTGTTCATTGTAGAAAGCAGGCACATTCTGCGTGCAGATACAGATTATTTAATACATTGTTCAGGTTTAACTCATTTTACTTCAATTAACTTTTAGAATAATAGAACCAACAATTCACGGTCATATTTTTCTTTCAGGTCTTTTCTTCAATTTTGTCCTCTCTTTTACATAGGATAACTTTCAAAGACACTTCAATTTCCCCCAAAAGACAAAGCACTACCAGTTATGCCAAGAACGTAAATGCTAACTTTATTAGCATAGGTCTGTGCAATATCAGTGGACTTTTAAGTCAGTCCGAGTGATACATTCCAAAATAAAAGGCTATGTGTATCACAAGCAAGATTTTTCCAGAGATGTAATTTGGAAAATGTTACAATCCCACGAGATTCTGTTCCTTGGAAACCATCGTCACTGTGCTCATTGCGGCTGCTGGACAGAAATCAGTACTTGTTCTGACAGCAAATTTTGATCCATGGTCAAAAGATCATCCTCCAAATAGTTAAGACAATAATATGTTCTAATTATATACCAATGTTTTACATGCATGAAACTAAGTGGAGGAAAACTGTAGAGGAAAATTTGCAGAATTAGTTCATTTATTGACCACCATATCTTTAGCAAATCTGGAAGTAAATAAATTTTAGTATATATATATATATATATATATATTTATTTATAATGGCAAATTTTGTGCATTCAATCTTCTTTACAGTACAAATTCATTAACCTTTCAACGGCCAGTATGATTCCCTTACTCCAGGGCTCATTTCCAGCAAAACAAATACTTCACACCTCAGAAAATACTTGAAGCAACTTAGTTTATACTGTATTAACAAAAAACTCTTGAAACCTAAAAATCATAATCTTTTTGTGCATATTTAAAGGGCATCACCAGCAGAATCCTAATTTTAAAAAGTCAAAATTGCGTAGTCAACTCTTTGTTTTGTCTTTTTGACCGGAATAAATTATTTTGTTTGGTCAGTTATTAGGGAACCATACTGAGATACAAGCATGAGAAACAGGCATGGGAACGGGGGAGGGGGGAGGAGGAGACGACGATGACAACGTAATTGGGCAGTAAGGCGCAGGGTTTAGAGCCTACCATATACCCTGGTGGCCACAAAGCATGGTTGTGGGACCTCCTGAGGCCCAATCCCAGCAGCAAGGTCCACTCCACTTCAAGAACCTTGCCTACCCTCAACCGCCCGCCTTTCTGTGACACTACCCCACTCGCCTGTTTTCTGGAGACTCCTTTGCTGTTGCTCCAGGGCCTCTGGAGTGCCTCTATTCCTGGCCATCCCAGGAAACTCCAACAGCAGGCAGCTAACTGCCCAATTGAGGTTCAATCCCACTGAGGCTCCTGGAATGGTTTGCAGCCACTGAATTCAGCCTATAGTTATTATAGCAGTGAAGGAGGCCATTCAGTACATGAGTCTATGCCAGGCTTTTTCAAAATATTTAAAATACAGTTATAGTTGAAATTGTTTGTTGTCCCTATATTTAACCAGTTTATTCTTTGCTGTACATGAATCAGAGAAAGCACATAAGCATAATTTCCTGTTAGGCTTATATCAAAGTGTTCAAAAAACGAGATAATGTGGGAACATCTATTCAATTTATTAAATAAAGCAAAAATAAGGGTGTCCATCCTAATTATAATGGCATAAAAAGTTTAGATATGTTAAAGCGTGGATTATTTGACTGAAACTTGATGTTATTTCTGTAAGGGAGATTATTGGAACATATGAACACATGGAAGGTGAAAGGCCAGTAAGAGTCAGTCAGGGGAGTGTTAAGGTGGAAATAAAAACCAAGGATTAAACTAAATATAAGAGCGAAAGATTAATAAAAATTACAGATGGAAAAAGGCAGAGGTTAATATAATGATGGTTAGAAAATATTGCCATAATGTACACCTAATCACAATTCACATATGGGAGACATTGAGATAGTCTCCATGTTGTGCCAAATAGTGAATTATTTTCATTCATCAAGGTGGCAGAAGTTCAATGTTGAGAATGAAAGACTTTTACACTTTTCAGAATCAAACATCTGTATGGTTAAACCCCCTATATTCAAACCGTCAAGTGTGCCGTAACCCAAACACAGAAAAGCGCCCAGTATTATTTTTAGTCTATTTTAGTAACCCTATACAAGTCGAGTGATGTTGCCAATTCTTTCTGTATTCAGAGCCTGCTTCCACTGTAGACTGTTTAAAACTTGCTGAAAATTTGCTAACCTACTGAAATGGTTTAGTTTCCAGGTTAACAGAAATGCAACATGGCCCAAGTGCAATAAATTATTAACCATCCTAGACAGAAATGCTGTATTTCCACATCAATTGTTACATTTGCATTGTCAAAATCAGTCAATGGATAACCAAGACTACAAAAGAAAGGTCGGTCAATGTTTTGTATAATGGAGGCTGTGGTTTTCCCTCTGCTGGTTAAGGAGAGAGAATTGCAGTAGGGTATATCTGTCCACTCTTGAAGGTGAAATTATTATTTTCAATTACTTTTCTAAAGAAGTTGCAGTAGAGAGCACAAAATGGTTTGTTATTTGTCCATTTTTTGGCAAAATTGTGAACAGGATAAAATTCTTTGCTGTTGTACGTCCTCCTCCCCTGAAAGCACTGGCTCATGCTGGGGCTGGGTAGGGAGGTGGATTCTAACCACCTTCACAATAAATCATTAAGCCTCCTGTGGCTTGAATAGTGAGCCTGAACTGGAGGTGTTCTGCAGATCTTGTATGTATTTTCGACTGATAATTCTCACACTGGAGTTTTTGACACCCGTCTGTTGTTTCAATCACTTACAACTCAAATTCTGATATAACAAATTTTAACTATGCCCAAGTTGTATAAAAAGAAAGTCAGAAAATTTACAACTCGGGGGGGGGGGAGCCATTTGGTCCATCAGATCTGTGCCAGTTGAAAAAGAATCTCACAGCCAAATCCCATTTTCAGCTCTTGGACACATTTTTCCCCCAACAATTTTCCCACGACTGCATTAGTCTGGCTGGCCCATAAATAATTGCCCCATCCCTTACTCCCCTTTTAAACATTAGTAGGGTACATTAGTCCCCCAGCACCACAGAGTAGCTATTGTAGGATTGGAAAATGATTACAGCCTCTGCTATTTCCTCTGTTTCTTCCACGAGTGCAGATAATTCTTCTTGTTGATCTTGATTACCTGCACACTTCTATTCTGATGCATTATTTTCTATGTTTTCTACGACTCTATCTTTAAATGCAATTTATTTCATACTTAAACAACTAAGTTTTAATGTTTACAATACACTTGTGATATTCAGAATTCACCTTCCTTCCACCCTGTGTACTGTTGTATTGGAGAACCTTAACCAAATGTGAAAAGATGTAGAGATTCTCAACACAGAGAATTTGTGGCGTAACTAAATGCTTCTTGTGAATGTAAACACCTTTCGCTCAGTCCAAAACTAGATGTTAAGCATGTCTACATTAATGGACCTTGTCAGAACATACAAGTAACAACCAAAGTTTTGATTTTTGATACCTGCTTTTCTGATCGACCATAAATAAACATCAATATGGTCATCCTATCCAATAACCATCCACATAACAACCAAGGACAACAGCATATATTTAGAAAGAACCTTTAAGGTCATAAACGGTCCAAAGCTGCTTGACAGAATTGTTATAAAACAAAATTGACACCAAGTCACAAATTCAGTTTGAGGGAAAGAAACTGGAGTCCCATACTAGCGTTCTGGAGTTAAAGAAGGGTAATTGCTGAGACACGAGGACAGATTTTGCCCTAGTGGACTAGGCTGCAAGTCTAAAAGGTAGGACAGTTGATAAGCAGTGGCAGTTGTTCAAGGAGATATTTAGTTCCTCCTAAATAAAATATATTCCAGAAGAAAGATTGTAAGAGGGGTAACAACATCCATGGCTAAACAAGGATGTTAAAGATAACAAAGACAAAACCAAGGCATACAATATTATAAAGGCCAGTGGCAGGCTGGAAGATTGGGAAACTTTTAAAAATCAACAATGGGTCACTAAAAAAGTTTTTTAAAAGAACAATGGTGAATTATGAACGAAAACTAGTGCAAAATATAAAAAAGGATGGCAAAATCTTGAATGTTGGTCCCTTGGAAGACGAGACTGGCAAGTTAATAATGCGGAAAAACACAAATGGAAAAGAGACAATCAGTTCTCACAGGGGAGGACACTAGTGCCATCCCAATGTTAACAGGTAATGCAAAAGTATTAGAAAGGGAAGAAAATAGAATAATCGTTAATAGGGAAAAGTACTAAACAAACTATTGGTATTAAAGGCAGACAAGTCCCCAGGGCCTGATGGCCTACATCCCAGGGTCTTAAAGGAAGTGGCAGCAGAGATAGTGGATCCATTGGTTATAATATTCTAAAATTCCCTGGATGCGGGAAAGGTTCTAATGAATTGTAAAAATGCCAATGCAACACTTTTATTCAAAACGCGAGAGCGCCGAAAGTAGGTAACTATAGACCGGTTAGTTTAACATCTGTCATTGTGAAATTCATGAAAGAAGTAATAACAGGACATTTAGAACAAAATGCAATCCATCAGAATCAGCATGGTATATCATGTTTGACTAATTTGCTAGAGTTCTTCAAAGTGGGGATCCTGTAGATGTAGCATACCTGGACTTACAGAAGGCATTTGATAAGGTGACACAAAGTAAGATCACATGGGGTTGGGGTAATTTATTAGCTTGGATGGAAGACCAGCTAACTGACAGAAGGCAGAGAGTCGGGATAAATGGGTCTTTTTTTGGTTGGCAAGATGTGACTAGTGAAAGCCCATAGGGTTTGTTCCTCAGGCCCCAATTATTTACAATATAGATTAATGACTTGGACAGGGATAGATGGTACTAGAGCCAAATCTGCAGTTAACACTAAAATAGATGGATAGCAAGTTGCATGAGGAAATAAGACATTTATGAATCGATATAGATATGTTAGGTGAGTGGGCCAAAGTTTGGCAGTTGGGTATCATGGATAAGTGTGAGATTATTTATTTTGGTGAGAATCATGGAACGGCAACTTACTGGGTGCGATCCAACAGCCACACTGCACCCAAAAAGCAGCTCGCTGGAACTTCCGGTTGCGGCTGTGCCTGGGTAGGTCGCATGTTCGGCAGCTCCCGCCGATAACGGACTTTTGGAGCCTAAGCGGCATTTGTGCGAAGGTAGCAGTGAGGGTCCCCCAGCACTGTATGGAGTGGACCAGGAGCGGAGCAGTCGAAAAAGTGGCTTTAGAGCAGAGAGGAGAACGGGCACGAGAAAACAAGATGGCGGTGGGCAGGGACCAGGCAACGTGGGCCCAGTGGTCTCGGGAACAGCAGGAGTTTTTAAAAAAGCTGCTTTGCTGACTTAAAGGCGGAGACGCTGGCCCCTATAAAGGCGTTGATTGAAAGGTTGGTGGAGACCCAGAAGATGCAGGGGATGGCGATTAAGGTGCAGCAGAAGGTCTCTGACAACGAGGACGAGATTCTAGGCCTGGCGGTTAAAGTAGAAGCGCACGAGCCGCTTCACAAAAAATGGCAGGAGAAGCTGGAGGACCTAGAGAACAGGTCGAGGAGGCAGAACCTGCGGATTTTGGTTCTCCCTGAAGGCATGGAGGGGTTGGATGCTGGGGCGTATGTGACCACGATGCTGAGCACGCTGTTGGGTGCGAGGGCCTTCCCGAGGCCCCTGGAGCTGGATGGAGCGCAGAGTCCTGGCAAGGAGGCCGAGAGCGAATGAACCGCCGAGGGCGATGTTGGTTTCATCGACAGGGAGTGTGTCCTGCGATGGGCGAAGAAGGAGCGAAGCAGCAGGTGGGAGAATACCGAGATCCATATCTATCAGGACTGGAGTGCAGAGCTGGCCAAGAAGCAGGCATGATTCAACCGGGCTAAGGCGATCCTCCACGGAAAGGGGGTGAAGTTCAGGCTGTTACAGCGGCGAGACTGTGGGTCACATACCAGGACCGACACCACTATTTCAATACGCCGGATGAGGAGTGGATTTTTATCAAAAATGAGAAGCTAGACTTGAATTAATGGTTTACAGTATGTTATGTGGGATGTTGTGAGGGAGTAGGGGGCGATGCTTGTTTGAGTGGGTTTTATTTATTTTTTCCCCTCCCGTGTTTTCTTGGGAATGGGTGGGCCCGTAGCCTGGGGCCCTCAGGGACTGGGGTGAGATTTGCAGTTAAAAGGAACTGCGCCACAGGGGGCGGGGTCGGCCCAGGCAGGGAGCGTGGCTTTTTCCCGCGAAATGGTGGGGGCGGTACCTGAAGCGTGGGGGGCAGCACTGTGTTCGATGTCCGCGTTGGTCTATATGGGGTGCGGGGGGGGGGGGGGGGGGGGGGGGGAGAAAGGACTTTCACTACCCCACTTGGGGGGGGGGGGGGGGGGGGGGGGGCTGGTGATTTGGCTGGGAAATCCAAAAGGGGCTCGGAGGCAGAGGCGGGAACGGCTGGGGTCAGCATGAGTCAGCTGACTTACGGGAGTGCAATTGGGGGGGGGGGGGTTAAGCAGTTGCTTGGCCGGGGTAGGGGAGGGGGAACTGGGTTGCAGCTGTGCTGATTGAGGGGAGTTGACGGTAAGAGGGAGAGTCGGGGAGCCTCCACCTGGGGGGCGGGTGTCGTGGGCACATGGCTGGCCTAAAAAAGGAGATGGCTAGTCGGGGGGGGGCAGTAGCCCCCCGATCCGGCTGATCACGTGGAACGTGAGAGGCTTGAATGGGCCGGTCAAGAGGGCCCGGGTGTTTTCGCACTTAAAGGGGCTGAAGGCAGACGTAGCCATGCTACAGGAAACACACCTGAAGATCGCGGACCAAACTAGGCTGAGGAAGGGATGGGTGGGACAGGTTTTTCACTCAGGGCTGGGTGCGAAAAACAGGGGGGTCGCAATCCTGGTGAGTAAGCGGGTGGCATTTGAGGCGCTGGGTATTGTGGCGGATAAAGGAGGTCGATATGTTATGGTGGGGGGGGCCTTCTGGACCCGACACTGGATCGGACTCGATCGAGGTCGGCTAAGAGACCAGCAGCGGCTAAAGTTCTGAGGGGGTTATGGGCCAGATGGGGGGAGTGGATCCGTGGAGATTTGCTGGGCCATGGGCAAGGGAGTTTTCCTTCTTCTCTCATGTACACAAAGCTTACTCGTGGATAGATTTTTTCGTGGTAAACGGCGCTAATCCCGAAAGTGTAGGGGGTGGAGTTCTCGGCCACTGCGATCTCGGACCATGCCCCACACTGGGCGGACCTGAAGATGGGGGGGGGGGGGGGAAGGAGAGGTCAGCGCCCGTTGTGGGGGCAGCAGGGTAGCATGGTGGTTAGCATAAATGCTTCACAGCTCCAGGGTCCCAGGTTCGATTCCCGGCTGGGTCACTGTCTGTGTGGAGTCTGCACGTCCTCCCCCTGTGTGCGTGGGTTTCCTCCGGGTGCTCCGGTTTCCTCCCACAGTCCAAAGATGTGCGGGTTAGGTGGATTGGCCATGCTAAATTGCCCGTAGTGTCCTAATAAATGTAAGGTTAAGGGGGGGGGTTGTTGGGTTACGGGTATAGGGTGGATATGTGGGTTTGAGTAGGGTGATCATGGCTCGGCACAACATTGAGGGCCGAAGGGCCTGTTCTGTGCTGTACTGTTCTATGTTGTGGCGAATGGACGTGGGACTACTGGCAGATGAGGAGGTCTGTGGGCGGGTCCGGGGGTGTATCCGAAGATATGTGGAGGCCAATGATAATGGGGAGGTGTCGATGAGTGTGGTCTGGGAGGCATTGAAAGCGGTGGTCAGGGGGGAGTTAATTTCAATTAGGGCCCACAGAGAGAAGAGGGAGAGGATGGAGAGGGAGAGATTGGTGGGTGAGATACTGAGAGTGGATAGGAGATATGCGGAATTCCCGGAGGAGCAGCTGTTGAAGGAGCACTAGAGCTTCCAGACGGAGGCTTTGATCTCGCTTATCCTCAAGCGTGATAAAGACCCGTTGCAATGCGGCTCCTATAGGCCAATTTTGCTTGGAGTGGGAGTACTTGCGGGAGGTGTTAGGCAGGTTTGGGGAGGAATTCATAGGATCGGTCAAATTGCTGTACCAGGCCCCGGTAGCGAGTGTTTCGACGAACCGGCTGCGGTCAGAGTATTTCAGGATATTTCGTGGAACGAGGCAGGGGTGCCCTTTGTCCCCCCTGCTGTTTGCACTGGCGATTGAGCCGTTGGCCATGGTGTTGAGAGAATCCAGAAACTGGAGAGGAGAGAGAGAGAGAGAACACCACGTTTCACCGTATGCGGATGACCTGCTTTTGTATATTGCAGATCCGGTGGAGGGGATGGGGGAGGTTATGCAGATTCTTAGGGATTTTGGAAACTTCTCGGGGTACAAGTTGAATGTGGGGAAAAGCAAGCTTTTTGTGGTGCATGCGAGGGGCCAGGAAAAGAGATTGGGGGAGCTACCGCTTAAGATGGTGGAAAGGAACTTTCGGTACTTGGGTATCCAGTTAGCCAAGAGTTGGGGGGTTTTACGCAAGCTCAATTTAGCGTGCCTGGTGGATCAGGTGGAGGAGGACTTTAGGAGGTGGGAAGTGTTGCCACTCTCCCTGGCGGGTACGGTGCAGTCTGTAAAAATGACGGTTCTCCCTAAGTTCCTGTTCGCCTTCCAGTGCCTGCCTATTCTCATCCCCAAGTCCTTCTTTAAGCGGTAAATAGGAGTATTACGGGATTTGTGTGGGCAAATAAGACCGCGCAGGTTAAGAGACTGTTCTTGGAGCGCAGTCGTGAGGGGGGTGGGCTGGCACTGCCGAACCTGTGCAGCTATTACTGGGCAGCGAATGTGTCTATGATTCGGAAGTGGGTAATGGAGGGAGAGGGGGCGGCATGGAAACAGCTAGAAGAGTCGTCCTGTATAGGCACTAGCTTGGGGCACTGGTGACGGCACCGTTGCTGCTTCCGCCGAAGCGGTGCACCACGAGCCCGGTGGTGGCGACGACATCGAGGGTCTGGGGGCAGTGGAGACGGCATAGGGGGGAAGTGGGGGCCTCAGCTTGGACCCCGATATGGAACAATCATAGGTTCGTTCCAGGTAGGATAGATGGTGGGTTCCTAAGTTGGCATAGGGCGGGAATGAAAAGAATGGTGGACTTGTTTATTGATGGTACCTTTGCCAGTCAGAGGGCGCTGGAAGAGAAATTTGGGCTACCCCCGGGAAATACCTTCAGGTATATGCAGATTCGGGCGTTCGTGAAAAAGCAGGGGAGGGCATTTCCACGGCTGCCTGCTCGGAAGATACAGGATAGGGTGGTCTCGGGCGTGTGGGTTGGGGATGGCAAGATATCGGAAATATACCGGGAGCTGCAGGCGGCAGAGATCTCGGTGGAAGAGCTGAAGGGCAAGTGGGAGGAGGAGCTGGATGAGGGCCTGTGGGCTGACACGCTGGGCAGGGTCAATTCCTCCTAATCTTGCGCCAGGCCTAGCCTGATTCAGTTTAAAGTGGTGCATTGGGCGCATATGACAGGGGCGAGAATGAATAAGCTTTTTGGGGTAGAGGACAGGTGTGTGAGGTGTTCAGGGAGCCCAGCTAATCACGCTCATATGTTCTGGGCATGCCCGGCACTTACGGAATTTTGAAAAGGCTTTGCAAAGGGTATGCCCAAGATCTTGGACACTCGGGTAAAACCGAGTTGGGGTATCGGAAGATCCGGGAATGCAGGAGTCGAAAGAGGCCGGAGTTCTGGCCTTTGCCTCCTTGGTAGCCCAGAGAAGGCTCTTGTTAATGTGGAGGGATGCGAATCCCCCAAGCGTGGAGGCTTGGGTCAGTGACATGGCTGGGGTTCTCAGGTTGGAGAAGATAAAGTTTGCCTTGAGAGGGTCTCTGCAGGGGTTCTCCAGGCGGTGGCAACTGTTCCTTGATTTTCTCGCGCAACGATAGGTGGAGGTCAGCAGCAGCAGCAACCGGGGGGCTGTTTTCACATTATTTGTTAGGGGCAGATGCCCTATTTTGTTTTGTTTGTTAAATTCTTAGCTGGATAGAGGGTTAAGTGTTTTTTATTGATATATTGCTTTGTTTTCTTTGTATTATTCTCTTTTTTGTAGTGTTTTGTAAAAATTATTGTAAAATTTGGAATAAAAACATTTTTTTTTTTTAAAAAGCAGCTCGCTGCGTGCAGCGTGGCCGCTGAAAGCCAGGAGAAGCCGCTCCTGGGATCTACTTGGCTCGCAACGCATCGCGAGATTCAACGCCTGCAGTGGAGGTTGGATGTGGAATGTGCGTGCAGGTGAGGGCTGCCATCCAGGAGTATATGGTTCTGAATGACACAGGGGAGGTTTTAGCCGCCACGCTATGGGAGGTGCTCAAGGTAGTGGCTGGGGGGGTTCATTTTGATCTGGGTGCATTGGGAAAGGGAGGAGCAAGCAGAGCTGGCACAGCTGATGGGTGTGATTGTGTGGGTGGAAAGGAGGTACTCGATGGCCCCAGAGGCAAGCATGTTAAAGGAGAGGTAGAAGCTCCAGATGGAGTTCGGGCTGGTGTCCATGGGGAAGACAGTAGGGCAGCTGAGAAGGGTCAGAGGGGCAATGTGCGAGTACGGGGAGAAGGCTAGTAGGATGCTGCTCCGCCAACTTAGGAAGCAGGAGGCGGCAATGGAGATTGGAACGGTGAAGGACGGGATGGGAAGAGTGGTACTGGATCCAATGGCGGTGAATGTGGTATTTGAGAAGTTTTACAGTGACCCAAGCCGGGAATCGAACCTGTTGTTCCTGGATGGGTCGGAGTTCCCCAAGGTGGACGAGGAACTGGTGGAGGGGCTGGGAGCCCCCATTGGACTGGTGGAGGTGATGGGAGAGTATGGGGGAAATGCAGGCAGAGAAGGCCCCAGGCCCGAATGGGTTCCCTGTGGACTTTTGTAAGAAGTTTGGGAGGACCTAGGGTCTCTGCTGGTGAGGGCATACCATGAGGCAAGGGAAAAGGGCAAGCTCCCCGCTGCATTATCGCAAGCGTCCATATCCCTAATACTGAAGAAAGATAAAGATCCGGAACAGTGTGAATCCTACCGCCCGATATCGCTATTAAATGTGGTCGCTAAGTTGCTGGCGAAGATCCTGGCCTCACGTATCGAGGGCTGTGTGCCTGGGGTCATAGAGAAGACCAGATGGGGCTTGTAAAGGGGAGGCAAATGTCGGCAAATGTTAAGAGGTTATTGAACGTGATAATGATGCTCCCGGAGGCTCAGGCCACGGCAATGGATGCAGAGAAGGCTTTTGTTTGGATGGAGTGGGTGTATCTGTGGGAAGTGCTAGGACGGCTTGGGTTCCGGCAGGGGTTTGTGGACTGGGTCTGGCTGTTGTACAAGACGCCGGTAGTAAGCATGTGGACGAATCGGCTGAGCTCCAGGTTACATCGTGCAACAAGCAGAGGTGCTTACTCTCCTGTTGTTTTTTGCCTTGGCAATAGAGCCTTAGTACATCAAGGAGTTGGCGAGGGAATGTGGGGTGGTCGGGGTGGTAGTAAGCACAGGGTCTCACTGTATACAGCCGACCTATTGCTGTATATCTGGGACCATTGGGGGAATCATGAGTATCCTGGAGGTGTTTATCCGATTTTCCGGATTCACACTAAATATGGGGAAGAGTGAGGTGTTCCCGATCGAGGCCAGGGGGCAGGAGAGGAGGTTGGGAGAATTGCCATTCAAGGTGGTTGGAGGGAGGGGGCAGCTTCAAATACTTGGACATCCAGGTGGCATGGGGATAGGTACAGTTGCATCAGCTGAACCTGGCTCGGTTGGTGGAGCAGATGAAGGAAGATTTTAAGAGGTAGGATGTGTTGCCAGTCACTGGCGGGCGAGTGCAGACAGTGAAAATGAGGGTGCTGCCAAGGCTTTTATTTCTCTTTCAGAGCCTCCCAACCTTCATTCCCAAATCATTTTTTAAGAAGGTTAATGCTTTGCTTTTGTGGTCTGTGTAAGTAGGGAAAACCCAGTGGGTTAAGAACATGTTGTTGGAGCAGAGGCGAGAGGGGGTGTGAGCTGGCCTTGCCAAATACATTGAATTATTATTGGGCAGCTAATATAGCTATGGTCAGGAAGTGGGTAGTGGAGGAGGGGTCGGCATGAGGTGGGGGGGGCAGTCTCTTAAAAGGGAATGAGGTTCGAGCACTGTTGACAGTGCCTCTGCCATTCTCACTGGCTAGGTATTCCACGAGTCCGGTGATTGGGGCAGTGGCGGCAGCGTATGAAGTTGGAAGGTGCCTCGGTGTGGGCACCGACCTGTGACAATCACAGGTTTACACCGGGGAGGTTGGATGTGGGGTTTCTGGGGTGGCAGCAGGCAGAGATCAAGCGGTTTGGGGACCTGTTTGTGGGGGGCAGCTTTGTGGGTATGGAGTTGTGTGAGGGTAAGGTGTCTGAGATTTAAAAGGAGCTAATGGAGGTTTCCCATTTCAGACAGGGATGAGGAGGAATTTATTTTCTCAGAGACTGTTAATGTTTGGAATTCTTCTCCACGGAGATCAGTAGAGGTTGGGTCATTTAATGTGTTCAAACACGAGTCAGATATTCTTTTTAATTTTCAAGGGAGTCTAGGATTATTTTGGGGGGGGGGGGGCATCAGGAGGAAAACAATCAAATCAGCCATGACTTAATTAGGGCAGCACGGTGGCACAGTACTGCTGCATCAGTGCCGAGGACCTGGGTTCGATCCCAGCCCCGGGTCACAGTCCGTGTGGAGTTTGCTTATTCTCCCTGTGTCTGCGTGGGTCTGACCTCCACAACCAATAAGATATGCAGGGTAGGTGGAATGGTCACGCTAAATTGCCCCTTAATTGGAAAAAAAAAAGAATTGGATACTCTAAATATATTTTTAAAGAAACATGGTTTAATTGAACAGCAGAGCAGGCCCAAAGGGCTTACTGCTGCTCCTACTTCATATGTTATGAGCTGAGGGGATCAGATGGTCATAGTGATGGTACCAATGTGGTTGAAGCTCATCTCAGGATTAAATACAAGACAAAGGATATAAACAGCCTTCCTTGTTCAGCCTCCGACAGTTGCCAGGAAGAGGGATGGAGTCAGTGGTCGGGAAACACAGTTTGTGGCAGGGACCAACGACAGTGGCTTTGATCTTCCCAACAATTAGTTGGAGGAAGTTTCCGCAGATTTCAGACAGGTGGTCTGACAATTTAGAGTCAGTAAAGGATATGGGAGAAATAATGGTGACGTTGCGCTGGTGTCCTTGTCCATGGGGAAAGTGACCCTGCCTTTTTGGATGTCTTCTGGGAGCAGCACTTAGTTGTGGAATAGAACGGCTTCAAGGATAGAAACTTAGGGATTAGGAGAAGTTGCAAATCAGCCACAACGTCATTGAATGGGGGAACAGGCACAAAAGCTAACGAACCCACTCCCATGAGTGGGAGCAGAAAGACAAGGCAGTGCAGGTATTCTCTTGACTGGAATTTAATGGATAAGAATGTAACCTGGCAAATGCAGTCCCACCCATCCAGACAATGATGGAGAGGTGTTGGAAAATAGTGTATTAACCATGCCAAAGCCTACTTACAAGTCAAGATGGTCGAGGGATTGATGACTTTTGTCACAGTCGCTTTTTCCTGAATGTAATAAGAGCAAAACCTGATTTGGAAAAGTTCAAACATGGCCTGCCAAAGATTTGAGAGGTGACAACACATTTGGAGAACTTTGGAGAAGGGAAGGTGAAGATGTGCCTGTCGTTTGCAGGATTGTCTGTTTGAGGTGAAAGCTGATGGCAGCAGACAAAGTAGGGGGGGGGGGAGCAGCAGCTGGAAGCGAGAACACGTTTAACAATACAGGAAACATGGAGACCAGGGGAGCAATTAGCGGCAAGTAAAGCCTCTGCCTGCAAACATGAGGCAATCACAACGCAGAGGCTTTGCAGACTATGCAATGCATCTGACGGTAAAAGTTAAAAACATAACGTAACACTGAAGAAGTGTTTAATGGCAATCCCAAGCATCAGGCCAACACAGGGTAAGGCGCGTGCGCACAACCTCTTGCTTCCCCCCCCCAAACCATCTCGAGCCCAGGGCCTCTTCCCCCTCGCCCCCCACCCCCAGCCCTACCCCTCAAAAAACACCCTCACAAATAACAACATTAACCTTCAACAGCACGAAGAACTCAAACATTCTCCGGAAGGATGGGGGAAACACCCTGGCGTATGTCACGGCCATCTTGAAGAAGAGTGCGTGGAAGAGCCGGTCCCGGACATTGATGAGCGGGTTCGGGTTCAGGTTGTTGTTCCTCACCCGGTTCGGGTTGTTGGGCTGATTTTCCGACATTTTCCTCAACTCGAGCGGATTTACTTTCAAATTTCTAAATAAGAGAGCTGTTGAGTTTCGTATCCCGACAGTGTTCTGTCATTGAAAAAAAAAGTCGCCCAGTCAATTTTCAGGTTTTTTTTTTCCCCTTTACCTCCCCTCCCCGTCTCACCCCTCCCCCCTAACCCAGCCGCTCTCCCAGTTCCGTCTGGCCAGACCCGCCGTTTCCCACACCGCACCGCGCGGACAGCTGCCCTCCCCTCCATTGCACCATCCACCCAATGCGCCCCCCGCAGGCAGGGAGGAGTTACTACACCCGGGCGAAAAGAATGACAACTCCGAAACATCGCGCCCTCTCCGGCGGGAGGGGGTTACTGCGTCCTCACCGGCAATTCGCCAGCTCCAGGGCGAGCGTCCGATTTCGACGAGCTGCGCCGATACCAGGCGCGGAGGAGTTACTGCACCTTACACGGTGCTGCTATCACGTGTAAAAGCTACGTGGGGGAACATTTCACTGTTTAATTACGAGTGAGGACTTGCAAATGTGATGTGGGGGAAAAATAAACTTTGTCACACAGCGAGTGGCTGGGGTCTGGAATGCACTGCCTGGAAGTGTGGTTGGGCAGGATCAATCCAGGCATTCAAGATGATTATTTGAATAGAAACAATGTGCAGGGGAAGGGGAGCAATCGGGGGAATGGCATTAAGCCATGGGGCTGGATTCTCCGCATCCCAATGCTGAAATCGCAGCCATCGCTGTGGTGGTGAATTCAGTTTGATGCAGAAATCAGGATCGGCGCCAATTTCTCCAGGCACCGAAAAGCGGCGTACTTGGGGAATATGCCATGCTGCCTGGGGCCATTGCCAGAGGCCTGCTCCGACATCCTGCACCCCGATCGGCTGAAGTCCCGGCGGTGTGGAACTAATGTGCTCCAGCCGGTCGGGATACTCGCGTGGCAGCTGCGGACTGAGTCCGCGGGCGTCCTGGTCGGGGGCGGGCCGATCGGAGGCCGGTGGGGGAGGGGGTGGGGCCTTATAGGTGGCCGGAGAAAGTTCATGCAGGGGTTGAGGGTCGGGTGCGCGGCTGATCGGGGATCTCTTTCTTGGGTCTGGCTGCATGTTCCGAGTCTGCTGTGGAGCACGGCGCTGGCCCGGAAGTGCGGGGGCCCGTATCTGCAGCAAAAGCTGCCAGATTTATTCCGGGTCCCTGCGAGCCCCCTGCAGGGTTGGGAATTCGTGCCCCTTTAATCCAGTATGTTCGGGAGTAAAACTATACCGTTTTGACACCAGCGTGGGAACATAGTCCCAATAATGGAGAATCCAGCCCATGATGTTTGGCGAGCTGGTGCAGACACAATGGGCCTCCTTCTGAGCCATAACAATTCTGTGATATTTGCTGGGTACTATACACTCTATGGGAAGAATATTGTAATAAAATATGACATATTAGAAAATATTGTGTTGGCATATGGATAAATATTAAATCAGGAATAATCAAATACTTTTTCTGGCTGCGGCATCTTAGGAAATTGAACATTATAATTTCAGACACCATCAAACCTAGGGACAACTCCTTATGAGGGATAATGTCCTCCATTCCTCAATCACCCCCAACAAACCCTCCTCTTCCCATATGTCACCTGTCCATACAAGTGCAGGAGACATCTGTCCCTTTCCTGTAATCTGGATTGTTGAGCCACCGTCCCTGCCCTGCTTTCAGCCATGTAACAGCGTTAATATCACACTTTCAACGTGGTATTCTGTGCTTTCAGACCATCTGCCTTACTCCCTGGATTATTTGCATTGAAGTATACACATTTAGCGCTGCCAAATTTCCTTTTTGCCCATTCTCTGATCTTTGTTTCTTCTGGGGCTGGTTTAGCACAGTGGGCTAAACAGCTGGCTTGTAATGCAGAACAAGGCCAGCAGCGTGGGTTCAATTCCCGTACCGGCCTCCCCGAACAGGCGGCGGAATGTGGCGACTAGGGTCTTTTCACAGTAACTTAATTGAAGCCTACTTGTGACAATAAACGATTATTATTATTTACCTCCACGCTCCTCACCGTCCAAGGCCCCAAATTCTCCTCTAGATGAAACAGCAATTTCTACTTCTATCAATTTAGTATACTCTCATCGCTGCTCAGAATGCAGTCTGCTCATTGGAGAGATCCAACGCAGATTGGCAGAGCACCTCCATTTAGTCTGCAGGCATAATCCAGTCTTCCAGTCACCTGCCATTTTTAATTTTCTACCTGGCTCTCACACCGATCTCTCTGCCCTTGACTCCCTGCAGTCTTCCAGTGAAACGCATCCTAAGCCTGAGGAACAGCACCTCCTCGTTCGATTAGACATCTTGCTGGCTTCCAGACTCAAAATTGAATTCAACAATTTCAGACTGTAATATCTGTCCCCATTTTGTTTCATTTTTCTTTGCTAGTCTCAGTTTTTTTTTGTTTCTCTCTTGTTCATCATTTTGTCATTCACGCGTGTCTAGCCACATCTTTCAGTTATTTACTTGTTTTATTGGTTCAACCCATCAACTCTTGTGTCACATAATCCCTCTTGACCTCCATTCTACACAGATCTTTCCTTTTGTTTTTTTCCACCCCTCACCACTTTCACTTGCTTAAGCCCTTTTACATTTCTAACTTTTCTCAGTTCTGATATGAAGTCACAGATTACATAGAACAGTACAGCACAGAACAGGCCCTTCGGCCCTCGATGTTGTGCCGAGCAATGATCACCCTACTTAAACCCACGTAACCCGTATACCCGTAACCCAACAATCCCCCCATTAACCTTACACTACGGGCAATTTAACATGGCCAATCCACCTAACCCGCACATCTTTGGACTGTGGGAGGAAACCGGAGCACCCGGAGGAAACCCACGCACACACGGGGAGGACGTGCAGACTCCACACAGACAATGACCCAGCCGGGAATCGAACCTGGGACCCTGGAGCTGTGAAGCATTGATGCTAACCACCATGCTACCGTGAGGCCCATTGCTACCGTGAGGCCCATAAGATCTGATATGTTAACTCTGTTTCTATATCCGCAGATGCTGCCGCCCCTGCTGAATATTTCAAGCATTTCCTCTTTTCATTGTAGTATGGCTCGTGTTTTAGTGAAAACGTTTAATCCAGGAGTGGTGCTAATGGGCTCAGTTGTTGAAGCTAATCTTTAGTGCAGAGCCATGTTGGCAGCAAGTTATAACCCTGATCTGCTCTGGGTTAGTTGCTGTAAAAGTAGACGTGCTGCCATTGAATGCGATGCCAAAATGGCGTGTGAGGACAGGCTCGGGCTTGTCTGTGGCCCTACAGTAACACAGTCGACTGGGATTTATTGTTTTGTGTTCACCCCGCAACGTTGATCACTTTAGGCTGGTGACTTTCAAACTTTTTTGGTTGAAGGATCCCTTCTCAAATGGATTAGTAATCATGGAACAACTTCCCACCTCTCCAACTGAATTATACAATACTCACATTTGTTCTTTTTCATGGTAGCAGAGTGGTTAGCACTATGGCTTCACAGCCCCAGGTTCGATTCCCTCTTGGGTCACTGTCTGTGCGAAGCCTGTACGTTCTTCCACTGTCTGCCTGGGTTTCCTCCGGGTGCTTCGGTTTCCTCCCACAGTCCAAAGATGTGCAGGTTAGGTGGATTGACCATGCCAAATTGCCCTTAGGTTAGATGGGGTTGCAGGGTTACAAGGATAGGGTGGAGATGTGCGGTTATTTAGGGTGCTCTTTCCAAGAGCTGATGTAGACTCGATGGGCCGAATGACCTCCTTCTGCACTGTAAATTCTATGATTCTATGATTTATAAATGTGTGACGTGTAAAGTATTTTCTTAGCTCGCAAGAGAACAGGTAATGAACTGGAGTAGTAATTTGAGGACTATTTCACTGATGTGGATAGTGATGAGATGAAATGTAGATAAAGGTTATTTGTGGCTCTGTTAACATTCTCCTTCATGGCAACAATATTTAATGTGATGAAAGGTTGTTAATGGTATTCATGCCCGATCAGTTCTCAGATCACATCCAATACAAACAGTTATTGGCAAAATCAATCTTAAGAGTAGTGATATCCTATTTAGATGTTTAACATGCTCAAAGAAGCTTTCTATTGTAATTTTTAAAAAGAGCTTCCCACCAACATAAAGGTTTCCTTCTCTCGAATTCAATTACACTTGAACATGATGTTCTTGGAATTAATTTACAGACCTGTTTCCCGGTGTAAATTAATCATTCAAGGAATTTTCTTTTGCAAAATAGTGGGAGGTTTAGTAAATCAAACTGACAATATTTTCACTATTACAGGATTCAAAAAAAGAGTAAACAAAATATGCTGGAAATACTCAGTCGGCCAGGCAGCATTATAATGGCAACATTTCTCACTGAGTCCAAATTGAATGCATCGAGTGTAAGAGCAGTAGCTGACCTCCCACCTCCCTTCCCTCTCCTCCAACCCGAAAGCAAATGTGAGACTCGCTGGCGAAAACCACGCTGCCGAGATGTCCGTCATCTTGAAGAAGACCAAGCATTTGAGGCGCTTCAGATGAGTTAATTGTTTCAGCTACTTATGCAGGGTGACATGGTAGCACAGTGGTTAGCACTGTTGCTTCACAGCGCCAGTGTCACTGTGCGGAGTCTGCACCTTCTCCCTGTGTCCGCGTGGGTTTCCTCCCACAGGTCCTGAAAGACGAGCTGTTAGGTGAATTGGACATTCTGAATTCTCCCTCTGTGTACCCGAACAGGCACTGGAATGTGGCCACTAGGGGATTTTCACAGTAACTTCATTGCAGTGTTCAGAACAATACTTTTCACTTTACCTCGGTACACATGACAATAAACAAATCAAATCCAATTCATGTAAGCCTACTTGTGACACTAATAAAGATTATTATTATTGTTATTAGTATTAATTTTGACTGCTGATAATTTACATAAAGCCTTTTTCTTCCTCCCCCACCTCCTCCACCAGTGTTGCTCTCTTTTACCCACTGGAGAGGTTATTGTGTGAGCCCCCACCCCCCAGGAAGTCTCAGGAGAGGACCACTGACTTAGGCAAAGCATCAATGGGTGACTGTTGCCACCATTGGCAGTTAATGGGTCAGTTTAACCCACTTGATGGGCAGACTTCTCCCATCCCACCCGCAACGGTTTGGTAGCAGGCAGGAGCAGAAAATCTAGCGGGAGCCAGCAAGTCAGAATCCTACCGGTGTAAAATCATGTCGCAATTCTCCCATTTATGGGTTAGTAACAGGTTCATCTTCCAGTAAGCTGCTGGCGCAAACGGCGTTTGCATTCATTTGCATCTCATGAATTCTCATTAAAACAGCTGCTCCCTGTCATCTTGTCAATCCTTCTGATCTTGCGTCACGCCAGCAGAAAATTACATCAGTCTAAAGCCCGATTGATAAAGAGTGGCGAGCACAAGGTGGTTATCAGTTCACAAGAGACGTTGAGGTGAGTGCATCAAAGCCTTTCTGCCATAGTGCTGCGCTGCTCCTGATGTGCTGTTCGTCACTCTGCCACTTCCTGCTCGCCATCTCCAGGTCGAGCTGGTCTTCATGGACAGCATTGTACTGAGCACCCATTGTCCCTACTGTGTCACCATCTCTGATCAGTACAGTGCCTGGGGTTATGGAGTACAAGAAGTCTACTTCCCCCTTACTGCCTTACATCAGTGTCTATCTGGACAGCACTTTGCTACGGGACTCATGCAGACACTGCAACAAAGATCCAAAATTTAACCAGGGGTAGGGTGTGAGGTGAGGCCAGGGGTGTGGGGTGGTGACCTCACAAAGACAAGGCGAGGTGGGGGGGCAATATGGAAGGAGGGCTGTGCAAGGAATAAAATTAAAATGAAATGAAAATCGCTTATTGTTACAAGTAGGCTTCAATGGAGATACTGTGAAAAGTCCCTAGTCGCCACATTCCGGCGCCTGTTCGGGGAGGCTAGTACGGGAATTGAACCATGCTGCTGGCCTACCTTGGTCTGCTTTAAAAGCCAGCTATTTAGCCCAGTGTGCTAAACCAGCCCCGAGAGTGGAAGGGTGAGGGCTTTCAATGGCAGGAAGAGGGACCGAAAGTGGATGAAGAAGACGAACAATGGGAAGGCAGGGGGATGACCGAGGGGAATGATGCTCGATCCCGACAAGGCCACACGAAAAGCTCACAAACAAGTGGGTCAAAGGGATACCACATCATTTCCTGGAAAGGGATGCACAAAGACATCTTGCGCAGTCTGCTGAAGACGCGTGAGCTGGAGAGTAATATCTGAGTGCTGGACTGGTGTTTAAACACAGCCCTGGGACCTTTGAACCACCAAGCTGACGACAGGTGGACAAGTCAGTTACTGGCCCACAGGAAATTTGAGGGGAACTTGCCTGTGAATAATTAATGAGGCCCCAAGTGCAAAATCTGCCACGGGATCCTGGCATTCTAGGTATCGGGAAAGGTGCCGCGAGAGCCACCTGACACCACACTAGTCTCAAAATGGGAGAATTCTGCCTGATAATACTGTCAGCTCTGATGCAGAAGGTTTATAGGTTCAAGACCGCCTGCGGGTCAGTCAATAGAACCTTACCTCTGAATTCCTTTTTGGAAAAATATACTTTATTTGTAAAATATCTGAAAGAACATTACAAACATTTCAAAATGGCTATCATACAAAGTGCAATAATATTCAGGCTCTCTACATACTTCATGTTCCACTTGTGAGGTGCTTCAATACAGTCAAAGAAACAGACATTTCAAAATAGTCATGACAAATGGTGCAGGGGCATTTAATTTGTCTACTTTGATCAAGTTGCACTCAGGTGTTTCAATCCGATTGTGATGCATGTAATATTCACTGCATACATTCAATGTGAGTCATACAGCCTGAGGGGGTTCTATACGGTAGCACAGTGGTTAGCACAGTTGCTTCACAGCGCCAGGGACCCTGGTTCGAATCCCGGCTGGGTCACCATGCGGAGTCTCCCTGAGACACGTTCTCCCTGTGTCTGCGTGGTTTCCTCCGGGCGCTCCAATTTCCCCCCACAAGTCCCGAAAGACGTGCTGTTAGGTGAATTGGACATTCTGAATTCTCCCTCAGTGTACCCGAAGTGTGGCGACCTGGGGATTTTCTCAGTAACCTCATTGCAGTGTTAATGTAAGCTTACTTGTGACACTGATAAAGATTATTATTACAATTCCGCTCCCCTTGATTCACTATGTTAGGCAACAGCCCGTAATGCACAGAGTTCTGCATTAAGGAGATGATCAGGATAAATCTCAAAGAAAACCACCTAATCTCTCGCCACCTCCATCCCACACCAGGATAGTCTGAGAGCTCTTCGCTTCTTTCTCAAAAAGAGGCGTGGACAATTCCCATCCACCACCACTCACGTCCACCTGGCTGAACCCGTTCTATCTCAACAACTTCTCCTTTCTCATCCCATTTCCTCCAAATCAAATGTGTAGCAATGGGTACCCACTTGGTCCCAGCTGCGCTTGCCTTTTTATGGGGTATGTGGAACATTTCTTGTTCCAGGCCTACCCGGGTCTCCTCTCACAAGTCCTTTACCGGTACAATGATGACTATTTTGGTACCGCGCTATGCTCTTGTCCGGACCTGGAAAAATTAATCAACTTCGCTTCCAGTTTCCATCCCTTCATTACTTTCACATGGTCCATCTCAGACACTTCCCTTCTCTTCCTTGACCTTTCTGTCTCCAATTCCACCAATAGACTATCCACTAATATCCATTACAAGCCCACTGACTCCCACAGCTATTTCGACTACAAACAAAAACTTTTAGCTTTGACAAAGGGTCATCTGGACTCGAAATGTTAGCTCTTTTCTCTCCCCACAGATGCTCCAAGACCTGCTGAGATTTTCCAGCATTTTCTCTTTGATTTCAGATTCCAGCATTTGCAGTAATTTGCTTTTATCACCTCTCTCCAGACCTTCTTTGCAATTGCACAGTCCACAAGGAGGTGGACAATGGTCCCTTCCCTACCACAGCCATAATGTGCGGATGGCGTGAGACTGCGGTCATGTAGGAAGAATCTGACGAAGAGGACCTTTCTCACCACCAGCCAAGCTAGGTCTTGGTGCTTTTTCCAAAGTTCTGGCGCTGAGGCATTCTGCCAAATGACCGTGACAGTCTGCTCAAGGATCCATCTGGCAAGATTCAGCATCTCCTTTTCACGAATGGCCTCTTGGATATCACATGCCTGATGGCCTTGTGGTCAAAGGTGTTTCTCTGCATAAGTATTTCAAAGAAGGACAAATGATATGGCACCTTCCAACTACTTGGAGCGATCCACGGCAGCAGGGCCAGATCCATCCTTTGCAACATTGAGGACAGATAGAACCTCAGCACCTACACTATGCTCAGCTTGATGCAGCCACATATAAAGGTGGCCATCAGGATTAGGGTGATGTCGGCATGTTTGCCCCCCCTTTATCTAGTTTTTTGTACATTACGTTCCTTTGAACATGGTCTGTATTTGACTCCCAAGCTCGAGTGATTACCACAGCGCAGGAGTGAGGATTGGGCCAGACCTAGTCCAGGCACATCAACACAGATAGTACCTTCTGTTTTGCTTTTGCAAAAATATACTTTAGTCGTTAAATATCTGAAAGAACATGACAAACATTTCAGTGTCCCTCAGACTGAATGCTATAATATTCAGTTTTTCTACATATGTCCTGCTCTCTGGGGTGCTTCAATACAGTCAAAGAAACATAACAGACAATAAAATATGGTCATTACAAATGGTGCAAAAGCGTAGTTTTGGGGGTTAATTAATGGTGGGACCTGTTGGGGAGGGAGGTGGTATTTGCACTATGATTATATTTTCATGTACATTGTTTATATTGCTGCTGTTACAATGCCAAAAAATACCTCAATAAAATGTTTATTAAAAAAAACCAAATGGTGCAAAGGACTTCCAGTGGCGGCCATGGAGCGAACGGTCTCACATTTGTTGGCTCCCAATCAAGCCAGTATTTTTTGGTCTCTTCACAGCCCGAAAGGTGAATTATTTGATAGCAAGAGTTGCAGGAGAACATAGAACATAGAACATAGAACATTACAGCGCAGTACAGGCCCTTCGGCCAACGATGCTGCACCGTCCTGTGAAACCCCTCTAAAGTCCCTCTACACTATTCCCTTATTGTCCATATGCCTATCCAATGACCATTTGAATGCGTTTAGTGTTGGCGAGTCCACTACTGTTGCAGGCAGGGCATTCCACGCCCTTACTACTCTCTGAGTAAAGAACCTACCTCTGACATCTGTCCTATATCTATCTCTCCTCAATTTAAAGCTATGTCCCCTCGTGCTGGACATCACCATCCGAGGAAAAAGGCTCTCGATGTCCACCCTATCTAATCCTCTGATCATCTTGTATGCCTCAATTAAGTCCCCTCTTGAAAGCAGCTGCTGGAACAGGAGAGTCTTCGTGGTGTGCCACAGGTTAAGTTGGTACAGGGCAAGGGGGCTGTCCTGCCCACCCAGTGCTCAACAGAGCAGCTCGTGGAGTTTTTGAACGCAAAGTTCAGGAAGCCCTGGAAGACCTGGCCAAAGTAGGAACTGATTGAATCGGGGATCGAGAGAGTGAAACAGAGTCCTAAGGCTGGAAGATCTAGAAGGTGGAGGAGGCGATGGGGGAAGCAGTGGGCCTTGGTGGTCGAGGTGGGGTGATGCAAGAGACCCAATAGAGGCTGAAGGAGAAGGCGGAGACAAAACCTGAGGATTGTTGGGATGCCCGAAGGTGCGGAAGCCGGCCTGTATGTGACCAAAATGTTGGAGAAGCTGATGGGTGAGGGGGCCTTTGAATGGCCCCGAGGTTGACTGAGCGCACAGGCCGTTGATGAAGAGACCGCTAGCGGGTGAGCCACCATAGGCGATGGTGGTGCGGTTGCACCGATTTCTAGATAAGGATGGACGAGGCAGACGAGAAGTGCACCTGGGAGGGAACAAGCTGTGGGTGTACCAGGACTTGCGAGCAGAACTGGTGAAGGTGGTGAAGCAAGTATGGAGGGCCAGAGGGGTAGTATATGAGTACGATGAGAAGACGAGTAGGATGCTGGCCCACCAGCTGAGGAAGCAAGAGATGGTGTGGGAGATTGGCAGAGTAAAAGGCGATACGGTGGTGTTGGACGCCGAGGGGTAAATGGCATGTTTGAGGTGTTTTACAGGAGTCGGAGCCCCCGGGGAGGGGGGAGCGGGAGGATGCGGCAGTTCCTGGATGGACTGGAATTTCCCAAGATAGAGGACGAGTTGGTGCAGGGATTGGGATAGAATCATAGAATTTACAGTGCAGAAGGAGGCCATTCGGCCTACCGAGTCTGCACCTGCCCTTGGAAAGAGCACCCTATCTAAGGCCACACCTCCACCCTATCACCGCACCTCCACCCTATCCCCGTAACCCCACGTAACCTTGTTTGGACACTAAGGGCAATTTAGCATAGCCAATCCACCTAACATGCACATCTTTGGACTGTGGGAGGAAACCGGAGCACCTGGAGGAAACCCATGCACACACAGGGGAGAACGTGCAGACTCCGCACAGACAGTGATTCAAGCCGGGAATCGAACCTGGAACCCTGGAGCTGTGAAACAACTGTGCTAACCACTGTGCTATCGTGCTGCCCTTTGGGTTGAGGGCGGTGATGGAGAGCATGGGGGCAATGCAGGCAGGGAAGGTCCCGTGTCCGGATGGGCTTCCAGAGGAGTTTGGGGGAACGGACCTGTGGCCACTGCTGGTGAGGGCATATAACGAGGCTAGAGAGAGGGGGGAAACTCCCCCCTACAGTGTTGCAGGGTTCCATGTTCCTGATTGAAAAAGGACAAGGATCTAGAGCAGTGTGGGTCGTACCACCCAATATCATTATTGAATGTAAATGCCAAGTTGTTGGCAAAGGTGTTGGCTTTGCGAATCGAAGACTGCATCCCGGGGGTGATAAGCGAGGATCAAACTGGTTTTATGAGGCAGTTAACGGCGATTGTGAGGAGGCTGCTCAATATAATTATGATGCCTTTGGCAGGGCAGGAGGTGGAAGTGGTGGTGGTGATGGATGCAGATAAGGTTTTTGACCGGGTGGAGTGGGATTATTTGTGGGAGGTGCTGGGGCGGTTTGCGTTCAGGCAGGGGTTTCCTATACAAGGCACCGGCTGCAAGTGTGCGAACGAACCGAGTATGGTCAGGATATTTTGAGTTGCATCTGGGGACAAGGTAGGGGTATCCGCTCTTCCCGTTGCCCTTTGCTTTGGCGATAGAGATGCTGGCAATGTCACTCAGGGTATCGGGGGATTGGAGAGTGTTATTGAAAATATGGAAAGATGTGTCATTTGAAACATGGAATTCGGGCAATATCTGGTCTGAGAGAAACATGAGAGAATACAGGGAAAGATCCCACGAAGAGTTAATACCAACTGCAAAGAGCAGGATTATAAAATGCAGATTCTTACTCTGCAGCAGGCTTAGCAAACACCTAGGATTTTTGTATGAAGCTAAAATCAATGACTCACACATTCATTGAAAGTAACTATCTTAGTGAGCATCTGGAAAAGCATGGATAAAGGTTTCAGTTGAATTAAGTGACGAATGTTTAAAACAGGCAGGTCTTTCAAGTTATAACCAAGTGAATTTTAGCATACAGCTAAAAGCAATGTTTCACACCTTCATTGAAATTAACTATCTTAGTAAACAGCTGGAAAGGAAAGGATGAGGTTCAGTTGAATTTGGTTACAATTCTAGGTGTGACATTTTGCTAATATCAGGTAAATTAAAGAAAATTGGAGACAACCTGTCTATGAGAAACATAATTTAGAGCCAAAATTATGAGCTGGGGACACAATTGGAAAATAAAACTATAGAAATGACAGGAATTAAAAGTAACACCTCTTGAAACCAAAGCATTTTTGAATATCACAAAGGAACTTTGAACATCACAAAGGACAATGTAATCAGATCTGAGGGCTGAGGCCATGCCAAAAATGAATACTTAGTTGTATTAGAATGTTTAGATCAAAGATACTTTTTACAATAAAAATGAAATAATAGTTACTTTACAATAAAGTCAGAAAAACGTAATAACTGTTAGAAAGAGAATATAAACCCAGAGACCAGAGCAGAAACTAGCAGAACCAGAACCAGAACTCAGAGAGAAGGAGAGAAGGAACAAGAGAAGCAGAGTCAGCTTACAGCCAGCTTGGTCATGGGAAAGATAAGACATAGCAGCCGAGCTAAAACAGTTAATACATCTAAGGAAGACTAGAATTTAAACAGGAGGCAGAGTCAGCTCAGAGATAGCCAGCAGAGCCAGCTCTCATAGCTCAGTACATGGGATCGACAAGACATAGGTCCCTTCAACCAACCAGCAGGATCCAGAAGCAAGATATTTTTACCTTTCTGTAAAGAAAGTGATTGCAGCTTTTAAAAGAAAAAATATATAAATAAAATAACTTAATTTAACCTTAAACAGTGGTTTATTCCTAAGTCTACTTTACTTACTCAGCAATGCGGGACCCAGGATCGATGCTACTAAGTGGTAAGGTATGAGTTATACCGGGGGATAACTTGAAAATATAGTTTGACCTGAATAGCACCCACCGAAGCCTGCATCGGAGTCAGGGAGTGAGAATCCCTGTTCACCATTTAGAATGTCGGCCCTTTTTGGTATAGGGGGAATTCTTAGAATAGTGGTGAGTTTTCAACAGAAAGAGGGATTGTGTGGGTGGACGCCGAGCATAGGGCCTCGCTGTACATGGATGACCTGCTGTTATACATTTCAGACTCATAGGGCGGTATTGGGGGTATTATGGGGTTTTTGGAGGAATTTGGCCGGTTCTCTAAGTACTGGTTGAATATGGGAACACGCGAGGTGTTCCTGATTGAGACTAGAGGGCAGGAGAGGAGATTCAGGGAGCTTCCGAAGATACTTGAGCATCGAGGTGACACGGGACTGCGCGCAGCTGCACAAGCTGACCGTGATTCAGTTGGTGGAGCAGATGAAGAGGGACTTTAAGATGTGGGATGTGCTGCCATTGTCACTGGCGGGATGGGTGCAGACAGTTAAAATGACAGTGCTGTCAAGGCTTCTGTTTGTGTTTCAGACCTTCCCAATCTTTGTCCCAAAGGGGTTCTTTAACAATGTCAATGCACTGATTTCTGGGTTTGTGTGGGCGGGGAAGACGCCGCGGGTCAGAAGGGTTTTCTCTGGATCCGTGGCGAGGAGGCGGGTGGGGGCTAGCATTTCTGAACATAATGAACTGTTACTGGTTTGCAAACATTGCCATGGTCAGGAAATGGGTAGTGGGGGAGGTGTAGGTGTGGGGACAGATAGAGGCACCTTCGTCTTCGGGAATGAGCTTAAGGACGTTATTGACAGAGCCTCTGCCATTCCTGCCATCAGGATACTCTGTCAGCCCAGTGGTAGTGTTGGCCTTAAGGGAGTGGGGGCAGTGGAGGCAGCATTTGGGATTGGAGGGTACATCGGTGTGGGCAGTGATCTGTGACAACCATAGGTTTGCGCAGATTCTCGAAGCTGGAGGACCTGGAGGAAGAATACGAGTTGCCCAGGGGAAACGGTTTAAGGTACCTGCAGGTCCGGGATTTTGTAAAGAAAGGGGTACCGTCCTTTCCTGGGCTGCCGTCTCTGGGGTTGCAGGACAAGGTACTGCCGAAGGAGGAGATAAAGGTCAACAAGGAGTTGATGGACTGGGAGGGGGTCCCGGTGGGGGGATATAAAACATAAGTTGGAGGTGGAGGCCAGGATGTGGTCTGAGGCCCTGCAGAGGGTGAATGCGTCCTCGTCGTGGTGCGAGGCTAAGCCTCATTCAGTTTAAAGTAATTTATATGACGGTAACATGGATGAATAGGTTTTTTGAGGGGGTGGAGGATAAGTGTGGGTGGTATGCATGGTGACCCGCGAATCCCGTCCACATGTTTTGGACATGTCCGAAGCTGAAGGGGTTCTGGCATGGGTTTGAGGACCTAACGTTTGAGGTACTGGGGGGTGAAGGTGGCCCCAAGTCCAGAGGGATATTTGGATATTTGGAGTGTCGGTAAGCCCGGGAGTCCAGGAGGCGAGAGAGGCCAATGTCTTGTTCTTTGCCCCCCTGATGGCCTGGAGACGGATCTTGCTCGGGGGTGTGGGTTAGCAACCTGGCGGAATTCCTGAGGCTGGAGAATGTCAAGTTCATCCTGAGGGGGTCGGTTGATGGGTTCACTCGGAGTGAGCCGTTCATTGACTTCTTTATGGAGGATTGAGGGGTCAGAAAAGCACGGGTGGGGAGGGGGGGTAAGGGGGTCAAAATGGGGAAGGCAGGATGAGAGAAGAGGTGATATTGGAGGGAGCAGGGAGGGGAGTGGTTGTTGGCTATTTAGAATGTTGTATGATTTTTCTTCTGCTTTTGTTTGTTTATATGAAAATGCCTTGAATAAAATATTTTAAAAAAAAACAAACGGTGCAAAGGTTTAGCTCTGCATTAGAAGTTTTTTTTGTTGGAAAAATGTACTTTATTCATAAAATCTTTTGAAAGCACATTACAAAAACATTTCAAATTTTAATAACAGGAAAGTATTATAATATTCACATTTTCTGCAGAGGTCAAAATGTTGTCTGAGGTGCTTCAATTCAGTAATGAGGACATTTCAATATTTTCATACCGGGAGTACAATTCTTTTCAAACTATATAAGTTTGTGGGTTCAAGCCCCACTCATAGAATTTAGAATTTCATAGAATTTACAGTGCAGAAGGAGGCCATTCGGCCCATCGAGTCTGCACCGGCTCTTGCAAAGAGCACCTTACCCAAGGTCAGCACCTCCACCCTACCCCCATAACCCTGTAACCCCACCCAACACTAAGGGCAATTTTGGACACTAAGGGCAATTTATCAAGGCCAATCCACCTAACCTGCACATCGTTGCGACTGTGGGAGGAAACCGGAGCACCCGGAGGAAACCCACGCACACACGGGGAGGATGTGCAGACTCCGCAAAGACAGTGACCGAAGCCGGAATCGAACCTGGGACCCTGGAGCTGTGAAGCGATTGTGCTATCCACAATGCTACCGTGCTGCCCACTCCAGAGACTAGAGTTTAAAAAGAAACAAGGCTGTAGCTCTTGTAACCTTATGAGGAAGTGATGTACTGTTGGGGGAACTGTCAATCAGATCCATTTAACTATGACTTTTTTTGTTCAGTTGCAACAAATTAATTGCCTTTAGTCATCTGGTGCAGGTAGGTAACTTTATAAAGATACTAAAATACTTGTATCGATACCGTGTCTTTTACATTCTCAGGACGTTTCAGAGTCCCTGACAACCGATGAATCATTTTTTCAGTGTAATCACTGTTGTTATGTAGACATGCGTGGCAGCCAACTTGCACACAATAAGGCCGCATAAACAAGACATGTTATCAATAGCCAGTTAATCTGTTGGTGAGGGATAAACATTGGCTGGGAGGCAGAGACAAACAGCCTGCCCTTGGTCAAATCCTCCAATGGATTCTTTAACGCAGGGGTGGGCAAACTTTTCCGTGCAAGGGCCGCATTCAGAAATTCACAATTCACAAAGGGCCGCATAGTATATTAAGTAAAATAATTACTTCACCCGGTTATGATTCTGGGCGCCTCATATAGAACATAGAACAGTACAGCACAGAACAGGCCCTTCGGCCCTCGACGTTGTGCCAAGCAATGATCACCCTACTCAAGTCAACGTATCCACCCTATGCCAGTAAGTAATCCAACAGCCCCCCCACCCATTAACCTTTAAAAAAAAAGATTTAAAAAAAAAAAAAAATTTTTTTTAGAAAATTTTTTTTTTTTTTTTTTAATGACTTGGTGGGCCGCAGAAATACCTTTGGCGGGCCGCATGCGGCCCGCGGGCCGTAGTTTGCCCACCCCTGCTTTAACGTCTACCCCAGCAGTCAGACAGGCTGCAGCTATATGTCTCATGCGAACCTCGAACAGTAGCACAATCCCCCATTATTACATAATGTATCATGAGCATCAACAACCTATATTTATATAGCGCCGTTGATGTAATGAAATGTCCCAGGGTGCTTCATAGGAACTTTATAAATCAAAGCATTATGCTGAGACACATACGGAGATATTAGGTTAGAAGACCAAAAGTTTGGTCAGAGGTAGATTTTAAGAAATTTCTAACATTTGACCTGTTTGCAGCTCTGTTCTATGTGTTTAATTTATATTGACAACGATAGATCCATAAAATAACTGCTGAAGGGAACAAAACATGCAGTGCTGTAAGGCAAGGACCAGGGAGTGGGACTAGCCAGAACATGCATGAAGGGCCAAGTGGCCTCCTTATGTCCAGTCTAATTCTATCAATCAATTTAAAGTGATTATCTGATGATTCAGGACAAACTTTCCACAAAATATTTTGAGTTGCAGAAATAATCCAATGCCTCCAGTGAATCGCTCTTCAGCCTAATAGGATTCAGCAGTAACACCAGTCCTGAGCTCACGTTTAAAGACAAATATGTGAATACCTAAAGAAATAATGTGCAGAATTTAGTCCCAGCACAGGGCTCCCCCCCCCCCCCCCCCCACCCCCCGCCCCACTGGTTGGAGAACCAATCGGAAGCTCGCATTGATTTTCCCTACAAGGCCCAGCACAATTACATGGAGTTGCCTGGAGCACTTGCCTGGAGCTCCCGTTGGATTAAGCCCCTCATAGGGAGGAAACCTCACCCAGAGAGCTGCTGGTCAATCAGAGTCTGGTTCTCTCCATTGCCAGCAGCACAACTGGGAGTGCTGGTTGTTGGTGATCCATCATTGGATCCCTGGAGATAGATAAGTGAGGTGGAGATTGTGGAGAAGGGGTGCCAAAAGGAGGGGGGGGGGGCACAGGAAAGTTTGTTATTCTTTCATGGGATGTGGGTGTCACTGGCTAGGCCAATATTTGTTGCCCATCCCTAATTACCCTTGATAAGGTGGTGGTGAGCTACCTTCTTGAACCACTTAACTTCTTGAACAAGTCTTATTGACTTCTTTGAGGAGGTGACCAAGCATGTGGATGAAGGTAAAGCAGTGGATGTGGTGTACATGGATTTTAGTAAGGCATTTGATAAGGTTCCCCATGGTAGGCTTATGCAGAAAGTAAGGAGGCATGGGATAGTGGGAAATTTGGCCAGTTGGATAATGAACTGGCTAACTGATAGAAGACAGAGAGTGGTGGTGGATGGAAAA
Source organism: Scyliorhinus canicula (assembly GCF_902713615.1). Taxonomy (NCBI): domain Eukaryota; kingdom Metazoa; phylum Chordata; class Chondrichthyes; order Carcharhiniformes; family Scyliorhinidae; genus Scyliorhinus; species Scyliorhinus canicula. The sequence continues at coordinate 95,879,256 of NC_052163.1, read as the reverse complement.
TATTCAGCCTGGAGCCCAGTTACCAGTGGCGTACCACAGGGATCAGTTCTGGGTCCTCTGCTGTTTATGATTTTCATTAACGACTTGGATGAGGGAGTTGAAGGGTGGGTCAGTAAATTTGCAGATGATACGAAGATTGGGGGAGTTGTGGATAATGAGGAGGGCTGTTGCCGGCTTCAAAGAGACATAGATAGGATGCAGAGCTGGGCTGAGAAGTGGCAGATGGAGTTTAACCCTGACAAGTGTGAGGTTGTCCATTTTGGAAGGACAAATATGAAAGCGGAATACAGGGTTAACGGTAGGGTTCTTGGCAATGTAGAGGAGCAGAGAGATTTTGGGGTCTATGTTCATAGATCTTTGAAAGTTGCCACTCAAGTGGACAGAGCTGTGAAGAAGGCCTATGGTGTGCTAGCGTTCATTAGCAGAGGGATTGAATTTAAGAGTCGTGAGGTGATGATGCAGCTGTACAAAACTTGGTCAGGCCACATTTGGAGTACTGTGTGCAGTTCTGGTCACCTCATTTTAGGAAGGATGTGGAAGCTTTGGAAAAGGTGCAAAGGAGATTTACCAGGATGTTGCCTGGAATGGAGAGTAGGGCCTACGAGGAAAGGTTGAGGGTGCTAGGCCTTTTCTCATTAGAACGGAGAAGGATGAGGGGCGACTTGATAGAGGTTTATAAGATGATCAGGGGAATAGATAGAGTAGGCAGTCAGAGACTTTTTCCCCGGGTGGAACACACCATTACAAGGGGACATAAATTTAAGATAAATGGTGGAAGATATAGGGGGGATGTCAGAGGTAGGTTCTTTACCCAGAGAGTAGTGGGGGCATGGAATGCACTGCCTGTGGTAGTAGTTGAGTCGGAAACGTTAGGGACCTTCAAGCGGCTATTGGATAGGTACATGGATTAGGGTAGAATAATGGAGTGTAGATTAATTTCTTCTCAAGGGCAGCACGGTAGCATTGTGGATAGCACAATTGCTTCACAGCTCCAGGGTCCCAAGTTCGATTTCGACTTGGGTCACTGTCTGTGTGGAGTCTGCACATTCTCCCCGTGTGTGCGTGGGTTTCCTCCGGGTGCTCCGGTTTCCTCCCACAGTCCAAGGATGTGCAGGTTGGGTGGATTGGCCATGATAAATTGCCCTTAGTGTCCAAAATTCTATGATTAACCTAGGATAAAAGTTCGGCACAACATCGTGGGCCGAAGGGCCTGTTCTGTTCTGTATTTCTCTCTCTCTCTCACTGCAGTCCATGTGGTGTAGGTACACCCACAGTGCTGTTAGGGAGGAAGTTCCCGGATTTTGATCAGTGAAGGAACGATGATATGTTTCCACATCAGGATGGTCAGTGACTTGGAGGGGAACTTGCAGGGGGCGCTGACGTTCCCATGCATCTGCTACTCTTGTCCTCTTAGATGGTAGAGCTTCTGGGTTTGGAAGCTGCAGTCTTGGTGAGTTGCTGTGTTTGAACTGTTTTTGACTTTGAAATTCCCCATAAAGTGGGTGTGTGCACCATTCCCGGAGATACGGCAATACCAGATTGAAACATGCGGCGCGATTCTCCGCTCCCGGGAAAGATCGTGAAGGCCGTCGTGAACTCGGGTGGCCTGACTTGGGTGGCCGTGCATCGCCGATGAGATCTCTCAGCTTCTGCCACAACTTGCCTCAGTGACACTGGACCAGTCTCGGCCCCGAACGCTTTCAACGGCTACAACGTCGGTACTAATCAACGGGCACAAGACATCCTGCTTGATCGACTCTGGGAGCACAGAGAGCTTCATCCATCCCAATACAGTAAGATACTGCTCCCTTGCTGTACACCCGATTAAACAAAAGATCTCCCTGGCCTCTGGGTCCCACTCTCTGGAGCTCCGGGGGTAGTGCACAGCCAACCTCATGGTCCAGGGCGCAGAGTTCAATAACTTCCGACTCTATGTCCTCCCCCATCTCTGTGCTGCCACACTCATGGTACTGGACTTCCAGTGTAACCTGTGTGGCGCTAACAATTGCACTCAAAGACGAGAGACATGTACAATCGAGGCTTTATTGCTGTGTGATGCTATTCCTCCGGCTGCAACTGTAGACTAGGGTCTGAGTGACTCACAAGCATATTTATACACAAGCTCCCTGTGGGCAGAGCTAGCCGGCAGGGGCTTACCGGAGGAATCTGTATTACAGGTACAGCCATACATCCCCCTACTGCAAGTATGCATATCTACAGTGGTTATCACCACATTCACCCCCTGCAAAAAATGAGTCCGGCAGGGGTGACGTGTAACTATAATACAAAGGATGATATTTTAACAAAAGAGTTCAAACAATGAAAACCATCCTGTCCATCCTGTCAGCGGGTTACAGGTTGAGCCAAATCGGCGGTCGATCGGCGTAGCTGTGGTGGCGACGTCGGCCCAGGAGGTGATGGCAACGATGGTGCAGGTGGTGTTGGTGGTGGCTGCTGGCGGGATGACTCCGAGAGCGAGCCAAAATCTTCCGTGTCCTCCAGTCTGGGTAGGGGAACGAGGGATGGACCTGGTGGGGACGAATACAGGGGCGCCGGGGAAAAGGAGGGTGGCGCGGGGGGGAAAGGGGCATGGGCATGGGATTGGCACCTGAGGGAGCCAGATCCCGGAGAGAGACTGTGTCCTGGCGGCCCTTGGGGAACTCCACGTAGGCATACTGAGGGTTGGTGTGGAGAAGGCGTACTTTGTCCACCAGGGGTTCCGCCTTGTGGTGCCGGACATGCCTACGGAGAAGGACTGGGCCTGGAGTCGTGAGCCAAGTCGGGAGCGACACCGCGGATGTAGACTTCCTAGGGAAGACAAAAACACGTTCATGGGGTGTACTGTTAGTTGCGGTGCACAGTAGTGACCGAATGGAATGGAACGCGTCAGGGAGGACCTGCTGCCAGCGAGCGGCTGGGAGGTTCCTGAACCGTAGGGCCAGCTGGACGGCCCTGCACACCGTCCCGTTCTCCCTTTCTACCTGCCCGTTTCCCCGGGGGTTGTAGCTGGCCGTCCTGCTGGAGGCGATACCCCTGCTGAGCAGGAAATGACGCAACTCATCGCTCATGACCGAGGATCACCTGTCACTGTGGATGTAGTCGGGGAAACCAAACAGAACGAAATGGAATCCAGGGCCTTGATGACGGTGGCAGACGTCATATCCGGGCATGGGATGGCGGAGGGGAACCTAGAAAATGCATCGACCACACTAAGGATGTAGGTGTTGCGGTCGGTGGAGGGGAGGGGCCCTTTGAAATCCATGCTGAGGCGTTCAAAGGGGCGGGACGCTTTCACCAGGCGCGCGCGATCTGGCCGGTAGAAGTGCGGCTTGCACTCGGCACAGACCTGGCAGTCTCTGGTGACTGTCCGTACTTCCTCGACGGAGTAGGGCAGATTGCGGGCTTTGATTAGATGGTACAAGCGAGTGACCCCGGGATGGCAAAGGCTCTCGTGCAAGGCATGGAGCTGGTTCACTTGTGCGCTGGCACATGTACCTCGGGAGAGGGCGTCTGGGGGCTCGTTGAGCTTGCCGGGGCGATACAACATCTCGTAGTTAAAGGTGGAGAGCTCGATTCTCCACCGCAAGATTTTGTCATTCTTGACCTTGCCCCGCTGCGTGTTGTTGAACATGAAGGCTACCGACCGTTGGTCAGTGAGGAGAGTGAATCTCCTGCCAGCCAGGTAATGTCTCCAGTGCCGCACCGCTTCACTGCCTGGGCCTCCTTTTCGACAGAAGAATGTCGAATTTTGGAGGCGTGGAGGGTGCGTAAAAAGAATGCCACGGGTTGGCCTGCCTGATTCAGCGTGGCGGCAACGGCGACATCTGAAGCGTCGCTTTCTACTTGAAAAGGCAGTGTCTCATCTACTGCGTGCATCCCGGCCTTGGCTACGTCAGATCTAATGCGGGCGAAGGCCTGTTGTGCCTTGGCCGTGATGGGAAAATGTGTGGACTGGATAAGTGGGCGGGCCTTGTCCGCGTATTGTGGGACCCACTGGGCGTAATAAGAAAAGAACCCCAGGCAGTGTTTAAGGCCTTAGGGCAGTGGGGGAGGGGGAGCTCCATGAGGGGGCGCATGCGGTCGGGGTCGGGCCCCAGTAGTCCATTTTGGACTACGTAGCCGAGGGTGGCTAAGCGGTCTGTGCGGAGCACGCACTTCTCCTTGTTGTACGTGAGATTAAGGAGAGATGCGGTGTGGAGGAATTTAGAAAGGTTGGCGTCATGGTCCTGCTGGTCATGGCCGCAGATGGTGACATTGTCGAGGTACGGGAAGGTGGCCTGCATTCCGTACCGGTCAACCATTCGGTCCATTTCTCGCTGAAATACCGAGACTCCATTCGTGACGCCGAAGGGAACCCTAAGAAATTGGTACAGACGACCGTCTGCCTCGAAGGCAGTGTAGGGACGGTCCGATTTACGGATGGGGAGCTGGTGGTAGGCAGATTTCAGGTCAATAGTAGAGAAGACCCGGAACTGTGCAATCTGATTGACCATATCAGAAATGCGGGGGAGGGGGTATGCGTCGAGCTGCATGTACCGATTGATGGTCTGGCTGTAGTCCACGACCATCCTGTGCTTCTCCCCGTCTTAACCACTACCACCTGGGCTCTCCAAGGACTGTTCCTGGCCTCGATGATACCCTCCCGAAGCAGCCGCTGGACTTCGGACCTGATGAAGGCCTTGTCCTGGGTGCTGTACTGTCTGCTCCTGGTGGCGACGGGCTTGCAATCTGTGGTCAGATTGGCAAAGGGTCGCGAGGCCGCAAACGGTGAGGGGAGGTAGGGGTCCGCCGAATTTGAGGATGAGGCTCTGGAGATTGCACTGGAAATCCAGGCCTAGTAAGAGTGACGCGCAGAGGTTGGTGAGAATGTACAGACGGAAACGGTCGAATTCCACGCCCTGTACAGTAAGTTTAACCAGGCAGAAACCCCGGATCGGGACAGGGTGGGAACCGGAGGCGAGAGAGATCTGCCAGTTGGCGGGATGGACCGCAAGTGAATAGCGCCTTACCGTGTCCGGGTGGACGAAGCTCTCGGTGCTCCCAGAGTCGATGAGGCAGGAGGTCACGTGGCTATTGACCAGCCCCGTTGTGGAAGAGGGTGCCAGGTTGCGAGGACAAGACTGGTCGAGCGTAACGGAGGCGAGTAGCGGGCGATCGGCAGTCGAGTCAGATGAGTCCGACAAGGAGCGGTAGCGACCCGTGTCCCGTGGCCCCGTCCCGGGAGGACAAAATGGCGGCGTCTGGAGTACCTGTGTGGGAGAAGATGGCGGCGGACAAAATGGTGCGCCCATGGAGCGCATGTCGTGGGGTCAGGACAAGATGGCGGCGCCCATGGAACGCACATGGCGGTGGGGGATGAAGATGGTGGCGCCCATAGAGCACACGTGGCGGGGGCGGCGAAAGATGGCGGCGCCCACTGATCGCACGTGTGGTCGGGGGAAGCGGACGGCAGGGCCCATTGTGCGATCGGCTGAGGCGAGGGGGGGAACGGGGGCGTAATAGCGGCAACCGTCCGGGACTGACACACCGCTGCAAAGTTGCCTTTCTTGCCACAAGTTTTGCAGGTAGCGGCGCGGGCCGGGCAGCGTTGGCGGGGGTGCTTCTGCTGACCGCAGAAGTAACAGTGGGGACCCTCAGGGAGCGCGGTGCGGCGAGCAGCACAGGTGTAGTGCGCGGGGGCGGCTGCTGGGGGGGGGGGGGGCGGTTGCGGGGTCCACGAGGGGCAGGACGGGTGGGCGGAGTGGCTAGCAGAGAAAGATTGCGCACTACAGGAGGCGGCCGTCATGGAAAGCGCCAGAGTCTTTGTGGCCGCGAGGTCGAGGGCGGCCTCTTCCAGCAGTCGTTGCCGGATGGGGTCCGATGCAATGCCTGTAACAAAGGCATCGCACATGAGTAAGTCAGAGTGTTCCATGGCTGTGAGGGCCCAGCAGTCGCAGTCTCGTACCAGAGGTATAAGGGCCCTCCAGAAGTCCTCAATCGACTCACCCGGCTGCTGGACGCGAGTAGAGAATAGATGTCTCGCAAACAGGGTGTTCGTCGACTGTGCATAGTTCTCCTTTAGCAGTTCCATAGCTCTGGTATAGTCAGTTGCATCTCGAATTAGCGGAAAGACACTGGAGCTAAGTCTTGAGTACAGGAGTTGTTTTTTTTGAGCCTCTGTCGGGGGAGGGTCCACTGAAGAGATGTAGGCCTCGAAGACTGCGAGCCAGTGAACAAAGTCTTTCCTGGCGTGAGGCGACTGCGGATCCAGCTGCAGACGGTCAGGCTTGATTCTGATGTCCATGCTGTACGGAAAATCACACAGCAATAAATTGTGGGGCTAACAATTATAGTCAAAGACGAGAGACAAGTTCAATCGAGGCTTTATTGCTGTGTGATGCTATTCCTCCGGCTGCAACTGAAGACTAGGGTCTGAGTGACTCACACGCATATTTATACACAAGCTCCCTGTGGGCGGAGCTAGCCGGCAGGGGCTTACCGGAGGAACCTGTATTACAGGTACAGCCATACATCCCCCTACTGCAAGTATGCATATCTACAGTGGTTATCACCACAACCTGCAAAGTTTAACGTTCAAATTCGGCGGCCCCATACCCCCCCCTCACTGTCTGCAGCCTCGCGACCCTCAAGGTCGACCCGTCTTCCCTGTTTGCAAACTTTACCCCCGATTGCAAACATGTCGCCACCCGGAGCAGACGGTACAGTGCCCAGGACCGGACCTTCATCAGGTCGGAAGTCCAGCGGTTACTGAAGGAAGGTATTATCGAGGCTAGCAACAGCCCCTGGAGAGCTTGTGGTGGTTGTAAAGACCGGGGAGAAGCATAGGATGGTCATAGACTACAGTCAGACCATCAACAGGTATACGCAGCTCGACGCGTACCCTCTCCCCCACATATCTGAAATGGTCATCCAGATAGCGCAATACAAGGTTTTCTCCACAGTAGACCTTAAATCAGTCTACCACCAGCTTCCCATTCGTCCGGACGACCGCAAGTACACTGCATTTGAAGCAGATGGGCGGCTCTACCACTTTCTAAGGGTTCCCTTTGGTGTCACAAATGGGGTCTCGGTCTTCCAACGGGAGAGGGACCGAATGGTTGACCAGTACGGTCTGTGGGCCATGTTCCTGTACCTCGACAATGTCACCATCTGCAGCCACGACCAGCAGGACCATGACACCAACCTCCGCAAATTCCTCCATACCGCACAAGTCCTTAACTTAACCTATAGCAAGGACAAATGCGTGTTTAGCACCGATCGCCTAGCCATCCTCGGCTACGTAGTGCATGATGGAGTCATAGGCCCAGATTCCAAATGCATGCGCCCCCTCATGTAGTTTCCCCTCCCCACTGCCCCAAGGCCCTGAACTGTTGCCTGGGCTTCTTTTCTTATTACGCCCAGTGGGTTTCCAATTATGTGGACAAGGCCCGCCCACTAATCCAGTCCACGGTTTTTCCCCTATCGGCAGAGGCCAGCCAGGCTTTCAGTCGCATTAAAGCAGACATCGCCAAGGCGACGATGCACGCAATCAATGAGTTCCTCCCCTTCCCTACGCATCAGACGTAGCTCTGGCTACCACCCTCTATCAGGCGGGCAGACCTGTGGCCTTCTTTTCACGCACCCGCCATGCCTCAGAAATCCGCCATTCCTCTGTCGGGAAGGAGGCTCAAGCCATCGCCAAAGCTGTGCAGCATTGGAGGCATTACTTGGCCAGCAGGAGATTCACTCTCCTCACTGACCAACGGTCGGTCGCCTTCATGTTTGACAATGCACAGCGGGGCAAAATTAAGAATGATAAGATCTTACGGTGGAGGATCGAGCTCTCCACTTATAATTATGAGATCTTGTATCGTCCCAGGAAGCTCAACGAGCCTCCTAATGCCCTGTCCCGTGGCACTTGTGCCAGTGTACAAGTACACCGACTCCGGACCCTCCACAACACCCTCTGCCACCCGGGGGTCACCCGGTTCTTCCACTTTGTTAAAACCCGCAATCTGCCCTACTTCACCGAGGAGGTCAGGGCCGTAACCAGAAACTGCCAAATCTGCGCGGAGTGCAAGCTGCACTTCTACAGGCCAGAGAAAGCGCACCTGGTGAAGGCTTCCCGCCCCTTTGAACGCCTCAGCGTGGATTTCCACCGACCGCAACACGTATTTCTTAAACTTGATTGATGAGTACTCCCGGTTCCCTTTCGTCTTCCCCTGTCCGGACATGACGGCTGCTACCATCATTAAAGCCCTCCACAGCACCTTTACCCTGTTCAGTTTCCCCGTCTACATCCATAGCGATAGGGGGTCCTCCTTCATGAGTGACGAGCTGCGTCAATTCCTGCTCAGCAAGGGCATTGCATCCAGCAGGGTGACCAGTTACAACCCCTGTAAAAACGGGCAGGTAGAGAGGGAGAATGGGACGGTCTGGAAGGCCGTCCTACTGGCGCTACGGTCCAAGAACCTCCCAGTGTCCCGATGGCAGGAAGTCCTCCCCGATGCACTTCACTCCATCCAATCATTACTGTGCACTACTACCAACGAAACTCCTTATGAACATCTCCTTGCCTTCCCTAGGAAGTCCTCCTCGGGGACCTCGCTCCCAACATGGCTGGCAGCCTCCGGACCCGTCCTGCTCCGCAAACACGTATGGGCCCACAAGTCGAGAGGTTACATCTCCTCCATGCTAACCCCCAGTAACCCTATGTGGCGCACCCCGATGGCTGGCAAGACACGGTCTCCTTCTGGGATCTGGCCCCCGCTGGATCCCCCCCATCACCCCCCCACCCCCCCCCCACCAACCCCACACCACCGCAGCCCCCTTCCCAGGAGGATCTGTCCTCCCACTGGCCCCATCCGGATGCAATGAAGCTGAAGACGACACGCTCCCAGAGCCACGGATGCCCGAGCCGATGCCAGCATCACCGCCGGGACTGCGACGATCGCAGTGGACGACCAGGGCCCCCGACCGGCTGATAGTTTCATTGTAAAATGAACTTGTAAATAATTGTCTGTAAATATGTGTATTGCATGTAAAGGCACTGACGGGCATCGCTATAACCTCTACCGCTGTAAAACGAGGCCACCACCCCTGCCAGACTCTTTTTTAAACAGGGGGTGAATGTGGTAGGCTATATTAGGGTATCACGGTGCCTAGGTGGGATGTACCTTATATTGTAGCATGAGAGGTAGAACCTGCCTGCTGGTTCCGCCCAGCACGCAGAGCATAAGAGTCTGTGTTTCACCCACAGCAGTCATTCTGTACCGGAACTGCTGGGTAACTACTTGTTCATTAAAGCCTTCAATTGGACTAGAATCTCACTTCAGTAGTGATTGATCGTGCATCAATCTGGAGTTGAAGTTGTGCTACTTGGTGTTTCAATTATTTGGGTGTCAGCAACAGGTTCACTCAAAAGTGAGATAGGAGTTCGCCATGAGGAATAAGGAGAAGACTGTCTGATTGTGCCTTCTGGGGTATGTATCAAGTAAGACCATCATGTATCCATCAGCATAATGGTGCCTTCTCTGTCAAGGTCCCTGATCCATGCCTCGTCAGCTCTGTTTAGCCTGGACAGATCTTTCCTGTATGGTGCCTCCTATTGTAAGTGGAAGCTTGTCGCTGCCTGTAGGTCTGTTCATGATGATATTGAGTTCTTTCTGCCTTCAGTCTGGTCTCAGTCAAACCCTGAGTCGGATTGTAGGTATTGATTTATTTTATTTCAAATAGCTTGCAAGCTCCACTCACTCTGATAAAAAGGCAGGAGACTACATGTCTCTTGAAACTTCCAGAGCGAGTGAGACAAAGGGAGCACAGCATCTGGTTTCACACACATGGATTCAGCATCAAATTTCACATACAAACGACCAAATAAGGCAAGATGGCAAATGCAAAGCTCCCAAATGCAAAGCTCCCATCGGCTTCCCCCACATTCCTTAACCTGGCCTGAGGCCCCTTTTCCCAGTATCCCCTGCAACAAAGAAATGGTCCTAGTGGCTGCCCATCCCCCTCTTCATGCTTTGCGAAATCCTAGTTACAGGCAATTAGACTGCTACCCATTTTCTCTAGCCTAAGCTAGAGATGTTTAAAAGTCCGCTAACCTAACTCCTTATTCTACTGTAGTAAGATTTTACTCCTAACTTGGCCTAACTACCCATCATGCCTTTCTGTTCATTTCCTCATTCACAGTCCTGAACCGTCTGATTTTCCATGGCTGCCAACCTTAGGATTTATATATTTAGCAGTATGGGGAGTTGAGTGCAAAGTTTTTGCCCATCAACAGCTCTGATGGAGCTAACTCATATTGCAGAGGAGTGTATCTATCTGTCAAAAGTGTCATCGGAAAGTCGCCATTTTGCTTCAAGAGGGATTTTATTTCATTCATTCATGGGACGTGGGCGTCGCAGGCTGTGCCAGCATTTATTGCCTGCCCCTAATTGCCCTTGAGGGCAGTAGTGTGGACGTCCCTTTGTGTGCTGTACTCTTTCCCCAGTCCCACAATAATTCTTACAGTCCCTAACACCCTAATACTACACGTTAGCTCTTGGTCAAGCAACATCTTGATTTTAAAATTCTCATCCTTGTTTTCACATCGCGCTTCAACCTCGTGCTTCCTGAGCTCTGTAATCTCAGGTTGATGAGCTCAGTTGGCTGAACGCCTGGTTTGTGATGCAGAGCAACACCAACAGTGTGGGTTTAATTCCCAGATGACCTGAGGTTATCTTAACCTTGCCCCACTGTCTGAGGTGTGGTGGCCCTCAGGTTAAATCACCGCCAGTCACCTATCGGAGGGCTTGGCAGCTTATGGTCCTCTGGGATCGTGGCAACATTTAGATTTCCAAATCACCTCCAGCTCCACAACCTTCTGAGATATCTGTGCTCATCTAATTTTGGCCTCTTGAGCATCCCGATTTTAATCATTTCACCATTAGAGACCAAGTCTTCAATTTCCTCAGCCCCGAACACTAATTCCCTTGTACACCTCTCTGCTTTTATGCCTCACTTTGCTCCTTTAAGATAGTCCCTAAAATTTACATTTTTGACCATGTTTTTTGGTCATCTGACCTAATATTTCCTTACGTGGCTCGGTGTCATGTTTTATTTTATAATGTTCCTGTGAAGCACCTTGTGATTAAGTTAAAGGTGCTATATAAATACCGGTCGTTGTTACTGGAGAAAGTCATCCAAGAAGATATGAATTGAACAAGAAAGGGAATTGATACTTGGGATGGGATTGAAGATTTTTTGGGTCCTAACATTATCCTCTGATGCACCATCAATTGGACTCGAGTCGTAGTGAAGTTCCAAACAACAGGCTTTAATACGCTAGATGTGAGCCTGGCAGTGGTCGTACAGAGAAAGGCCGACTGCCAGCCAGTACGAGCTCTTATACCCCGCCTTGTAGGTGGAGCTACCAACCTCTCAGCCAATCGGTGGTGAGTCACATGACCAGCCGCAACCAATTGGCATAGAGGCACATGACTTGCCTGGGCCAATAGGCAGCGAGGCTGCTGTACCAATGGCAGCTTGGTTCTTTGGTAATATGGGGCAAAATTCTCTGCCACCCGGGAATTGGCGGGGGCGGGAAACACCAACTGCCGATCGGCGAGCCCACTGCGGCGATTCTCCGGCCCGCAATGGGCTGAAGTCCTGTCGCTGGGAGGCCTCTCCCGCCGCCGTAGTTTGAACCACCTGTGGTGGCGGCGGGATCGGGCCCCTGGGGTCCTAGGGGGGGCGTGGGGCGATCGGACCCGGGGGGTGCCCCCACGGTGGCCAGGCCCGCGATCAGGGCCCATCGATCGGCTGGCGGGCCAGTGCTGTGGGGGCACTCTTTTTCTTCCTCCGCTGCCACGGCCTCCACCATGGCGGAGGCGGAAGAGAATCTCCCAGCGCGCATGCGCCGGTGGTGACGTCAGCGGCAGATGACGCACTGGCGCATGCGCGAACTGGCGAAGGCCTTTCAGTCTGCCCCGGCGCCGGGCGGCGGGCTTCAAAGGCCGCTGGAGCCGGTTTGGGCGCCAGTCGTTGTGGTGCCAACCGCTCTGGCACGGGCCTAGCCCCTCAAGGTGAGGGCTTGGCGCCTAAAAGTGCGGAGAATTCCGCACCATTGGGGAGGCCCAATGCCAGAGTGGTTGGCGTCACTCCGCTACGCCGGGACCCCCCGCACGCCGGGTAGGGGTGAATCCCGCCCATGATCTCTCTAGCCATACTACCACATCCTCATAAACCTAACCATTCATACATCTGCTGTAAATACTTCACACTATGCAATGCAATAGATAAGCCTTTTCACATCAAAGAAGCCATTAAATCAAGAAAACAATCCCATTTGATATTTAAATGAAAAAACATTAGCTAAACATCAAGTCAAACAAACAAATCAAATTTGTCACAACTCTATTCATAGATTATGTATTATAAACTTCAGCATGAGAGTAGCTGTTCTTCAGTGCTCGAATATCATTCCAATGCCCAATCTTCCATTCCTCGCCCAAGTAGCCATTCTTCAACTTTGAACATTGACAAAAAGTGTCAGCAGGGTATTCAACTACAGAAAGCATCGTGCTCAGCCTGATCTGACACCCACGTGTGCATTTTCCAGCAGGGATAATGGGATAATGATCAGGTGCCTTAACCAAATTGTCCCTTCCCTGAACCCAGGATGTTAATGCTAATTATTGACAAGTATTTTCAATTCTGCACAGGGCTGGAAATTGGTTACTTCAAGGTTGATATAGCTCAGTGCTAGCATTACATTGGTGACAGCTAAGCTTCTGGAGGCTACAATACCAGGATAATTTAATACTAAATCGCTGGCTTTGAAAGCAGACTAAGGCAGGCCAGCAGCACAGTTCAATTCCCGTACCAGCCTCCCCGAACAGGTGCCGGAATATGGCAACTAGGGGCTTTTCACAGTAACTTCATTTGAAGCCTACTTGTGACAATAAGCGATTTTCATTTCATTTCATTCCTCCTAGGAGGACCTGGATTGAGTAAGAACAGCCAACCCAGATATATAAAGGCAAATTGGGTTTGACAAAATTAATAGCATTCTTTAAGCAAATAGTTGAGTGTGCTGATATTGATGTTGGGCAAGATTCCCTGGCAGATCTTCCTGCCACGCCACTGTCAATGGGATTTCCCATTGAATCCACCCCACTCCACCGATAAACCCACGGCAGGGGTGCACCGTAACTGGTACCAGAAGATATCGCCTGTGTGAACAGCTGAAAGATCTCGGCCATTGTGCATATGCATTTTCAAAAACCATTTGATAAGGTGCCATTGATAAAATTAAGTCCAATGGCCTGAAAGGGAAAGTGGCAGCTTGGGTAGGAAGTGATTAAAGGACAAAAAAACAAAGAGTAATGGTTAATATCTATGTTTTAGACTGGAGGGATATAAACAGTGGTATCCTCAAGAGATCAGTGTTGGAACTGTTCTTAATATATATAAATAATCAGACAACATCACAGAGGACACAACATCAAAATTGTCAACGATAAAGAAAAAGAGTAATTAACTGCAAGAACCCTGAAAACAATTTCAGGACATCAAGGTTTGTCGATTGAGCAAGGTTTCTAGATTGGACAGTTGAAGGTCAGATGAAAATTAACGTGGCTGAATATGATTGTGCATTTGGGAGGAAAAATAAGGAAAGAAAGTACTGAATCTTTGAAACCGGATGGCCAAGTTCCTAAAGCTGTAAAAGAGCATATGAGGCTCCAGGGTCAGAATTTGACATTGTTCGGGCAGGCATTGCCTGACCCGGAAGCGTGTGAACCCCCACGAAAAGATATTACGTACTCCCGCAATATTCCATTTGGGAGTGTGCATGATAGTCATAAGTATGCTCACCGACAATCAAGCAGGCAATTTAGCTCATTAAGGCAGGGTTTTTTAAACTTCTTTTCCAGGGACCCATTTTTACCAACCGGCCCACCTTTGGGACTTATACTCGCCGACCTTCGTGACCCATGCCAGCCGACCTTCGCTACACACCATTTTTCTTACCTTTTATTTTAAAATATATTTATTCAAATTTTCAACAATTTTCAACAAAATACTCCAAAAAGAAAAAAGAATAAAGCACAAAACAAGCAAAAATTATACGTGGGATTTCCACCAAAATACAATAACCCCCATTTCACAAATAAACACGCCAGTAAGGAAAACGCCCCACTCTAATCTAAACAAAAAAGAAAAACTAACCACCCCCTCCCTCCCCCTCTGCCTCCCTCTCCTCCCCCCCCGCTCCCCTTCCCCCACCGTGTTGCTGCTGCTGTTGACCTCCACCTAACGTTCCGCGAGAAAGCCTAGGAACGGTTGCCACCGCCTGGAGAACCCCTGCACAGACCCTCGCAAGGCAAACTTTATCCTTTCCAGCTTGGTGAACCCTGCCATATCGTCGATCCAAGCTTCCACGCTTGGGGGCTTCGCATCCCTCCACATTAATAGGATCCTCCGCCGAGCTACCAGGGACGCAAAGGCCAGAACACCGGCCTCTTTCGGCTCCTGCACTCCCGGCTCGTCCGATACCCCAAATAATGCTATCCCCCAGCTCGGCTTGACCCGGGTGTTCACCACTTTGGACATAGCCCTCGCGAAGCCCCTCCAGAACCCCTCCAGCGCCGGGCACGTCCAGAACATATGGGTGTGATTTACTGGGCTCCCCGAGCACCTCACACACCTGTCCTCCACCCCAAAAAACCTACTCATCCTCACTCCTGTCATATGCGCCCTATGAACAACTTTATACTGTATTAGGCTGAGCCTGGCGCAAGAGGAGGAGGAATTAACCCTACTCAAGGCATCAGCCCACAGATCCTCATCCAGCTCCTCCCCGAGCTCCTCCTCCCACTTGCCCTTTAACTCCTCCACCGAGGCCTCCTCCACTTCCTGCAGTTCCTGATAGATCACCGAGACCTTGCCTTCTCCAACCCATATGCACAAAATCACCCTGTCCTGAAACCATCGTGCTGGGAGCAGCAGAAATTCCCTCACCTGCCGTCTCACAAACGCCTTCACTTGTATGTACCTAAAAGCATTCCAGGGAGGTAACCCAAATTTCTCCTCTAGCGCCCCTAGGCTCGCGAAAGTCCCATCAATGAATAGGTCCCCCATTCTTTTAATCCCTGCCCGATGCCAGCTCAGAAACTCCCCATCCATCCTACCCAGAGCGAACCTGTGGTTCTCTCATATCGGGGACCAGACCGAGGCTCCCACCTTGCCCCTATGTCGCCTCCACTGCCCCCAGATCTTCGGAGTCGCCGCCACCACTGGACTCGTGGTGCACCTTGTCGGTGGGAGCGGCAACGTGCAGTCACCACGCCCCCAGACTCGTACCCACACAAGACGCCACCTCTAGCCTCTTCCACGCCGCCCCCTCTCCCTCCATTACCCACTTCCGGATCATCGCCACATTAGCCGCCCAATAATACCCACATAGGTTCGGCAGCGCCAGCCCCCTCTGTCCCTACTACGCTCCAAAAACACCCTCTTCACCCTCGGGGTCTTATTCGCCCATACGAATCTCATAATGCTCCTGCTTACCTGTTTAAAAAAGCCTTGGGGATTAGGATGGGCAGGCACTGGAACACAAATAGGAACCTCAGGAGGACTGTCATCTTGACCGACTGCACCCTACCCGCCAGGGAGAGTGGCAGCATATCCCATCTCTTGAAATCCTCCTCCATCTGTTCCACCAACCGTGCCAAATTGAGCTTGTGCAGGGCCCCCAGCTCTTAGATACCTGGATCCCCAAGTATCGAAAGCTCCTCCCCGCCCTCTTCAGCGGCAGCTCGTCTATCGCCCTTCCCTGGTACCCCGCTTGCACCACAAAGAGCTCACTCTTCCCCACGTTCAGCTTATAACCCGAAAGTCCCCAAACTCCCCGAGGATCCGCATAACCTCCACCATCCCCTCCACTGGGTCTGCAACATATAACAGCAGGTCATCCGCATATAACGGCACCCGGTGCCCCCCCCCCCCCCCCCCCCCCCCCCCACCGGACCAATCCCCTCCAGTTCCTAGACTCCCTCAGTGCCATGGCCAGCGGCTCAATTGCCAGTGCAAACAACAAGGGGAATAAGGGACACCCCTGCCTCGTCCCGCGGTACAACCTAAAGTACTCCGACATCCGCCGGTTCGTAGCCACGCTCGCCACTGAGGCCCTATATAACACCCTGACCCACCTTGTGAACCCTTCCCCGAACCCAAACCTCCTAAGTACTTCCCAGAGATACTCCCACTCCATCCGATCGAAGGCCTTCTCCACGTCCATGGCCGCCACTACCTCCGCTTCCCCCTCCACCGAGGGCATCATGATCACATTTAAGAGCCTCCACACATTCGTGTTTAACTGCCTGCCCCTCACAAACCCCGTCTGGTCCTCATGGATCACCCCCCCGGTCACAGTCCTCAATCCTCATAGCCAGAACATTCGCCAATAACTTAGTGTCTACATTGAGGAGTGAAATCGACCCATCCGATCCACATTGCAATAGATCCTTGTCCCGCTTCAAAATCAGCGAGATCAGTGCCCGGGACATTGTCGGGGGCAGGGTCCCCTCATCCCTCACCTCATTAAAAGTTCTCACCAGCAACGGGCCCGCAGGTCCACATACTTTCTGGAAAATTCAACCGGGTGCCCGTTCGGTCCCGGAGCCTTCCCCGCCTGCATGCTTCCCAATCCCTTAACCAGCTCCTCCAGCCCAATCAGTGCCCCCAAACCAGCCACATGCTCCTCCTCCACCCTCGGGAACCTCAGTTGATCCAAGAATCGCCGCATCCCCACCCTCCCCTCCGGGGGCTCAGACCTACACAGATCCCCATAGAAGTCCCTAAATACCTTGTTTATTCTCACCGCACTCCGCACCGTATTCCCTCCCTCTATCTCTAATTCCACCAATCTCCCTCGCTGCCTCCCTCTTACGCAGCTGATGTGCCAGCATCCGGCTTGCCTTCTCCCCATACTCATATACCGCCCCCTGCATTTTCCTCCACTGTGCCTCTGCTTTTCCCGTGGTCAATAGATCAAATTCCATTTGGAGGTTTTGTCGCTCCCTAAGCAGCCCCTCCTCGGGGGCCTGTGCATAGCTCTTGTCCACCCTTAATATCTCCCCCACCAATCTCTCCCTCTTCCTCCTCTCTTTCTTTTGCCTATGGGCCCTAATGGAAATCAGCTCTCCCCTAACCACCGCCTTCAAAGCCTCCCAGACTACCCCCACCTGCACCTCCCCATTATCGTTGGCCTCCATGTATCTTTGAATACACCCCCAGATCCTCCTGCAGACCTCCTCATCTGCCAACAGACCCACATCGAGGCGCCACACGTCCTTCTCCTCCCCCAACTCCAGCTCCACCCAATGCAGGGCGTGGTCCGAGATGGCTATAGCCGAATATTCCGTTCCCTCCACTTTCAGGATTAATGCCCTACTCATTATAAAGAAATCTATCCGGGAATAGGCTTTATGGACGTGGGAGAAAAAAGAAAATTCTCTGGCCACCGGCCTGGCAAACCTCCATGATCCACTCCCCCCATCTGGTCCATAAACCTCCTGAGCACCTTGGCCGCAGCCGGCCTCTTACCCATCCTGGACCTGGACCGGTCCAGTGCTGGGTTCAGCACCATGTTGAAGTCCCTCCCCATTATCAAGCTCCCTGCCTCCAGATCCGGGATCCGACTGAAGATACGTTTCATAAATCCAGCATCATCCCAATTCGGGGCACAAACATTCACCAGTACCACCTGCGTCCCCTGCAGCCTACCACTCACCATCACGCATTGATCTCCATTATCCGCCACAATAGTCATCGCCTCAAATGACACCCGCTTCCCCACCAGTATCGCAACTCCTCTGTTCTTTGCATGCAGCCCCAAGTGAAAGACCTGCCCTACCCATCGCTTTCTCAGCCTGACCTGATCTGCCACCTTCAAGTATGTCTCCTGAAGCATGACCACGTCTGCCTTCAGTCCCTTTAAGTGCAGGAACACCTGGGCCGTCTTGACCGGCCCATTCAGGCCCCTCAGTTCGAGTCCAACTTTTCAGTCTGAATAAAGGTCCACGCCTCATCTGGTGTCTCAAAATAGTGGTGACGGTCCTGAAACGTGACCCACAATCGCGCTGGCTGCAGCATTCCGAACTTCACCCCCTTCCGATGGAGAACCGCCTTGGCCCGATTAAAACCCGCCCTCTTCTTGGCCACCTCCACACTCCAGTCCTGGTAGATACGGATCTCCGTATTCTCCAACCTGCTGCTCCGTTCTTTCTTCGCCCACCTCAGGAAGCACTCCCTGTCCATAAAGCGGTGGAACGTCACCACTACAGCCCTTGGCGGCTCGTTGGCTTTGGGCCTCCCTGCCAGGACTCGATGAGCCCCATCCAGCTCCAGGGGCCTCGGGAAAGCTCCTGCGCCCATCAGCGTGTTGAACATTGTAACTACATATATCACAGCGTCAGACCCTTCCACTCCTTCAGGGAGACCCAGAATCCGAAGATTCTTCCTCCTCGACCTGTTTTCCAGGTCCTCAAACTTCTCCTGCCACTTCTTGTGTAGCGCCTCGTGCGCCTCCACTTTCACCGCCAGGCCCAAAATCTTGTCCTCGTTCTCTGAGGCCTTCTGCCACACCTCTCGAATCACCGCTCCTTGGGCCTTCTGGGTCTCCACCAGCTTTTCTATCGACGCCTTCATTGGCGCCAGCATTTCTGCTCTCAGCTCCGCAAAGCAGTTTTTGAGGATCTCCTGCTGCTCCCGCGACCACTGCGCCCACGCTGCTTGATCTCCACCCGCCGCCATCTTGCTTTTCCTCCCCCGCTCTCTCCGCTGCTCGAAAATCACTTTTTTGATCGCTCCACTCCTGGTCCACTCCATACAGTGCTGGGGGAAACCTTACTATCACCTTCCCACACTGGGAACCGACGTACAAGTGCCGCTGGGGCTCCTCAAAAGGACCCAAAAGTCCGTTCTTGGCGGGAGCTGCCAAACGTGCGACCTAGCCAAGCATGGCCGCAACCGGAAGTCCCATTTTTCTTACATTTAATGCAACAGGTGAACCTGCTTGGTCCTCACGATCTCATTTGCTTTGTCACTCAATGTTACATTTCTGCTAAGGACTTCAGCTGATGATTTAAGTTCTCGCTGCATCATTTGAAAAAAATCTAGAAGTTTATCCTTGAACTCGTCTTCAAATGTCTTTGAATTTTTAAGGGTTTTAAACCCTCATTTGCCAGTGCTTTCCTGCATGTAACTCACATGGGCTTTGCATCCTAATTGGCATTGGCACAATTAACAAAACCATATAGAAATCATCTTTATACTGCTTTGGTCCCAATTTTAGTTTTTTATTTGTTGGCTGTTCACCAGAGCCCCTGGAGCTCAGTATACAGCCCACATTACCACTGCTCTGTCCTGCCATGAACTCTCCTGAGCAGCTCTCTCCAGCAGATTCAGTTGTGAGTTCCTGACCAGGAGGTACGCTGCTTGTTTGTGTCTCTGGCCCTCTCTTCCTTATAACAAAACAATCGATCTTCAGTTCTTCACAGTACCGTTGCCCTCTTGCACGCAGCTAGAAAATGGAGGAATCTCTCCTCCGTGATTTTTGCACAAAAGCACAGACCTACAGGGCACATGACGTCAATGTACATGTCGGGCACGTGCTCGGCCCGTTGCTGCCGCGTCTGGCCGGAAGATTGCATAGCTCCATTTTAAAGCCGGTCTCGGCCGGCATTCTCGATTTCAAAGTTGGTTGCGGCCGGTGGGAGTTTCTCCTGTGATCGGGAACACCCCAACCTTTCCGACGCCCACCTGCGACCCACCCACGGGCCACAACCCACACTTTGAAAAACCCTGCATTAAGGGGCCAATTGAACTCAATTTTTTGTTGCTTGTCTGCTTTTACGTTTGGCGGGCAGGCCGATTGGCCAGGCAACTTTACGTTTTAGCTGCAACCTCGATGCAGGGTGGGATGAACTGTCTGGACTGTGGGGTGAACTGTCCGGACTGAAACGACAGTTTAAAAAGTACCGGGGGACTGAGGTTTGCATCTGAATGCGCTGCCTAAACACACTTTGCATAGATTACCCATCGTAGTTTATTTTTCACAGGTCTGCAGTTCCCGGAGACAGCTCCACATTGGCTGTCCCCCTGAGGGAGCACATTAGAGGCCCCACACCCTCCCTTTCCTCAGTGCCTGCCCTCTTCCTGCCATCCCAGGCAGTGCTCAGCCTTTCCCAGCACGTGTTTAACGCTGGCTGTCCGTTAATCAGCCAGGCAGTGGGAAAGCGCATTCCGGGGCCGACTGTGGCTGGAAGTGGGTTTCGTGCCCACTTCCAGGCTTGCTGAGTGTAGGCATCCAACAGGCAGGAAATTCAGGACCAGGTTTTATAAATGGGGCATGGAGTTCAAAAACAAATAGATAAATGGTAAATCTACACAAATCATTGTTTAGGAATTCCAATAAATATTGTGCCCTTTTAAGAAGGGTATCAAGGCCATGGAGAAGGCTCAGATCAGTTTGATTGAAATTATACCAGAGATTTGAGACTTTAATTAAGAGGAGCAATTAAAATAATCTGTCGATTTACTTCAAGACAGTGACAGATAAGAGTCAGAGCAGATCTGACAGAGAATCCTCTCAGAATTATGATTTGTTCAAGATTTTGAGAGGTTTTAATAAAAAGATATTTCTGCCAGGATTTATTCAGAATTGAGGTGAGGTACTGGAAGTCAGCCAGGATCTTTTGAATTTACACTGGAGCATGAGTCAACACCTTCAGGAGCTTCGAGGTGAAAATTGAGGAGGAGATCTTTTTAGCATTTGCATTTGAATATAATTTTTCAGCAACCTGTGCACGGTACTTTAACCCTTCATTTGCCAAAACCATTCCCCACAGTGAAATTTCCATTCACCCCATGCTTTGAGATAAAAGCTACACAATTTTTTTTTTTAGCAAGAACAGGTTAGCTTTTCGCTAGCTGTAAATGCCATTGGATGAATACCTGAAACAACACTCACACACTAATCTCTGCCAGACCGCATCTCCTTGTTTCCAGGCAAGGGAGTGCCTCCAGCAGAAACATTGCACTTGCTGTTGCTCTGTTGTGTTTGTGTTACTGAGGGTGTACACCCAGTAATTTGTAAAGGTCCTTTTTAGCCACCTGTCTGTGCGTGAAAAGCAGTCATTCACTTCCTTTCACACCCACTCTGGTTTAGGGAAATCATTAGCCTGATGTAATGTGACACTGCGCCAGTGAACAAGATGGAGGGAGTGTGATGAAAATAAGGAGTCCAAGAAAGTGTGTGCTTTACCTGAGAACTGCTGTTTAAAACGGTGATGTTTGCCACAGATTATGTTGCGACATAGGCGATCGGTGTGTTGCTTCATGGTTCCCTCAATGTTATCCATGGCTCAGTGAATAGAAGTTTTGCTTCTGCGCGAGAAGATTCTGGGTTCAAGTCCCACTCCAGACTTGAGCACATAATCAAGGCTGGCTACGTCAAGTACTGAGGGAGAACTGCACAAATGAAGATGCTATCTTTCAGACAGATGTGAAGATCCCATGGTATTAGTTGAAGAACAGCAATCGAGTTCTCACCATTGTCCTCACCAATATTTATCCTGCAATCAACATCACAAAAAAAATACTGAATCTGGGTATTATTACGTTGCTATTTGTGGAACCTCGTGCACAATTTCACCGCAGTGTTTCTGATATTATGACAGTGAGTACACTCAAAGTACTTCATTGACTGTAAAGCGCTTTGACCTGAAGTTGTGAAAGGTGCTATATAAATATAGCTCTCTCTTTTTATTTGTTTGTTGAAACAACAATATAAAACCGAGACTAAGCCCTGCGACTAATGGGTTCACTGAGGCGTCTTCATTTATTCTCACTTTTCTTTCCCCGTTCAATTCTGTGCACAGCGACTGACTGTCAGTTTCCAGCTCTGGTGGCTGTTCAATGAAAACTGTTACATTTAGATATTGTAGCAACCGCTGTATATTTCTAGGGTTTTCTCCTTTCACTGCAAGTTTATTACGAAGGCCGTCAGTGATAGCATATAGCATGGGGTGTAGTATTCTGCCGCTAAAGTGTATTATTCTGTTTCCAAGGTGTACAAGTTGACTTGTCCCCTATTGTCACAAAAATTGATTATTTTACATAGAATGTACAGCACGGAACTAGTCTGGCCTTTATGCTCCACTCCAGTCCCCTCCCATCCTTTGTAATTTAACTCCAGCAGATAATAATATTCCCTTCTCCCTCATTCACTGACCTCCTTAAATGCATTAATATCATTCACACCACTTCCACATTCCCACTCACTTGGTAAGCAGGTTTCCTCTAAATTCCCTATTGTATTTTCTGGTGACTATCTTATATTAATGGCTTCTAGTTTTGTTCTTCCCCACAAGTGAAACATTGACAGCGGCTGGAATTTAATGCCCTCGGCCCAAGACATGATTGGTGGAAAGGAGGGCATTTATTCAGGTGGGAGGGTGATGATTAAGTCGGTGGTGGGTAGACCTGTGGATGGCCTTCCTGCCATGCTGCCAATTGAGACCGTTAAGTGAACAATGAGTGTACTTTTAAGGGCCTCATGGTGGTATTCACCCAGTGGTGGGTGACCTCCATCATGCAGGAAGCCCAAAAAACAAACCCTGTTGGGGTTTCCCGCAAGTGTTTGGGGTAAGAGAGGAGGGTCTCTCTTTCAAAGACATTCAGTGCTTAATTGAGAGACCTGGCATTCGGAAGGGTGGTGTTGGGGATTGGGGGGGGGGGGGGGGGAGAGAGAGAGAGAGAGAGGGGAACTGAGGCCTACACCTCTGCCATTCCTGCCGATATCCTTCCCCACCACCACCACCAACCCCGTCATCCCTGCTGCTGCTAACCCCCCTTCACCTATGACCTTGTCTTTGGTGATTCTAAATCTTGGATGGGTGCATTACCAGCAGCAGCCAGGGTCTCCTAATGGCACTGTTGAGCAATGCACAACTGCCAGCCTCTGATTGACTAGCAGCTCTTGAAGAGGCGCAATATCCCCAATACGGTCCTTGATCTCAGTGAAGACTCCACTGCCCAGTTGAGTGCCTGATCGACAATTAATTTGGTAGGCCTTCCCAAGAGTGTGTGGCGTGGGCCTCTCACTGTCTCTCCAGCTAACAACCATTAATCCCGTCACCTACATTAAGGGCAGGATGTACCGACCACCCCGCTTGTTTTTTGGCGGCGGAGGCAGCCCGCCAATGGGATCTACCGATTCCACAACTGTCAACAGGATTTCCCTCATTGGCGGGAAACCCGTGCGCTGGTGTGGGACTGGAATTTCCTTCTGGCGTGAACAGCCGGTAAAGCCTGTCCTAAATTCTAACCTCTGTGTCTACTCTCTCAAAATCTTTTTAGAATTTTAAAGACGTCTATTAGGTCACCTCTCAAGAGAAAAGAAACCAAACATCTCAGTATTGGTATCAACCAGATAAAAGTTCTTTTGCACCTTCTCCAGTGCCTATATGTCCTTTATATCTTCTTTGGTGATCACCCGCTAACAAGTATGATCGTCTACCTAAGAAACTCTATGTCACTAGCCATGGGTTCTATGTGTCCTTGTGTGGCTGGTGAGCCCAATTTTAGGGCTGCATCTCTGACCGCACCCTTGGCATGTGTTTCCAGGAGGTGGGATTGGTCCTTGGACCCAAGAGCGCTCAAAAGATTCTTTTCCCAGGCTCACTTTCCAGACTTCCTTTTGCTGTTGCGTATTCTTGAAGAATTGTGTCCCTGCAATCAA
This sequence comes from Scyliorhinus canicula, assembly GCF_902713615.1. Taxonomy (NCBI): domain Eukaryota; kingdom Metazoa; phylum Chordata; class Chondrichthyes; order Carcharhiniformes; family Scyliorhinidae; genus Scyliorhinus; species Scyliorhinus canicula. Next base: position 95,855,483 of record NC_052163.1, on the reverse strand, counting down.
GAAGTTCCTTCAGGTAGGTTTCTTCTGAGCAAGGGTCTCCCAGACGTTGGTGTCTGTGTTGCATTTCTTGAGGTAAGTCTTCAGGGTGCCTTTGAAGCACTTCCTTTGTCCTCCTCTAGTTTGGGTGCCTTCCTTGAACTGGGTGAAGAAAATTTGCTTTGACAATCAGGTCTCTGACATCCTAAGCACGTGGCCGGCCCAGGAGAGTTGGTTTTGGATGATCATGGCCTTGGTGCTGACACTCTTGACACCTTCAATGGTAGTAAGTCTGCCCTCCTAACTGATGCGGAGAATACATCTCAGCCAGGTTGATGGCACCTCCTCAGGGCCTTGAGGGCCTTTGATGTGTTCATAGTCCAGGTTTCTGAGCTGTATAGAAGAGTGACTGCATTGTACACAAGGATCTTGCTATCAGCATAGATATCACAGTCGGCGAAGACTCTTATCCTTAGGTGTCTGAAGGTGTCGCTCTCGGATTGGTTCCAATGTTTGATCTTCACGTAAATGTCAGTTTTAGATGAAAGGTGGTTCCCAGCTAGGGGAAATGTTCCACGTGTGGGAGGGTTTCTTCATTGGTCTCGATGGAGAGGGAGATTGAATCTTGCTCGGGTTGTTGGTAAAGGGCTCGAGTCTTCTTCCACAAAGGTGTCAAGCATGGATTCAAGATTGTCTTCCGGCAGAGCGGAGATGGCGTTTTGTCATCCATGTGATTAAGTTCTACAATATCAGTGTTGCTTTCTTCTTGGATTTCAACTGGCTGCAGTTGAAAAGCTTTCTGTCTATCTTGTAGATGATGCCCACTCCACTGGGAAGCTTGTTCTTGACTAGGTGAAGGATGGTGGTGATGAAAATGTAGAGATAGATGGGGGTGATGATGAATCCCTGCTTGACCCCAGTCTTGACCTCAAAGGTTTCAGTAATTTCCATCGGTGAGGACTGTTGCTGACATCTTGTTGTGGAGGAGTCGGAGGTTGATGACGGAATCCCCGAGGTCTGCAGGGATTTCATGTTGAGGACGGGGTCGAGGGTGATGCCGGTAAGAGGGAATCATGGGTTTGAGCCAGGGAGGATGGATAGGAGGTTCTAGGGATGGGAAGAGAAAGGGGTGAAAGAGATGAAGGATCTGTTTCTGGAGGGGAGATTCACAAGTCTAAAGGGGTTTGGCTGAAGTATGGGCTTCAGCGAGAGAAAGGCTTTCAGTATACGCAGGTGTGGAATTTCGCATAGACTTTTTTGAGTTTCCCAGTAGCGTGCCCTCCACGTTGTTGCAGGAGGTGCTATCGGTGGAGGGGTTGGAGAGGGGGCTTGCCTCAGGAATTTATGGTAGGATTATGGGGGAGGACAAGGAGTCTATGGAAAAGAATAATGCTAAGTAGGAGGAAGAGTTGGAGATGGGGCGGGACGAAGGATTAAGGTGCGACGTATTGTGAAGGGTCAACGCCTTGATCTGTGTGTGAGGCTGGGGTTGATTCAGCTAAAAGTGATGTATAGGGCGCACTTAATGAAGGCGGGGATGAGCCGGCTGTTTGAGGGAGTGGAGGATAGTTGCGAGCGGTGTGGGAGGGGCCTAGTCAACCATGTCTACATGTTCTGGTCCTGCCCGAAGTTGGAGAGATATTGGAGGTTGTTTTTTATTACCATGTCTGAGGTTGTGCATATAGAATTGGAGCCGGGTCCCCTAGAGCAGGCATTGTCAAACCCGCGGGTGGGTCGCGGGCAGGTGTCAGGAAGGTCGTGGAGCTGCAGCAGCTGGCTGTTAATAACGCGGGCTGCCAATGGAGGACGGTTCGCGGCTGGGAGGGTTCCTAGCCTGGGGGGGAAGGGAGGGGGGGAAAGGGGAATACCGGGTTGCTGCTGGTAGGGTCAAGAAGGAGCTGGTGGGGGCTGGGGGGACAGAGGTGAGGGGTTGTCGCTATGGGGAGGGGGTCGAGCAGGGGACGCTGGCCTGGGGCGGACAGTCGACGGGCTATGGCTAGCCGACGGGGGAGGGGGGCGGGACGCCCTCTGATCCGGTTGGTCACCTGGAATGTGAGAGGGTTGAATGGGCCGGTGAAGCGGTCAAGGGTACTGGCTCACCTGAAGGGGCTAAAGGCGGATGTGGCAATGCTTCAGGAGACCCACCTGAGGGTGGCGGACCAGGTCCGCCTGAGGAAGGGATGGGTGGGGCAGGTTTTCCACTCGGGGTTGGATGTGAGGAACCGGGGAGTGGCGATTCTGGTGGGGAAAAATGTGTTGTTTGAGGCATCGGAGGTGGTGGCGGATAAGGGGGGTAGGTATGTGATGGTTAGGGGCAGGCTACAAGGAGAGAAGGTGGTACTGGCTAGTGTGTATGCCCCAAATTGGGACGATGCGGGCTTTATGAGGCGTATGTTGGGACGGATCCCGGATCTGGAGGCGGGAGGTCTGATCATAGGGGGGGACTTTAATACGGTGTTGGATCCTTCACTGGATCGGTCCAGCTCTAGGACGGGTAGGAGGCCGGCGGCGGCCAAGGTACTGAGAGGGTTTATGGATCAGATGGGTGGAGTGGATCCATGGAGGTTTGTGAGGCCGAGGGCACGTGAGTACTCTTTCTTCTCCCACGTACATAGGGTCTACTCTCGGATAGATTTCTTCGTGGTGAGTAGGGGACTGATTCCGAGAGTGGAGGAGGCCGAGTATTCGGCCATTGCAATCTCTGACCACGCTCCGCATTGGATAGAGTTGGAAATGGGGGAGGTGCGAGACCAACGTCCGTTGTGGCGGTTGGATGTGGGGTTGTTGGCGGAGGAGGAGGTGTGTAGGAGGGTCCGGGCAAGTATTGAGGGGTACCTTGAGGTGAATGATACGGGGGAGGTTCAGGTGGGGATGGCCTGGGAAGCCCTGAAGGCAGTAATTCGTGGGGAGCTGATATCCATCCGGGCACACAGGGAGAGGAGTGAGAGGGATAGACTGGTGGGAAAGATGCTGGAGGTGGACAGGATGTATGCAGAGGCACCAGAGGAGGGACTGTTGGGGGAGAGGTGCAGCCTGCAGGCTAAATTTGATTTGCTGACCACTAGAAAGGCTGAGGCACAGTGGAGGAAGGCACAAGGGGCAGTGTACGAACATGGTGAAAAGGCGAGTAGGATGCTGGCTCATCAGCTCCGTAAGCGGGATGCGGCTAAGGAGATTGCTGGAGTGAGAGACAAGAGTGGGAATGTGGTGCGGAAGGGGGTAGAGGTGAATGAGGTCTTCAAGGACTTTTACGGGGAACTGTACCAGTCGGAGCCAACGGGGGAGAGGAGGGGAATGGAGAGGTTCCTTGACAGGCTTTCTTTCCCGAAGGTGCAGGAGGAGAAGGTGGAGGGGCTGGGTGCGCCGATTGAGCTGGAGGAGCTAGTTAAGGGGATCGGGCAGATGCAGTCAGGGAAGGCACCGGGGCCGGATGGGTTCCCGGTGGAATTTTATAAAAAGTTCGTGGACCTAGTGGGCCCCTTGCTGGTGCGGACACTCAACGAAGCGTGGGAAGGGGGGACTTTGCCCCCGACGATGTCACGGGCGCTGATCTCGTTAATTTTAAAGAAGGACAAGGACCCCCAGCAGTGTGGTTCATACAGGCCCATATCTCTCCTCAACGTGGATGCTAAGGTGCTGGCAAAAATCCTGGCCACCAGGATAGAGGACTGTGTGCCAGGGGTTGTGCATGAGGACCAGACAGGTTTTGTGAAGGGAAGGCAGCTGAACACGAATGTGCGGAGATTGCTGAATGTCATTATGATGCCGGCGATTGAGGGGGAGGCAGAGATAGTGGTGGCGCTGGATGCGGAGAAGGCCTTCGATAGAGTGGAGTGGGGGTACCTATGGGAGGTGTTGGGGAGGTTTGGATTTGGTGAAGGGTTCATTAGATGGGTAAGGCTGCTATATGAGGCCCCGATGGCGTGCGTGGCAACGAATAGGAGGAGGTCGGAGTACTTCCGGCTTTACCGAGGGACCAGGCAGGGTTGCCCCTTGTCCCCCTTGTTGTTTGCACTGGCAATCGAGCCGCTGGCAATGGCATTGAGAGATTCAGAGAGGTGGAGAGGCTTGGTGCGAGGTGGAGAGGAACATAGGGTGTCGTTGTGCCGACGACCTGTTACTGTATGTGGCGGACCCGGTGGGAGGGATGCCGGGAGTGATGGAGTTACTAGCCGAGTTTGGGACCTTCTCAGGTTATAAATTAAACTTAGGCAAGAGCGAGGTGTTTGTGGTGCACCCTGGAGACCAGGAGGAAGGAATTGGTAGGCTCCCGCTTAGGCGGGCAGGGGAGAGCTTTAGGTACCTGGGGGTGCAAGTGGCCAGGGACTGGGGGACTCTCCACAAGCATAACTTTACCAGACTGGTAGATCAGATGGAGGAGGAGTTCAGGAGGTGGGACATGCTGCCATTGTCGTTGGCGGGGAGGGTGCAGTCCGTCAAAATGACAGTGCTTCCGAGGTTCTTGTTCCTTTTTCAGTGCCTGCCCATATTTATCCCCAGGGCCTTCTTTAGGAGAGTGACCGGCAGTATTCTGAGCTTTGTGTGGGCACATGGGACTCCGAGAGTGAGGAGGGTATTCCTGGAGCGAGGAAGGGATAGAGGCGGGCTGGCGCTGCCCAACCTTCTGGGGTACTATTGGGCAGCCAATGTGTCAATGGTGCGTAAATGGGTGATGGAGGGGGGAGGGGCGGCGTGGAAAAGAATGGAGATGGCGTCATGTAGAGGTACAAGCCTGGGTGCCATGGTAACGGCACCGTTGCCGCTCTCCCCCAAGAGGGTTACCACGAGCCCGGTGGTGGCGGCGACCCTAAGAATCTGGGGACAGTGGAGACGGCATCGGGGGGAAACAGGGGGCTCGATGGAGGCTCCACTGGGTGGCAACCATCGGTTCATCCCGGGGAACACGGATGGGGGATTCAGGGGATGGCAAAGGGCGGGCATCAGCAAATTGAGGGACCTGTTTATTGGCGGGAGGTTTGCGGGCCTGGGGGAACTGGAAGATAAATTTGGCCTTCCCCAGGGGAACATGTTCAGATACCTGCAGGTAAAGGCGTTTGCTAGGCGACAGGTAGAGAGATTCCCTTTGCTGCCCTCGCAGGGGACGATGGACAGAGTGCTTTCGGGGGTGTGGGTAGGAGAGGGGAAGGTGTCTGACATCTATAAGGTAATGCAGGAGGTGGAGGAGTCGTCAGTGGAGGAGCTGAAGGCTAAATGGGAGGAGGAACTCGGGGAGCAGATAGAGGATGGGACTTGGGCGGAGGCCTTGGAGAGAGTCAACTCCTCCTCCTCATGTGCGAGGCTTAGTCTCATCCAATTTAAGGTGCTGCACCGGGCCCATATGTCCGGGACTAGGATGAGTAGGTTCTTCGGGGGTGAGGACAGGTGCACCAGATGTTCGGGGAGTCCTGCGAACCACGCCCATATGTTCTGGGCATGCCCAGCACTGGAAGAATTCTGGAAGGGGGTGGCGGGGACGGTGTCGAGGGTGGTTGGATCCAGGGTCAAACCAGGGTGGGGACTCGCGATTTTTGGGGTTGGGGTGGAGCCGGGAGTGCAGGAGGTGAAAGAGGCCGGTGTCCTGGCCTTTGCGTCCCTAGTAGCCCGTCGAAGGATTCTGTTACAATGGAAGGATGCAAGGCCCCCAAGCGTGGAGACCTGGATCAGTGACATGGCGGGATTTATAAAATTGGAAAAGGTCAAATTTGCCCTGAGAGGATCAATACAAGCGTTCTATAAACGATGGCAGCCTTTTCTGGACTTCCTGGCTCAGAGATAGGTAACTGGGTCAATAGCAGCAGCAACCCGGGGGGGGGGGGGGGGGGGGGGGGGGGTGCATTATTGTAGTGTTTATTCTGTAACTTTATAGTGTGTTAATTTGCGTTGTTGTTAAAATGCTGGGTTGTTCATGGGGATGGGGCGAATGTATATGATTGTTAATATTATTGTTAATTTCGGTATTTTACTAAGGTGCGTTATTGTTGTATAAAATCAAAATTTCTCAATAAAAATTATTTAAAAAAAAAAAAATAACGCGGGCTGCAAGCGGCCTTCCAAATGGCCGCGAACATGCAAAATCAAATGCGGCCGCACTGTGCATATGTGCCAGATCATCGGTGCGCATGCATAAAACTATGCGCATGCACGCCGATGATCGGGCATGCATTTGTAGTGCGGCCGTGGTGTTTTTTAAAACGGTCACGGCTTTTGTTTTACAAGTTCGGGGGGGTTTATTCATTTTATTTTATTCATATATTTTATCCATTTTTTTTTTACAAGTTCAGGGGGGATTTATTTGATAAGATTTTACTGGAAAGAAATGCAGAACTTCGGAAAGATGGAGACTCCATACTTTCCGACAACGGAAAGCTTCACCTTCATCCAACAGGCTCCGTTGGAGGAGCGTGTACGAGGGCCAAAGGGACCCAAAACCATTTCCTCCATTTTTGTCAGCAGCAAACAAGGTAAGAGAAAATGGTGGGTTGTGATGTGTTGGGTACTCTGGATCCGTGGAGACTGCGTTTATCTTAGCAGTAACACATGCAGGCTACCAACACTTGAAATAGTACAACACTATTTTATTAAGCTAGGAACTGTTGAACATACTTTCACTGTGGGTCGACACTATGTTAGATTAAACTGAAGACCTACGTGTGGTATGTGAAGGCATATTTACAAGACTATGTACATAAACACTAATCTATTTACATTGGAAGGTGTCTAGTGCAGATGGACAGTATGTAACAAAAGAGTAACTAGAGCAACATTATATACAAACCCGTGAGTCGATTAAACAAAGCAACAAAACAATTCAGAGAGTCCATGAATTCAAAAAGTTCATAAATTTAGTCTCTGAGATGGGCGACGAATTCTGATTGACCGCCTCAAGGGTGGGTCAAGAGCCGCCGCCGGTTCTGGAACGGGCTGGACTGTGTCAGAGTCAGAAGGTGGCAGAGTGACAGGGAGCTCTGCAAAGTCCATGGCGGGGTCGTCATGATGGCGAGGCAGGACCTGAAGATCACGTGGCGAGCGTGGGATGAAATGCAGTGCACACCGATTGCGTCGCAGAAGAGAGCCATCCGGTAGACGAACCAGGAACGAACGGGGGGCCACTTGTCGGAGAACGACAGCGGTGGCGGACCAGCCACCATCAGGAAGATGGACGCGGACGTTGTCATCGGGAGCCACACCAGGGAGATCATTTGCACGGGAATCGTAGGCCGCTTTGTGCTGGGCACGAGTTACCTGCATCTGGCGAAGGACCGGAACGTGGCCGAGTACCGGGACATGGATGGATGGCACCATCGTCAGCAGCGTGCGATTCATGAGTAGTTGAGCCGGTGACAGGCCAGTGGACAAGGGGGCAGAGTGGTAGGCAAGCAAGGCAAGGTAAAAATCAGAAATAGCACGGCCGCCTTGCACAGGAGCCGTTTGACGATATGTACTCCCTTCTCTGCTTTGCCATTGGATTGGGGGTACAGGGGACTGGACGTGACATGTGCAAAGTTGTACCATCTGGCAAAGTTGGACCACTCCTGGCTGGCGAAGCAGGGGCCATTGTCGGACATGACCGTGAGTGGGATGCCGTGTTGAGCAAAGATTTCCTTACACGTGAACGAATGACTGCAGCTGAGGTGAGGTCATGCAACCTTACCACCTCCGGGTAGTTCGAGAAGTAGTCCACAATGAGGACATAGTCTCGGACAAGCACATGGACAGGTCGATGCCCACCTTGGTCCAGGGCGACGTGACCAACTCATGGGATTGCAAGGTTTCCCATGGTTGCGGAGGCTGGAATCACTGACATGTTGGGCAGTTGAGCACGGTGTTAGCTATGTCCTCGTTAATCCCAGGCCAGTGCACTGCCTCCCGGGCCCCTCGGTGGCATTTCTCCACTCCCAGATGGCCCTCATGGAGCTGTTCGAGGACAAGCTGGCGCATGCTGTGCGGGATGACAATGCGGTCCAGTTCGAGAAGAACCCCGTCTACTACCGCCAGATCATCTCTGACATTATAGAATTGAGGGCATTGGCCCTTGAACCACCCGTCCGTTAGGTGGCGCATGACACGCTGGAGCTAGGGGTCGGCAGCCGTTTCGCGACGAATCTGGACGAGGCGTTCATCCGTGGCAGGCAGATTGGAGGCAGCGAATGCCACATGGGCATCAACCTGGCAAACAAATCCCGCTGGGTCACATGGTGCGGTGACAGACCGGGAGAGGGCATCAGCGATGATGAGCTCCTTGCCCGGGGTGTAGACAAGCTTGAAGTCGTAGTGCCTGAGTTTGAGAAGAATGCGCTGCAGGCGAGGCGTCATGTCGTTAAGGTCTTTTTGAATGATATCGACCAGCGGTCTATGATCTGTCTCGACGGTGAACTGAGGGAGTCCGTAGACATAATCATGGAATTTAACGACTCCGGTAAGAAGGCCCAGGCACTCCTTTTCAATCTGCGCATAGCGCTGTTTGGTGGGCGGCATCGCAAGCGACACGTATGCAACGGGGGCACATGATGAGGCCTCATCACGTTGAAGGAGCACCGCTCCAATGCCGGATTGACTGGCATCAGTAGAAATTTTGTTCTCTTTGGCTGGGTCAAAAAATGCCAAGACCGGGGGGGGGGGGGGGGAGGGAGAGAGAGAGAGAGAGAGAGAGAGAGAGAGAGAGAACTGGTGGTATGAGTAGCAGCCAGAGAAGGGAGAGAGAAAAATTTTTTCTCTTCTTTTCTTTTATTAAATTTTTTTGGCTTCGCACTGGCCCAGACAATTAACAATAGTACACAAAGTCCCAACAAAGTCCATGGAGTTGTTGTAATTTAAATCGATTCGATCAGTCTTTTCGTGGCCCGTGACGTTCTGGCAGACCGCCGCAGTGGAGTAGGTGACGTCAGGTCGGCCGATGGTGGTTGTTCCGCTGACGTCCTGGAGTCTGGGAGCGATGGTCCTTGAACAGTCACCCGAGCTGGCTGTGGAGACGCCATGGATGGGGAAGGGGGAACCTGAGTGGGGCGCCGGGGGGGAAAAAAACAGGGGGGGGGGGGGGGTCTGTGGTGAAATGGGGTGAGGCCGCACGCCGGCGGGTGCCAGGTCCCGGAGGGAGACCGTGTCCTGCCGACCGTTGGGGTACTCCACATACGCATACTGCGGGTTAGCGTGGAGTAATTGGACTTGTTCCACCAACAGGTCGGACTTGTGCACCCGCACATGTTTCCGGAGCAAGATGGGTCCAGGGGTGACCAGCCACGTCGGGAGAGGGGATCCGGAAGACGACTTCCTGGGGAAAACAAGAAGACGTTCATGAGGTGTCTGATTTGTTGCGGTACAGAGGAGTGAGCGGATAGAATGTAGGGCATCGGGGATAACCTCTTGCCATCGGGAAATAGGGAGATCTCTGGACCGGAGGGCCAGTAGTATGGTCTTCCAGATGGTACCATTCTCCCGCTCGACCTGTCCGTTACCCCGGGGGTTATAGCTGGTCGTCCTGCTAGAGGCAATGCCCCTGTTGAGCAGGAATTGACGCAGCTCGTCGCTCATAAATGAGGACCCCCGATCGCTGTGAATGTACGTGGGGTAGCCGAACAGTGAGAAGATGGAGAGGAGTGCCTTAATGACGGTCGATGTGGTCATGTCGGGGCAGGGAATGGCGAAGGGGAAGCGGGAGTATTCGTCGATTACCGCCAGGAAGTAAATGTTGCGGTTGTTAGAGGGAAGGGGCCCCTTGAAGTCAATGCTGAGACGTTCGAAGGGGCGGGATGCTTTGATCAGGTGTGCGCACTCGGGGCGGTAGAAGTGCGGTTTGCACTCTGAGCAGATGTGGCAGTCACGGGTTACTGACCTGACTTCCGCGATGGAGAAAGGCAGGTTGCGGGCCTTAATGAAATGGTAGAGACGGGTCACCCCTGGATGGCAGAGGTCCGCGTGGAGGGAGCGGAGGCGGTCTATCTGCGCGCTGGCGCAGGTACCGCGGGACAGGGCATCAGGAGGCTCATTGAGCTTCCCAGGACGATACAAGATCTCATAGTTGTACGTGGACAACTCGCTCCGCCACCGTAAGATCTTGTCATTCTTAATCTTGCCCCTTTGTGCATTATCAAACATGAAGGCTACTGACCGTTGGTCTGTGAGGAGGGTAAACCTCCTGCCGGCCAAATAGTGCCTCCAATGTCGCACCGCTTCGACTATGGCCTGGGCTTCCTTTTCCACAGAGGGGTGGCGGAGTTCGGAAGCCTGGAGGGTTCTGGAGAAGAAGGCCACGGGTCTGCCCGCTTGATTCAGGGTGGCCGCCAGAGCTACTTCTGATGCGTCGCTCTCGACCTGGAAGGGGAGGGACTCGTCGATGGCGCGCATCGTGGCCTTTGCGATGTCCGCTTTGATGCGGCTAAAGGCCTGGCAGGCCTCTGTCGACGGCGGGAAGGTCGTGGTTTGAATGAGGGGACGGGCCTTGTCAGCGTAGTTGGGAACCCATTGGGCGTAGTAAGCGAAGAAACCCAGGCAGCGTTTAAGGGATTTGAGGGTGTTGGGGAGAGGGAGTTCCATCAGGGGGCGCATGCGTTCGGGGTCGGGGCCTATCACTCCGTTACGCACTACGTAGCCGAGGATGGCTAGACGGTCGGTGCTAAACACGCACTTATCCTTATTGTATGTGAGGTTAAGGAGTTTTGCGGTTTGGAGGAATTTCTGGAGGTTGGTGTCATGGTCCTGCTGATCGTGGCCGCAGATGGTGACATTATCGAGGTACGGGAAGGTAGCCCGTAATCCGAAATTGTCGACCATTCGGTCCATCTCCCGTTGGAAGACCGAGACCCCATTTGTGACACCAAATGGAACCCTGAGGAAGTGGTAGAGGTGCCCATCTGCCTCAAACGCGGTGTATTTGCGGTCACTCGCGCGGAGGGGGAGCTGGTGGTAAGCGGACTTAAGGTCCACAGTGGAGAAGACTTTGTAATTCACGATATCGTTTACCATGGCGAAAATACGGGGGAGAGGATACGTGTCCAGTTGCGTAAACCGGTTGATGGTCTGGCTATAGTCGATGACCATCTGGTTTTTCTCCCTAGTCCGGACCACCAGCACTTGAGCTCGCCAGGGACTGTTGCTGCCCTCGATGACCCCTTTCTTCAGCAACCTCTGGACCTCGGACCTGATAAAGGTCCGGTCCTGGGCGCTGTACCGTCTGCTCCGTGTTGCGACAGGTTTGCAATTGGGGGTGAGATTAGCAAACAAGGAGGGGGGGGTCCACTTTGAGGTACGCGAGGCTGCAGACAGTGAGGGGGGGTATAGGGCCTCCGAATTGGAAGGTCAAGCTCTGCAGGTTGCACTGGAAGTCCAGTCCTAGGAGTGCCGGTGCACAAAGGTCAGGGAGGACAAGGATTTTGTAATTTTTAAAAACCTTCCCTTGGACCGTGAGGTCCGCGATGCAGCAGCCGGTGATGCGGACGGAGTGCGAACCTGAGGCTAACCCGATTTTGTGTTTTACAGGATGGACAGGGAGCGCGCAGCGTCTTACCGTGGGAGGGTGAATGAAGCTTTCCGTGCTCCCGGAGTCCAGCAGGCAGCCCGTCTCGTGGCCGTTGAGGTGGATCAGCGTTGTCGTTTTGGCGAACGTGCGTGGACGTGACTGGTCGAGCTGAATGGCCGCGAGCCGTGGAGAAGATCCATAGTCATCGTCGTCGGCCGAGTAGGTGCTGGAAGAACCTTGCGTGCCAGTCCCGGAAGGTGGTGCCCAGGATCCGCACGTGGAGTCGGGATCGCAAGATGGCGGCGCCCAGGACCCGCACGTGGAGTCGGGGCCCCAAGATGGCGGTACCCAGGACCCGCACGTGGAGTCGGGGCCCCAAGATGGCGGCGCCCAGGACCCGCACGTGGGGTCGGCGCCCCAAGATGGCGGCGCCCAGGACCCGCACATGGAGTCGGTGCCCCAAGATGGCGGGGCCCTCGCGGTTGAGGGGGGTGGAGTTAGTGGTGCCGGCGAGCCGACCGGAGCGGCTGGGAGCAGGGGCAGAGAGGCGCGCAGGCCAGGCGCACGGGCCCAGGGGCGGCGAGGAGAGAGTTGCGCGGTGCGCTGGAGGGGCCCGGAAGGGCCCGGAGGAGAGGGGGAGGCGCGCAGGCCGGGCGCAGGGGCCCGGGGGTTGGGGGGGGGGAGAGATCGGCGCGGCGTACTGGAGGGGCCAGCAAGGGCCCGGAGGGGGGATCCCCGGTCACTGCGCGGTACAGCAGCGACCGATTTGGCCTGGCAGACAGTGGAGAAGTGGCCCTTCTTCCCGCAGCTCTTACAGAGGGTGGAGCGGGCTGGGCAGCGCGGGCGAGGGTGTTTCGCGAACCCACAAAAATAGCAGCGGGGCCCCGTGGACTTGTCGGGCGTCCCGCGGCGCAGGCCTGAGGGAGGTCGGGAGCGGCGGATGGCGGTGGGGAAGCGTGCCAGGAGGCCCAGGGACGTAGGCGCGGGCGTTTAAATCAGCGACCTCCAGGGAGGTGGAGAGAGTCCGTGCCTCAGTTAAGCTGAGGTCGTCTTTCTCCAGCATCCGCTGGCGGATAGCGGCAGACTGCATCCCAGCCACGTAAGCATCTCTGATCAGCAGTTCCATGTGCTCCGTGGCTGAAACTTGGAGGCAGGAGCAATTCCTCCCCAGGACAGCGAGGGCCTGGTAAAATTGGTCTAATGACTCACCGGGGAGCTGTTGTCTGGTGGCCAGCAGATGACGGGCGAATACTCTATGGACTGGTTTAAGAAACTGTCCATTCAGCTTAAGCATGGCCGCATTGTAATCTTTCTCGTCCTGATCATCGCGTAGGCTGCCGTGCCCACGCTGGAGTGGAGGATGTGAAGCTTCTGTGCCATGGTGGGGGGCTGTTTGCGGACGCCAGGTATCCTTCGAGACATGCCAGCCAATGTTGAAAAATTTCTGAAGTGTTCTGAGTTTGCGGGCTGATGCGGAGGCATTCGAGCTTGATCCGGAGCGCCATCTTCAAAAATCTAGCTTATTAAATTGATGAACCATCAATCGAACGCGAGACGAGTTGCTGAACAAAAGTTAGGCTTTAATAAGCTAGAAGTTAGCCCTGCGGTCGACTACAGTAAATGGACGACCGCTGGGCGTTCTGACTATTTATACCTCGGTATGGAGGCGTGGTTAACTCAGCCTCTCGACCAATCAGAGAGCCGTCACATGACTGGTCTCAACCAATCGGTCGAGAGGCACGTGACCGACCAGGGCCAATGGTAAGCCGGTGTTCTGCACCAATGGCAGACAGCTATGCAAATCATACCATCACATTAATTTCTGTTTGATTAAAGGAGCATTTGGCCCTGTTGAGGCGGAGGCCATGCTCATGTATCCGTCTGAAGACGTGCTGGAGGCGATTAATGTGCTCCTGCAGGGTGGTGGACCAGATGATTATGTCGTCCACTTCGGCCGGTGTGGGTCGCGAAGGTCGGCCGGTGTGGGTCGCAAAGTTCGGCCGGTGTGGGTCGCGAAGGACGGCCGGTGTGGGTCGCAAAGGTCGGCCGGTGTGGGTCGCAAAGGTCGGACGGGTTTGGGCCCGAAGGTTGGCCGGTTGCTAAAAATGGGTCCCCGGAAAAAAAGTTTGAAAAACATTGCCCCAGAGGACATATTCGGGGTGTCGGACCTGTTGAAGTTGCAGACGGGATCGGGGGCAGACATCTTAGCCTTCGCCTCATTGATCGCTCGCAGGCGGATCCTATTGGGGTGGAGGTCAGCTTCTTCCCTTAGTGCCTTGGCGTGGCTGGGGGATCTGCTGGAGTTTTTGGCTCTGAGAAAGACAGTTGAGGGGATCGAGGAGAGTTGGGGGTTGTTCATTTTGCACTTTGGTGACCTGGTTTGGGAGAAGGGGCATTTAGTACAGTTTGTGTAAAAATGGGAAAATGTTGAAAATGTTGAATAAAAATATTTTTAGAAAAATAGCTGGCTAGAGCTCTTATAGGCAGTGGTCTCAAGTTCATCTTCTGCATTTGTTTTAACTTCTTTCAATAAGTTTGCAGAATCTCTCCAAACTCATTTATGACATCCCCTGCTCAGTATGCTAATCTTACAGAGAGTAGCTTCAACTATCATTGTCTTGTTATGCTCTAAGTGTGGCATAAGCGGCTTCCTTGTGGTGCACTTGACAAAGGAAGGTTCAGACGTGGAGATAACTTCAACACGTTTATTAAACTATATACACTTCTATAACTTGGGTTCGACACTACTATTAATCCTACTATAGCTACTCAGACTGACTAACCAGACTGCTACAATCCATGTGGTGGGAGCGATATTGAATCAACCCTGTGTCTGTACTCACTGACTGTCTCCACTGGAAAGAGGCAGATCATGTGTGTGGTGTCCTTTATATATGGGTTGGTGTAATGCCCTCCTGTGGTCGTGTCACCTCTGTGTGTATCGTGAATGCCCATTGGTCGTGTCCTATCTAACTGTTCTATTGGTTGAGTGTCTGTGTGTCATGTCTTTGGTGCTCCCTCTAGTGTCTAGCTAGTCTACATGTATTTACATTAACCCCTTGTGTATTTACAGTGATGCACATCACCATAATCATCACACTGTATGAGCCCATGTTACAATTCATCTCAGAATGCTGACCCAGGTAGTGAAAGATCCATCAGGGATTACCAACTATCTCCCACCCAGTGACCCACCCACACAGTGACCTCTATCCCAACCAGTGACACAACACTCAGTAACTCGCCCCACCTAGTAACCTTTCTTCCCATCCAGTACCCTCTCTTGTCGACTAGTGGTGCCCCCAACACAGTCACCCCCCCCACCCAGTGACCCCTCACCGATTGACCCTCCCCCCTCATCCGGTAACCTCCCTCCCCACCGGGTGACCCCTCCCCACCCAGTGACTTCTCTCCCCAGACAGTGACCCCTCTTCCCACTCAGAGACCCCTCTCCCCACCCAGCAAACACTAGCCCGAGATAGTGACCCCTCTCCCTACCCAGTGAACTATCTTCCCACCCGAGTGACCCCTCTCCCCACCCCAGTGACCCCTTTCTCCAGCCAGTGGCCCGCTTTCCGGTGACCTTTCTCACCACTCAATGACCCCCTTTCCCTACCAGATCGAAAATGCTCTTACACAGGTTCTGGTTTGCCTGCAGTGCCTCCCATGGTCAAATAGTATACATAGATAAAGAACATACAGTGCAGAAGGAGGCCATTCGGGCCCATCAAGTCTGCACTGACCCACTTAAGACCTCACTTCCACCCTATCCCCGTAATCCAATAACACCTCCTAATCTTTTTGGTCACTAAGGGCAATTTATCATGGCCAATCCACCTAACCTGCACATCTTTGGACTGTGGGAGGAAACCGGAGGCTCCGGAGGAAACCCACGCAGACATGGGGAGAACGTGCAGACTCCGCACAGACAGTGACCCAGTGGGGAATCGAACCTGGGACCTGGCGCTGTGAAGCCACAGTGCTATCCACTTGTGCTACTGTGCTGCCGTGTAGCCTGGGCTCAGAGAGCGAAACCTATGGAATTGTACTCCAACAAAAACCAGTGTGTTCAGGAGAGCAAGTGGACATATTAAAATAATTTTTTGTTCTCTCGAAGGTATGATTTGCTCCATGACGTTTTGCTTGTTTTTCATTCTAGATTGGGCTGTTGTGTATTCAGGAAGACCGGAAAGCTGTGCACGTTTGGCTCCTTGAGCCTTGTGTGTTGCCACAATGAGGGGGAATAGAGTGTGTCAGAGAAAGGCAAATGTTCAACAGGTGCTGCCCGCTCAACAGCTAAACATCAGCCTGCTTGTAGGCCGCTGCCTTAACATTGGTGAAGCTTCAATGGAGAGAGATCGTGTGGCTGAGACGCCAAGCAAATGGAGAGCCAGTATGCGGCACCCACGTATACCTGCCATTAAATCTAATCAGGATAATAGAAAATCAGAAATATTGTGTGATGTGGAGCTCCGAGGCTCTGAAAGCCGCTCTTCAATCGCCCGAGAACACCAACCTCTCGGCAGAGTGCAGAAAATTACAGTCGATCTTCGGGCAGCTTTAGCTGGAGTCCAGGAGCCTTACGAACCTGGAGAGGAAGTCAGGGATGAACACACTGCGCCCAAAGAGGCAGACCAGCTCTCTCCAGCGACCCCCAGGAACACTTTGATTCCCAATAAATACGAGAATGAGCAGCAAGCACTGACCAAGATTCCGGAAGCAAACCCCAGCCAGGTGCCTAAAAGAAGCCGGATCAAGAAAGACTCATTCGAACTTTGGAAAATCAAAATGTCCTTGCCACCCTTAGCCAACCGTCCCAGTCAGAGGAAAGCCACTCCTAACCGCCCCCTCACTAACTCTCCCCACAGTACAAAAATCAGCCTCCTTCAGGTGACCCAACAAGGCATCCTGGCAAATTCAGACTATCACTTTTCCTCAGTGAAGTCTCAGAACCACAGCCTCGTTACATTTCCAAAGATACTACGGACAAATAGTTTGAACAGTGGCTTGGCAGTTGATGGATGTACCTCGAAAACATTGGTGAGGAAAGTTTGACTTTGTTTCTTGTTGTTTTGTCATAGTCAGTCCCTTCCTCTGAGATTACTCTTCAATGACCTGCTTGCTGAGTCTCACGCTTTAGAGTTCCAACACTGCAAACCACTATCACATCCCATGAGAGGAGTGTTGACCGACTAACCGATACTAGATTTAGATTAGATTTAGATTTATTGTCACGTGTGCCGAGGTACAGTGAAAAGTATTATTCTGCGTGCAGTCCAGGCAGATGGTTCCGTATATGAAAAACATAGGACATACGATAAATACACAATGTAAATACATAGACATCGGGTGAAGCATGTGGAATGTACAAGGGCACCACACAAGCCCAATCTAGTCTTTAGTTGATGTTCAGACATGTGCACTTGGCAGCAGAGGTCAAAAAGCAGCGATCAGGACCACCCTGGCTACTATTCCCCTCTGCAGAGTACTGAGGCCAATTATAGATTCATCACAGAAAATGCTGGAAAAACTCAGCAGGTCTGGCAGCATCTGTTGAGGGAGAAATATGTTTTGAGTCTGCATGACCCTTCTTCAGAGGTAAACGGAGGGTGGAAAGTGATGGATCTTATAGCGTTTGAGAGGGTATGGAGCAGGTAGAGCAAAATAGAAGGTCAGAGAAAGTGGGAGTTGGGAGAATTTTGACAAAAATACATGTGCACAAGTTAAAACAAATGTTAATGTAAGTGTTAAAGACTAAAGAAGGTGCTAATAGTGGCACAAAGTTCAAATAGCAGAATATGCTAACAACAGAACAAGGGTCAGCGCCCTCTGAAAGCAAAACTTAATAACAAATAACAGATGACCTCTCTCCTCTACCTTGAATCCCATTTTTAATCCGATTTTTCCATTGAAGACCGTCCCACTCCTCTCACTGGGGTACAGTTCCACACACACTGACTCTCACTGGGGGACAGTTCCACACACTCTGGCTCTCACTGGGGTACAGTTCCACACACACTGACTCTCACTGGGATTCAGTTCCACACACACTGACTCTCACTGGGATTCAGTTCCACACACACTGACTTTCACTGAGAAACAGTTCCACACACACTGGCTCTCACTGGGACACAGTTCCACACACACTGACTCTCACTGGGACACAGTTCCACACACACTGACTCTCACTGGGACACAGTTCCACACACACTGACTCTCACTGGGACACAGTTCCACACCCACTGACTCTCACTGGGACACAGTTCCACACACACTGACTCTCACTGGGGTTCAGTTCCACACCCACTGACTCTCACTGGGACACAGTTCCACACCCACTGACTCTCACTGGGACACAGTTCCACACACACTGACTCTCACTGGTACACAGTTCCGCACACACTGACTCCACTGTGGTACAGTTCCACACACACTGACTCTCACTGGGGGACAGTTCCACACATTCTGGCTCTCACTGGGATACATTTCCATGCACACTGACTCTCACTGGGGTACAATTCCACACACACTGACTCTCACTGGGACACAGTTCCACACACTGGCTCTCACTGGGACACAGTTCCACACACACTGACTCTCACTGGGGTACAGTTCCACACTCACTGACTCTCACTGGGGTACAGTTCCACACACACTGACTCTCACTGGGATACAGCTCCTCACACACTGACTCGCACTGGGGTACAGTTCCACACACACTGGCTCTCACTGGGATACAGTTTCACACACTCTGACTCCACTGGGGTGCAACAGTGCACACACACTGACCCCACTGGGGTACAGTTCCACACACACTCACTCTCACTGGGGTACAGTTCCACACACACTGACTCTCACTGGGGTACAGTTCCACACACACTGACTCTCACTGGGGTACAGTTCCACACACACTGACTCTCACTGGGGTACAGTTCCACACACACTGACTCTCACTGGGGTACAGTGCCACACACACTGGCTTTTACTGGGATACAATTCCACACACACTGACTCTCACTGGGACACAGTTCCACACACACTGACTCTCACTGGGATACAGTTCCACACACACTGACTCTCACTGGGATACAGCTCCACACACACTGACTCTCACTGGGACACAGTTCCACACACACTGTCTCTCACTGGGATACAGTTCCACACACACTGACTCTCACTTGTGTTCAGTTCAACAGCCTGACTCTCACTTGGGTTCAGTTCCACACACACTTACTCTCACTGGGGTACAGTTCCACACACACTCACTCTCACTGGGATACAGCTCCACACACACTGATTCTCACTTGTGTTCAGTTCAACAGACTGACTCTCACTTGGGTTCAGTTCCACACACACTTACTCTCACTGGGGTACAGTTCCACGCACACTGACTCGCTGGGGTACAGTTCCACACACACTGACTCTCTCTGTGGTATGGTTCCATACACACTGACTCTCACCGGGGTACAGTTCTACACACACTGACTCTCACTGGGGTACAGTTCCACATACACTGACTCTCACTGGGACACATCCACATACACTGACTCTCACTGGGATACAGTGCCACACACACTGGCTCCCACTGGGGTACAGTTCCACACACACTGACTCTCACTGGGATACAGTTCCACATACACTGACTCTCACTGGGGTTCAGTTCCACACCCACTGACTCTCACTGGGACACAGTCCCACACCCACTGACTCTCACTGGGACACAGTTCCACACACACTGACTCTCACTGGGGTTCAGTTCCACACCCACTGACTCTCACTGGTACACAGTTCCGCACACACTGACTCCACTGTGGTACAGTTCCACACATACTGACTCTCACTGGGGGACAGTTCCACACACTCTGGCTCTCACTGGGATACATTTCCATGCACACTGACTCTCACTGGGGTACAATTCCACACACACTGACTCTCACTGGGACACAGTTCCACACACACTGGCTCTCACTGGGACACAGTTCCACACACACTGACTCTCACTGGGGTACAGTGCCACACACACTGGCTCTCATTGGGACACAGTTCCACACACACTGACTCTCACTCAGACACAGTTCCACACTCACTGACTCTCACTGGGATACAGCTCCACACACACACACCGACTCTCACTGGGACACAGTTCCACACACACTGACTCGCACTGGGGTACAGCTCCACACACACACACCGACTCTCACTGGGACACAGTTCCACACACACTGACTCGCACTGGGGTACAGTTCCACACACACTGGCTCTCACTGGGACACAGTTCCACACACACTGACTCTCACTGGGACACAGTTCCACACACACTGTCTCTCACTGGGATACAGTTCCACACACACTGGCTCTCACTGGGATACAGTTTCACACACTCTGACTCCACTGGGGTGCAACAGTGCACACACACTGACCCCACTGGGGTACAGTTCCACACACACTCACTCTCACTGGGGTACAGTTCCACACACACTGACTCTCACTGGGGTACAGTTCCACACACACTGACTCTCACTGGGGTACAGTTCCACACACACTGACTCTCACTGGGGTACAGTTCCACACACACTCACTCACACTGGGATATAGTTCCACACACACTGGCTTTCACTGGGATACAATTCCACACACACTGACTCTCAGTGGGACACAGTTCCACACCCACTGACTCTCACTGGGACACAGTTCCACACACACTGACTCTCACTGGGACACAGTTCCACACACACACACCGACTCTCACTAGGGTACAGTTCCACATGCACTGGGCGGGTTTCTCCATTTGCCAATGTCAAAATCCCGGCAGGTGCCGATTTGATGCCAAATCGCGATCCTTCGTCACCTCGGCAGTAGTTGTGGTTCTCCCTGACACGTGTGTCAACCACCCCCAACACCACCTCCACACAACCTCACCCCCACCCTCACCACCCTCACCCTCATCCTACACCATCCTCATCGTCACACCACCCTCACATCACCCGCACCCTCTGATCACCCTCGCCCTACACCACCTGATGTGTTGGGTGCTCTGGATCAATGAAACACATACAGGCCACCAACACTTAAAATAGTACAACACTATTTTATTAAACTATAAACTGCTGAACATACTATTACTGTGGGTTACACGATGTTAGATTAACTAAAGCTTGTCCTAACCAGTTGAATCACTCAGCACGTGGTGAGGATCTGTGCTGTAATCTATAAGCTCTTGTGCTTCTGAAAGGCTGCATCCCGAATGAGCGGGAAAACTGATGCCCTCTGTCTTTATCGTGAGTGTGTTCTAGCTGGTGATTGGCTGCGGTGTTTGTGCATGTTGATTGGTCCTATTGTATGTCCATCAGTGTGTGTGTCTGCACCATGATATACTGGTGTATATTATGACATCCCCCCTTTTAAAAAAAATTGTATATATGTGTCAATAAATAGTGTGAGTGCGTGGACAATGTTCCTAACTATATGTATGGTGAGAAGGTGTATTTACAGGACTATGTACAGGACAACTAAGCTATAGACAATGGAAGGTACCTGGTGCAGAGAACTAGTATGCAACAAAATGAACGAGAACAATACTATATACAAACCAAGAAAGGACGATTAAACAAGGCAGGGAAACAACTCAGAGAGTCCATAAATTTGCGACGAATTCTGGTTGACCGCCTCAAAGGTGGGTCGAGAGCCGCCAGGTCAGGAGCAGGTTGGACTGCATCACAGTCAGGAGGAGGTAGAGTGACCAGAATCTCTGCACAGTCCATTGCAGGGTCAGCAGGGGAGGGATCCGGAGGATCCCGTGGCGATCCTGGAACAAGGCGAAGGGCACGCTGATTGCGGCGCAGAATGGATCCATCTGGTAGCCGAACCAGGAACGAGCGGCGGGGGGGGGGGGGGGGGGGGGGGGGGCGGCACCTGCCTAAGGACAACAGCAGTTGCAGACCAGCCACCATTCAGGAGATGGACGTGAACATTGTCGTTCGGCTCGATAGCAGGGAGATCAGCCGCACGTGAATCATGTGTCGCCTTTTGCTGCGCCCGAGACTTCTGCATTTTGCGAAGAACTGGAACATGG
Source organism: Scyliorhinus canicula (assembly GCF_902713615.1). Taxonomy (NCBI): domain Eukaryota; kingdom Metazoa; phylum Chordata; class Chondrichthyes; order Carcharhiniformes; family Scyliorhinidae; genus Scyliorhinus; species Scyliorhinus canicula. The sequence continues at coordinate 95,833,983 of NC_052163.1, read as the reverse complement.
TCGAGATTTGGTACATGGATAGACGGCATCGTCGTTCTCAGGGTGCGATTCATTAATAACTGTGCAGGCGATAGACCAGTGGACAGCGGGGCGGAGTGATAGGCCAGCAAGGCAAGATAGAAGTCAGACCTGGCATCGGCAGCCTTGCATAGGAGCCTCTTGACTATGTGAACCCCCTTTTCTGCTTTGCCATTGGACTGAGGGTACAGGGGACTGGATGTCACATGCGCGAAATTGTACCGCCGAGCGAAACCGGCCCATTCCTGGCTGGTGAAGCAGGGGCCATTGTCCGACATCACCGTGAGCGGGATGCCGTGCCGAGCAAATGTCTCTTTGCACACCCGAATGACTGCGGACGAAGTGAGGTCGTTCAATCTGATCACCCCCGGATAGTTTGAAAAGTAGTCGACAATCAGGACATAGTCCCTGCCCAATGCATGGAACAGGTCGATGCCCACCTTGGTCCAAGGCGACGTAACCAACTCATGGGGCAGCAGAGTCTCCCGTGGTTGGGCCGGCTGAAAGCGCTGGCAGGTGGGGCAGTTGAGTACTGCATTGGCAATGTCGTCATTGATACCGGGCCAGTAAACAGCTTCATGGGCCCGTCGGCGACACTTCTCTACGCTCAGATTGCCCTCGTGTAACTGTTCCAGGACAAGCTGGCGCATGCTATGCGGGATGACAATGCGGTCCAGTTTCAGGAGAACCCCATCAATGACTGTCAGATCGTCTCGTACGTTATAAAACTGCGGGCATTGGCCCTTGAGCCACCCGTCCGTCATGTGGCGCATGACACGCTGTAGCAGGGGGTCAGCCGCCGTTTTGCGGCGAATTTGGATCAGGCGTTTATCCGATGCAGGTAAATGGGAGGCTGCGAACTCAACCTGGGCGTCGACCTGGCAAATGAACCCCTCAGGGTCACATGGAGTGGCGACTGACCTGGAGAGGGCGGCCGCAACGATGCAGTCCTTGCCTGGAATGTACACCAGTTGGAAATCATACCGCCGGAGCTTGAGCAGGAGGCGCTGGAGGCGAGGCGTCATGTCATTCAAGTCCTTCTGTATTATATTGACGAGCGGGCGATGGTTGGTCTCGACAGTGAATTGGGGAAGCCCATAAACATAGTCGTGAAACTTCACAACACCGGTCAGAAGGCCCAGGCACTCCATTTCTATCTGCGCGTAGCGTTGCTCCGTAGGGATCATTGCCCATGACGCTTACGCAACAGGGGCCCATGGTGAGGCCTCATCACGTTGCCAAAGCACGGCTCCAATGCCAGACTGACTGGCGTCCGTAGAGATTTTTGTCTCCTTTGCCGGATCATAGAAGGCCAGAACTGGGGCCATGGTTAGTTTGGCCTTTAGTTCCCTCCATTCAAGCTCTTGGGCAGGGAGCCACTGGAAGTCCGTTGTCTTCCTGACCAGGCTCCTGAGAGCCGTAGTATGAGAGACGAGGTTAGGGATGAACTTCCCTAAAACGTTTACCATCCCCAAGAACCGGAGAACCGCCTTCTTGTCGTCTGGCATTTTCATGGCAGTGATTGCAGCAACTTTGTCCTCAACCGGCCGCACACCCAAATGGGATGTGTGGTCCCCTGGGAATTTGATATCTGACTGACCGAAAGAGCATTTAGCTCTATTGAGGCAGAGGTCATGTTCGTGTATGCGTTTGAAAACGCGCTTGAGGAGATTGATGTGCTCCTGCGGGGTGGTGGACCAGATTATTATGTCATCGACGTAGACGCGAACACCTTCGATTCCCTCCATCATTTGTTCCATGATTCTGTGAAACACCTCAGATGCCGAGATGATCCCAAATGGCATTCTGTTGTAGCAATATCTTCCAAAGGGAGTATTGAATGTGCATAGCTTTCTGCTCGATTCACCTAGCTGGATTTGCCAGTAGCCTTTTGAGGCATTGAGCTTTGTGAAGAGCTTGGCGTGAGCCATTTCACATGTGAGTTCTTCAAGCTTGGGAATTGGGTAGTGCTCCCTCATGATATTTCGATTGAGATCCTTGGGATCTATACAAATTCTTAATTTGCCAGATGGCATCTTTACACATACCATGGAACTAACCCAGTCGGTTGGTTCGTGACCCTGGAGATCACTCCTTGGTCCTGGAGGTCTTGGAGCTGTTGCTTGAGTCAGTCCTTAAGGGGCGCTGGGACCCTGCGAGGTGCGTGTACCACGGGTGTGGCATTCGGCTTGAGTAGAATCTTGTATGTATACGGGAGTGTGCCCATGCCCTCGAAGATGTCGTGGTATTGTTGGATAATGGCGTTGAGTTGCGCCCTGAAGTCGGTGTCTGGATAGGCAGACGCATCAACAGGAGAGAGAGAGTGAACTCTCTGCACTAGGTTCAGCAGCTTGCATGCCTGCGCGCCAAGCAAGGAGGCTTTCGAGGAAGCAACAATTTCAAACGACAAGATGGCTCTGTGTGCACGATGCGTCACCTCCAGTTGGCATGAGCTGCTGGCAGCAATGGCATTTCCATTGTAATCAAGTAGTTGGCATGCAGATGGCAGGATGGCTGGTTTGACACAAAGGCTTTGGAGGTCAGATCGCGCAATGAGATTGGCGGAGGCACCGGTGTCCAGGCGGAATCGTATTTGGGACCGGTTGACCGTAAGGGTGGCACACCACTCATCATCCGGATCGATGCTGTGTATCGGAATGGGCTTGGTGCTGTGCTTTGGAGACATCCTTTACTTTGTTATGATGCTGACTTGAAAAGGCGCCTTCGGGTCATCGCTGTCAAAATCGGGGACAGGTCTGGATCAGGCTCGGTGACTGTGGGCTGAATGGCCCGGACATCCCTGCGAGGCTGGCTGGAGCGATGAGAGTTTGCAGGCTGAGTTGATCTGCATAAAGCAGCATAGTGGCCAAGTTTGCCACATTGCAAACATCGTCGGGATTTGGCAGGACATTGCCGCTTTAAATGGGCGGAGCCACAGTTGCCGCACGCTGTTGCGTCAGTGCGTTCTTTGCACCACCGCGCATGCGCGGTGCGATCTGGCGTGATGCGGCGCCTGCGCATTACGTTCGTCGACGTCGCCGTCCCCTCGTTCGGTGCGTCCAAGCGTGGGAGCCCGCGAAAAGCGCGCAAAATGGCCGCCTTCATCCAGGCTGAGGCCCTGGAGCGATTTGATGACTTGGACCCGTTCTGCCGCATGGGGAGCTTGCCGCGCCGTTTCAGCCGCCTGGATGTTGGAATACCGACTGGTGGCGTGTTCGTGGAGCACGCAGGTCTCAATGGCAATCGCTAGGGTGAGCTGCTTTACCTTAAGAAGCTGCTGGCGAAGGGGGTCCGACTGAACACCGAAAACGATCTGGTCGCGTATCATGGAGTCGGAGGTGGACCCGCAGTAACAGGACTGTGCAAGGATGCGGAGGTGGGTGATAAAGGACTGGAAAGGTTCGTCCTTACCCTGTAAGCGCTGCTGGAAGATATAGGGCTCAAAGCTCTCATTCACTTCGACGTTGCAGTGACTGTCAAACCTGAAGAGGGCCGTCTTGAATTTAGATTTATCTTCCCCATCGGCAAAGGTGAGAGAATTGAAGATGGCATGGTCCCCGGCCGTGGAGAGGAAGAGAGCAATCTTCCTGGCGTCTGAAGCAGCTTCCAGGTCTGTGGCTTCAAGGTAGAGCTGGAAGCGTTGTTTGAAGATCTTCCAGTTGGACCCTAGGTTGCCGGTGATGTGGAGCGGCGGTGGCGGGCGCACGCTGTCCATTTTGCAGGATGGCTGTACGCTGGTGGAAGGCAGATCACTTGCAGGTAGGTCTAAGAAGTTCTAACATCCCTCAAATACTGGTACCATGATGTGTTGGGTGCTCTGGATCCATGAAACACATACAGGCCACCAACATTTAAAATAGTACAACACTATTTTATTAAACTATAAACTGCTGAACATACTATTACTGTGGGCTACACAATGTTAGATTAACTAAAGACCTCTGCCTGTCCTAACCAGTCGAATCACTCAGCACGTGGTGAGAATATGTGCTGTAATCTATAAGCTCTTGTACTTCTGAGAGGCAGCATCCAGAATGAGCGGGAAAAGTGATGCCCTCTGTCTTTATAGTGAGTGTGCTCTAACTGGTGATTGGCTGCGGTGTTTGTGCATGTTGATTGGTCCTATTGTATGTCCATCAGTGTGTGTGTCTGCACCATGATATAACGGTCTATATTATGACACCAACCCCACCCGAGCCACCCCCACCATGCCTCTTGTCTTGTGTCTTGCAGGACCTGCTGGGGATGGAGCAGGTCCATCCGGTGTCCCCTACCTCCAGCCGGTGCCACAGCCAGACCCCCCCCCCCCGTGAGCGGAGCAGTGATGCTGAGGGCAGCTTGGACACCAGCCCTCCACCCCAGACGCAGGAGACCCCGGAGCTCGGGTCGGACGATGACAGTGATTTCCTGTCACAGTTGTCTTCAACACCCTCCACCCTCCCAAAGATACTCACATCGGTTGGGCATGTTAGTGAACAGGCTCCTGGGACACTATTTGGGTGCATACCATGCAGCTAATTTAGGGGCAGCATGGTAGCATGGTGGTTAGCATCAATACTTCACAGCTCCAGGGTCCCAGGTTCGATTCCCGGCTGGGTCACTGTCTGTGCGGAGTCTGCACGTTCTCCCTGTGTCTGCGTGGGTTTCCTCCGGGTGCTCCAGTTTCTTCCCACAGTCCAAAGATGTGCGGGTTAGGTGGATTGGCCATGATAAATTGCCCTTAGTGTCCTAGTAGTAAGGTTAAGGGGGAGAGTTGTTGGGTTACGGGTATAGGGTGGATACGTGGATTTGAGTAGGGTGCACGGCACAACATCGAGGGCCGAAGGGCCTGTTCTGTGCTGTACTGTTCTATGTTCTATGTTCTAATCCGGTACTGCAGGTGGAGATAGGAGCACCTGATGGGGCGGACAGTCGGAGGGCAGGCCGAGCCCAGGAACTAGTTCCCGTTCAGGCAGGTTTTGAGCTTCTGGAACGGATGGTCCCATCCATAGTGGAAATGCAGTCGCCAAGCCAGGGACTAAATGAGGGGATGTTGGCGAGCATCCAGCACCTGCAGGTGCAGTTGGAGGAGCCCAACAGCATACAGCAACAGGAGGTGGTGCCGACCATGCGTGCCACCCAGGCCAACACCGCACGCGTGGCATCCGCAGTGGAGGCATTGGGGTGACAGTCGTGACTATGGATCAGTATGTCCAAGACCTGGGGCATTCTGTGCAGGCGCTGGCCGAGGCCCAGGACAGGGTTTCCATCTCACAGGCAACCATGGAAATTGCGGCGGTGCTCCTGAGCGTGGCCCAGTCACAGCAGGCCATGGCTGGGAACGTCAGCGTCATTACCCAGGTGCTGGCCAATGTGGCACAGACACAGAGGGAGGTGGCCCAGTCCCAGACGGAGATGACACAAACCCAGAAGGTGGTGGCACAGTCAATGGGTGATGTGGCGCAGTCCGAAGGGAGAAAGTCCACTGTGCTTCATGGCCGCGATCATGCGGACCCTGGTCAAGACCAGAGCGGGCCTCCAGGACTGGAAGTGCCAAATGGAGCGGAGGCTCAGGGACAGCCCCACTCGCACCCCCATCCCATGGGGTAGATCGGGGGCCATGTGGCATCCCGAGGGAGGAGAAGGTGATGGGGTCCGTGTCGGTGACTCCCGCAGGGGAGGTGCCGGAACACCAGATGCAGTTTGGACTCCCCACCCCTCCTGTCCCTGGTGCATGTGGTGGACAGCTGGCAGAATAGGGTGGCACAACGTCACCTGGGACACCCGAGCAACAGCCGGGCCCATCCAGGCCTGGTCGCCCCAGAAGACGTCCGCCAATGGGAACCCAGACGGCCAGTGTCATTCTGCAGAACCAGGGGCCACGGTGGGTGGTCAGTGGGTGTACAGCAAGGTGGCCGTGGTCATGGCGATCCATGCCTGAGCACCGCCACAGTCCCGTGGGGGTCACCCTGGCCGCTCGGCCTGTTTCCCCCCCCCCCCCCCCACCAAATCAGTATCCTGCCTGGCACCCGTACATCCTCTCGTTCTCCTTCATCAGCCACGACGGCGGTTTCACAATTTTTGAAAGCACAAGTGAACTGCACTGTCGAGAACTCGGCCTATTGGAGGAGAATCGCAGAGGCCCGCTAATATATATCCACAATACTTGGACTCTTTAAGCCTTCCGCCTGTTCCCCAAACAACATCCAAATTGAATAACCAGCTATAATTCCCTCACATACAGGGATGATACTTAAATCTAGGAACCGCCTTTTTCCTGGTCCAGCGAAGATATTTCCAAACTGCGGTTACCAAGGTTTTCTGCACTGCCTTGGCTCTAAGAGTTAAAAGTTTGTTTGCTGTAAACTTGGCCTTTAAGTTTGGTGGCTGGAAACTGGCCTGTCTGCTTCTGGAGGCTTCCTGGTGGTAACTGCCTCTCCTGACTTCTCAGGGTCTGGTCAATTAAACCTTTGTTGTTCTTTGATTGTGCCTTTTGTGTATTCAGCTATTCCCCTCCATCAACTACCTTGACTGTCCATGAACATATGTACATCTCAGAGCCCTTCCCAATCGTCTGTAATCTGTTTCTCATCCATAAACTATTCACACTTGATTATTATCTAAATTGCTGTTTTAAACTCATTACCAGGAGAGATACATACCAATTGTGACCCTTTGAATACTGTCTACTGCTGTCTCCAGGCAGATTCATGACACGGGCGTCCCGTGCTAATCCTACAAAGGAGCAGTTTGCAGTCTTTTCTTTCATGTAAGATAAATATTACACATGATCATAGCCTCATGTACACACCCTAGTGCTGATTTTGCCATCTAATCTAACACTGAACATTGGGCCTCTCTCACACTCACTTAATGTTACCTGGCATAATAATGATCACTCTCACTGACATGTCTCCAACTTTCAGAGCATCTCGTCTAACCCGCAAATGAAGGGACTGGACCAGAGTTTCTTAAAATCCATTGAGGAATCCACTATCCCATTTCATCAACTACTGCGTCAAATGAGGAAAAGAACATCCAGTATGAACCATGTGCTGATTACAGAGGTACTGAAGTCGCTAAGGGAGGAACTGTGGTCGATGTCCGAACAGCCCCAAAATAGCCGCCTGACTGAGTAAGTGTCACAGGCCCCTCCTATCCAATGGTTCAGTGATGAAATGCCCTCCCTGGTGTGACTCTGAGCCACAAAGACCAGCAGATCACTGATTAGCTGATTTGAAAGGAAAGGTGGGAGGTGAACTACATTTGGCCTCAGTGTCTTCTCCCGGTCACTATTTGTTGACGGCCTGTTGGAAAGTAAACATGTGAAAGGAATTGAGCGGGTGGCTCCATAATCAATACTCTGCAGACCACTCACGATCCAGACTTACGTAAAGAATGGCCACTTAGGAAAGGGACCTAGATCAGTGGCCACATTGTAGTAAGAATCCAACATTTACACAAAGGGTAGAGATACAAAAGGGTAACTGGATGGTGATAGGGAGCAGGAAGCACAGATGACGTGTCCAATGTCTATCAATCCTCAGGTTTAACTGTCGCAATCAGTATTTGCTCAGATTAATTGGACAAACTCTGATACTGTCCTCTCTGTAGCTGAAAAGGAAGACCTGGAGTACAGGACCTAACCACATATCGAAACGACCAGCTCATTATAATTCTTAAACTTCATTCTCAGGATATAGGCGTCGCTGGCAAGGGCAGCATTTATTGCCCATCCCTAGGAATTCCAGGATTTTGACCCAGTGATATTGAAGGAACAGCTGTTGCCCTTGTCATTCTAGCTGGTGGGAAGCTATCATAGTGAGATTCTGGATGTGCCGGTTAGATGGATAGGCCATGCTCATTTGCCCCTTAGTGCCCAAATGTTAGGTGGGGTTAAAGGGTTATGGTGAGAGGGTCGGTGCAGACTTGATGGGCCGAATGACCTCCTTTTGCGCTGTAGGCATTCTATGATCCTGTGGATGGTATACACTGCAGCCAACCGATGCAGGAGGGAGTTGATACTTAAGGTGGCACTGCCAATCAAGCCACGGTTGGCAAATGACCTTTGTAATTGGCTGAACGTAGCGCCATTGATTTTGACAGCCTTTACGCAGCTTATCATTATTGTTTCATTGTTTATAACCCTTTTCTTTCAGCATTCATGCTCAATGCATCAGAAGAAATGTTCCGCTACGTCAGAGGGCTGAGAAGAGAGCAGAGGCTAAGGCAACGTACACGTGCCAATCATCCCCTCAATTTGGGAATAAGCTACCCGTCAGAATCAGCTTGTTCACAAACAGGTCTCTGCAGTAGCGCTGGGCTCCGTGTGACTGTCACAGGGCGAAAGGGGCAAATACTCAGGACGGATATTGAAACTGTATACATGGGCCCCCTCTGGTGGAGGAGTGGGTAATTGCACCATCCAGTGTGCTGCGGAGAGGATGAAGGCCAAAGGAAGGCGTGGTTAACGGAAAGGGTTTAGGGCAGGTTGCTAAATAGGGAGGGAAGCGTTAAGGCAAAACGAATGAGACAGTAGCGAGAAGTGGAGACCGTTGGAGTATAGCGAGCAAGAGACAAGTGTTCAGATGAATGAATGAATGAATGAATGAATGAATATCGCTTATTGTCACAAGTAGGGTTCAATGAAGTTACTGTGAAAAGCCCCTAGTCGCCACATTCCGGCTCCTGTTCGGGGAGAATGGTACGGGAATTGAACTGGTCTGCTTTAAAAGCCAGCTATTTAGCCCAGTGTGCTAAACCAGCCCCTAATGGGTAGGATTCTCCCAACGGGAGACTAAGTGCCGACGCCGGAGTGAAAACCGGAGTGTTTCACTCCGGCGTCGGAGGCCGCTCCTCGCCCCCTATTCTCCCACCCCTGGGGGGCTAGGAGCGGCGGCGTGTAATTTATGCGCGCTAGGCCTTGGTGCCGCGTGAAAGCGGCACCGCATACATTACGTGGCCGGCGCCGTCTAAATGACATCACCCGCGCATTTGCGGTTGCCGTCCTCCCTGCGGGCACCCCGCAAGACATGGAGGAGTGAACTTGCGGGGCGGCGGAGTAAAAGAATGCGTCCTGCAGAGAGGCCGGCCTGCCGATCGGTGGGCACCGATTGCGGGCCAGACCCCTTCTGAGCGCCCCCCCGGTGCTCGATTACCACCCCCCCCCCACCCCCACAGGTCGCCCCCGCAGTGTTCCCGCGCAGTTCACTCCGGCAGCGACCGGTGTGGTTGGCGCCGGCGTGAACCCGTCGTATTGGGCAGGCCGCTCGGCCCATCCGGGCCGGAGAATCGATGCTCGCCCGTTACAAACGGCGAGCGTCGATTCTCCGAGCGGCCTGTCGTAAATCTCGGCGCGCCGTTTTGGGTGGGTGGGAGAATCGCATGCGTGTGCCGGGGTGGCGTGGCAGGACTCGCTCTGTCCCCCCGCGATTCTCCCACCCGGCATGGGGGGGGGGGGGGGGGGGGGGGGGGGGGGGGGGGGGGGAGAATTGTGCCCAGTGTGTCCAGGCAGGAGGGACTGAAGGTTGGGGCGGAGTGTAGGAGAAGAATTGCGACTATAAGACATAGGAGCAGAAGTAGACCATTCTGCCCGTCGATCTGCTCCCTTATTCGTGACTGATCTGATCTGGTCTGGACCTGTACCTTATCGCTGTTTTTCTCTCACAGACATGGTCTGCCCTGCTGAGGGTTTCCAACATTCTCAGATTTTATTTCAGATTTTCAGCAGGTGGGACTAGAAAGAATTTCCCAGCCGAGGTGATCCTAATCTGTGTGCAGTGATGCCAGCCTGTAAATGGCTGGGGAGGTTCGGGCTTGGCTGTGATATTCTTTAGCATTATAGAACATAGAACATACAGTGCAGAAGGAGGCCATTCAGCCTATCGGGTCTGCACCGACCCACTTAACCCTCACTTCCACCCTATCCATGTAACCCAATAACCCCTCCTAACCTTTTTTTGGTCACTCAGGGCAATTTAGCATGGCCGATCCACCTGCACGTCTTTGGACTGTGGGAGGAAACCGGAGCACCCGGAGGAAACCCACGCAGACATGGGGAGAACGTGCAGATTCCGCACATAGTGACCCAGTGGGGAATCGAACCTGGGACCCTGGCGCTGTGAAGGCACTGTGCTAGCCACTGTTCTACCGTGCTGCCCGGATCGATACCTGAGCAGCCACTGCTCACTGACACTGACTAAATTAGCTGGCGGGTGAATTATGTCTACTTGGAAAAGGAACAGAAGCTGCTGCTTTCAATGTAAACTTACAGGAGAAGAATATGTGTCTGGATTCTCCGTCCCTGAGATTAAGGGTGAGATTCTCCGATTACCGACGAAGATTTCGTAATCGGTGATAGGGCAGAGAATCCCTGTTTACGACCGAATCGGGGACGGTGCTGTTTTCGGATGCTCCGCTCCCTCCAAAACGTCATCGAGGAGTACGCTGCATGCTGTTGTGACGGCTTCAGGACGTTACCTGAAGGCCCTCCCCAGATGCTCTGCCCCCGATGGACCGAGTTTCCGACCGCGCGGGGCACGTGTGGCGGCTGCGGACTGTGTCCAGCGCTGCCACAGTCTGGCGGGAGTCGTGCTGCTGGTCAGGGGGGTTTCTGCGGCCAGCACCATGTTGTACAGTGTGATCGCTGCAGGCCATCGCCGTGCGCATGTGTGGCCACGGACCCGGCAATTCTCCGGCGGTTTATGTCAGGCAGGCCGTGCATTTTACATGGCGCAGCTGCTAGCTCCTCAGCGGTCGGAGGTCGGTGCTGGGGCTTCGCCGATTTTTCCCACATAAACTCCACGGATCCTCCGGACAACGCCCCGAAATTGGAGAACCCAGGCCTAAGTTTTGACACCGGGGCAGGATTTGTGGACTTCTACAACAGCAAAACTGGCGCCGCACCCAAATCGATTCAGCGACTGTTGAGGGGTTGGCACCGGCCCAATGTGGAACACAATCGATTACAATGCAAAACAGCGCCGGATTCACCAGGTGCACGGTTGACTCTCAGGAGGCTGACAATCTGCAGCTACATAGACACACTTCACTCCCCACACACACACACACACACACCAGCACCGTCAGCAACATCGTACGGACCGGCCAGCAGTGCTGTAAGAAACTACACAACCTCCTCTGGACAGCCCAGGTGAGTAGGCAGCATTATGCCCCTGGCACCAATCCACGTCCCACACACCCGTAACCCCACCTCCCCCATCCAGAGGGTGGCCGACCCCCCCCCCCCCCCCCCCCCCCCCCCACCGCACCCCGTGCCGACACCCATACTGGCTGCTATGGCCGGGTGTCCTGGCATCGAAGCCTGCAGAGGCGGTTCCCCATGGCGCGTGTATAACCACCCCCACACCACCTTCACCCCACACCCACACAACCACCACCCCACCTCTCTCTCCCCCACCATCCCATCTCCCCCTCCCACACCCCCCCCCACTTTGCCCCGGCCCTCGGTTTAATCACGCGTCATGGTATTGTGTCTTATTGGACCTACTCGTGATGGTGCGGGTCTTTCTGGTGTCCTCCACCCCAGCCACAACCACAGCCAGAACCCCAGGTGCCGACCAGCGATGAGGACGCCGGCACAGTCACGAGCCATCAACCCGAGACTCAGGAGACCCCGGAGCTCGAGTCCGAGGATGACACTGATGTCACAGCTGTCTCCCACACCCTCCACCATCCCAGAGACACTCACCTCGGTTGGGCACTTTAGTGAAGAGGCTCCTGGGACACTCTCTGATGCTCACCACACACATGCTCCGGTACATCAGGTGGAGATAAGAACACCCGAGGGGGCAGAAGGTCGGAGGACGGGCCGACGCCAGGGACCAGCTGCCGTTCAGACGGGTTTCGGGCTTCCGGAACGGACCGTTCCATCAATTATGGAGATGCAGTCGGAGAGCCAGGGGCGACATAGATCATAGAATTCACAGTGCAGAAGGAGGCCATTCAGCCCATCAAGTCTGCACCAGCTCCTGGAAAGAGCACCCTACTCAAGGTCAACACCTCCACCCTATCCCCATAACCCTGTAAGCCCACCCAACGATTTCGGCGTCAAAACTGATTCTCCGCCCAATCGCGTTTCCCCTTTCCGCCGTCGTCTGACGGAGAATCCGGCTCCATCTTTCAGCAGAGTATGAAGGGAATTTGCCAGATCAGATAGATCAATTTAAATACTTGTCAAGCCTTTTTTAATGTTTCTTCTCATAACTCTGCCATGAGCACCAGATATATGGGACGGGATTCTCCAATCCCACGGCAGTGTCCACGCCGTTGTAAACGCCGTTGCGTTTTACGACGGCGTGAATGGGCTGCTCCCAATACTAATTCTGGCCCCTACAGGTGGTCAGCACAGCGCTGGAGTGGTTTGCGCCACTCCAGTTACCGATCCCGCGAACTGTGCGCCGCGGGATCCGCGCATGTGCAGTTGCGCCGGCGCCAACGAGGACATGCGCAGTCGGGGCTTCCTTCAACGCGCTGACCCCGACGCAACATGGCGCAGGACTACAGGGGCCAGCGCGTAGGAAAGGAGGCCCCCAGCTAGAGAGGCCGGCCTTCCGATCGGTGGGCCTCGATTGTGGGCCAGGCCACATCGGAGAACCCCCCCCCGGGGACGGACCCCCCCCCCCTCTCCCCTCTCCCCTCTCCTCCCCCCTCTCTCCCCCTCCCCCTCCCCTCCCCTCCCCCTCTCCTCCCCCCCCTCCCCTCTCTCCCCCTCCCCTCCCCCTCTCCCCCCTCTCTCCCCCTCCCCTCTCCCCCTCTCTTCCCCTCCCCTCCCCCTCTCCCCCTCCCCTCTCCCCCTCTCTTCCCCTCCCCTCCCCTCTCCCCTCTCCCCCCTCTCTCCCCCTCCCCCCCTCTCCTCCCCCTCTCCCCCTCTCCTCTCCTCCCCCCCTCTCCTCCCCTCTTCCCCCTCCCCCCTCCCCTCTCCCCCTCCCCCCCTCCCCCTTCCCCCCCTCTCCCCCCTCTCCCCCTCTCCTCTCTTCCCCCCCTCTCCTCCCCCTCTTCCCCCTCCCCCTCCCCTCTCCCCCCTCCCCCCCTCCCCCCCTCTCCCCCCCCTCCCCTCCCTCCCCTCCCCCCCCCCCCCCTTCTGCACTGCAGCGGTTCAATGGGGGTAGGGTGGCTGGGATGGGGTGGTGCACTCATCCTAAGGGGCTACTTGCCAGGATGATCCTCAGAAAAAAAGATTGAGTATTTATTCTCCCAATAATGGGTCAGAAATTCTCAAAGTAAAATTATTGAACAAATTTGTTTGTGCGGTGGAATCATAGTGCAGAAAATAGGGCCACCCGATTCATTTTGACAGGGCACCACTCAAAGATACAAAAGATATTGTGGGGAAAGGTTCACGTACTTTCTGCGGTTCTGTGGTAGCTCTCTTCCCACTGACTCAGTGAGTTCAAGTCCCACTCCAGAAGTAAAATGCAAAGTCTCGGCTAACACTTAACAGTCCAATATGTGAGGGAGGGCTGCACAGTCAGATAGAAGCATTTGGAAAGATAGAGGACAACAATCCTTTCCACCACTGATTGACTGATACTGCAGGTCAGTTGTACAGACTGGATTTTTACCTCACTCACGGTGGGGGGGGGGGGGGGGGGGGGGGTGTGTGTGTGTGTGTGTGTGTGTGGAGACACTAAACGCAGGACTTATTACAAGGAGAAAATCTGAAAAAAAAATTCTGTCTTTAACAGACCAAATTCATTTTAAAATACTGATTATTGCTTTTCTCTCCTTCTCCAGGTAGCATTGCGTGTTGCTGGTCCACAGCTTGGGACTTTTCAATGGGGCGGGGCAGGAAGGCAATCTCAAATCTACCTCAGCTGGAACAGTGTTTACACCCCGCACTGTTGACGTTTTTCCTGCTTTACTTCAGTCAATTTTTCCAAGCCTTTCCTTCAACCACTTCCCAGTTTCCCGTTTACTGGACTATTTGTCCTGCGCAGAATTGCAACAGGTCACATTATCCTTGAGTACAAGTCTTCACTGGTCCTGAGATAGCCCCTAGGAGATATAATATCAGGTATTTGGTCTACAGACTGGGTACTGCTCTGGTGGTAGAAAATCCAGATATCGATTGTTCCAGCACAATGACCACCGTTGATAACAAGGCGGCATTTGATAAAATGTGGCACCAAACAGCCCCAGTAAATTTGAAGTTGATGGGTATCGGAGCAAACGTTCCACCAGCTGGATTCATCCCCAGCACAAAGGAAGACGTCTCTGGTTGTTGCAGGTCAATGAGCTCAGCCCCAGGATATTGGTGCAGCGGCTCCTCAGGATAGTGTTCGAGCAAGAGACGCATTTAAAGATAGGGGATCAGATAAGGTTGAGGATAGGATGGGGCGGGGCAGGTGTTTCACTCAGGGACTGGACATGAAGATGAGGAGGTTGGCAGTGTTGTTGACAGGGTTATTGAACCTAGTTTGGACCGGTCAAGCCTGAGATCGGGGAAGGTGTCAGCGGTGGCGAGGGAGTTGAAGGGGTTCATGGAACGGATGGGGGGGTAAACCTGTGGATGTTTGGGAGGCTGAGGGCGAAGGGGTTTCATACTTTTCTCATGTGCATCGCGTATACTCCCCGAATTATTTTTTTGTGCTGGACAAGGTGTTGTTGGCGGGGGTGGTCGACTTGGAATATTTGGCGATTGTGGATTCAGACCACGTGCCACACTGGGTGGATTTACGAGTGGACCGGGGGTGGGGGGGGGGGGCAGTGAAGGCTGTATGTCTGGATGTGGGGCTATTAGCAGATGAGGAGGTGTGCGAGCAGGTGAGGGCTGCCATCTGGGGATATGTGGAACTCAACGAAACATGGGAGGTTACGGCCCTCAAGGCAGTAGTTGGGGGGGGGGGGGGGCAGTTATTTTGATTTGGGCACTTAGGGAAAAGGTGGAACGAACAGAGATGGCGAGGTTGGTGGAAGAGATTCTGAGGGTCGCCAGGAGGTACTCGGGGGCCCTGGAGGTAGGGTTGTTCAAGGAGAGACAGAGGCTCCAGGTGGAGTTTGGGTTGGTGTCCACGGGGAAGACGGTGGGGCAGTTGCCGAGGGCCAAGGGGACAATTTACGAGTACGGGGAGAAGGCGAGCAGGATGCTGGCCTACCAACTCAGGAAGCAGGAGGTGGGGGGGGGGGAGCGAGGGGGATTGGAAGAATGAAGGATAGGACGGGGAGGGTGGTACTGGACCCAGTGGGGGTGAATGGGATGTTCGAGGAGTTTTATAGGAAGCTATATAAGTCGGGGGAGGGAATGCAGCGTTTTGTGTTTCGTGACCTTGCTTCTGCAATAGATCTACAGAACTGCTGGTGACTTAACGAGAATGATGATTATTGATGTACATGTGGTATAGTAACAATCAGAATGCTATACAGACAAAGTTACTGACTGAGTCCACCTAGACTATCTGGAACTATCCTTATGTGCGACTGTCCTAGCGTACGCCTTACAACCTTCTCCTGATAGCCGATGTCACATGACTGATGTCTGACGCCACCTGCTGGTAGGGGGTTGCACTACCGAGTGCATGTAATAATAATAATTATCATAATAATTCACAGGCAGATCACCACACGGTAGTTTCTGGATGGGTTGGAGTTTGCCAAGGTGGATGAGAACCTGATGGAGGGGCTGGGAGCCCCTATTGGGTTGAGGGAAGTGATGGAGAGTAGGGGGTGATGCAGGCAGGGAAGGCCCTGGGCCTGGATGGGTTCCTGGTGAAGTTTTATTAAAGGTTCGGGGGATGAAATCTGGGGCTGCTGCTGGTGAGGGCATATGACGAGGCTAGGGAGAGGGGGGAGCTACCCCCTACATTGTCGCAGGTGTCCATTTCCCTGACACTGAAGATAAAGAAGGATCCGGAGTAATGTGGAACCTACCATTTGATATCGTTGTTTAATGTGGACGGCACGTTGTTGGCGAAGGTGTTGGCTTCACGAATCGAGTACTGTGTCCCGGGGGTGATAGGTGAGAACCAAACGGGGTTTGAGAAGGGGAGGCAGTTGTCGACAAATATGAGGAGGTTACTTAACATGATTATGATGCCTCCGGAGGGGCAGGAAGTGGAGGTGACAGTGGCAATGAATGCAGAGCATAGGGTTTCTCTGTCTGCGGACGACCTGTTGCTTTATATTTCGGACCCATTGGGTGGCATTGGGGACACTATGGGGATTTTGGAGCACCTTGGCCAGTTTTCCAGGTACAAGCTGAGCATAGGAAGTGTTCGCGATTGAGACCAGAGGGCAGGAGAGGAGGTTGGGGGAGCTGCCATTCAAGGTGGTGGGGGCGTGTTTAAGGTACGTGGGCATTTGGGTGCCATGGGCTGGGCGCAGCTGGATAAGTTGAGTTTGGCCCGGTTGGTGGAGCAGATGAAGGGGGATTTTAAGAGGTGGGATTTAAGAGGTCAAATTGGTGCCCACACACACCTTCCAGTCTCAAATGCTGCCGCCACTGCCCCACACCCTCAAGGCCGACACCACCTCTGGGCTCATGGAGTGCTTGGCCGGTGAGAACTGCAGAGGTGCTGTCAATAATGCCCCTAAACTCATTCCCTGCAAGAAGCTTTTATTTTGTGTTTATTTTAAACCTGTGAACCATGTCCACATGCTTTGGGCGTGACTGAAACTGAAGGGGTTCTGGTCGGGGTTTGTGGATGTCATGTCTGAGGTGTTGGGGGTAAAGGTGGCCCCGTGCCCAGAGGTAGTGATATTCGGGATGTCGGAAGACCCGGGAGTCCAGGGTGAGGGTGAGAGAGGCCGATGTTTTGGCTTTGTCTCCCTGATAGCCCAGAGACGGATTTTGCTTTGGTGGAGGGACTCGGAGTCACTGAAAGCGGGGGTGTGGGTGGGCGACCTGGCCGAATTCCTGAGTTTGGAAAAGATCAAGTTCGTCTTGAGAGGGTTGGTTTGTCGGTTTGCTTAGAGATGGAAGCCGTTCATTGACTTCTTGAAGAGAATTAAGGTGTCAGCAGAGGGGAAGGAGTGGGCATGGGTGGGGATAAGGGTGTTAAAATGGGGATGGCAGGTTGAGAGGAGGCCAAGGGCAGAGGGTGTGGGTGTTGGTTATTTATTATGTACAATTTTGCTTCTCTCATATGTTGTGAATGTTGTTCACATAATTGCTTAAATAAAATATTTTTTAAAAAAGGATAGTGTTCGGGACCTAACCATTTTCAGCTGCTTTGTCAATGATCTTCCCTCCAACGTAGGGTTAGAAGTGGGATGAATTGTCCAGTTTTAGTCACAATTCCTCAAAGACTGAAACCTTCTGTGTCTGCATGCAACAAGACTTGGACAAACATGCTGCCCTGGCCTGAAAGTGGCAACTAACATTTGCATCACTCGTGTCATTCAACGTAATTACCACTGGGAAATTCCCTACCAGCAATATCCTAGCCCATCACATTGACCAGAAACCTAACTGGACCAGCTACATAAATGTGGTGACTACACGAGTAGATCAGATGCTGGGGATTCCAACCCCAGAGGCAGAGATAAGGGAAGCGGTTAGGTTCGGAGTGACCTGTACACAGGCCAAACAAACTTGCACTTAAAACCACTTTTATTTCTTGTGTTTGGAACCAGCTCCACTGTGTAAAGGGCACCAAACCCCTCCCACATCCCTCTCCCTGCTAACCACTCCATTTTGAATCACCTTTACAATAAACACAAGCACCGGGTCGCATCTGTCTTAATAACCTCCCACCACTGCATTTTCCTGGGCTCAACCCTTTATCGAGGGGGGGACTCTTTACCTCAGGAGTGGGAATGACAGTGTGACCTAGTCACAGTCCACCAGAATCACAGCTCCTGTTGGCTGACTGACCTCCAGAGTCTCCAGCGTAAGAAACAACATCGGAGGCCGCCAAATATTAAAATAACAACTGTTTACCATAAATCAAGAGGTTCCTACACTTGAATCTGGAAACATGCCTAAATCAGAGCTGGCACAGCTTAATGTTTCTCAAAGCTGGTGCTATTGTACACTTAAAAATTCCTGTCAATAGGGCACTCATTAAAGGTACTTAACTAAGATTACTTTTATTCTGTGTTTATTTTAAACCTGATTAAAATGTAACTGTTTGTTTGATATTATCACATGTGGGGGCACCAGACAATAATCCAGATGTATTCTGTCCTTTAAAATCCCTGGTGTTGAGGTTAATTGTTGTTAATTGTGGAATTGGGGCAGCACGGTAGCATAGTGGTTAGCACAATTGCTTCACAGCTCCAGGGCCCCAGGTTTGATTCCCGGCTTGGGTCACTGTCTGTGTGGAGTCTGCACGTTCTCCCCGTGTGTGCGTGGGTTTCCTCCGGGTGCTCCGGTTTCCTCCCACAGTCCAAAGATGTGCAGGTTAGGTCGATTGGCCGTGCTAAATTGCCCTCAGTGTCCAAAATTGTCCTTAGTGTTGGGTGGGGTTACTGGGTTGTGGGGATGGGGTGGAGGTGTGGGCTTGGGTGGGGTGCTCTTTCAAAGAGCTGGTGCAGACTCGATGGGCCAGGTGGCCTCCTTCTGCACTGTAAATTCTATGATTCTATCCTCACCTCAGCTAGGAGGAGCTAAACCACAACAGAGCCAGAATCAAATCTTTACCCTTCTCTGTGCAGGAGACTGTGGTAAAATGGCCAGCAGCCTGAATTTTAGGCCCGACATACAATTGGACACTTTAAATGAAAATCAGTATTAGAACCAGAGACAGGCCTGACGGGAAGTGAAACAGCCAAATTCGATATACTGGACAGAGACAGACAGCCGGGGCAAGCCTGGGCTTCATCGGCTCCATTCAAATGGAGGAATTGTTGTCGATTGCCCTGATGAAGCCGGACTTTCTGGCACCTAGATCAACTTATATGGGATGAGATTGCGTGCAGACAATGCACCCAAGGATGGTCCTCTGGGGGGAGTTCCTGGTGTCCTGCAGAGTCACAATCAGCAACTCCCTTGGGTCTTGCGATCCTCAGCCAGTGACCTCATTGGCTGAGGGCCAGAGAGCTTCTGGAAAGGCAGAAAGAGGGGGATAAGAAGGAGGCAACCAGAGACCCCCCCCCCCATGAAGACTTGATGCAGAAACAGCGAAGAATACTCAACGGTGGACTAGAGCGCAGAAGGAAGCAGTGTGCAAGACCCACCTTCGCAAATGAAGACCCTAAGACGACCGAGACTCAGGAGATTGGACCCGCAGCTCGATCCAGTTCATCGGCTTGGATAGTATTAAGAATCTTAGGCATATTATAGTTAGGCTAATTTGGGAAATAACTGTTTTAATGTGTTTGAAAATAAACTTGGATTGAATTATTAACTTGTTACTGTCCTTTGTTCATCTTGCAAATAAGGGCACCTGGCTAAAATGTTTGAATAATAAACTGGTCAAAGTGTCTGAATTTTACAGATAACAAGACTGAACAAACCCAAAATCCTTCTGAGGTGGGTGTTTCCAATTGAAAGGCAGAGTTTGGTCGATTCAAGGTCACAACAGACTATGGGAACCATGTTGAAATGTGTCTTCAGATTCTTTATTCATCACTAGGGGAAGGGCCAATTAGTCAGACACCTAGGGCAGACTTTTACAGCCTGGTCCCACCAACGGGATCTCCCGGCCCTACCCCAAGTCAATGGAGTTTTTAACGGTTCGGGGTATTTTACCACCTCGCTCCTGCCGTGATGGAGCCAGAAAATCCTGCCCCCTAGCCATATGACAGAGTGTTTAGCATCATTCAGTACAGGAGACAACAGTGCAGGCTGCATAAACCAGTCTCCAAATAGCGGAGCTTTAAAGTGAGAGACCCCATCTGCTCTCACTTGGACATAAAGGATCCCTCAAGATTTCCTGACCAATATTTATCCCTCAACTTACACAGCAAAAAGATTGGATAGTCACATTGCTGTTTGCAGTTTGGCTGCCATGTTTTCTACATTAAGGAATTGCTTCAGTGTCTGTGAAAGCACTTCGGTGTTACATAAATACAAGTATTTACATAGAACATAGAACAGTACAGCACAGAACAGGCCCTTCGGCCCTCGATGTTGTGCCGAGAAATGATCACCCTACTCAAACCCACGTATCCACCCTATACCCGTAACTGAACAACCCCCCCTTAACCTTACTTTTTAGGACACTACGGGCAATTTAGCATGACCAATCCACCTAACCCACACATCTTTGGACTGTGGGAGGAAACCGGAGCACCCGGAGGAAACCCACACACACACGGGGAGGATGTGCAGACTCCGCACAGACAGTGACCCAGCCAGGAATCGAACCTGGGACCCTGGAGCTGTGAAGCATTGATGCTAACCACCATGCTACCGTGCTGCCCTATTTCTTTGATAAAAGCTAAATACGGCAGGCGCTGGAAACAAAAACAAACTACGTTGGACAAATTCAGCAGGTCTGTCAGCATCTGTGGAGAGAGAAACAGAGTTAAGATTTCGGGTCCATGACTTCTGAAGAGAGGGAGAAAAGCTCCAAGGAGGGAGAACAATGATAGATTATAAACTGTGAAAGAGAGTGGAGCAGCTGGAGAAAATAGAAGGTCCAGTGATAGGTGGGAGCCAGGAGAGTTTGCAACAGACATATGTAGGGCACGAGACAGCAGTGGTGTTAATAGCAGTGTGAAGGACTATGGAGGTGTTGATAGTGGCATTAAGGTAAGACAGCAGAAATGTGTTAAAGGGGGAACAAAGGTCAGTGCTCGGTGAAAGCAAAACCTAAGAACAAGTGCCAGGTGGCCCAGTAGGGGAGGGAAAGGGAGGATGTGGTTTAATTGCGACAAGAGATATTTGGGATATAGAAAAATGGGAGCCAAGATGGAGTAGAAAGTCACAGTCTAAAGCTGTTGAACTCAAGCTCCAAGGGCTGTAACATGCCCAATCGGAAGATGAGATGCTGCTCCTCCAGTTTGTATTGGGCATCACTGGAGCATTGCAGCAGGCCAGGGATGGACATGTGGGAATGAAAACTGGATGGGGCGTTGAAATGGCAAGCAACAGGAAAGTCGGGGTCTTTCTTTATTTCATCAGCATTGAGGTAACTCTCAAAACTTAGGCCCTGTACGGCATTACAAGTTCCAACTCTATTTTCTACTAACAATAGGAAACTTGTATGCACTGTCTGAAGTATCTGATTATCAATTATGGACCTGCTAGTGCGGTGTTTTAAAAACATTTTTTCCCAGGACCCACTTTTACCAACTGGCCAACCTTTGTGACCCACTCTGGCTGTCCTTCGTGACCCAAATCAACTGGCCTTCATAACGCACCATTTTTTCTTATCCTTACTATGACAGGTGACTCTGCTTAGTCCTCACAATCTCACTCCAATCAGGTTCACAGGAGGAGAGGGTAATGTGCATAACAGATACAGAGTTCAGCCGGTTCCCTTATGGTGTCTTCATCTACGTGAGAATGGAAAATCCAACTTTGCACACGTAGATCACTGTGAAGGGCAAAAACAACAAAATGCTTGTTTTACTCAGCACTGGCTACTCCTCGGAGATGCTACTCTAGAATGCTGACAGCCCCATTGACTTGTGACGTGTTTTTAATGTGGTGTCACAGGTGAGGAACAAAAATTCAGTCTCTTCATTTGGCGTTAGCTATAAGTTAATAATTGGTTCTAGGGTCTCAAACTCAAACTCAAAAGGACCCACCGCGTCTCTCAAAATCTGAAACTTCTTCTTTGGAAAGTAGAGACAAAAACTGTTGATCAGCATGTCCAGATGCAACTGAATAAGGCTTGCGAGTCTACCTTCAATTCCCTAGCTAACACTGTTTTGTTCAACGTGTCATAGCAGTTATAATAACAGTCATAATAATGGGGACATGTAGTAGTTTTGGCATTGTACTCCCACTTGCCAAACTTTCAATTATTTTTGGAAAGCATCTATTTCTTTACAGAGCTGAAAGCAATCATCATCCTTCCCTTGCAATTTGAGGTTCAGTTAATTTGGAATTGAAAAGATGTCTGCAAGGTGCAACATAGTTAGCATCCAAGTTTCATCACCAAACAAATCAGCCACAGGAGATGATTTCTCAAGGAAGAAAGTGTAGATTTGATACCTCAGTGCATAAACTTTGACAGGCACCTGACCCCTTGACAGCTAACATACTTCTGTGTGGAACAATAAATGTATGTGCTCGACCCCATATCGCAACACAGAGCCTCGAAAAGCCTGGTGTGGAGTGTGTTTATTGAAATCCACAACTTCCACAATTCCTTTCAACACCACTTCAAGGATGGAATTCCTTGCGATACCAATGCCTCACAGTGAATAAAACAATGATTCCAAACAATGTCCTAACCAGCTGCCTCCTTAATCTTTATTATAACTCTGCTGTTTTTCCCATTCATGTTGGCTGCCCCATCGCTTGTGATTTCTCTGCAATGAACCCAGTGGAGCCCACACTTTCCAACCACATAACTTTCCAATGCTTTAAAAATCTCTGCGCCAGTCGTGCTGGTTGGTAATGTCAGGCAACACAGCAAAACCTCAACAGTTTAATTGTGTCAAACAAACATAACGTAAACTAGCAAGGTTGCACAATCTGAAACGTCTGTACTTTAATCCAGTTGTATTGAGAACTCCTGTGCTGACTTTAATCGAGAAATAAGCTGGTCTTCTAAATTCTCAGCAATATCACATTCAGTGTGCCACTGTGCTATCACTAAGTGGGATGCATTTCAGTTTTTCAGCTGACCTCTCACCTAGGACTGTACAAACTATATCTATTGTTGCAGGGAGAATTAATCTCTCTGCTACACAGTAAGCTACCATGTAAGAGGCTAATTGTGCTTTGTCATTCAATGCAATACGTCTGCTGAGGACTTCAGCTGATGATTTAAGTTCTCGTTGCATCCTTTGAAAAAATAAAGACGTTTGTCCTCCAAATGTCGCTAGCTTAGTCTTCAAATGCCTTTGAAGTTTTGAGGGTTTAAAACTTTAATTTGCCAATACTTCCCTGCGTATAACACACATGGGCCTTCAATCCTGATCTGCACAATTAATAAAGCTATACCTCAAGAAAATTGTGCTTTGTCCCTGATTTCATCTTCTTCTTAATGTGGTGTTCACCAGAGGCCCTGGAGATCACATCAACACTACTTTGTCCTGCTGTGGTCTCTCCTAAGCAGCTCCCACCAGCTATTTTTGTGAGATCCCGGCCTGTTTGTGTCTCTGGCCCTTTCTTTCTTATGACAAAACAAGCCATTTTCAATTCTTCACAGTCCTGTTGCCTTGCTTGCTGGCAGCTACAAAATGGCGGAATCTCTCCTCCACGATTTCGCCTCCAAAGCACGGATATACAGGGCTCGTGACATCAGTGCATGTGCTGGGCCCGTGACGTGCACTCTGCCACCGCTTCTGGTGGGAAGACTTCATCATTTTAAAAAGAAATTTGGTCCTTTGATGGTGTGCTGCCAACAGCAGGAGGTGGTTTTCCCAGATGGGCTCCGAGACTGTGCACTGCTGGATCTGGTTGAGGGGGGCTGCAAGCACGGGACAGTCAGCATTCTTGAAAGCCGGTCGCTGCCAGCATTTTTAAAAGCCGGATTTGGCTGTTGGGTGCTTCTCCAGTGACTGGGAGCGCTGCAACCGATCCCTCCCCGACCCTTCTGACACCTGCCCTCGATCCACCCTCGGGTACGGTCCCGAGTTTGAAAATCCTTGCGCTAGTGTACGTACACAATCTTTATTTTGAACAGCCTTCTCAACCTGCCATGATTATAGACAAGAGATTTGACTTGACAAAAAGAGGTTCAGAGTACAAAAGTAAACAAGATATGCTAATCTTTTCTAAATCATTGGTTAGGCTCCAGCTGGTGTGTTATGTTTTTTAAAAGTCATTCATGCAATGTGAGCATTGCCGGCTAGGCCAGCATTTATTGCCCATCAATAACTGCCCTTACAAAGATGCTGGTGAGTTTCCTGCTTGAACTGCTGCAGTCTATGTGGTGTAGATAAACCTACAGTGCTGTTGGGAGAGGAGTTCCAAGGTGTTCACCCAGCGACAGTGAAGATAAAATGATATAATTCCAAGGCAACTTGGAGGAGAACTTGCAGGTGGTGATGTACAAAGAAATATGCCTTTTAAATAGCATGCCATCATTAGCGAGAAAGTATGTCATGTGATCCAGTCTCAGAAGGATGTAAAGGTCTGAGAGAGCATGCAGAGCCATTTTACTTGTGCCACAGGTGAATGTGTTATTTTCAGTGCTTGCGTGGTCAATATGTAAGAGGTGGCTGTTTGTTTACCCTTGGATGATTGTCGCAGTTTAAATAATCTCAACAGTAGGATTTTTGTGGGCTTTTAAAAATAAAGGTTATTTATTATCACACACTTTGCCCTGGATGTTTAAAATGCAACGTTTTACATTATCAGACACACAGAGATTAGTTGCAGATGAAGGAAACACAATACAAGTATTACCTATAGTTGTTTCAGTCTCTATCATTTCTGGCCTGTTGTTTCTTAAATGAGTTTATAATTTAGTTGAAGTGAAGATCTTGCAATGTAGAGTATTTTCAGAAGCTTCTTATACTTACAATTCTACAAGGTTGGTTCAAGATGTGTTAGACATATGTGAATGGATCTCATTGACTCAAAACTGAACTCAAAGTTGAAACAGATTGTGGGTGGTATTGCTGTTTATTATCATGGTGGCTTAGTTGACTCACACCTGGTTTGATGGATTTCTGATACAACTCTGTCTGCATGTTGGTATTTTAAAAGCAGACAAGAAATGTCTTCTTCGCCATTTGGCTTGTACAAATTCAAAGCCCTTTTCTAAAAATAGTGACACCTTGAAATTCACCCAATCTAGTTTTTAAAAAAAATTTAGAGTACCCAATTACTTTTTCCAATTAAGGGGCAATTTAGCATGGCCAATCCACCTACCCTAAACTTTTTTAGGTTGTGGGGGCGGAACCCACGCAAACACGGGGAGAATGTGCAAACTCCACACGGACAGTGACCCAGGACCCAATTTAGTTTTGATGAGTGACTCTCAGAATGCAATGGAAAGTCAATGGGATCCATTCACATATGTCCAACGCATCTTGAGTTTTTTAAAAAATAACTTTAGTGTACCCAATTAATTTTTTTCAATTAAAGGGCAATTTGCATGGCTAATCCACCGCACATCTTTGGGTTGTGGGGGCGAAACCCACGCAAACATGGGGAGAACGTGCAAACTCCACATGGACAGTGACCCAGAGCTGGGATTGAACCTGGGACTTTGGTGTCGTGAGGTAGTAATGCTAACCACTGCGCCACCATGCTGCCCTCCACATCTTGAGTTTTGATGTTACTTTTGTCTTTGATGAAATGGAAAGGTGGCTGCTGATGTTCCATCCTTTTTTTTAAATAAATTTAGATTAGCCAATTATTTTTTCCAATTAAGGGGCAATTTAGTGTGGCCAATCCACCTACTCTGCACATTTTTGGGTTGTGGGGGCGAAACCCACGCAGACACGGGGAGAATGTGCAAACTCCACACGGACAGTGACCCAGAGCCGGGATCGAACCTGGGACCTCAGCGCCGTGAGGCGGTTGTGGATGTTCCATCCTTAAACAAAGGGGTGTGTAAATTCCCCAGCTGGCTTTGAATGACCACATTTAATTAAATATTTGCCTCAAACACTGAGCTGTCTCGTGCTCAAAATGCCAAAGGCCACCTGCAACCGTTTTAATTGTCTATTTGTGTTCAAATCTTTTGAATTATTGATTAAATGTTCATGACACTAGAATGATACCAGGGATGTCTGTTATGACAGAGGCTAGAAAAGCTGGAGTTGTTCTGCTTAGAGGATAAAACATTAAGAAAATGTAATTGCCTTGTTCAGTAGCATGAAGAGTTTTGATAAGAGTAAATTAGAATAAACAGATTCCAGTGGCATAGTATTATGGGCCAGGGTTTAGAGAACACCAAAGCATATCATAGAGTTCACCTGACCCCAACTTTTAATAGATTTTAGTTTTGGGGAGCACAAGGGCCTACTTTACAGGCGTGATGCAACAGTGATCTAAAGTATGTTTGAACAAAAACAATGTTTATTCTATGAATCCAGATAACATTTTATAAACACACAGTAAACATCTTATCAACAACCAACACTGATAATCCCCACAGATACAATACCCATAGGTAACCCTTAATAACTTTCCTAACAACATCCATACGTCAAAAACCCTTTTTAACAAAGACAGCAGGTTTGCATTCCCTACAGAAATAGGTATTACTTTGAAATCATCAAGTGATCTGGAGCCATTCTTTAGCAGGCAGAGAGAGAGAGACCTAAACACCTCCTTGGTTTGAATGCAGCTACCCAATTGAAAACTAAACTAAACTCAGAGCCAAAAAATGCTTCCAGCTCAAAGCGAAAGTAAAAAGCAGAGCAGAGCCCAGCTCCACCCACACAATGACATCACTGCAGCCACTTGAGAAGACAAACATTTTTTTAAGTGAAATTCCCATGACAATCGCCAAAAACAGCCAGAGGACACAGATTAAAGCAATTGACAAGGGAACTAGAGCTGAAACTAAGTGATTTTTATCAATGCATTGAGTTACGATCTGGAACATTGAAAAAGGGTGGCGGAAGCTGATTTAATAGTGAAAACAATTGGAGAAGTACTTGGAAGGGGTAGATTTTACAGGGCTGTGGGGAAAGGACTGGGAATGGATGAAATGCCTTCCTTCTGAGCTGTTTCATTCCATAGTGAAGGTCAATCCACAAAGTGTAGCACAGGACAACAGCAATCCATCACTTCTGAACCAGACGTCACACCAGACAACATATGAACTTCCTTTACACTCAAGATCTCATGTAAGGGCAAATGAAAAGGCAAAGGAAAGCTTTCAGAAAAATATATCTAACTCCACTAAAAATTCAGATGCACTGATTTCGCTAGACATTCCTATAAACACCTATAGCACACATCATGCCTATTTTGAAAATTAGAGGGACGTTGATGCCTCGAGTCGGCAATTAAAGTGGAAATAATTTCTTGTTAATCTGTCTATTAGCTATGCTCTAATTTTCAAATGGTTAAAAAATAACATTTAACTGGGATGTATATTTATAGTTTGCAAGTGTGTCAAAAATTTAGTTCTGGTATCTGTGACACCCACGGATTTGCTACAACAACAGCAATTTTGGCTCAGAATCCATCAAACTGGCGATTTTCTTCAGATCCAGATATATTACAGAAGAAAAACATATTCTGAACTGTACCTTCGATCAGAAATGACAATTGTGGTAAAGCATGAACAAAACATGTGACGTTACATTCTTCTGAAATAACTTGTACTTAAAATAATTTAATAGCATGTATCTGGAATGTAAAAAATATTCTTGCTGAATGTAAAAATCAGTAAATACTATCGTGTCAAACTGGAGACAGGTAACATGCATTAAATAACAAATAATTGACCCATACAGCTTCTAAATACCTCTCTTATGAAACATGTTTAAAATTATCATACATTCCTTGTCTTTTATACCCAATCAATCTGATTTTATATAAGCCGATATGAATTAATTAGCAAGCTGGCAAAGATATTTACATGTTTGCCCTCTTACTGCAAGGCTGCTGTGTATGTGTGGCCACACTACACTAAGTTATCCATAGGTCTAACTGTTTGTTTTGACTGTGTGTTTATGTGAACTGTGTTTTCAGAGAGCAGCTATGTGCCTGATTGTAGCAAGAATACATGTACATGTGGGCCTCGTATTTGCTGGAAGACATTAGATTTTTAAGTTGTTTGAACTAGTAGGGTAGAAGTACAGGTTAATGATGAGGACTTTCAACTAGTTAAGAACTGTAAGGCAGCACGGTAGCACAGTGGTTAGCATAATTGCTTCACAGCTCCAGGGTCCCAGGTTCGATTCCTGGTCTTGGGTCGCTGTCTTTGCGGAGTCTGCACGTTCTCCCCATGTCTGCGTGGGTTTCCTCCGGGTGCTCCGGTTTCCTCCCACAGTCCAAAGATGTGCAGGCTAGTTGGATTGGCCATGATAAATTGCTCTTAGTGTCCAAAAATGTTAGGTGGGGTTATAGGGTTATGGGGATAGGGTGCAGGTGTGGGCTTAAGTGGGGTGCTCTTTCTAAGAGGCGGTGCAGACTCGATAGGCCGAATGGCCTCCTTCTGCACTGTAAATTCTATGAACATTAACATACCTAATATTGTTTAAACATTGAAAGATGACATACTAATGACTGATATTTCTCTGTTGGAGAAAATTGTATTAATTTTTTGCATTACCTGAGAATAGTGTCACATTTATACTGTGTAATTTGAAAATTAATTCTGTTTCACACAAGAATTTTCACATCATAAAATAACAAATAGATAGAGGCCTGACTCGTTCCCTCCCTGAGTTTGCAGCATTAATGTGACATTTCAACAGTATGGAAACAGTCATAAAAAAAAGTCTAAATCACGGGTAATGTTTTGGTTGGTGCTTTTGTATTTTCACTTTAGAGGTAAGTCCAATTGCTACTTGGCCTGTTATGTTCTTTGGGCCCTCTGCACAGCAAGCATTACTGTCAGTCTGGGAAGCTCTGCAGTGAGTACAGTAACTTGCAGTGATAGCTTATTATTGCATAGATCCTTCTGACCAACCTGCAGGCTAGATATGGGCCGGGATTCTCCGGGCCCGCGCTGGCTCGGAGAATCGGAGATGACGCCGAGACGGCCCGTAACGCTGAGAAGGTCCGTGACACCAGTCTGAAGCCGGGACGCGATTCTCCGACTGGAGAATCGCCGCCAGTCGCGTGCGGTCGATGCGGTGCCGGTCGGGGGCCGTTGAAAGAGTCCCCCGTCACTTCCGGTTGCGGCTATGCGGAGCTAAGCCGCACGTTCGGCAGCTCCCGCCAGGAACGGACATTTGGGCTCTTTTAAGGGCCCCCAGCGGTACTTGCTCGACGGTTCCCGACGTGGGAAGGTGTCTGCAGCGGATTCCCAGTGGTCTATGGTCTTGACCAGGAGTGGGGCCAGCAAAATAGCAGTGGCAGCGCCTAAGAAAAAGCGGGGGAAGAGAATCAAGATGGCGGCCGGCGGAGGCCTCGAGGAATGGAGGCAGTGGGCGCAGGTGCAGCAGGAGACTCTCCAGCGATGTTTTCAGGAGCTAAAAGTGGAGCTGCTGGACTCGCTGAAGGCGAATACGGACAAGCTGCTGGCGACGCAGACAGCCCAGGGGGTGGAGATCCGGGAGCTCCGACAACAAGCCTCCGAAAGAGAGGATGAGGCCGCGGCCCACGCGGTAAAGGTGGAGATGCACGAGGCGCTCCACAAGAAGTGGCAGGAGCGGTTCGAGGAGATGGAGAACTGGTCGAGGCGGAAAAATTTGCAGATCCTGGGCATCACGGAGGGGCTGGAGGGGTCGGACCTGGGGGCCTATGTGGTCGTCTTGTTGAACTCGCTGATGGGAGCTGGGTCCTTCCAGGGGCCCCTGGAGCTGGAGGGGGCCCACAGAATACTGGCCAGGAGGCCCAAACCAAATGAGCCGCCGCTTCGTTGACCGGGACTGCGTGCTTCGGTGGGCCAAGAAGGAGCGGAGCAGCAAGTGGGAGAACACGGTAGTGGGGATCTACCAGGACTGGAGTGCGGAGGTGGCCAAGCGGAGGGCCAGTTACATCCGGACGAAGGCGGTGCTCCACAGAAAGAGTGTGAAGTTTGGCATGTTACAGCCGGCACGTCTGTGGGTCACCTACAAGGACCGGCAGTTTTATTTTGAGTCCCCGGATGAGGCGTGGGCCTTTGTGCGGGCCGAGAAGCTGGACTCTGACTGAGGGTCGGGGGTTTGTAAATAACTGTTAACTTTTCGTGGGAAGGGTCTTTGTTTTATGCTGTTTCATGCTGTTTTAAGCTGGTTGTGGGTTCTTTCTGTGGTGGGTGGGTGCTGGTTTTTTTTGCGGGGGTGGGGTCGGGCAGAGGGAAAGCGCGGGCTTTTCTTCTGTTTCCCGCGCTGAGGGTGGATAGGGTGGGGCCGGAGCTGAGAAGCGCAGGCTTTTTTCCCGCGCGAGAGCGGGAGGGGGAGGAGGAGGGTCTGCTGATGGGTCTGGGGGAGGAGGAGTAGCCCCACATTGGGAGGAGTTGGAGGTGTGGCGGGAGCTGCCGGGGTCAGTAGAAGTTAGCTGGCTCACGGGAGTGCTACGGAGGGAGTAACGCGGCTGGGAGGGGTCCTAGCCTGGGGGTGGGGAGGAGGGGGGGGGGGGGGAAGGGTTGCTGCTGAAATGGCCAGGAAGGAGCTGGAGGATGCAGGGGGGGGCCGGGGTGGGGGTTTGCCGCCGTGGGGAACGGGCCGAGCGAGGGGTGCTGGCCTGGGGCGAGCAGGGGACGGGTTATGGCTAGTCGGCAGGGGAGGGGGGCAGGGAGCCCTCTGATCCGGCTGATAACTTGGAATGTGAGGGGGCTGAATGGGCCGGTCAAATGGGCCCGGGTGTTTATGCACCTGAAGGGGCTGAAGGCGGACATGGCTATGCTCCAGGAGACGCACCTGAAGGTGGCGGACCAGGTTAGACTGAGGAAGGGCTGGGTAGGCCAGGTGTTTCATTCGGGGCTAGATGCAAAAAATCGGGGGGGGGGGGTGGCGATTCTGGTGGGAAAAAGGGTGTCGTTTGAGGCGTCAAACGTGGTGGCTGAGTGGAGGGAGGTATGTGATGGTGAGCGACAAGTTGCATGGGGAGCGGGTGGTGCTGGTGAATGTCTATGCCCCAAATTGGGACGATGCGGGTTTTATGCGGCGCATGCTGGGCCGCATTCCGGATCTAGACACGGGGGGCCTGAAACTGGGGGGGGGGGGGGGGACTTTAACACAGTCCTGGATACCCCATTGGATCGATCCATGTCCAGGACGGGCAGGAGGCCTGCGGCGGCTAAGGTGTTGAGGGGGTTTATGGACCAGATGGGAGGGTTGGATCCTTGGAGGTTTGCGAGGCCGAGGGCCAGGGAGTATTCTTTTTTTTCCCACGTGCATAAAGCCTATTCCCGGATCGATTTTTTGGTCGTGAACAGGGGGCTGATTTCGAGGGTGAAGGATGTTGAGTATTCGGCCATAGTCATTTCAGACCGTGCCCCGCACTGGGTAGACCTTGAGCTGGGGGAGGAGGGACCAGCACCCGCTGTGGCGCCTGGAGGTGGGGCTGCTGGCGGATGAGAAGGTGGGCAGGCGGGTTCGGGGGTGTATCAAGAGGTATTTAGAGGCCAATGATAATGGGGAGGTCCGGGTGGGGACGGTTTGGGAGGCATTGAAGCCGGTGATTAGAGGGGAGTTGATTTCCATCCGAGCCCATAGGGAGAGGGGAGAGCAAAGAGAGAGGGAGAGGTTGGTGGGGAGATGGTGAGGGTGGACAGGAGATACGGGGAGGCTCCGGAGGAGGGACAGTTGAGGGAGCGACGTAACCTTCAGGCCAAGTTCGACTTGCTGACCACCGGAAAGGCGGAAGCTCAGTGGAGGAAGGCACAGGGAGCGGTGTACGAATATGGGGAGAAGGCGAGTAGGATGCTGGTGCATCAGCTACGTAAACGAGACGTGACCAGGGAGATTGGTGGAGTGACGGATAGGGGAGGCAATGTGGTGCGAAGGGGGATGGACATTAATGGGGTCTTCAGGGACTTTTATGGGGAACTGTCCCGGTCCGAGCCCCCGGTGGAGGGGGGGGGGGGGGGGGGGGGGGGGGGAATGGGGCGCTTCTTGGATAGGCTGAGATTTCCGAATGTGGAGGAGGGACAGGTGGAGGGGCTGGGGGCGCCAATTGAGCTGGAGGAGCTGGTCAAAGGGATAGGCAGCATGCGGTGGGGGAAGGCGCCGGGGCCGGATTGGTTTCCGGTCGAATTTTACAAAATGTATGCAGACCTGCTGGGCCCCCTGTTGGTTAGGACCTTTAACGAGGCAAGGGAGGGGGGGGGGGGGGCTTTGCCTCCGACCATATCACGGGCGCTGATTTCCTTGATCCTTAAACAGGACAAGGGCCCCCTACAGTGTGGATCATATAGGCCGATCTCGTTGTTAAATGTAGATGCCAAACTGTTGGCGAAAATCTTGGTCACAAGGATAGAGGACTGTGTGCCGGGGGTCATTCATGAGAACCAGTCAGGGTTTGTGAAGGGAAGGCAGCTGAACACCAATATACGTAGGCTTCTGAATGTTATAATGATGCCGGCGGTAGAAGGGGAGGCGGAGATAGTGGTAGCATTGGACGCGGAGAAGGCCTTTGATAGGGTTGAGTTGGGGTACTTGTGGGAGGTGCTGGAAAGGTTTGGGTTTGGGGAGGGGTTTGTCAGTTGGGCGAGGCTGCTATATGAGGCCCCAATGGCGAGCGTAGCCACGAATAGGAGGAGATCGGAGTACTTTTGGTTGTACCGGGGGACGAGGCAGGGGTGCCCCCTGTCCCCTTTGCTCTTTGCGTTGGCAATTGAGCCGCTGGCCATGGCGTTGAGGGAGTCGGGGAACTGGAGGGGCCTGGTGTGGGGTGGGAAGGAGCATCGAGTGTCATTATACGCAGATGACTTGTTGCTTTATGTGGCGGATCCAGTGGGGGGAATGCCAGAGGTGATGCGGATCCTTACGGAATTTGGGGGCTTTTCTGGGTACAAGCTTAACCTGGGTAAGAGTGAGCTGTTCGTCGTGCACCCGGGGGATCAAGAGGAGGGGATTGGTAGGCTCCCGTTGAAAAGGGCGGGGAGGAGCTTTCGGTACCTGGGAGTCCAGGTGGCTAGGAGCTGGGGTGCCCTGCACAAGCTTAACCTCACTCGGCTGGTGGAGCAAATGGAGGAGGAGTTCAAAAGATGGGACATGTTGCCGCTGTCGCTGGCGGGCAGGGTGCAGTCCGTCAAGGTGACGGTGCTCCCAAGGGTTTTGTTCCTGTTCTAGTGCCTCCCCATCCTTATCCCGAAGGCCTTTTTTAGGAGGGTCAATAGGAGTATTACGGGATTTGTATGGGCGCATGGGACTCCGAGGGTGAGAAGAGTATTTTTGGAGCGGGGCAGGGATGGGGGGGGCTGGCGTTGCCCAACCTCTGTGGGTACTACAGGGCTGCCAACGCAGCGATGGTGCGTAAGTGGGTAATGGACAGGGCAGGGGCAGCATGGAAGAGGATGGAGATGGCGTCCTGTGTGGACACGAGCCTGGAGGCGCTGGTAATGGCGCCGTTGCCGCTCCCTCCAACGAGGTATACTACGAGCCCGGTGGTGGCGGCTAGCCTCAAAATCTGGGGGCAATGGAGACGGCATAGTGGGGAGGTGGGGGGCTCGATGGAGTTCCCAATACGGGGGAACCACCGGTTTGTTCCAGGGAGCATCGATGGCGGGTTTCTGGGCTGGCACAGGGTAGGTATTAGGAGGTTGAGGGACCTGTTTGTGGATGGGAGGTTTGCGAGCCTGGGTGAGTTAGAGGGGAAGTTTGGGCTCCCCCCGGGGAACATGTTTAGGTACATGAAGGTTAGGGCGTTTGCCAGGCGGCAGGTGGAGGGGTTCCCTCTGCTGCCCCCACGTGGGGTACGGGACAGGGTGCTTTGTGTACCACGTCATGCAGGAGGTGGATGAGGCCTCGGTGGAGGAGCTGAAGGGTAAATGGGAGGAGGAGCTGGATGAGGAGATTTTTTTCATAGAATTTACAGTACAGAAGGAGGCCATTCGGCCCATCGAGTCTGAGCCGGCTCCTGGAAAGAGCACCCTATCCAAGGTTAACACCTCCACCCTATCCCCATAACCCAGTAACCCCACTCAACACTAAGGGCAATTTTGGACACTAAGGGCAATTTATCATGGCCAATCCACCTAACCTGCACATCTTTGGACTGTGGGAGGAAACCGGAGCCCCCGGAGGAAACCCACGCACACACGGGGAGGATGTGCAGACTCCACACAGACAGTGACCCAAGCTGGAATCGAACCTGGGACCCTGGAGCTGTGAAGCGATTGTGCTATCCACAATGCTATCGTGAGATTGAGGAGGGGACGTGGGCGGATGCCCTTGAAAGAGTGAATTCCTCCTCTTCCTGTGCGAGGCTTAGCCTCATACAGTTCAAGGTGCTGCACAGGGCCCAGATGACTGGGACGAGGATGAGTAGGTTTTTCGGGGGCGAAGACAGGTGTGCTAGGTGCTCGGGGAACCCAGCGAACCACGCCCATATGTTATGGGCATGCCCAGCGCTGGGGAGTTTTGGAAGGGGGTAGGAAGGACGGTGTCGAGCGTGGTAGGATCCAGGGTCAAGCCGGGCTGGGGACTTGTAATTTTTGGGGTTGCAGTGGAGCCGGGAGTGCAGGAGGCGAAAGAGGTCGGTGTTCTGGCCTTTGCGTCCCTAGTAGCCCGGCGGAGGATCTTGTTTCAATGGAAAGATGCGAGGCCCCCAAGCGTGGAGGCCTGGATCAATGATATGGCGGGGTTCATCAAATTGGAGAAGGTGAAATTTGCCCTGAGGGGATCAGTACAAGGGTTCTTTAGGCAGTGGCAGCGTTTCCTGGACTTCCTGGCAGAACGGTAGGGAAATAGGCCGACAGCAGCAGCAACCGGGGGGGGGGGGGGGAGGGAGGGAGAGGAGGGGATGGGCGAGGGAGGGAGGAGGGAGGGGAGGGGAGGGGGGGGTTTGTTTCGGGGGAAGGGAGAAATGTGTATATGTCTTTATTGGATTTGCCGGGTGTTTATCTATCTCTCCTTTTTGTAGTTACGGGGGGGGGGGGGGGGGGGGGGGGGGTTGATTTTGGGGATTAGTGTGTTATTCTTTTTGCTGTTAATATTGTTTTCTTGTTGTTATTTTCTGTTTTGGATATGTTTTTGAAAATCTTAATAAAAATTATTTTTTAAAAAAGAGTCCCCGGCGGCAATTCTCCGCGGTCGATCGACCGAGTGCCCGCCAAAGTCATTCGCGTATGCTCCCACCTGGCTGGACCTCAGCATCGCAGCTGCGGGAGCCGTCCTGGTGGGGGGCGGGCGGGGGGGGGGGGGGGGGGGATCAGACTCCAGGGTGGCCAAGCCCGTCATTGGGGGCTACTGATCGGCGGGCGTGCTCATTCTGGGAGGGCCTATGTTCCTAAGCGCCGGGCTCCGCCATGTTGGGTGGGTGCCGGTGCGAATACAGCCGTTGCGTGCATGCACGGATCCGCGGCCGGCCGCCGTACACATTCTTTCTGAAAACGCGGCTAAGTGTTGAAGCCAGAGTAAACACCAGAATGTTTCACGCCGGCGTCAAATGGCCTCTTGGCCCAGCGATCCTGTTGCCCACAGGGAGCCAGCACGGTGCTGGAGTGCTCTGCGCTGCTCCAGGTGCCGTACGCGGCCCTGCACTACTCACCGCATGTCCGCACATGCGCACGGCGGCCATCATGGCAGAGCCACACAGCGGGCCGGCGCGGAAGAAGGTAGGCCACCACGGATCACACATGCATGCTGATTGGTGGCCGCCGAACGCGGGCCGCACCCCCGGAGTCTGATTCCCCCTGTCCCCCCACCAGGACAGCCACTGCGGCCGCGGGTCAGAGCTCCCGCCGGGTGGAACCATGTCAACCGCGGAGAATCCCTGCGGGCCTCTTTCATCGGCCCCCGACTGGCGGCGCACATCTGGCGGCGATTGCCAGAGAATCGCGTCCCGGCGTCGCGAGCCGCCTCGGCATCATCTCCGATTCGGAGATGGCGCTGGCTCGGAGAATCCTGGCCAAAGTTTTCAAAAAACGGCATCGGCATTATTGGCAAGGTTCTCTGTCCGTTCACGGCAGCGGGATATTCCAATTACACTGCTGTGAATCGGTGATTTGGCTGTGCACTAGATTTTCCGACCTCACTTGCCAAGCTAGGAGGTAGATTCGCAATGGAGAATCCCAGTGTGGTAGTGTGACTAGAGGTATTACGGTAACGAGCAATGCCGAGACACCATTGGTGGAGAAGGCTCGCTGCTCATTGGCCCAATGGTATGTAACACGAGTCACCCATTGGTTAGAGCTGTAAGGTAGCTCCGCCCTGTAAGGCGGGGTATAAGAGCCCATGTGTTCCCCACAGCTTCCTTTCTGTACCTGAGCTGCTGGGGAAACATCTTGTCTATTAAAGCCTTCAGTTTCGGACTACAACTTCGCTTCTGTGGTCATTGATAGTGCATCAATTTAATAGACAAGTTTTAAAGGATGGAGCTCCGCATCAAGCTGGAGTGTCTACAACTCAGCCCCCACGCGGCTAACGCAGCAGTAACCTTTAAGCACTGGTTAG
This sequence comes from Scyliorhinus canicula, assembly GCF_902713615.1. Classification (NCBI taxonomy): domain Eukaryota; kingdom Metazoa; phylum Chordata; class Chondrichthyes; order Carcharhiniformes; family Scyliorhinidae; genus Scyliorhinus; species Scyliorhinus canicula. Next base: position 95,797,782 of record NC_052163.1, on the reverse strand, counting down.
CATGTTTCAACGGCTACCTCGACATGGCAGAAAGCACACCTACAAGGGAGCAAAAACTACAGATCCTGCACTCGAGAGTGGGCTCGGACATCCACACGCTCATCGAGGACGCTGCGGACTATGATTCCGCAATGGAACTACTCAAAGGACATTATATCCGCCCAGTAAACCAAGTCTATGCCCGGCACCTACTGGCAACAAGACGGCAGAGCCCTGGTGAGGCACTAGACGAGTTCTATCGTGCGCTACTCGTGCTAGGGAGGAACTGCAGCTGCCCACAAGTTTCGGCTAACGAACATACTGAACTTTTGATCCGGGACGCTTTTGTTGCGGGTATGTAGTCCCCGCAAATCCGCCAGAGACTGCTTGAGAAAGACCCTCTGGGCCTGAAGGAGGCACGGGCCCTCGCCGATTCACTGGACGTGGGTTCTCGAAATGCCCGCGCCTACGCCCACGACCGCGCGGTGGCCCCCTGGGCAGCGTGGAATCTCCCCCCAGCGGACTCTGAATCGCCTCAGGCCTGCGCTGCGAGATGCCCCGGCAACCCCGCTGGGCCCCGTTGCTATTTCTGCGGGCAGGCGAAACACCCCCCACAGCGCTGCCCAGCCCTTTTGGAAACGTGTAAGGGGTGCAGCAAAAAGGGCCATTTCATGGCAGTCTGCCAGGCCCGGGCGGTCGCTGCGGTTCCGGACGGCGAGTGCGAATCGCCGCTCCAACCTTCTTCACGGGCCCCGAGTGGCCCACGAACATCGCCAGCTTCCTCCCCCAGCACCACGTGGGGCCTCCGGACGCCGCCATCTTGCTCTGCCAACGCCACATGCGGGGGATGGGCGCCGCTATTTTGTCCACCTCCAGCCATGTGCGACCAGTGGGCGCCGCCATCTTGGACCGGCTCCAAGGACCCCAGCCCGGGTGACCACAAACCACCTGAAGATTTTGTTTTTGAAAATCTTAATAAAAATTATTTTTTAAAAAAGAGTCCCCGGCGGCAATTCTCCGCGGTCGATCGACCGAGTGCCCGCCAAAGTCATTCGCGTATGCTCCCACCTGGCTGGACCTCAGCATCGCAGCTGCGGGAGCCGTCCTGGTGGGGGGCGGGCGGGGGGGGGGAGGGGGGGGATCAGACTCCAGGGTGGCCAAGCCCGTCATTGGGGGCTACTGATCGGCGGGCGTGCTCATTCTGGGAGGGCCTATGTTCCTAAGCGCCGGGCTCCGCCATGTTGGGTGGGTGCCGGTGCGAATACAGCCGTTGCGTGCATGCACGGATCCGCGGCCGGCCGCCGTACACATTCTTTCTGAAAACGCGGCTAAGTGTTGAAGCCAGAGTAAACACCAGAATGTTTCACGCCGGCGTCAAATGGCCTCTTGGCCCAGCGATCCTGTTGCCCACAGGGAGCCAGCACGGTGCTGGAGTGCTCTGCGCTGCTCCAGGTGCCGTACGCGGCCCTGCACTACTCACCGCATGTCCGCACATGCGCACGGCGGCCATCATGGCAGAGCCACACAGCGGGCCGGCGCGGAAGAAGGTAGGCCACCACGGATCACACATGCATGCTGATTGGTGGCCGCCGAACGCGGGCCGCACCCCCGGAGTCTGATTCCCCCTGTCCCCCCACCAGGACAGCCACTGCGGCCGCGGGTCAGAGCTCCCGCCGGGTGGAACCATGTCAACCGCGGAGAATCCCTGCGGGCCTCTTTCATCGGCCCCCGACTGGCGGCGCACATCTGGCGGCGATTGCCAGAGAATCGCGTCCCGGCGTCGCGAGCCGCCTCGGCATCATCTCCGATTCGGAGATGGCGCTGGCTCGGAGAATCCTGGCCAAAGTTTTCAAAAAACGGCATCGGCATATTGGCAAGGTTCTCTGTCCGTTCACGGCAGCGGGATATTCCAATTACACTGCTGTGAATCGGTGATTTGGCTGTGCACTAGATTTTCCGACCTCACTTGCCAAGCTAGGAGGTAGATTCGCAATGGAGAATCCCAGTGTGGTAGTGTGACTAGAGGTATTACGGTAACGAGCAATGCCGAGACACCATTGGTGGAGAAGGCTCGCTGCTCATTGGCCCAATGGTATGTAACACGAGTCACCCATTGGTTAGAGCTGTAAGGTAGCTCCGCCCTGTAAGGCGGGGTATAAGAGCCCATGTGTTCCCCACAGCTTCCTTTCTGTACCTGAGCTGCTGGGGAAACATCTTGTCTATTAAAGCCTTCAGTTTCGGACTACAACTTCGCTTCTGTGGTCATTGATAGTGCATCAATTTAATAGACAAGTTTTAAAGGATGGAGCTCCGCATCAAGCTGGAGTGTCTACAACTCAGCCCCCACGCGGCTAACGCAGCAGTAACCTTTAAGCACTGGTTAGCATGTTTCAACGGCTACCTCGACATGGCAGAAAGCACACCTACAAGGGAGCAAAAACTACAGATCCTGCACTCGAGAGTGGGCTCGGACATCCACACGCTCATCGAGGACGCTGCGGACTATGATTCCGCAATGGAACTACTCAAAGGACATTATATCCGCCCAGTAAACCAAGTCTATGCCCGGCACCTACTGGCAACAAGACGGCAGAGCCCTGGTGAGGCACTAGACGAGTTCTATCGTGCGCTACTCGTGCTAGGGAGGAACTGCAGCTGCCCACAAGTTTCGGCTAACGAACATACTGAACTTTTGATCCGGGACGCTTTTGTTGCGGGTATGTAGTCCCCGCAAATCCGCCAGAGACTGCTTGAGAAAGACCCTCTGGGCCTGAAGGAGGCACGGGCCCTCGCCGATTCACTGGACGTGGGTTCTCGAAATGCCCGCGCCTACGCCCACGACCGCGCGGTGGCCCCCTGGGCAGCGTGGAATCTCCCCCCAGCGGACTCTGAATCGCCTCAGGCCTGCGCTGCGAGATGCCCCGGCAACCCCGCTGGGCCCCGTTGCTATTTCTGCGGGCAGGCGAAACACCCCCCACAGCGCTGCCCAGCCCTTTTGGAAACGTGTAAGGGGTGCAGCAAAAAGGGCCATTTCATGGCAGTCTGCCAGGCCCGGGCGGTCGCTGCGGTTCCGGACGGCGAGTGCGAATCGCCGCTCCAACCTTCTTCACGGGCCCCGAGTGGCCCACGAACATCGCCAGCTTCCTCCCCCAGCACCACGTGGGGCCTCCGGACGCCGCCATCTTGCTCTGCCAACGCCACATGCGGGGGATGGGCGCCGCTATTTTGTCCACCTCCAGCCATGTGCGACCAGTGGGCGCCGCCATCTTGGACCGGCTCCAAGGACCCCAGCCCGGGTGACCACAAACCACCTGAAGATGATTCTGAACTCCTGCCACGATTGGCATCGGTGACCTTGGACCAGTCTCGACCCCGCACCCTTTCCACAGAAACGACGACGGTATTGATCAACGGGCACGAGACGTCCAGTCTGCTCAACTCTGGGAGCACGGAGAGCTTTATACACTCTGAAACGGTAAGGTGCTGTTCTCGTCCTGTCCACCCCGCCAATCAAAAAATCGCCCTGGCCTCTGGCTCCCATTCTGTTGCAATAAAAGGGTATTGTGTAGCGAATCTCAAAGCAGGGAGTTCAAGAATTACAGGCTCTACATCCTCCCCCACTTCTGCGCAGCCACTCTCCTAGAGTTAGACTTCCAGTGCAACCTCCAAAGACTAACTTTCAAATTCGGCGGCCCTATACCCCCCTCACTGTCTGTGCCTCGCGACCCTCAAGGTCGATCCCCCCTCTCTGTTTGCAAACCTCACCCCGGATTGCAAACCCGTCGCCACTAGGAGCAGACGGTACAGTGCCCAGGATCGGATATTCATCAAGTCCGAGGTCCAGCGGCTCCTGAGGGAAGGGGTCAACGAGGCAAGCAACAGTCCCTGGAGAGCTCAAGTAGTGGTGGTAAAGACCGGGGAGAAGAATAGGATGGTTATAGACTACAGTCAGACCATCAACAGGTTTACGCAGCTGGACGCGTACCCTCTCCCCCGCATATCCGACCTGGTAAACAGGATCGTGCAATACAAGGTCTTTTCCACGGTGGACCTTAAGTCCGCCTACCACCAGCTCCCCATCCGCACGAGTGACTGCAAGTACACAGCATTCGAGGCAGATGGGCGGCTCTACCACTTTTTAAGGGTTCCTTTCAGTGCCACTAATGGGGTCTCGGTCTTCCAGCGAGAGATGGACCGAATGGTCGACCGATATGGTTTACGGGTAACATTCCCATATCTCGATAATGTCACCATCTGCGGCCACGATCAGCAGGACCACGACACCGACCTCTGAAAATTCCTCCAGACCGCGAAAATCCTTAACCTTACGTATAACAAGGATAAATGCGTGTTTAGCACCGACCGCCTAGCCACCCTCGGCTACGTAGTACAAAATGGAGTGATAGGCCCCGCACCGGAACGCATGCGCCCCCTTATGGAGTTCCCCCTCCCTCACTGCTCCAAGGCCCTGAAGTGCTGCCTCGGGTACTTCTCTTATTACGCTCAGTGGGTCCCCAACTATGCCGACAAAGCCCGTCCTCCCATCCAGATAACTACTTTCCCCCTGTCGACGGAGGCCCGCCAGGCCTTCAGCCGCATCAAAGCAGACATTGCAAAGGCCACAATATGCGCCATCAACGAGTCCCTCCCCTTCCAAGTCGAGAGCGACGCCTCCGACGTAGCTCTGGCGGCCACCCTCAACCAAGCCGGCAGACCCGTGGCCTTCTTCTCGCGTACCCTCCATGCTTCCAAAATCTACAACTCCTCGGTCGAGAAGAAAGCACAAGCCATAGTAGAAGCTGTGCGATATTGGAGGCATTACCTGGCCGGCAGGAGGTTTACCCTCCTCACGGACCAACGGTCGGTAACCTTCATGATTGACAATGCACAGCGGGGCAAGATAAAGAACGATAAGATCTTTCGGTGGAGGATCGAATTATCTACCGATAACTACGAGATCCTCTATCGTCCCGGGAAGCTAAACGAGCCTCCCGATGCCCTGTCCCACGGCACACATGCCAACGCACAAGTGGACCGCCTCCGAGCCCTTCACGAGGACCTCTGCCACCTGGGGGTCACTCGTTTCTTCCATTTCGTAAAGACCCGCAACCTGCCCTACTCCATCGACGAGGTCAGGACAGTCACTAGGAACTGCCACATCTGCGCGGAGTGCAAGCCGCACTTCTACCGTCCTGAGAAAGCACATCTGATAAAGGCTTCCCGTCTCTTTGAATGCCTCAGCATGGACTTCAAAGGTCCCCTCCCCTCTACCAACCGCAACACGTGCTTCCTCAACATGATTGACGAGTACTCCCGCTTCCCGTTCGCCATCCCCTGCCCCGACATGACCACAACCACCATCATCAAAGCCCTCCACAGCATTTTTTCCCTGTTCGGATTCCCCGCCTACATACACAGTGAAAGGTGGTCCTCTTTTATGAGTGACGAACTGCGTCAATTCCTGCTTAGCAGGGGCATTGCCTCGAGCAGGACGACCAGTTACAACCACCGGGGTAACGGACAGGTCAAGAGGGAGAACGGAACGGTCTGGAAGACCGTCCTACTGACCCTACGTTCCAGGAATCTCCCAGTCCCCCGCTGGCAGGAGGTCCTCCCAGACACCCTCCACTCCATCCGGTCTGTGCTCTGCACTGCAACAAACCAAACGCCTCATGAACGTCTCCTTGTCTTCCCTAGGAAGTCCTCCTCAGGGACCTCGCTCCTGGCCTGGCTGGCAGCCCCCGGGCCCATCCTGCTCTGAAAACACGTGCGGGCGCACAAGTCGGACCCGTCGGTCGAGAGGATCCATTTACTCCACGCTAACCCCCAGTACGCGTACGTGGAGTACCCCAATGGCCGACAAGACACGGTCTCCCTACGGGATCTGGCGCCCGCCGGATCCCCACTCTCGCCCTCGCAACCAGCCCACCCTGTTGCTAAGTGTGCTTTACACTCAATTGCTCTGTTTTATAACCTTGCTCGAGGGTCGCCAGGTATCTTTATGATACCACCACGAGGTCTAAGTTCAAGTGCTGATCTATAACTCAATACACCAGTTAGTAAGGTTCAAATCAAAACACATTTATTATATACAGTCAATCGCTACTCATGCATAAAATACTATTCACTGGGCTATTTCTAACACTAATAGGCCAATACTTAGCTTTGGAAAAGGGACCCACTAGGTCAGGGGAACATTTGGCCTCTCGTTCGATCCTGAGTCTGCAGGCTTCCAGCTGGTATGGACTAGTAGCTAGGAGCGCCTATCTCGTAGCGTGCGTTGATTGGACACTTACTTGGTTGGTGCAGCTGCTAGGTCAAGGGTTGTTTCGAGCTGCTGAGAGACCCTGCCAAGAAGGATGAATTGAACTTGGGGACTCTACTTTATAGTCCCCAGGGGCTTCGCGCCCTTTTGGGCGGACCCCGTACCTGGTTCCAAGTGATTGGACTGAATTCTGATCACTTGGATCGATTTCTCCAATACTGGAGCTGTTCCCTGATCGCTGGGCGGTTCCTAAGTGTCCGTTGGCCTCCCTTTGTTTTGGCTCCGGCTGGCGCCGAGGAGTCTGGCTTGGCCTCGATTATCTTAACTGTTTCAATTGTTCCCGGGGATCGCTCATCAATATGTAGATGGTCGTCAGTTTCAGTGCTGTCTGGGTTTCTGCAAGTTCTAATATACAGGAGATTTTGCACCTGCTTGTTTTCCTGCATTTGGCCATTTCTCCCTGCATTTTTAGCGGATCTCCATTTTAAAGTCGGGAAGTGGCCAACCCAGGTGGCTACACTCCCTCCTTGTGATCCCTAACGCGAAGCATGAAGGATCACATAACTACGTCGTCTTCCCTCCCTGACCCAGCAAGCACTCTTCCATGGCCTCTACACTGACCATAACTTTGCAAGAAATTTTAACTGACAATTCTAAATGGCGCTATGTCATAAAAGGGACATGCATTACAACACAAAAAAAAGTACCTCTAACTATCTCCCATAAATTACACTCACTTAAACATCGAATCATACTAACTTCCTAACAATACACAAATAATAGCAGCATTCACATTTTTCTCTGGCTTGGCAGTCAAGCACAGAGTTGTACAATCTTTCAGTTGCAAACGAATCACATTTCTTTATTTACAAATGACGCACAAACAAAACGAAAGTTCTTTATTACATCTCAAGAGGTTCGGGGGCATGGTGGAAACCGAAGATAGGGATCTCATCCTGTATACCGGGGTGCGAGAGTGGTAGGCTCTCCTTCGCCATTTTCTCATGCGGATAGTCTGTACGATGCTGCAGAGTATCGCCAATGCTAAAAGGGATTCAATTACATATGAAAAGGAGTACCATGTTATAAACCTATCACACCATGATGGTGTGTTGTTACTTGTCACTGGGCTCTGGGTGCTATGGGGAAGTGAATCATTAACGGCCGGTGGAGTGGGGGTGAGGGGATTCGCGTTCGCGTGCAACCACGTATAAAGGATTCAGCACAAAAAGATGGAGGTTGTCTTCATCGTGTCTTCTCTCTTCTCTTCTCTTCCTCTGTTCTCTTATGGAATTCTGTGGATCAAGCATAGTTTCTGTTACTACCTTGTTTAACATCTTGGATGGTAGCATGTCTGTCCTTTAGTGCCAATTTCCCTTTATAATTGGTCACCATCTGTGACTCCTTCATTTTTATTTTTTTTAAACGAATTTCAGGACCAGACATACTCAAAAATACTGAACCAGTGCGAGCCGTCGCGCAGGCTGTGCGATTTACCATCCAAATGTTTGAGGATGTAAATAGCAGGAGGGGTGGCAACCGAAGGGTTACCTTAAAACAAAACAAAACTTTTTGAACCAAGAGTGCCGAAATGAGTTGCGTATGGGCCGCGACGGGTAAGAGTTGGATGGAATCCCCGGGTAGGGCAGGCTGTGCTCTACCTGAGCTTGGCTGACCAGAGGGGGGTCCTCAGACAGGGCAGGAACCACTGCCGTTTATCCACTGCCTGAGTAACCGACAAGAACGGGCAAGAATGTAGTCATCGTGGGGGGTTGCTGTAAAGGTTCTACCATCAAACCAGAAGAGCAGTTATGAACAGGGGTCTGGCAAGCTCTCAGTGGTTTCTGAAGACAAATGTGGCATGTGGCCGTCGGAGCTGTTGAAACTGAAACAAAGAAAACATAAAAACACAAAACAAACAAACATGCAACGACTATCGTGCAGGTTCCATCAGAAAGGACACCGTTTCTCTCTCAAGCGGTTCCTTTTTAAAACATCATCTGGACACCTCAGTTATCTGTTGCGAACAGGGTTGCAAAGGGATTCTCGTGTTGGGAGTGAGACTCAATGTCATCCTCTTCTCCCGGATGCCATACTCTCGTATGGATAAGGGTTGCTAAAGCTGCATGGTCTGACTTAGGGTCCATCTCGTCGTTCCGGACGAGCCTGTACGAAGTGTCACGGTACCAAAAAATAGTGTCTAGTTCTGTGGGAACGGAGTTGGGATCGTCATCGTAGGGCGGTGGTCTTTGGTGAGGGCTGTTAAGGAATGTGATCAGGAAGGGATCACTCGAGTTGTGTTCAGATTCGTCGGGTGAGGGGCCGGTTGGATAGTAGTGAGGTGTTCTGTGGCTGAAGTCTGTGTCACAGTCGCTGTCTCTGCTGCTGCTGCTTGTGGGCGTTCCGGGGCGGGGTCTGGAGTTGGGGGGCGGAGTCAAGGTTGAGTCCGTGGATGGGTCAGCCGTGCTGGGGGAGGCTATGGATACATTTGCTGTGGGCGGAGCGTGGTCTGCTGCGTCGAGCATGACGTGGTGTGCGTGGTTAGACTGCGAGCCATATGCCTTGAGCTGGTTTATATGAAACCACGCAGTCTTCCCGTTGAGGTACTTAATCTTATAAACTGAGGGGCTTACTTTGTCCGCAATCGAATACGGACCCAAATACTTGGGTGACAGGAATGTGCTGGGGTTGTAAATGGAGAGCATGACCTGCTGTCCTACATCAAACTCAGTCGCATACACTGTCTTATCGAAACAGGCCTTGCGCTGTTACTTTCTTGTGCCCAATCTTACTGCGGCTGCTAGCTGAGCCGTTTTTACATTCTCTACCAATTGTTTCACTGCGTTCTCGTGTGTGAGGGCCGTCACTTCGGGGCTGGTCAAGTCAAATCCTAATAAAAATTCTGTGCCTTTCATGGGGCGTCCGGTCATGAGAGTGTGTGGGGTGTAACCTGTGGAAGTTGAAACTGTATTACGCAAAAACATAAGTGCAAAAGGGAGGACTGAAACCCAAGTGGTGTTGTTTTGTTGGACCATTTTCCTGAGGGTTGCTCTTAGGGTCCGATTCATTCGTTCCACAATACCACTTGACTGGGGGTGGTATGCCATTTGGAATTTTTGGGTGATGCCAAATATTGTGAGGACGTTTTTCATTACACGTCCCGTAAAATGGGAACCTTGGTCGGATTCAATGCTGCGGGGGAGTCCCCATCTCGTAAAGATGTGGTGGGTTAAAATCTTAGCCATGGTCTTTGCTGTATTTGTCCTAGTTGGGAATGCTTCTACCCATTTCGTAAACGTGTCTATAACAACTAACACATACTTGTAACCATTCTTGCAAGGGGGCAACGGTCCTATAAATCAATCTGGAGGTTAGTCCAGGGTCCATTACCGGGGCAGGTGTGGCTAAGCTGAGCCTTCGTCGCATATCTGTCCGGATTGTTCTGGGCACAGATAAGGTAATTTTCTATATAGTGCGTGACGTCTTCCTTTAAATTCGGCCACCAACAGAGCTGCCTGAGGTGGGCTGTAGTGGGGTCAATTCCTTGATGCCCATGACTATCATGGAACAAACAAATAAGCTGATTCCTGTCCTGCTCAGGAACCACATAAAGGGTGTGTTTCAGGATCACACCGTCATGTGTGGTCAGTGCATTTTTAAACCTATCGTACGGGGCTGGGAATTTTCCTTTTAAAATCTCCCTGAGATTACTATCTTGCTTCTGGGCCTGCACTAAATCTTCGATATTTGTCTGTGAGACCTGAACTGCATTTACTGAGGGGCTTTCGGGGGGGGGGTTCCAAAAATGTCCATGCCTGGAGCCTGCTTTAGCCAATGCGTCGGCTTTCACATTCCCAGGTGGGGAGGAACGGTGGTGACTTCGAACTTTAATAATACCAAATATCCTGTCCTGTGCTTTGTCTAAAACGTGGCGGAGCAATGGGGCTGAAGGGAGGGGTTTTCCGTCCGCGGAAACAAATCCTCTTTCTTTCCACAGGGGTAGGAATTCTGTAAGGATGTTGCAGACATAGAGGCTGTCCGAGTATATGTCTGCCGGGCTGGGAAAGGAATCTGGGTGATGTACGATATATGCAATGGCCGCTAGTTCTGTTGCTTGCGTGCCTAAGTGTCCTGGCAGTTTTAACGAAATTTCTTCTAGGGCGCATCACTGCGCGTCCTCTACGTAAATGCCGCATCCTGTAATGCGCTTCCCGTCTAATATAGTGGAAGAACCATCCACATATATCCTTAGGGGTGCGCACGTGTCTGTGTGCTGGGGGCTCTGGGGTGAACTACCTATCTTTCTGCGGGGTGTTTTCGCGATAAAGGGGCCTATGTTGTGGTGCTGTGAGATGATTTCACATCCATGGGGGGTGCCTGGGTACTGGAGGTTGTCGGCTAGGAAAGTGTGGGTCTTGGTCCTTTTAACAGTGATGTCCCGTCCCTGCAAAAGAAGGGTCCATCTGGCTGCTCTGATCTGGCTTACTGTGCCGTTCTTTAGTCATCCATCTAGTAAAAGGTATGTGGGGGTATGTTCCGTGAGGATTGCGATGGGGTTTAGTCCGGTTATATAAGAAAAATATTGAACTGCCCAGAAATCTGTGAGCTGGTGCCTTTCACAGGCTGAAAATCCCTGCTCCACAGAATCTAAAACTCTGGAGGCGTAAGCCACGGGTCTTAACTGTTCGTGCCGTTCCTGGAGGAGCACAGCCGAAAGGGTGCGATCTGTGCTAGCTACCTCTATAGCACAGGGGGAAAGCGGGTCTGGAACCTGTAGTGCGGGGGCTGCGATGAGGGATCTTTTCAAAACATCCACAGCATCCGCATGCTGCGGAAGCCATTCCCAAGGGGCTCCTTTCTTAAGGAGGTCGGAGAGGGGCACTGCCTTGGTGGTGAAACCGTCCATGTGGTTTTGGCAATAGCCAACCAGTCCTAAAAACGACCGGAGGGCTGATACATTCTGGGGAAGGGGCAATTTGACAATCGGGTCAATCCTTTTGTGCTCGATCTCGTGTTTACCGTGCGTGATAATTGTTCCCAAATATATCACTTTGTTTTCCAAAATTTGGGCCTTCTTGGGGTTCACTTTACATCCAATTTGCTGTAGGAATTCTAGGAGTTCGGACAGAAGCGAGATGTGCTCTGCCTTTGTGTCATCCACATACTGGACCAGACATTCGGGGCGAGAAAATTTAGCTAAACCATTTGCCAGCTGTCGGTGGAAAATGGAGGGGGAGTTGTGGAATCCTTGTGGAAGGCATGTCCACGTATACTGCTGACCTTTAAAAGTGAAGGCAAATTTGTACTGGCACGCTTTTGCAAATGGAATGGACCAGAATCCATTACTGATGTCCAAAATCGTAAAATATCGTGAGTTGAGTTCCTGTTTGAGCATGGTCTCGGGACTTGTGGCTACCGTGGGGGCTGCTGCGGGGGTGATTTTGTTGAGTTCCCGGTAATCGATGGTCAGTCGCCATGATCTATCGGGCTTTCTCACTGGCCAAATCGGGGCATTATTAGTAGAGGCTACTGATCTAAGTATGCCCTGCTCTAATAAACTTTCAATAACTTTTAAGATTTCTCCCTCTGCCTCTTGGGGAAATTCATATTGCTTTTGGGGTCTAGGGTCAGGTCCTGTAATCTGAATTGAACCAACTATCCTGTCACAGTCATGTTTATGACTTGCAAATGCTGTCCTGATTTTCTGCAGAAATGCCCTAACCTGTTTGTCTGCACTAATCGTGGTCAGGTCAAACCAAAAATCGCCGACTGCGCTAATCATATTAGCATACTTACCTACTGTGAGCGTTGCGGGGGCTCTTGCTGACTTTGCCATTTTCCAGACACATTGATTTACTGAGTCAAATGACATGTTGTGCGAGTTCATAAAATCAATGCCCAAAATGTGTTCTGCTGTGTGGGGCAGGTCGGCTAAAACTATGGGGTGTTTTGTTGTAATGATGCCAATTTGAATGGATACAGGGGCTGTGATGTGTCCCTGCTGTGAGTGGCCTGTGAAGCCGCTGAGGGTCATTGTGGCTGTAGTGCGCCACGTGTCTTTTTGCAACATGTTGGAGGAATTAATTGTGGTGCGGGACCCTCCTGTATCCCAGAGAAATTCAATGGGCTGTCCCCGTATTTTCGCTGCAACGACCGGTCGGCTGGACCTATCCCAAAGGGTGTCGCAGACCTAAGTGGGGGAGCCCGAACACCGTCAGTCTGACCCCCTCATGTCTGCCTGGTCTGAACGGGTGCTTACACTATGAATGGGGTTTGTCCTGTTTCTATTCAGAGTGCCTGTCTGCTGGGCTCATTGTGGCTTTTCTGGGGCATTGCATTCTCGTGCAAAGTGACCCAATTGTCCACAGTTGTAACACTCCTGTGGTTTCTGTGGGGGCTGTTTCTACCTTTGTTTACCCTTGCAGGGTTCTGGTGCTCTCTAACTGCTTGGATATCTGCCTCTGCCTGTGCTTCCTCGGGTTTTCTGAACGCGGGTTTATTATGGACAGATTGCTCCCAAGCGCGGAACAACCTTTTTAAAACCAACTTATCATTGTGTGCTTCTTCTGAGGGGTCATAATTAGTGCAAGCTCTTTGTCCTGCCTCGGTGGCATGAGAGATATGGGCACGGGTCCATTTGGCTGTGTTTTCTGGGGTCAAATGGGCGCAGTTTAAGTCACCGAAAACGGCTGTAAAATGGATCCACGGGCGTCCAGCAAACGCTGTGGGGTGTTCAGTTTTCTTCTGCCTGCACTTATTCAGGCTTTCTACGGGGTCACCTCTATTGTAACCGATTGCATCTAGGTTCGCCGTGTGCATCTCTGCAAGGGTGCCTCCTCCTACATTCTGGGGGTCAGGAAGGGCTGCTACAACAGAAAGGTCTAAACTTAAAACTGTGAGCTTCACTTGCTCACGCTCATGCAGGCCGTACATGGTCGCCTGTTGCTTTACTCTAGCAAAGAATTGGTGGGGGTCTGAGGTGGGGAGGAACGGTGTGATCTTTTTGCACGCGTCCCGTAATTGGGTCACAGTTAAGGGGGTCGTGTACAGGAATTGCGCTTCTCCGTCTGATGTGGCTGTGCGGTGGGTGGTGACTGGATTCATGGGTGCCTGATCTATCTGCTCTGTGGGGGGTTGGGGTGCTTTTTTCTTTTGGGGTTTTCCTTGCGCACATGTTCCCTGCACATATCTATGCGCTGTTTCGTTTAGTTCTTGCCAATCAGGGCCGTCTTCATCTAACTGGGATCCAAAGCTGCTTTGTAATCCATTTTGGACTGAAAGCAAAGACTGCAGTTCTGCAATCTGCTTCCGGCATTTTGCATTATCCACTGAGCTTTGTCTCTGCTCCATGGTGGCAGCATGGAGTGCTCTTAATGCTGCTTTTAGATCGCTGCACTGCCTTTGCAATGCCTCTACCTGTTTCTCTGTCTCTTCTCTTACCAGGACTGCATGTTGTGTGTCCTGATAGGCCTTATTGTATTGGGTTTGGAAGCTGCTCAGATGCGCTAGACAAGACTGGTGTGCCCTCTTGGCATCATCCACCTCTCCGTCCTTTGCTGCTAACTTCCTTCTTAACTCTATATTCTCTCTCTCGATCTCGCTAACATCGACTTTACTCATTCGATGTCTCTCTTCTATCTCTTTGCGGACCGTCCGAACAACCTCCTCTGTGCCTTGCAATTGTGCCAGACAGGACACAATTGCCATCGGCTTGCGAGCTTTGCCTAAACTCTTCTTATGGATTTCGCTCAGGTTCTCCCACCAAGTATGTCCTATACTCCCGGGACCTGTTTTCTCATTTGAACAAAAGTCACTCCAAAGGGGCCATCCCTTCCCTTTGAGGTACCTTCGAATTTCAACTTCCCAAACGGGACACTGTCCTACTCTGCTGCTGGTTGCTGCGACCACGAATTCTTGCGGGTTCATGAGGCATTCCATTGCCTTCATGGCCATTTTTCCTATCTGTGCTCTCTTTTTAAAATTTGGAACAAGGGGTACTAAGGCGGTGCTGTAAATACGGGTACGGCTTTTGCTATTTTCCGTAATACAAACTCCCGACAGTTTTTCGCAACAAAATCTAACAGTTTTACCTTAAATCCCTGTTAGTACGCATGCATTAACACACTTCCGAATTATGAGGATTGATCAGAACTGCTTGAACACTTGTGGTTATCTCTGTTCCCAATTGGATTCTAATTTCAAATTTTTGGGTTCTCTCGGACCTCACTGTTGCCCCCCTGCCCTGGACAACCGCTTTTTCCCGCCGGCCCTGCCTGGACCCCCGCGCCCACCGCAGCACTCTACATACGCTCCCTTCACTGGCCTGTCAACCTCCCCACCAGCGCCATCTAGAGGTCTGGATGCCCCCTTCCTGGGTCAGCCACCCTCACCAGCGCCATCTAGGGGTGTTGAAGCTGCTACGGGAAATGGATCCACGCTCCCGGAGTCACAGACGCCTGCACCTCCGCCCACGTCTCCGCCGAAGCTCCGTCGATCACAAAGGACAACCAAGGCCCCCGACCATCTGATTGTGTCGCTATGAACTGTATATAGACCTTTTAATGTGACATTTACATGGCCAATTGTGTAATTGCAAAACTGTATTATGTCTTTGTAAATAGTTATGGGCCAGTGGGCAGACGCAGTACGAAAGTAGGGCACTACCTCAATAGTCATACTACCAGCCGGATTCGTTTTCAACAGGGGTGAATGTGGTAGTATGACTAGAGGTATTTTGGTAACTAGCAATGCTGAGACACCATTGGTAAAGAAGGCTTGCTGCTCATTGGCCCAATGGTATGTAACACTAGTCACCCATTGGTTAGAGCTGTAAGGTAGCTCCGCCCTGTAAGGCAGGGTATAAGAGCCCGTGTGTTCCCCACAGCTTCCTTTCTGTACCTGAGCTGCTGGGGAAAACATCTTGTCTATTAAAGCCTTCAGTTTCGGACTACAACTTCGCTTCTGTGGTTAATTGATAGTGCATCACCCAACCACTATGTTATCCATGCAAACTGGTTTTCGCAAGATCTAAGTGCAGACTTGAATTTTGATTTTACTTTGGTGCTGTGATTTGGTTTTCCAAACGGTTGTTTTAAAATTTGAAGATTCTGTATCACGATCGATAAAGAAAGCCTTGTTACAAGAAGCATGGCATTATTGTAGTTAATGTAATTCCGATGTTGAATTGAATGCAATAACCTACAACCCATTGGAAACAATTTTGACCTCATCATATTGTTTATAACGTTTGAAGATGTAGCTAGTATACCTTTTTGAGATCTATTATCACAAGCCAACTTAACTAAATTGATTAGAATATTTAAATCAATATTTTGAATGTGACAAGTGACATTTACCATGGCTTCCATGATGTCAGTCTGCATTGTGTGTCTGTAAATGCTCTTTAATGCTCTGTAACTGATCGTTAAATTTCAACTAAGCCACCTAAAACCATTTAAGGGAGAGGGGAGTGGAGACAAGGGCAGGGGCTGTGTTGGTAAGGGGCAGGGTGGTGTTGAGAGAGGGGGTGGGCCGGTGTTGAGGGGGTGGGCCAGTGTTGAAGGGGCAGGATGGTGTTGAGGGAGGTGGGGCCGTATGGGTCAATGGCAAGTATATGGAGTTAGGTCACAGATCAGCCATGAAAAAAATGAAATGAAAATTGCTTATTGTCACAAGTAGGTTTCAAATGAAGTTACTGTGAAAAGTCCCTCGTTGATCTCGTTGAATGGCGGGACGGGGTCGAGGGGCTGAATGGTCCATCCCTGTTCATATTATGATGCATAATAGCGAATATTCATCACGTGGCCTCAAAATATAAGATGTTAATAAACTTGCAATGTGGGCATGAAATAGCGCTTTAAACTAAATGGGGGGGGGGGGTAGGAAAGAGAGAGGAGAGTTCAGTTGTATGGAGAATTAGAAAATCAAAGTTAAAGGAGAGGAGAGAAGTGCAGTTATTGATGAGGACTTGAAATGAAATGAAAATGAAAATCGCTTATTGTCACGAGTAGGCTTCAAATGAAGTTACTGTGAAAAGCCCCTAGTCGCCACATTCCCGCGCCTGTTCGGGGAGGCTGGTACGGGAATCGAACCGTGCTGCTGGCTTGCCTTGGTCTGCTTTCAAAGCCAGTGATTAGCCCTGTGAGCTAAACAGCCCCTTCAACTGGTTAAAGGAGCCGAGGGCTCAGGAGAGGTTAGTAAAGTTTCCAGTGCACATAATAGAACAGAGAGTATAGAAGGTGGCAGGAATCTAACCTCAGGCAGAGCAAAAAGATGACAAGTATGAGAAAGGAGGTGGTCAATGCAGGACTGAGGGTGTTGTACCTAAATGCGCAGTGTATGAAACAAGGTAAATGAGCTTGAAATTGGCGGGTATGATGTTGTGGGCATCATAGAGACGTGGCTGCAATGGGATCAGGACTGGGATCTAAATAGCCAAGGATTTGTGTCCTATTGAAAGGACAGGCAGATGAAATGAAATGAAAAAATGAAAATCGCTTATTGTCACGAGTAGGCTTCAATGAAGTTACTGTGAAAAGCCCCTGGTCGCCACATTCCGGGGAGGCTGGTACGGGGGAGGGGTGGGGGGGGGGGGGGGGGGGGGGCAATTGTTCGTAAGGAATGAAGTTAAATCGATAGCAAGATGCGATATAGGATCCGAAGGCGTAGAATCTCTGTGGGTAGAGTTGAGGAATCGCAAAGGTAAAAAGACCCTGATGGGAGTTCTGTACAGGCCCCCTAGCAGTAGTCTGGATATGGGGCAGAAAATAAATCAGGAGATAGAAAAGGCATATAAGAAAGGCAATATTACAATAATCATGGGCATTTCAATATGCAGTTGGACTGGGAAAATCAAGTTGGTAGTGGATCCCAAGAATAGGAATTTGTGGAATGTCTAAGAGATGGTTTTTTGGAGCAGCTTGTGGGGGAGCCTACTAGGGAGCAGGCAATTCTGGATGTGGTGATGTGTAATGAGGCAGACTTGATTAGGGAACTTAAGGTGAAGGAACCCTTCTGGAACAGTGACCACAATATGATAGAATTTACCCTGTAGTTTGAGGCACAACAGAAATTAATCTCAAAGAGGAGGAAACATGCTAAGGGGAGGATAAGACATCCATGGCTGACGAGGGAAGTCAAAGACAGCACAAAAGAAAAAGAAAAAGCATACAAAGTGGCAAGGATTAGTGGGAAGCCAGAGGATTGGGAAGCCTTTAATAGCAAGCAGAGGACAACTAAAAAAGCAATGGGCGGGGTGGAGGGGGGGGGGGGGGGGGGGGGGGGGGGAAGAGAAGATGAAATATGAGTGTAATTAGCTAGTAATATAAAAGAGAGGAAGAGTTTTTCAATATACAAAAGGTAAGAGAGAGGCAAAAATAGACATTGGAACACTGCAAAATGAGGCTGGAGAAGTAATAACAGGAAACAAAGAAATGGCAGAGGAACTAAATAGTTACTTTGCATCAGTCTTCACGTTGGAAGACATCAGTGGGATGCCAGAGCTCCAGGAGAATCAGGGGCAGAGGTGAGTTTAGTAGCCATCACTAAGGAGAAGGTTCTGGGGAATCTGAAGGTGGATAAATTACCTGGACTGCACCCCAAGGTTCTGAAGGAGATTGTGGAGGCATTGGTGGTGATCTTTCAGGAATCACTGGAATCAGGAAGGATCCCAGAGGACTGGAAAGTAACTAATGGAACACCGCTGTTTAAGAAAGCAGGCAAAAGACGGGAAATTATAGGCCGGTTAGCCTGACTTTGATCATTGGCAAGATTTTAGAGTCCATTATTAAAGATGAGATCCAGAAGTACTTGGAAGTGCTTGATAAAATAGGACTGAGTCAGAATGTCTTCATCAAGAGGAGGTCATGTCTGACAAATCTGTTAGAGCGTTTTGAGGAGGTAACAAGGAAGTTAGACAAATGAGAACCAGTGAACATGATTTATTTAGATTTCTAGAAGGCCTTTGACAAGATGCCGAATAGTAGACTGTTAAATAAATTAAGATCCCATGGTGTTAATGGTAAGATCCTGGCATGGATAGAGGATTGAGTGACTGGCAGAAGGCAGAGAGTGGGGATAAAGGGGTATTTTTCAGGTTGGCAGCAGGTGACTAGTGGTGGGCCTCAAGGGGTCGGTGCTGGGGCCACAACTTTTCACACTATACATTAACGATTTGAAAGAAGGAACTGAAGGCACTGTTGCTAAGTTTGCAGATGATACAAAAACCTGTAGAGGGACAGGTAGCATTGAGGAAGCATGGGTGCTGCAGAAGGACTTGGACAGGCTAGGAGAGTGGGCAAAGAAGTGGCAGATGGAATACTATGTGGAAAAGTGTGAGGTTATGCACTTTAGAAGGAGGAATGGAGGCGTCTTTTCATTTCATAGACTATTTTCTAAATGGAGAAATGTTTAGGAAATCAGAAGCACGAAATGGACTTAAAGAGTCCTTGTTCAAGATTCTCTTAAGGTTGACGTACAGATTCAGTTGGCAATTAGGAAGACAAATGCAATGTTAGCATTCATGTCAAGAGGGCTAGAATACAAAACCTGGATGTCCTTCTGAGGCTGTACAAGGCCCTGGTCAGACTCCATTTGGAGTTTTCGGAGTAGTTTTGGGCCCTGAATCTAAGGAGGGATGTGCTAGCCTTGGAAAGGATTCAGAGGGGTTTCACAAGAATGATCCCAGGAATGAAGAGCTTGTCGTATAAAGAATGGTTGAAACTCTGGATCTGTACTTGTTGGAGTTTAGAAGTGTTGGAGGGAAGTAAAGCTCAGAACCTGTTCTCGACCACATAGAGTTGTAAACGTGCGTTTATTCAGAATTGCTGTATGCACACACGAGAGGCAAGTTCTGCTGCTATCCTTAGCTTGCAAAAGTCAGCCCGGATCATAGTCAGAATTACACGCATATATATTTAAGGTCCTTTCAGATTTACAAGTAGGCATTGAGGTCATAATTCAGTCGGAACAATACAAGGTGATCAGTATGCATATTTTCTGGTTCCATTAATGGGAAAATGATCAGCTAATACAATGCTTCTTTACAATCTCCTGGCTCCGGTTCAACATATTTCCTTTACCCTGAACTTCTGGATCGGATGTTAATGTGTTTTTATCCCCTGCACTGGGCTGTACAATGAATCCCTTACAGACAGGCTGGAGCCATGATTTCTGTGACATGGGGCCCCGGTCTTATCCTAATGCAGTGCAGGTGACTTTTCTTTAAGGTCCAACATTTTAACGCCTTGCCTGCTGTTTTTTTCCTTGACCTGTTATAATACGTAAGACATCTTTATTATTACTTATATAAATTCTGACACACAGAGAGCAATTTCTTCTGCTGACAGAAGGATGAAAGGGATCTTATTGAGACTTACAGGATACTACGAGGCCTAGATAGAATGGGCGTGGAGAGGATGTTTATACTAATAGGAAGAACTAGAGGGCACAATCTCAAACTAAAGGGACGATCCTTTAAAACAAAGATGAGGACGAATTTCTTCAGCCAGAGGGTGGTGAATCTGTGGAACTCTTTGTCGCAGAAGGCTGTAGAAGCCATATCACTGACTATCTTTATCATAGAATTTACAGTGCAGAAGGAGGCCATTTGGCCCATTGAGTCTGTACCTGCACTTGGAAAGAGCACCCTACTTAAGCCCTCTGCTTCCACCCTATCCCTATAATCCAGTAACCCCACCTAAACTTTTGGACACTTAGGGCATTATTGGGAGAAGGCAGGAGAATGGGGATTAGAAAAATATCAGCCATGATTGAATGGAGGAGCAGATGTGATGGGTCGAGTCATCTAATTCTGCACCTATGTCTTATGGTTTTATGAAATTAGCAAATTAATTTGGACATAATGGTGTAATCTCTTACATTTTGATAGGAAGAATAAAAAAGCCAAATTATCCTTGGGAAAGTAAGTCCCTAAATGAGGTACAGGAGTAAGGGGATCTAGGGGTAGAGATACACATCAGTAAAAGAAGCAACGCTGGTATAAGATCATGAAGAGAGCAAAGCAAGTACTCAATGGCCAATTGCTAGAGAAATTTGAAAAGCAGAGATGTGATATTTAATTTGTTAGGCCCCCCGCAACGTTCACTTACATCTTCTACTCCTTCAAAGAATCGGCCCTCGTGTGGTGTGCTCTCTATACCACCTTCAGCTGTATCAGCCCCAACCTCGTGCATGAGGTGGAGGCATTCACTCTCCAGAGCACCTCACACCAGAACCCCTCCTCCATATCCTCTCCCAACTCTTCCTCCCACTTTGCTTTGATCCCTTCCAGTGGTGCCTTCTCCTCTTCCAAAATAGCTCCGTACATTGCTGACACTACCCCCTTCTCCAGTCCCCCTGTTGTCAGCACCTCCTTCAGCAATGTGGAGGCCGGCTCCACCGGGAAGCTCTGTATCTCCTTTCTGGCAAAATCTCGAACCTGCATGTATCTAAACATTTACCCCTGCTCCAGCCCATACTTCGCTTCCAGCTCCTTCAATCCTGCAAACCGACCCCTAAGAAACAAATCTTTAAGTGTCTTAATCCCCTTCTCCTCCCATTTCTGAAAATTTCCATCCCACTTCCCTGGCTCAAATCTGTGGTTCCCCGAATCAGCATTTCCCTTGACCCTGCCGTCAACCCGAAGTGTTGACGAAACTGCCTCCAAAGCAGGCCAGCAGCACAGTTCGATTCCCGTAACAGCCTCCCCGAATAGACGCCGGAATGTGACGACTAGGGGCTTTTCACAGTAACTTCATTTGAAGCCTACTCGGGAGGGAGACCATCCCACCTTGCCAGATCGGTTTTCACTCTCCCCCTCCAAACTAGAAATGTTGTACCTGCGGACCCCCCCCCCCCCCCCCCCCCCCCCCCCCCTCCACCCCCGCCCCCCACCCCCCAATCCCAGGCAACCTGCAGCCCCAGGTACCTAAAGTGAGTCCCTGCCCTACGGATATGTATATGCTCTATACCCCCCCCCCCGCACTATTGCTTTCCATACCCCCGAACTTCTTAATGCGATGGCCAACGGCACAACCGCGAGTGCAAACAGCAGGGGGACATAGGACATCCCTCTCTAGTGTCACGGTGGAGAGAAAAGTATCTTGAGCTGATGTTGTTTGTGCGGACACTCGCCTTCGGCTCCTTATATAGTAGCTTTATCCAGTTCACAAATCTTGGTCCAATCCCAAACCGCTCCAGAACTGCCATCAGGTACCCCCATTCTACCCGGTCAAACGCATTCTCAGCGTCCAGTGCCACAACCACCTCTGTTTCCTTCCCCTCTGCCGGTGCCATAACGACGTTCAATACCCTTCTAACGTTTGAAAAGAGCTGCCTCCCTCTCACGAACCCAGTCTGATCTTCACCTATCACCTTCGGGAGGCACTCTTCCAGCCTACCCGCCAGTACCTTCGCCAATACTTTTGCGTCCACATTCAGAAGTGATATCGGCCTATACGACCCACTCCATCAGATCCTTATCTTTTTTTAGCAACAGGGAAATCGAAGCCTTCCCCAAGGTTCGTGGCAACACCCCCTTCCCTATCGCCTCTTCAAACATCCCCACCGACAGGGTTGCCAGCTTATCCTTGAGTTTTTTAATAATATTCCACTGGAAACCCCTCTGGCCCTGCCAACTTCCCCGATTGCATCCTCCCAATCGCATCCTTTATCTCTGCTCCACTATCGCTCCTTCTAATGTAGATCTGTCCCCTTCCCCTAACCTCGGGTACTCCAATCCATCTAGAAATTCCTGCATCTCTCGGCCTCCCCCAGGTGGCTCTGACCTGTCAACCTCTCATAAACTTCCTCAAAAACCTTGTTAATCAGATCCGGAGCCACCACCAACTTCCCTGCCCTGTCCTGCACCTGAACAATTTCCCTTGCCGCTGCCTCTCTCCGGAGCTGACCTCCTAACATACGCTCCGCTTTATCTCCA
Source organism: Scyliorhinus canicula (assembly GCF_902713615.1). Lineage (NCBI taxonomy): Eukaryota > Metazoa > Chordata > Chondrichthyes > Carcharhiniformes > Scyliorhinidae > Scyliorhinus > Scyliorhinus canicula. The sequence continues at coordinate 95,775,601 of NC_052163.1, read as the reverse complement.
TGTTCGTAAACTGCACTCCTTGCTCGTCTCAGTTGGCGCACTGCCTTCCTGGTAGATAGTCAGTCAAAGCTCGCCGGTAGTTCCTTCCTCTTTTCCAGCTTCGCTGGGTCCCCATCTTCTGCATAACTCCAATCTACCTCCAACATCTTATCTATTACCCTCTGCCACTCCAACCTCTCCTCTTTGTCCACCCTGGCCTTAAAACAAAATCACCTCACCACTGCCTTTAGAACATCCCAGGTGCCTTCGACACCTCACCCGTACAGTTGAAACCTACATATTCCTCAATTACCTTTTCAATTTTGTCACAGAACCCTTGGTCCCCAAAAGTCCCAAATCTAATTTCCACCCCGGCCTCTGCGCTACCCCCTTCTCCAGTACCATATCCGCCCAATGCGGAGCATGATCTGACACTGCAATTGCCGAGTATTCTGACCCCTTAACCCCAGCCAGCAAAGCCTTGCTGAGGAGTGACTTAATGGGGATTTCTGATTACGAAAGGGCCTGATAAAGCAGACAGAGATGTTTCCACTCTTGGGTGATGGCAAGGAATGGGGCCACCGATGTAAGACAGTCACAAATAACTACACAAGAAATGTCAGGAGGTCCTCCTTCACCCAGTGTGGTCAGAATGTGGGACTCACTTTCCCAAGGAGCAGATGAGCTGAAACGCATATCGATACATTTAAGGGAAATCCAGAGATGTGTTATGAGGGATGAATGAACAGAAGGTCATGCTGATAGGGTTGGATGAAGGGACTGGGAGGAAGCTTATATGGAAGATAAACATTTGCATTGGCCAGTTTAGCCAAATGGCTTATTTCTCATGTGCATGTTCTATATAACTTCAACTTTCCACTTTTAACCTTGATCAAATGTAGAGGCTGAATTACATTGTTCAGGCGTGACAGTGCACAAAACTGAGTGGGTGAGTAGATGTGTAAACATATTGCAAGAAATGGAGTGATGTGTCTGCATGAGTCAGTGAATGAGGTTCAACGAGTACGTGTGTGTATGGGGCGGGGGTGTGTGTAACAGCGCAGAATATGTACCCGAGATTCAGAAAGTGTGTATCTGTATGAGTGTGAGTCAACGACCATGTATTTCACTCTACCATTTATTGTAACTTTGGAAAATAGTTGCCCAAAATACATCTTGCTGGGCGAGACATTGAGCTTGCGATTAGGTCAAATCAATTGTGATGGAACCCAAACTGACAGTTGCCCCAGGTTGAGAATAAACATTTGCTTTTCTCCCAGTTAGTGACCTGATTCCTATCATTTGTTCTGCTATAGGAAGCTTAGATTCAAAATAAGGCTCTATTTGTGGAACACAGACTGCACAGTAGGCAGTAATGCAGCTCAAACACAAATTGGTGCAAACAATTAATAAAGATATTGGAGGCAAAGTAGTCTCAGTGTATGTCTTTATTTTCATTTCAAAATCTTGACCACTGTCCAATAGAATAATAAGAATAAGTGGGATCATGAACAGTAGCAACATGAAGAGCAGCTAGAGAGTTATAATTCAGCTCAAATATACACGTTCTTTACTCTTATGCAATGTGTACCAGAAATATCGATACCTCACCCGTAAAATGACAAAGGATACTGGAATGAGTTTTTCAGGAACTGTATCTGGAATAGATCTCAGCAACTCCACATCAGCATCACCACATTTTATAACCACTGGATTTTAAATGCTCCAAGCCTAATTCTCGACCACTATTGAACTTAGTGGATCAACCAGGCTCAGAAATTGAGGTGCTATGTTCTGGCACAGTGTCTCTGAGGGAGCTCAATGATGCCCTCATCTGACAATCACATATATGTTTGTCCCCATGAGAAGGTCGCTGGAAGGCCATCAGGAGCAGGAATCTCAGCCAAATCCCCCTGCCCCATCCTCACCTCCATTGTGGTTTCCTGCCGTCAACTATTGCCCCTTCTGTCACCTCCAGCTAAAAAGTGCATATAAAAACTCCATTGCTCAAAGTGGATTTCATGTTGAGCGATGTTGGTATTGGGCAGATTTGTCCCCTTTAGTATCCCAGAGTGCAGCACAGGCTCGATGGAGGGCAACGGTCCTTTCTATTTTTTTTTTTTAAATAATTTTTATTGAATTTTTCAAAATACAAACATTTTAACCCCCCCTACATTTACATTTAAATTATAACAACACAAAGTCAAACCCCCCTACTTAACAAGAAAGAGAAAAAGAATCCCCCCCCCCCCCCCCCCCCCCTACCCCCCCCCCCCCCCCCCCCCCCCCCCGCCGGCGAACCGACAGTCAGACCAACTTATCATTTCTAGCAGCGTCCTCGGGCAGGCCTTGCCCGTGCCACCGCCGCTACCGTACTTCCTTCGTCGTTTTCCCCCCCTCCCCCCCCCCCCCCCCTCCCCCCCCTCCCGCCCTCCCCTCCCCTCCCGGGTTGCTGCTGTCATGGCCTCAGTTTCTATCTCTGATCCAAGAGGTCTAGGAAGGGTTGCCATCGCCTGGAAAACCCCTGCACCGACCCTCTCAGGGCGAATTTGATCCTTTCCAATTGGATAAAGTTTGCCATGTCGTTTAACCAGGTGTTAACACTCGGAGGCCTTTCGTCCCTCCACTGAATCAGGATCCTCCTCCGAGCCACCAAGGACGCAAAGGCTAATATTCCAGCCTCCCTCGCCTCCTGTACCCCCGGTTCCACCCCAACCCCGAAGATCGCAAGTCCCCATCCTGGCTTGACCCTGGACCCCACCACTCTCGACACCGTCCCTGCCACCCCCTTCCAGAACTCCTCCAGTGCCGGACATGCCCAAAACATATGTGCATGATTCGCAGGGCTTCCCGAACATCTAATACACCTGTCTTCACCCCCGAAAAACCGACTCATCCTTGTCCCCGTCATGTGGGCTCTATGCAGTACCTTAAATTGAATGAGACTTAGTCGCGCACATGACGACGACGAGTTAACCCTCTCCAGGGCGTCTGCCCATGTCCCGTCCTCTATCTGTTCCCCCAGCTCTAACTCCCACTTATCTTTCAGCTCCTCTACTGGTACCTCCTCCACCTCCTGCATAATCTTATAGATGTCCGAGATCTTCCCCTCCCCGACCCAGACCCCTGATAGCACCCTATCACTCACCCCCCTGTCGGGGAGCGCGGGGAACCCCGCTACCTGTCGTCTGGCAAATGCCTTCACTTGGAGGTACCTGAACGTGTTCCCCGGGGGGAGCCCAAATTTCTCCTCCAGCTCTCCCAGGCTCGCAAACCTCCCCTCTATAAACAAGTCCCTCAGTTGTCTAATACCCGCCCTCTGCCAGCTCTGGAATCCCCCTCCTGTGTTTCCCGGCGCAAATCTGTGGTTCCCTCTTAGTGGTGCCCCTATCAGACCTCCCACTTCCCCCCTGTGTCGCCTCCACTGCCCCCAGATCTTGAGGGTGGCCGCCACCACCGGGCTCGTGGTATACCTCGTGGGAGGGAGCGGCCATGGTGCCGTTACCAGTGCCCCTAAGCTTATGTTGCCGCAGGACGCCCTCTCCATGCGCTTCCAGGCTGCCCCCTCCCCTTCCATCATCCACTTTCGTACCATCGATGTATTTGCCGCCCAGTAATATCCTGAAAGGTTGGGTAACGCCAGCCCTCCACTATCCCTACTCCGCTCCAAAAAGACCCTTCTAACTCTCGGGGTGCCATGTGCCCACACATACCCCATGATACTACTCGTTACCTTCTTGAAAAAGGCCCTGGGGAGGAAGATGGGCAGACACTGGAACAAAAACAAGAACCTCGGGAGGACCGTCATTTTAACTGACTGCACCCTCCCTGCTAGCGACAGCGGCACCATGTCCCACCTCTTAAACTCCTCCTCCATCTGCTCCACCAGTCTGGAAAAGTTCAACTTGTGTAGGGTCCCCCAGTTCTTTGCCACCTGCACCCCCAAATACCTAAAACTTTTAACTGCTCTTTTGAAGGGGAGCCTCCCAATTCCCTCCCCTTGGTCTCCCGGGTGTATTACAAAGACCTCACTTTTCCCCAGATTTAATTTATATCCCGAAAAGTCCCCGAACTCCGCTAGTATCCCCATTACCTCCGGCATTCCCCCCTCCGGGTCTGCCACATACAACAACAAATCATCCGCATAGAGCGAGACCCGATGTTCCTCCCCTCCCCTTGTCAGTCCTCTCCACCCCCCTGAACCCCTCAGTGCCATCGCCAACGGCTCAATCGCTAATGCAAAGAGTAAGGGAGATAGGGGACATCCCTGCCTGGTACCTCGATGGAGCCCAAAATATTCTGACCTCCTCCCGTTTGTTACCACACTTGCCATCGGAGCTGAATAGAGCAGTTTTACCCACTTGATAAATCCCTCCCCAAACCCAAACCTTTCCAACGTCTCCCACAAGTATTCCCACTCCACCCTGTCAAATGCCTTCTCCGCGTCCAGCGCTACCACTATCTCCGCCTCCCCTTCCACTGCTGGCATCATAATCACATTTAACAATCTCCGAACATTTGTGTTAAGTTGGCGTCCCTTCACGAACCCCGTCTGGTCTTCATGGACTACCCCTGGCACACAGTCCTCTATCCTGGTTGCCAGGACCTTTGCTAACAGCTTGGCATCTACATTTAAGAGGGAGATAGGCCTGTAGGACCCGCACTGGACCGGGTCCTTGTCCCGCTTCAAAATCAAGGAGATCAGGGCCTGCGACATTGTTGGAGGCAGAACCCCCCCCTCGCGCGCCTCATTGAAGGCTCGCACCAGCACTGGACCCACCAAGTCCACAAATTTCCTGTAAAACTCCACCGGGAACCCATCCGGCCCCGGCGCCTTCCCCGCCTGCATCTGGCCTATCCCTTTAATTAGCTCCTGCAGCTCTATCGGCGCCCCCAACCCTTCCACCAGCTCCTCCTGTACCTTTGGGAACCCCAATTTGTCGAGAAAGTTCTTCATTCCCCCTCTCCTCTTCGGCGGTTCAGACCTATACAATTCCCTATAGAAGTCCCTAAAGACCCTATTCACCTCTTGCCCCTTCTGCACTACATCCCCACCCCTCTCTCTCACTCCCCCAATCTCTCTGGCTGCATCTCGCTTACGAAGCTGGTGTGCCAGCATCCTGCTCGCCTTTTCCCCGTACTCATACGCCGCACCCTGCGCCCTTCTCCACTGCATTTCCGCCTTCCTAGTGGTCAGTAGGTCGAACCTGGCCTGCAAGCTACGCCGCTCCCTTAATAGCCCCTCCTCTGGCGCCGCCGCATATTTCCTATCTACTTCTAGGAGCTCCCCCACCAGCCTCTCCCTTTCCTGCCTCTCCTTCCTCTCTCTGTGTGCCCTTATGGAGATCAGCTCTCCTCTAATCACTGCTTTCAAGGCCTCCCAGACCGTCCCCACCTGCACCTCACCTGTGTCATTCGTACCCAGATAGTTCTCAATGCCCGTTCTCACCCTTCTGCACACCTCTTCGTCCGCCAACAGCCCTACATCCAGGCGCCACAACGGGCGTTGGTCCCGCGCCTCCCCCATGTCCACGTCCACCCAATGTGGTGCATGGTCCGATATCGCAATGGCCGAGTACTCCGTGTCCTGCACTCTCGGTATCAGCCCCCTGTTCAATACGAAAAAATCGATCCTAGAGTACACTCTGTGGACGTGGGAGAAAAAAGAATACTCCCTCGCCCTAGGCCTACCAAATCTCCATGGGTCTACCCCTCCCATCTGCTCCATGAACCCCCTTAACACCTCTGCCGCTGCCGGCCTCCTATTCGTCCTGGAACTCGATCTATCCAGCCCAGGGTCTAACACCGTATTAAAGTCCCCTCCCATGATCAGGCCCCCTGCCTCCAGTCCCGGGATGAGGCCCAGCAGGCGCCTCATAAAACCCGCGTCGTCCCAGTTCGGGGCATACACATTTACCAGTACCACACTCTCTCCCTGCAGCCTACCCCTCACCATCACGTACCTGCCCTCCTTGTCTGCCACCACCTCTGCCGCCACAAACGACACTCTCTTTCCCACCAAAATCGCCACCCCCCGGTTCTTGATATCCAAGCCTGAGTGGAACACCTGTCCCACCCACCCCCTTCTCAGGCGGACCTGATCTGCTACCCTCAAATGAGTCTCCTGCAGCATTGCTACATCAGCCTTCAGTCCCTTCAGGTGTGAGAAGACCCTTGATCTTTTGACCGGCCCATTCAGCCCCCTTACGTTCCACGTGATCAATCGGGTCGCAGAGCGACCCGTCCCTACTCCCTGTCGATTAGCCATGTCTTGTCCCTTGCTCGCCCCGGGTCATCCCTTCTTTTCTGACCCGCTTCCCATAGCGATGGCCCCCCCCCCCACCCCCCCCGGCTCTCCCCTTCTCGTCCCTGGTCTTTCTAGCAGCAACCCGGTGTCCCCCCCCAGGTCCCCTCCCCTTCCCCCCCCCCCCCCCCCCCCCCCCCCCCCCTGGCTAGGACCCCTCCTAGCCGCGATGTACCCCACATCGTACTCCCGAGAGTCAGCTGGTCTCCGCTGACCCGGCTGCTCCTGCCACATTCCGACTCCTCCCGGTTCACCCCATCTGCGCCCGTGAAAGATCCCCTTAAAACCCCCGAGAAAGACCCGCATAATCAACCCGCTCCCCCCCGTCCCGTCTCCCCAACTTAACGCTATAATACAAATACCCAATGGCAACTAAATACATAAATACTTAACTACATACTTAAATAACAAAATAATTAACTAACTATCAACTAACCGCGTGCCCAACCATCACCCTCCATCAAACAGTATAAATAACCGCAGATAACCATAACCCGAAAAGAAAAAAAAGAACCAAAAACCCCCCCAAGCACCCAAAGAAAAAGGGTAGGAGGGGTAAATAACTAAGGGAAATTGGAAACGGGAAAAAACACCCCATAAGAAGCCAACGACCCACAATAGAGATTTCAACAGTACAAATATACAGAAACACCCAACAACTCGAAACCTTCAAAATATTCAGAAAAGTCAACCGTTCGAGAAAAAACACCCCAAACACTCCACGAAACTGTTACCCAGTTCCGACCTGGCCTGAAAAAGAAAAGGGCCACTTGCACAATCAAGAGTCCCCCGGCGGCTACGACCGCCGGTGCTCCCAGGTTTTAGTTCGTGTCCAACTTTTCCTCTTGTACAAAGGTCCAGGCCTCCTCTGGGGACTCGAAATAATGATGTTGGTCCTTGTAGGTGACCCACAAGCGCGCCGGTTGCAACATTCCAAATTTGATCTTTTTCGCGTGTAGCACCGCCTTTGTCCGGTTGTACCGGGCCCGCCGCTTTGCCACCTCCGCACTCCAGTCCTGGTACACCCTTACCGTCGAGTTCTGCCACTTGCTGCTTTTCTCCCTTTTAGCCCACCTCAGGACTTTCTCTCGATCACTTAGCCGCTGGAACCGCACCAGCACCGCCCTCGGGGGCTCGTTTGCCCTAGGCCTCCTGGCCATGACCCGGTATGCCTCTTCCAATTCCAGGGGCGCCGGACCGGCCCCTTCCCCCATCAGGGAGCTCAACATCTCCGCCACATATCCCGGGAGATCCGACCCCTCCAGGCCTTCTTCCAGGCCCAGGATCCTCAAATTTTTCCTCCTCATCCGAGTGTCCAGCTCCTCGAAGCGGCTCTGCCACTTCGTGTGGAGTGCCTCGTGCGCCTCCACCTTTGCCCCGATGACTGTGGCCTCCTCCTCCCTCGCGGCCATCTCCTGCTGCAGATCTTTAATCGACGCCTCTTGGATCGCCTGGGCTCCCACCAACCTGGTGGCCGTCGCGTTCATGGACTCTAAGAGTTCCACTTTCATCTCCGTGAAAAAACGGAGGAGAGCGGCCTGCTGCTCCTCCGCCCATTTCTTCCACTCCTCCGGTGCACCGCCGGCCGCCATTTTGATTTTCTTCCCCCGCTTTTTTTGGGGAGCTACTGCCGTTTTTCTTGCCGCTCCGCTCCGGGTACCGACCATAAAATCGGTCTAGTTCTCCTCAGGGGACCTTCCCCCACCGGGATTCGTTTTTTCAGCGCCGTTGGGGCCCTCCAATTGGCCCAAAAACACCTTTGTTGCAGGAGCTTCCAAATGTGCGGCTTAGCTAGTCATAGCCGCAACCGGAAGTCGGCAACGGTCCTTTCTAGAGGGCCACACCCGACCTCAACCCAAACCTCCAGAATATTCAGAAAATAATTTGGTCACATTACACTTCATCATTAAGTACGACTTGTGCTCCTAAAACTTGTGCAAGTGAAGAGGAAGCAAAGTCTCTCAGGGGAGTAGATTCTGCTCACAACATTTCCCCCACTTTATGGAGGAACAGGTAGACAGGCATTTTGGTTCACGTTAGCATTTTAGTTGAACAACTTTCCCTGCTAGGTGGCTCCAGTGTTCCCAGTGGCAAGAACAATCCCTGAGCTGCTTCATAGGAAACGCTTCATAGGCTGGGACATCAGAGCAATCCCTGGAGCCTCCAATTCCCACAAGATACCACATCTCCTGTAGGAATTGTGTTTGCATGTGGTAAGAAAACAGACCGCTTAAAAAAAGACATTCTGGGGAGAACAACTCCAGTCACACCTGCAGTATTTTGAATAAAAAGTACCCCGTCTCCAGGCATTCCCTCCTCTTCAGCAAGCCAACGGAAAGAGCTGAACTATATCTGGATTTACCAACAATTCCAGTGTTGTGACTCATTTCAATTCCCTGCTCACAATCTGTTAATGAATAGTGATTTTATTCTCAATATACACATGGCTGTTTTGTTTACTGCTTATTTTCCTGCTTATTACAGACCATCTCAAATATAAAAGTGCAAAGTAATGAAGCAAAATAGCAAAGTATGCAACATTTCAGACATCATTATCTCATTTAAGTGTTGGTTTATCTGCAGGTTTTCCATCACCCATCACTGCCACACAGGACTGTCCAGTCTAAGATTGAAACACTAATTTCTGACTCTTCGTGGGAAAGCTTTTAGCTCACTGGACTTTCACATAGTTATGCTCAATTCTCCTTATGCACTCCAATTGGTTACTTACCTATTGAGTGGAGAGCCAAGCAACTGAGCAAAGCGTCACAATCACCAGGGTGGGATTCATTTTGCAAACTAAGCACCCAGTATTTCTGACTTGTTATCAAAGGCAATAATCAGTGCCTGCTGCGAAGCAGCAAGGTGGCACAGTGGTTAGCACGACTGCCTCACTGTGCCAGGAACCCTGGTTCGATTCCGGCCTTGGGTGACTGTCTGTGTGGAGGTTGCATGTTCTCTCCATGTCTGTATGGGTTTTCTCCGGGTGCTTCGGTTTCCTCCCATGGTCCAAAGATGAACAGATTAGGTGGATTGGACATGATCAATGCGCAGGGTTACAGGAATAGGGGAGTGGTCCTAGGTAGTGTGCTCTTTCGGAGGGTCGATGCAGACTCTATGGGCTGAATGGCCTCCTCCTGCACTCTAGGGATTCTATGGATTGCCAGGAACGACACTCTCAGAGTCATGGGACCAGAGTCAGCACCAGCAGTTCCTCACATACTGAACTTTTGATCTCAGTCATCGCACGAGCAGTTGTCAATTGGAGGCCCTTTCTTGTACTTTAAAAAAAATCTACAAATTGAATAGTTCTATTTTAAATTAGGTTCTTTCACTGGCTCCGTGTCCCAATTGCATTTTCGCAGCAGGTAGACAGTAAGGTAACAATTCTGTGAGAGGGAACTGCACTAACTCAAACCTGATCAACATGCCATCGATACTGTGAATGGTGTCGCAGAGACATGTAGATTAGCATCTGTGATAGCAGATGTAGATGACGGAAGATGGTGGTCCGGGGGGGGGGGGGGGGGGGGGGGGGGCATAGTTTAGTTTGGAGAGCTCTGGACAGGGAAAGCCCATAGTTTCCTTCTGGATGCCAGAGGAGCACTCCTGCTCTTGCAAGCACATGAGGAAACATAAAATAATCTCACTTACCACAGAACCACTCCTGGCCCTTGATACAGCTCTTGCCAGGTTTGACCTAGTGGGGAAGACACTACTTGCATGAGGTTAAAATTGCAATTAGACCAAGAATATAATCAGGCCATGATCTAGATGTTTAAAACAGTGGCAAATGGAGTTTAATCTGGACAAATGTGAGGTAATGCATTTTGGTAGGTCTAACATAAGAAGGGAAATATACAAATATACAGAAAATCCAAAACTCTTAGGAATATAGAGGAAAGAAGGATGTGGCAGCTTTGGAGAGGGTGCAGAGGAGGTTTACCAGGATGTTGCCTGGTGTGGAGGGTGTTAGCTATGCAGAGAGGCTGAATTGACTCGGAGTATTTTCATTAGAACGAGGGAGGTTGAGGGGTAACCTGATAGAGGTCTGCAAGATTATGAGGGGCATGGATAGAGTGGATGGGCAGACATTTAATCCCAGGGTGGTGGGGTCAGTCACCAAGTGGCATCGGTTTAAGGTCCGTGGGGCAAAGTTTAGAGGAGATGCGCAAGGCAGGTTTTTTTTTCCCCCACAGAGGGTGGTGAGTGCCTGGAATGCGATGCTAGGGGAGGTTGTGGAAGTAGATACATTAACGGCGATCAAAAGGCACCTTGCCAAATATATGGATAGGATGGGTAAAGAGGGATACAGCACTAGGAAGTGTTGAGGGTTTTGACAAAGGTTGGTCTCATGACCGGTATAGGCTTGGAGGGCCGAAGGGCCTGTTCCTGTGCTGTATTGTTCTTTGTTATTTCAATTGCTCTCCTTCATTGGTTTCAGTCACTGTACTGGATGGGGGTTTAAAACAATTCCCCAGATAATATTACCTCCAACATCCTTGAAACCTCAGCTAGTTGTGCCAAATCTTCAGAGCAAATTATTTATCTGAATGCATCAGCCTATGTTGTGTTAACATAGGGATAGAGGTGGTGCTATGGGGGCCAGTAATCTTGGATGCTCAGGTACACAAAGGATTCCACCCTATTAACAGTTAAAACACTCATTAAATATACAAGTTACTTTCTTGCAGCCTTATAAAGGATGCTTTTTGTAATATACATCTTTGGGTGAAGCTGCTGCCCAAGGGTAGTTTTATACAGAGGTCACACACAGTGATAAATGTCAGTCACTCTCAAGTCCTTTCTCATGAGAACACTGGTGACTGGAGTGTCTCACTCTGATATCACTCTTGTCGCTGAGTCAGACTTTAGAGATCAGGCCCCATTCCAGGAGCTCCAGCATTCAATCTAAACTGACCCTTCAGTGCCGTACCCGGGGAGTGTTGCTCTGCTGGAGGTGCCATCTTTCTGATGAGATGTTGGACATAAAAAATTCCATGGCACCATTGTGCAAAGCAGCAGGGAATTCTCCCAGAGTCCCAGCCAACAATTATACCTCTACCAACACTTAAAAAACAGATATCACCACAGAACTGTTTGTGGGAGCTTGCTTTGCACTAATTGGCTGCCGGGTTTCTTACATTACAACAGTAACTACACTTCAAAAGTACTCTATTGATTGTAAAGCACTTTAGGACATCCTGAGGTCATGAAAAGCGCTATAAAAATGCAAGTTTTTTTTCCTTTTTTCCCCTCTGGATGTAAGGCATAGAGATGGACGGTCCATCTCCCAGTCAGACAGACATTTTTGCATTGATTTGTAACAGAAGTGTAAATTCCTCTTAACCGATGCAACTCATTGAAATTACTATTTATCTTTAAAGCCAGAATAAAGACTGACAGCAAGAATAAACAATGCAACTTTTTTTGCAAATAATGGTCTATTTGGCCAATCTCGGTTCGAAGCATATATTTAGAAAATAGTTGTGTGCGCCCTTGTGGTCAGCATGGGGTATTCAATTGGATGTTGGGGCAACGATCAGTTTTGATGTTTCACCTTGAGTAATGCATGAGAGAGAGAGAGAGAGAGAGAGAGAAAGGGGAAAGAGACTCCTTTAAATGGGATTCAGTCTGTCCAGCTGCTAAATGAAACATCAAACAGGAGTTGTGTGCAAACAACACTCATTCAGTGGAATTAGTCAATAGGAGAGAGGTGGGCATTTTCTGCCTGTGCTCAGGGTTGCCCTGGCACCTTGGCACTTGAGTTCCTAGAGTAGAGGAAGCGCAGTGTTGCAGAAATGCAGACTGGATATACTCCTCCAATTATTTTAAACAGAAATAAACTCGGATGCTGCAGGTAGAACACAGAACTCAAATCAACATCTGCGCTCAAGAGTGCAAGGCATGCACCCAGAGAAATTGCTAGAACAAGTACAAGACAACGATTTAAAACAATATGGATACTATGTCTGGCTGTCAGTATTGCAGCGGTCAAACACTGCATATGTATCAGACCTGAACTGTAAACAAATTTATTTTATTTATTTTTAAAAAAAGGTGCTTTGTTAAGAGATAGAATTAATTTGTTTATTGCTTCAAAGAAAAATTAGAATACTATACCTCAGCTGAGCAAGAGTTGCAAGTCTGTGTCCCTGGATTGGGCCGTGAACGCACAACCTTTTTGCTCAGTGTTGAGAATGCTGAGGTTGAGTTCGGTTTCGTTTCGGAACTGTACTGGTTAGATTACAGCGAATGCACAAAAATTAAATGGACACAGAACTGAACAACGTCCTGATTTTGGGAAAAGGCTGTAGGGAATAGGGCGGAGCTCCACATAGATAAGGCGGACACCTACAATTCAGTTCATTGCAGTTCAGGTGAGAAGCTGACAGATCCGTCAAATTCCTCCAAACATCAGGTGGACCAGTGTGATGGGCCTAATCATCCTTCCTTGACTTCCTGAACCCACACCTTATCCACTCCACATAAACGCCTTTTTTGCCCCTAGATTCCTCCCTCTCCCTCCACACCCAGCAACATTCCACCTCTCGTTATCAAACAAGCAAAACACTGTGGGTCACTCTGTCAGTGCAGAATCACTAAGGTGGGATTAAGTGGAGATTTACTGCATTGTATCGTCATGATATTATTTATATTTTTTCTGTTTCAGAAAACTCCAGGACAAAAGTGCCAGATAAACTTCAGCTGCAAGAGCTAAAACAAAACCCCCAAAAGTACGAAAAAGGTAGAAAGTATAAATAAATCCATTTGTACATTTGAACCATTGTTCATACAAATCCAGAAAGGTGCAATGTTAGGAATAAAAGTGTTTTTTTTTCTGAAGTTAATTAAAGGTAACTTGGAAATGGGGGAAGGGAGATGGTAGATTTGTAGTTGAGCAGTTGGTCATTGATGGTCCAGTGACGGGTAGCTCAGTCCTGGCTCAACCCTCCTGCATTTGGGATCATCAACTTGCATTTCAGATAGGAAGTGTTTAACTCGTACGCAGATCATACTGAACTCTCCCTCATGTTGTCATCTGCTAAAAAGTTTGTGATGCGCTTTACGGTGTCCTTATATTGCGATCCATGTGTGAAAGTTTCCTTCAAATAGTCATCTTCACTTTGATCCTTGGCAAAATTGACAAATACCTGAACAGAACAAAGGAAAGAGTGGTTAAAACAGCAGGAAATGAAACATCTAAATAACTAGAAATATGTTTAAATATATACTGTTTTTTTTAAATATAAATTTAGAGTACACAATTCTTTTTTCCAATTAAAGGGAAATTTAGCGTGGCCAATCCACCTGGCCTGCGCATCTTTGGGTTGTGGGGGTGAGACCCACGCAAACACGGGGAGAATGTGCAAACTCCTCATGGACAGTGACCCATGGCCGGGACCGAACCCGGGTCCTCAGCGCCGTGAGGCAGCAGTGCTAACCACTGCACCACCATGCTGCTTGAAGTATATATTGTTAACACATTTAAATCTATATTGGGTGGAATTCTCCCAACCGGAGAATATGGCGGCAGCTAAAAAGTTGAAAACCCGTCGGCCTAAAATGACATTGCCATTCTCCCAATGTCGGGTCGCTCTTCCTGCTGGCAGGTGGCGCATCGTCATTTGCATCTCACAAATGCTCATTGAAACAGCTACCAGCCAGCACCCAGTCAGGCCTTTCAATCTTGTGTCACGCTAACGCGAAATCACATTGGTGTCAAACCATGTTGCTAAAGAGTGGTGTGTGCAAGGGTAGTCCTCAGTTCGCCAGAGACTTTGAGACAAGTGCAATGCTATCATGGTACGGCGCTGCTTCTGATGCACTGTTCACCACACTGCCGGGGCAGACAGGTTCCTGCCCCCATCTCCAGGCTGAGCTGGTCTTCATGGACAGCACCATGCTGATGAACCCATGCACTCTCGTGTGTCACTGTCTCATATCTCTACTCTGCTTGGGGTTGGGGAGTACAGGGGTCTCCTCCCCTGCTGGTGCCACACACCAGTGTCTATCGGGACAGCGTTGTGCTGTGGGATTCATACAGCCATCACAATAAAGGTCTGAAATTTGACCAGGGGTCGAGTGTGAGGAATGGGAGGGAGGGGGTGCCAATGGGAGGAGTATCAGAGATTGCCACCAAGCCTGATGCTGTCATCACCAAATGCCCAGCTGTGCATTTTTAAACAGGGATCATTGGAGAGTTATCAGGACCACGAGTGGTTTTCCCTCCCTTGCCCAGAGCAAAGTACTGAGGCCAATTGTAGCATCCCTCCCCCAAACATTCAGCAATTAACCAGTCTGTTAAAACTGAAGATGGGAAGGTGGGACCTTTCTGACCTGCCTAGTTTGGTTAGTAATAGCTTTTACCATCCAAACTATGAGACATCAATTTGAAATGAAGCTGCCTGCATAGATATTAAATACATAAGCCAATAATGTCCACATTATCTTGTAAGCTGATCCTTTATTTCCACTTGCCAGACTGCAGACTGACAACAGAGGAGCTTGGGAACAAACTTGACGTCACCCATACCATGCCACGCCAACCGCACCGCCGTAGTTTGGTGATTCCGCTTAATAATAATAATAATAATAATAATAATAATAATAATAATCTTTATTGTCACAAGTAGGCTCCCTGCAATTAAGTTGCTGTGAAAGGCCCCTAGTCGCCACATTCCGGCGCCTGTTCGGGTAGAGAGGACGAATTCAGAATGTCCAAATTACACAACAGCACGTCTTTCAGGACTTGTGGGCGGAAACCGGAGCACCCGGAGGAAACCCACGCAGACACAGGGAGAACGTGCAGACTCTGCACAGATAATGACCCAAGTCAGGAATCGAGTCTTGGACCCTGGTGCTGTGAAGCAACAGTGCTAATCACTGTGCTACCATGCCGCCCAGCTTGATGTCATGATAATGGGAAAAGGCAGAAAGTCAACTGCTGCCATCTATCTCGTGTTGTTCAAAACAATTCTCCTCTCAAAGAGTTTAAAATCCCTCCCATCCTGTCAGCCACATATTGTTAGTCTGGTTTTCCATCATAAACTGAAACAAGGCCAAGTGCGGGCGAATCACCCTCACTGGAACTCGAGGCCAATGAACTGCAGAGTAACAGGTGGGATTAGTGGAGAATGGGGTTCAGAATAGCCTGGATGGGCGAGAGGGGTGGAAGGTGGTAGGAATGGCCAGGAAAGACAGCAGAACAAACTTGTGGGGGTGGTAACAGGGTGGATTGAGGGGCACAAAGCAGTGATGGGAGGGGAATACATTGGGAACAGCTCCTGGCTTTATAACAGCTCCGAGCCTACCAGCAGCAGCTGGTGGACAGGCTGGGGCGGTCAGAGGAATATTTCATAAAGTCATTTCCACTGACCATCCAATCCAATGGGTGTCAACAGAAAGTGGCCTTGAATCTCCAGGACTGTGCACCCACTACATAAATGGAATTGGTACAAACATTAAAATGACCTAATAACTCAGTCCTGGAAACTACTTAAATGAACACATCAAATCTTTAAAATATTTAGCAAGAGAAATTGGCATGTGGACCCTGGTAATCATATATACATTAAATCCATGGCTTGTCCTTCCCAGGCTAGGGATCAACATGGGAGCCAGCAGTGTGCCCAAGTATGTCAGCCAGCAATGTGCCTGCCCTTGTGTGTCTAGCACACAGAATCTTACTTGATCTAACGTGGTTTGAGACACTGAATAGTCCTCGATCTTCAGATTTTCTTTATTAGTCGTGAGGGCACTGAAGATTTTGGCCAGGGAACAGCAGCCAGTTGGTATCTGGTATTGCAGCATGCTGTGGTGCTTTTCTTTCAATACACAGCCTGGGAACGTGGTCACCATGAACTCTTCGATAGGAGACCAGTCAGGCGTAGAACTATCCATCCGCAGGATGATGGTGTAACCGTCTCCAAACCTAGGGGCAAAGGACAGCGTAATGGGTTAATCGTTATGGTAATGAGACAGTGAGGCACATCATGATGTAACAGTGACACCAACAGTCATGAGCTATAGACTCAGTAGAGAGGATGGAATAGTCAGTCAGCGCACGAGAGAGATGTAGGTCGGAATTCTCAGGTCGTAATATCGATTAGGCCACAATTTACATAAAGGAGACTCCAAAACAATTAATTGGTTTGACTGTAGAAAATTTCCAAATACAGACAAAGTGAAGAATTTCGAAGTTTGGCTTCCATCACAGCTTTGATCCTTCCTTCCACTTGCCACCCCTCCTGATAATGTGCTCAGCTATAACAAATAGAATGTGAAAAGAGAGAGAACAAACAGGTCACACGACAGCACGTGCCAGAGGCGAGGCAGGCTGCACCTTCCAGACCTGCTTCGAATCCCAGCTCCGTGGGATGGGGAAAGGCTGTAACATCTGGGGGGGAAAAAATAATGAAGTAATAGGAATAGAAATTATGTCTGGCCAATTCCTGACACTTATTTGCAGGAGCCATGGTGAGAGGGGCCAGGAGGAGAGAGACTGGCCGTGGCATGCTGGGGTAGGTACTTATCCTCCTCTTGGTTACAGAGGCATCAGGTCTTATGAGCAAAGTAAAGTACATATTTGGAGGAAAACATCCTCATGGAAAACAAAGTTTAGAAAAATTGAAAAAGGTTCATGGTTGGCCAATAGTTCAATAGGATATTTAAGAGAACTTAACCTGATTTACTTACTGCACTCTATCTTTGAAAAACATCCTAAACATAGTTCCCATATAACAAATTACTTTTGAAGTGGTTTCTGCTGGTGACAAAGCAAGCCGCCATTTGGCGAACTCTGCGTTCCCCCAGTGCTACACTGCAGTCAGTGTAGATTTAACAAAGAACAAAGAAAAGTACAGCACAGGAACAGGCCCTTTGGCCCTCCAAGTCCAAAGATGTGCAGGTTAGGTGGATTGGCCATAATAAATTCCCCTTAGTGTCCAAAATTGCCCTTAGTGTTGGGTGGGGTTGCTGGGTTATGGGGATAGGGTGGAGGTGTTAACCTTGGGTAGGTTATTCTTTCCGGGAGCCGGTGCAGACTCGATGGGCCGAATGGCCTCCTTCTGCACTGTAAATTCTATCTATCTATGTATCTATGTAAGCCTGCGCCGACCATGCTGCCCATCTAAACTAAAATCTTCTCCACTTCCTGGGTCCGTATCCCTCTATTCCCATCCTATTCATGTATTTGTCACGATGCCCCTTAAACATCAATATCATCCCTGCTTCCATTACCTCCTCCGGCAGCGAGTTCCAGGCACCCACTACTCTCTGTGTATGAAACTTGCGTCGTACATCTCCTCTAAACCTTGTCCCTTGCACGTTAAACCTATGCCCCCTAGTAATTGACCCCTCTACCCTGAGAAAAAGTCTCTGACTATCCGTTCTGTCTATGCCCCTCATAATTTTGTAGACGTCTATCAGGTCGCCCCTTAAGCTCCTTTGATGCTAGAGGGTGATATGAACCCACAATCATCTGCAGAGAGGAGCCAAGGTGCTACCGACTCAGGCAAGCTAGCATTAAGTGGGATGGACATGTCGGAGCCAGCACCATCAGCATCATTTTAAAAAACAATTTCTACTGATCTCACCCTTCTAATTGTACAGGAGATGTGGCACTATTCCATTTAAGGAGTCCAGATAACCAAATGGACAGTGACACTGAAACCAATACCAATGTCACAGTAATTGTGATTCAAATGCCAAGAGCATCAGTTTATTATTGTAGATAGCATCAGTGTTTTCTCAACATCACCGTGGCAACAACTTTAAATAAATCAACTATACTGATATTCCACTCAACAGTCTGAAAGGTTAATAAAGCTTGAAAAGTGGATGGTTTATTTGATGCCTCTGGTGATTTCAATACACTGATGTTAACAGCCTCATGTGGCTGCTTCTGATAGTGATTTACCGAAGAATCCACTATTCCAGGAGTTAAAAAGGATTAGCTTCGACTTGTCCAAAGGTTGCAATATCCCTGTGGAAGAGAATATTAATATAGCTCCTGATATTCTGCTCGTGTCAAAAACACACCATGTTAAGTGATACATGCTTGCATTGTAGCTTGAACCATAGTTTGATTTGTTGTTACCTGCTTTTCAGGTGCTGCACACTGCCCAGGCAGCGGAATCGCCCATTCACCATGATAGCCATCCTCGTGCACAGCGCCTCACATTCCTCCATGCTATCTCGAGGAATAAAAAAGATCACACATACTGTCAATCCTTTAATCAACTCAAAAACCCGCACATTTTGATTAATTGATCATCCAAAACAGACACAATTTATCTCACTCTATAAAAACCCTTGTGCTCTTAATGAGCCAACATTGTTGATTGGATTATGCTGTGATGTGGCTGGATGGATCAATGAGATCCCCACATTCAATGTCTTTCTGAACAAAAAGTCTACTTTAAGTTTTCAGTTTCCTTTTATCCATATTTTTCTCCAATTGTCCCACTTTGTTCAATCTCTCTCCTTCTGCCTGACGGGAATCACCTCACCCAACCAGGCTTGGCATTGTGCCGCGATCCCACCTTGCCCAGCCTCTGTAACCTGCATCGACACAGCAGCTTCAACAGGGGAAAATATTCCAAGGTGCTTCACAGGATTCTAATCAGACAATGGCTGACATTGAGCCAAACATTAGGAGGGTTGACTAAAGGGTTTTAAAGAGGGCAAAAAGGAAGAGAGATGTGATAGAGGCGGAGAAGTTTAAGCAGGGATTTCCAGAGCTTAGAACAACTGAAGACACGGTGACTAATGGTGGTGTCAGGGCAGTGGACGAAGAGTAGTTAGTCAGTGGGATGCAGAAAACTTAATGGATTGTAGAACTGGAGGAGGTTAGAGATAGGGATGGGCAAGACCATAAAGAGATTTCAACATGAGGATACAAATTATTTTACTTGGAGACATTGGGGAACTAGGAATCAATGTAAGTCAGCACAGACAGTGGTGGTGGGTGAGTGGAACTTGACACGAGTCAGATACTGGCAACATTTTGAAGGAGATTATCTAGGGCAATGGATGGGAGGTCAGTCAGGAGGCCGCAGGATTAGTGGAGTTTGGAAGCTGGGATGAGGGTTACAGCTGCAGGTGGGCTGAGACGGGAAGGCGAGGTGGGTGATGTTAACAGGGTGTTGAGTTTCTGAGCAGGATTCAATCTGAGACGTGGCTGGGGTGCAGCAGTTTTGAAGGGGGGGGGGCAGTATGTCAGGGTTAATAAAGTCAGCAAGAATGGGGACGACGAAGATAAGTTGGGTGTTTAGCAGGAATGCAGCACAAGGTGGGTCTCATGAATTATGTGAACTCAGAGAAGGCATGAAACGAGGGGAAGACTTGGATTCAGGGCTAGGACAGTGGGGGAGGCAGGCGAAGGATTTGTGAGCAAGGTGAGGGGGAAACAAGGTTCTGACCAGCCTCATTGATTTTGTTTCCCTCTCTGCTGCTAATTGGAAACCAAGTAGAGTCAGACCACACTGGAGGTACAGCAGAATGCTGTCTGTCTGATGTTAAAATCCAGGCAGAGGTTCACTCAGGGGAGGAATGAAAGGGAGCTCTGTTCTCTACTACTCTATTATAATTCTATTATTCTGTTCCAGCGTCAAACAAATTCCACTAAAAGCTTTGAACAGATCTATCAGATCGATCTCGGCTGGAGCTTTATCACACCTCATGTAGCCTGACTGGTGTGGTATACGCCACTGGATGGGGCTTTTTAGCGTGGGGTTGAGATCAGACTCAAGTTCATCTTGCAATTTTATGTATTGACCCACACATTAAAGACAGTTCATATGGTGTGACAGAGGAAGTGCAACTTGCACCTTAATCTCCCAGAGGAACGTTCTTTATAAATATTCCCCAATCTTTAAGATGTTCAAGCAAAATCCCAGAAAACTCATTCACTGCATTATTTAACCATGCCCTGCTTCTTTCTACACAGAACACCTCCTCTCTCCCTATTATGTTGAATATCTGACCAGAGTCTATTTATTGGGGCAGTTTTATTATGTACATGGCCTGAGAGTATTTGATGTGGATACTGCGGCCTGGATTTTACTGGGTCCTGCGGTCCCCACCCATCTGGATAAAACATCAGGTCAGGGAGGAAGGGGACCGGTCCATGATCCTTAAGGTTGCTCCTGCAGCCATTTAACATTAGGAACAGTGATATTTATTTTAAGGAGAGACCTCCTCCCCATATTTGAATGGCCAGCAACCATCCAATCGGGTGGCACCAGCTGGGATCACAGGCAACTGCTGAGACTACATGCAGTCCCGCCACACCAAAGACCCGGGTTGGTGGATCACGGTAAGGAAGGGGCATGTTTTCAAGAGACCGAGGGGGAGAAGTATAGGGTGGGCTGGATGACCTTGGTGGGGGCGGTGCCTCTGATGGGCCTCAAGAAGTTTCTCCCCCCATCCCATTCTTGCCCAACAGCAACTCCAGTACCGAAAGCAGTCAGGCATCCTGCATGGCATCCTCCTTGCCCCTGCCATTAATTGGCCACTTTTGCACATTTGCTCATGGGATACGGACATTGCTGGCCAGCATTTATTGCCCATCCCTAATCGAATTGAGTGTCTTGCTAGAGCCATTTCAGAGGGCAGTTAAGAATGCTGTGGGTCTGGGGTCATCTGTAGGCCAAACAGGTAGGGATATGAGATTTCCTTACCTAAAAGGATATTAGTAAACAAGAGGGTTTTTCTGACAATTGTCGATGGTTTCATGGTCATCATTGGGTTTTTAAACTCCAGACTGTTTTTAAGTTGAATTTAAGTTTTCCCATCCGCAGTGTTGGATTTCAAACCTGGGTACCCAGAATATTACTGTGGGTCTATGAATTACTCATCCAGTGGTGATATCACTACGCCATCCCCTCCACAAGGGGAGCAATAATGCCAAGGGAAACGAGTCCACCCGACGCCTCCCCTTCCCCATAGTAACATTTCAGACAAGTTGGGAATGGGTGGGTAGGAAGTGCCCGCAGCTGACAAAGCATCTTTCATTTCAGGGTAGGCTGCATGTGTGCCTGGTAGTACATGCATTTTGTCTCCAACTGCAGTTAGTCCACACTAACCTGTGCGAGGTGAGTACCACCGATCGCCCTTCTTTGATCACACTCAGGATGCAATTCCAGAGGAACCTCCTGGCCTTGGGGTCCATTCCTGTTGTAGGTTCATCCTGTCAATGAAGACACAATATCAGTTTATATCTCTATCTCTCTCCCCCCACACTTTTCTCCATCTTGTCTTGAAGTTACTCTCTCACTGGCAACAGCTCTGCGGTCTGGTGGGATCCTCCCACAGCTCAAGTGACTGGGCAGCGAGTGTCGGTGGACTGCCCAACTATAAGGAAATCACAGAGGCGCCAGGGCCTCTGCTCGGCTATATGGCCTTTCCAGTCCTTGACAGGCAGCCAGGCCGACCTTCTTTCCCCTCTCTAGTGCAATTTGGATCACTCCGGTTGACAACCTGGCTCAAATCAGTAAATTCTGAGCAGGACAAGAGTTGAGCCTGGAATATGTGTGGGTCTTGATGGCCCTGGATCACTTTTTACCAACTGAGCCACGGGACTGATTCTCATTAGTTACATTTATAATCACGTTTTGTTAAAACTTTCTGAACCCTGAGCAGTTTCCTCATTCCATTCATAAATGGTCTGGAAATTCTTTGGAGTTTCTGCCACTCACGACCATAACTTCCACGGAGGTACAGCAGAAATCTTAAGCATGCATCAAAGTGGGATTTCTGCTGGTGTTAGTGTAAGATGGAGTGAGGGAAATTGGAGAAAATTCTCAGCATTGCCTTTGTTACCCATGGATCACATGACTCCTTACTAACCAGGAAAATGATTGGTGGGCATCCAATCAGTGCGATGGCAGTCGACAATTTCCGCTTGTTGCCACCGCTGTATGTCCCAGAAGGTCTGTCTGCGTAGCGTGACAGTCCGAGCTTCTTCATGGCCCATTCAGTGACCTACAAAACAACCCAAGGTTTTAAGGGAAACTGCAAGCAAATTTTCACTCTATCAAAAAAAACATAACAAGCAGTGGTGAAGACATTGTTTGAAAGTGCAGCTCGTGGAACTGAACTCACCGTACATGGCACTGGGTGGAGGGCCAAGTCCCACCACAAAGCCCAGTCCCACCGTGCAGGGCACCGGGTGGAGGGCCCAGTCCCACCGTACAGGGCACCGGGTGGAGGGCCCAGTCCCACCGTGCAGGGCACCGAGTGGAGGGCCCAGTCCCAATGTGCAGAGCACCGGGTGGAGGGCCCAGTCCCACCGTGCAGGGCACCGGGTGGAGGGCCCAGTCCCACCGTGCAGGGCACCGGGTGGAGGGCCCAGTCCCACCGTGCAGGGCACCGGGTGGAGGGCCCAGTCCCACCGTGCAGGGCACCGGGTGGAGGGCCCAGTCCCACCGTGCAGGGCACCGGGTGGAGGGCCCAGTCCCACCGTGCAGGGCACCGGGTGGAGGGCCCAGTCCCACCATGCAGGGCACCGGGTGGAGGGCCCAGTCCCACCGTGCAGGGCACCGGGTGGAGGGCCCAGTCCCACCATGCAGGGCACCGGGTGGAGGGCCCAGTCCCACCGTGCAGGGCACCGGGTGGAGGGCCCAGTCCCAACGTGCAGGGCTCCGGATAAAAGGTACCGGATGAAGAATTGAACACCCCAGTGCAGGGCACCAGATGAAGAGTGCAGTCTCCTCCAGTAATGCCAGGCTTGTGTTTCAAAAGTTTTCATATTGTTTACAGTTGGGAAGTATGAGGGAGGCAATAAATATGATCGGTTCCTGGCTTGGGAGGAATGGTTTAGGTAATAGAATCCCGACAGTGCAGCAGGGCATTTGGCCCATCGGGTCTGCACTGACCCTCCAAAAGAGCATCCTACCTAGACCCACTCCCCCGTCCTATCCCTAGAACCCTGTAAC
Organism: Scyliorhinus canicula; assembly: GCF_902713615.1. NCBI lineage: Eukaryota > Metazoa > Chordata > Chondrichthyes > Carcharhiniformes > Scyliorhinidae > Scyliorhinus > Scyliorhinus canicula. Next base: position 95,752,378 of record NC_052163.1, on the reverse strand, counting down.
CCTACCTAATCTTTGGACATTAGCGGGCAATTTAGCATGGCCAAGCCACCTAACCTGCACATCCTCATCCTTGTGAGGAAACCGGAGCACCCGGAGGAAACCCACGGCGACATAGGGAGAATGTACAAACTCCAGATAGGGAATGTTAATAATTTGGTTTTAAACAAGGAAGGAAACGGGGAAGAGGAAAAATGTGTAAGGAAGATCTTAAGGAGGCAGAAAAGTTCTGAAGAACAAAACCATTGTAGCATTGAAAAAGGAAAAAAGGGAAAAAATAAGCACAGTGATCCCAGTGTAAAACGAAACCACTGCTCCCACACTCCTCATATCAGTTGCACACTTAGGTCTTGAAACAATGATATTAGTTAAGGGTTGATGGCGATGTACAAGGAGCTTTACACTATGGTTAGCCTCAGTCGCTCTACTGCTCCGCAATATAAGATAACCACATGGCTTTGAGTCATACTATGTAAAAGTCAACTTACTTTAGCAACCTCATGTTCAGGAATGCCACGCAGCCGTGAGTAGAACTCTACATGTTCCCTCCCTGTCAACAACTTGTTGATGGCATCAAACTGTGGGCAGTATCCCATGTTCTGGTGCACGTCCTGGATGTTAGACAGTATGCTAGGGGAGGAAAGAAATTTAGGGCAAGAAATAAAATAAGCATTTAAAAATCATCATATAATTCCCAATTTCATCCACTTGCACTGCTTTTCTACCCTTACACCATCACCCTGAGGTGGAATAACCTGGCCTCCAGACACTTTGTGTATTCTGCCTGGATATCGATGGCAAGTGGTGTCCCGCAGGGATCTGTTCTGGGACCTCTGCTCTTTGTGGTTTTTATAAATGACTTGGATGAGGACTTGGAAGGTGGGTTAGTAAGTTTGCCGATGACACAAAGGTTGGTGGAGCTGTAGATAGTGTCGAAGGCTGTTACAAGTTACAACAGGACATTGACAGGTTGCAGAGCTGGGCTGAGAAGTGGCAGATGGAGTTCAACCTAGATAAATGTGAAGTGATTCATTTTGGAAGGTCGAATTTGAATGCTGAATACAGGGTAAAAGGCAGGATTCTTGGAAGTGTGGAGGTATAGAGGGATCTTGGGGTCCACGTCCATAGATCCCTCAAAGTTGCCACCCAAGTTGATAGGGTTGTTAAGAAGGCGTATGGTGTGTTGGCTTTCATTAGCAGGGGGATTGAGTTTAAGAGCCGCGAGGTTTTGCTGCAGTTTTATAAAACTCTGGTTAGACCACACTTGGAATATTGTGTCCAGTTCTGGTCGCCTCATTATAGGAAGGATGTGGATGCTTTGGAGAGAGTGCATTGGAGATTTACCAGGATGCTGCCTGGACTGGAGGGCATGTCTTATAAAGAAAGATTGAGGGAGCTCGGGCTTTTCTCACTGGAGCGAAGAAGGGAGAGAGGTGACTTGATAGAGGTGTACAAGGTGATGAGAGGCATGGATAGAATGGATAGCCAGAAACTTTTCCCCAGGGTGGAAATGGCCGTCATGAGGGGACATAATTTTAAGGTGATTGGAGGAAGGTATAGAGAAGAATTCAGAGGTCGGTTCTTACACATAGAGTGCCGACGGGACTCGGGGTTTTTCTTTTTACGGCCACTCGCCCCAACTGGGCCAGAGAATCGCGGGGGGGGGGGGGGGCACGTAGATCGGCCCCCGGCCGCTGTCGCACCGACCACGCTGGCCCAATGGCGCCGATTTCCGCTCTTTGGAGAATCGCGTCCTGGCGTCGGGGCGGCATGGCGCGATTCGCGCGGCCCCCCACCCCTCCCCAGCGTATTTCCGACCTGGCGCGGGGTTGGAGAATCCCGCCCTTTTTTTTTGTTGTTAAAACTAATTAGCAGCCCTGTGAATCTGTGCCTCCATGTTTTCTAAACAAAAGTAAACATTACGGTCTTTTGAGGTAGGAATCCATTCTGGGATCTTCCTGTTCAGTTATAACACCAACCGAGCTCGTAACTTTATGAGCTAGTATTAATTATTTAGCAGGGGCATATCCTTTTGTCTTCATGGGTCACACAGGATATATATGATAAAAAAAATTAAATCCATTCCATTAATCTGCTTAAAATAATAGATCTTACCATCAATCATAGAATCCCTACAGTACAGAAGGAGGACATTCAGCCCATTGAGTTGCAACAACCGGGGACTTCTGGTGGCGGGCATGGTGTGAGTGGTCGCACGTTTGGCAACTCGTGCGTTGGCAGGGGAGGTTGGCAGAGGGTAAAGGGCCGGCCTTACCAACTCAATGGTTGAAAGAGAGTTGGTTGACCTTCTTAATGAAAAGTTCAGTCAGCAGATGAGGGAGGCTCAGGAAGACTTGGCGAAGGTGGTAGACCCGCTGAAAGCAGGAATCGACCGTGTGAAGCTAAGGCCGGAGACCCAGAGCCAGGTGATCCAGAAGGTGGAGGAGGCAGTGGGTAAGCACGAGGAGCAGCTTACCTCATTGGCGGTCCAAGTTGGGATGCTGAGGGAGATTCAGAAGCGGCTCGAGGAGAAAGTGGAGGATTGAAAGAACTGCTCCCAGAGGTAGAATCGGAGGATAGTGGGGATACCGGATGTCAACGAGAGAGCGGACGTAGGCTGTTATGTGGCCAAATGTTGGAGAAGCTAATGGGGGGCGGCTTTGACCGGCCTTTGGAGCTCAATTGGGCGCATAGGCCGCTTATGAAGAAACTGCAGGCGAATCAGCCGCCGAGGGCAATGGTGGTGAGGCTACACCAGTTTCTGGACAAAGAGAAGATCTTGTGGTGGGTCAGGCAGATGAGGCAGAAGGCAACGAGCTTTGGATACATCAGGACCTGGGCGCGGAACTGGAAAAGAGGAGAGCTGGATTCAACCTGGTCAAGGCTGCCCTCTTTAAGAAGGTGTTAAGTTCGGGATGCTGTATCCAATCACCTTTGGGTGACCCACAACGGCCACGAATACTACTTTAGAACACCAGAGGAACAATGGAGTTCTTGAAATACAATGAACTGGAAGAGAGGGAGGACATTGAACATTGGAGGAATGTGAGCTGATGTTGGTTCTTCTTGCCACTTCTTTGTTTTGTTGTGCTGGGTTCTTTTGTCTTGGGGAGAACTTTTCTTTCCTTACTGGCTGTTTAGCTCTTTCATGGGGTGCTTTGGTGGGAGGCTGGAGGACGGTGGAGGGTGAGTGCACCTTTTTTTCTTCTTTATAGTGTTATTGTTTTTTGCACAATGGTGGAGTGCGAGCGGTGGGGGGGGGGCAGAAATCAGTGGGGGTTGGGCTGTTTAGCCATGAGCTGGGGTTGCCAGGCTAGCTGGTTCAGGGGAGTGCAGTGGGGAGGAGGCGATCAGGTGGTTAGAGTTTTAGTAGGGGGATAGGATTGTTGTTTTGTTCAGGGGAGTGCGGATGGGGAGACTGCAGATGGGGGTGGGGCAGTTGAAGTGCAATAAGGAGGGAGTAGGCAATGGTGGACATCCGGAACGGACTGGTGGGCTGCAGGATGCAAGCAGTGGGCTTGCCCAAGAAGGGGTATGGCTGATTGGTAGGAGGGGGGGAGGAGATGGAGGTCGCTATAGATGCAGAGAAAGCGTTTGATCGGGTAAAATGGGAATATTTGTGGGAAGTTATGGACGGTTCGAGTTTGGGCAGGGGTTTGCGGATTGGGTCCAGTTGCTGTATAGGGTGCCGGCAGCAAGTGTAAGAACAAATCGGGTGAGCTCGGGGTATTTTGGATAACATTTTTGGACAAGGCATCCCGTTCGTACAATATGGCGCTCCACTCATCGATCGACATTTCCAACGTGCCACAGCAAAAAACCGCACTGACCTCCTCAGAAGACAAACACGTGTCACAACCGACAGAGTACCCTTCATCATCCAATACTTTCCCGGAGCGGAGAAACTACGACATCTTCTTTGCAGCCTTCAACACGTCATCGATGAAGATGAACATCTTGCCAAGGACACCGCACACCCCCACTACTTGCCTTCAAACAACCGTGCAACCTCAAACAAACCATTGTTTGCAGAACAGCGACCACGACACCACACAACCCTGCCATGGCAATCTGTGCAAGACGTGCCGGATCATCGACATGGATACCACCATTACATGTGAGAACACCACCCACCAGGTACGCGGTACCTACTTGTGCGATTCGGCCAATGTTGTCTACCTTATACGCTGCAGGAAAGGATGTCCCGAAGCGTGGTACATTGGCGAGACCATGCAGACGCTGCGGCAACGAATGAACGGACATCGCGCGGCTATCACCAGGCAGTAATGTTCCCTTCCAGTCAGGGAACACTTCAGCAGTCAAGGGCATTCAGCCTCTGATCTCCAGGTAAGCATTCTCCAAGGCGGCCTTCAGGACACGCGACAACGCAGAATCGCCAAGCAGAAACACGTAGCCAAATTCCGCACACGAGTGCAGCCTCAACCGAGACCTGGAATTTATGCCGCATTACATTCATCCCCCACCATCTGACCTGGGCTTGCGAAATCCTACCAACTGACCTGGCTTGAGACAATTCACACCTCTTTAACCTGGGGTTACCCCTATCTCTGGATCTGTAAAGACTTAATTACCTGCAAATGCTCGCATTCTAAGCATTGTCTGGCATCTTTGAATTTGTCTATATATACGTTTCTGGAACATACCTCTTCATTCACCTGAGGAAGGAGCAGTGCTCCGGAAGCTAGTGATTGAAACAAACCTGTTGGAATTTAACCTGGTGTTGTAAGACTTCTTACTGTGCTCACCCCAGTCCAACGTCGGCATCTCCACATCATGTCCACACAGACAGTCACCCAAGGTCAGAATTGAACCCAAGTCCCTGTTGCTGTGAAGCAGCAATGCTCACCACCTGCTGTCCTTGAGACAACAATGTTAAACCTCTCCAAACCTCCAGGCCCATGAACTTGAAACAAGATAAACTAGCGAATAATACTTATAATTCCTAGGGTGTGGGACTGGATTTCACCAATTCCTGTGGTTTAGACACCCCTAGTTTAGCAGTTAAATTCTCAGGAATCACATAATACCATATAAAAAAGAATTTGTACCTATATCCATCGAGGAAGGCCTCGCCGCTGCTGACCTCAGTGTCACCCGTGAGCATCTTAAAGGTGGACGTTTTCCCAGCTCCGTTGATGCCCAGAAGCCCAAAACACTGCAATGGAAATTTACAGAAACTTCAGGAGAGATTTGTTTTGCCAATATCTAGAAAGTAGTTAACCTGAGCAGGGCAGAGAACAGCAGTTTTGGTAATCTATGTTAATCTATCCATCTCTGCTAGAGATGTTGGCTCCTTGTTGGATATGGATGGGACCCCCAGGCATTGGGTCATCTTTGAAATTTCATCAATTCTCAATGCATTGGAGACCAATCTACCGAGTAACGAGAGTGGAGCTGAAAATAATTCTCTCTTCACTTAATGTTTACACAAATCCACTTTCCGGCAAGCGTCACTGGATAGGAAAATGCGACATCCAATGTTGACAGAGCTGTGTGTCAAATAGAAAAATCTATTTGCAAATGCCCATGATTATGCACACACGCAGGCTCTCACCTCCCCTGGGGGAATTCCCACACACAATCGGTCCACAGCTGGTTTCTTCTTTCTTCTGTAAACCTGAGAAACCAAATTAATTGATTTATAGTTAGCTAATGGCAGTGGCTTAATGCGTGTTTGGTGTATGACATACAGAAATCTAACTCTAGCGTTTGTCTCCCTCAAAACAAATCTGGAGAGATTACGCACAGGTCGGCAGAGCACAGGGTACTGGGTAAGCTACCCATTGCTTGTCTAGCTGGAGTCCCTCGTCCTTAAGGTTTGTTGGGTTATCTACAGCCGAGTGGGAAGTATCCTGAAATCCAGTGCTCCAGCCTTCCCGACCCAATTTGTGAGCCAGGCTGCCTTGTCTATGCTCAGCAATCCAGCCCAGTGTTACAGTTTGGCCTGGTTTTGCTGCAGACTTGGTTTCAAACTACCATTACTGTCACCTTGAAGCCAGCTCATGATTTCTTTTGATTCTTTCAAGGGATATGAGCATCGCTGGCTGGACCAGAATTTATTGCAGATCCCCAATTGCCCTAGAGAAGGTGGTGGTGGTGAGCTGCCTTCTTCAGTTGTTGCAATCCATATGGTGTAGGTACACACACACAGTGCTATTATACCCTACTTGCGGCAATAAGTGACTAATATTATTATAGAGGGAGTTAGAGGATATTGACTCAATGACAGCGAAGGAACGCTCATATATTTCCAAATCAGGAAGGTGGGTGGTTTGGAGGGGACCTTGCAGGTTGTGGTGTTCCCATGTATCTGCTGCCCTTGTCCTTCTAAGTGGTAGACGTCAGGGTTTTGGAAGGTGCAATCAAAGGAGCTCTCAGACAGTCCCTGCAGGGCATCCTGTAGATGATCCATGCAGCTGCCACTGTTTGTCAGTGGTGGAGGGAGTGAATGTTTGTGGGTCGAGTGCCAATGAAGCAGGCTGCTTAGTTCCGGATGGCGTTGAGCTTCTTGTGTTGTTGGCGCTGCACTCATGCAAGTAGGGGGAGTAGATGTGCATTCCATCACACGCCTGATTTGTGCCTTATGGATGGTGAGCAGGTTTTGGAGAGTCAGGGGGTGAGTTACTCTCCACAGGATTCCTAACCTGCGTTTGTAGCCACAGTATTTATATGACTAGTCCAGTTCAGTTTCTGGTCAATGGTAACCCTTGAGATGTTGATAGTAATAATCGCTTATTGTCACAAGTAGGCTTCAATGAAGTGACTGTGAAAAGCCCCTCGTCGCCACATTCCAGCGCCTGTTCGGGGAGGCGGGTACAGGAATTGAACCCGTGCTGCTGGCATTGTTCTGCATTGCAAGCCAGTTGCTTAGCCTACTGTGCTAAACCAGCCCCAGAGTGGAGGATTAGCAATGGTAATGTCATTGAATGTTCAAGGGAGGATTGGATTCTCTTATTGTAAATGGTCATTACCTCACACTTGTGTGGCACAAATATTACTTGCCACTGATCAGCCCAAGCCCTGAATGTTATCTCGGTCTTGTTACATATAGACGCAGGCTGCGTCAGTAACTGAGGAGTCACAAAGATCATTCACCACCAGTGAACATTCCCACTTCTGACCTTATGATGGAGGAAAAGTCATTGATGATGCAACTGAAGATGGTTGGGTCTAGGACTAAGGATTTATGCAGTGATTCCCTATGACTGAGATGATTGACCTCCCAACGACCATCTTCTTTTGTGCAGGTTTGACTCCAACCAGTAGATGGTTTTCCGCTTTATTCCACTTAACTCCTCCATAGCCACATTCCTCCCTATTCCCTCCCCTAGCCACCCAGCAAGGAGGATAATCACTACAAGTATTAGACAATTGGTCTGTACAGGTTTGACCCCTTATTTGCTGAATATTAGGTGTCGGGGCATCACATGAGCAACATAACTCACCGTTAGATATGTATGTATTATTCTGGCATTAACACAATAGCTGAATAGACAGAGCTTTCAGAAAACAGTCAAAAATTGTCCTAACTGAGATCAGTTAACTCAGCACAGAACAAAAATCAAACCAGAGACTCACTGCTCTGTCAGACTCCGTACCACAGAGGGAAAATGTGGTTGCCAGCTGAGAAAGCTCAGTGCTGCACTTCGTTTTTTTGAGTCACTATGATCAATCTGTTCTGATCACAATTACCCAGTCGTAACACAGAATCGATAGCACAAACTGGAATCTTGCTTACCTTGGTGAGATCCTTGATGACTAGAATGTCACCTTCGCCTCCACCATACATGACCTTATGTCTCTCTCTGGTTACATCCTCATCTTCTGTTTCCAATGGTGGAAGTTTTAAAGATAAAGGCCTGTGGAGTAACAGCAGTGTGTTAGATGTTTGCTAAAAAAAACAATCACAAAGTACAGTCAAATCTTTTGCAGTTTGGATATAGATCTTTGACTGTATTACGTTACAGGTAATTTTAAGTTGACCTCTGGGTTGGGGAATGCAACATCAAACTGGCTTTGTGCATTCTGTCCCCCCAGCCCCGCCCTCTGCGGTTATCTACTGGATAGTGCCTCTAGTCCCCTTTTGATCCACTGATGGCTGATTTGGGAACCAGGACAGGTCTGATTTTCCAGAGGCATCGGGTAGCAGAGTCCTCTTCTGGATTAAGAAAAATTCTTTGCTTTAAAACCAAAACTAGTGCATGGTCCCTGATCAAAGCCAATGTATCTTACACAATTCATCTTTCCCTAGTCACACAACATGTGCAAATCACAACACGTAATTCCCCATTTCATTGCATCCAAAGTCATAATTCCTTGACTCTCCCAACTCCACCATGTTGCATACATGCATTTACTTCCAGAATTGATCAAAACGATGAACGGACCCAATTCATTTACTATCAACTGAAGGGAACTGTGAGTATTTGAGTGAGACACCCAGCTCTGATACAAGGGATGGAATGTGGGTCTGTTATTTGGCAGGGTGCCTGGATAGTGTGGGGGAGCCTGTTGATGCACTGAGAAGGCTCACACAGGAAGATCAGCAATTTATGTAAGGCAGAAGAGGTCAACTGATGCAGTAGATTTGGATCTAGCAAATGTCTGTACCTTTGGAAGAGGTGGAGAGAACGTGGGAGAAAGAAAATCCTTGAAATAAATAGCGAACATCATTCTGAAACCTGTGGTTAGGAACATTGAACCAGGGGTAGGCCATTCAGTCCATCAAATCCGCTCTGCCATTATGATCATGGCTGATCGGACATTTCAATGCCCTTTCCATACACTATTGTTATGGGCCAGGGTTTAGAGAACCCCAAAGTGGATCATGGAGTTCACCTGACCCACAACTTTTAATAGATTGTGGTATGGGGAGCACACGGCCCACTCTACAGGTGTGGTACAGCAGAAATGGAGAAGTATTTTTTAAAGCAAAACAATGTTTACTCTATGAACTCAAGTTAACCTTTTTAAAACAAACAGTGAACATCTTAGCAACCATTAATTCAAATACAACCCCCAAAGAGTACAACACTAAGTAATGCTTACACTGTCCTTTTAACATCCAGAAGACTTACAAAAAACATAACCTTTAACACATCAGGTTAAAGTCATGACTGAAAACATTTATAATTCTGAATTCACCAAATGATCAAGAGATAGTCTTTTCATGACAGAGAGAACAGCAGTACAGCTGCTTTGTCTGACTTCAGCTCGAATACTGAAAACAAAACTAAAACACGCCCTGCAGCAAACAACCTGAAACAAAAGTAAAAAGCTGACAGACAGCCCAGCTCCACCCACACTCTGACAGCTCTGATAAACACTCATTTCTTAAAGGTACATTTCTTAAACACTAATTTCTTAAAGGTACTCTCACATGACACTATCCTCATAACTGTTTACATTATTGTTAATCAGAAATCTATCAATCTTTACGTTAAACATATTCTTCTTAAAGGGACAATTTAGCATTGCCAATCCACCCAACCTGCACATCTTTTGGGTTGTGGGGGTGAAACCCACGCAGACACGGGGAGAATGTGCAAACTCCACACGGACAATGACCCAGGGCCGGGATTCGAACCACGGTCCTCAGCGCTGTAGGCTGTAGTGCTAACCACATGCCGCCCTACCTTAAACATACTCAATGACTGAGCATCCACAGCCCTCTGGGGTAGACAATTCCAAAGATTCATAACCCTCTGTGCAAAGGAATTTCTCTTCATCTCGGTCCGAAGTGTCTTTGCCCTCATTTTGAAGTTGTGCTCCTGGTTCTGGACTTCCCAACCAAGCGAAACACCTAACGAGCACTGAACCTGTCTAACCCTTTAAGTATTTTGTATTGCTGTAATTTGTAAAATTTAGTTCTCAGCAACTTGTGCAGAAATATTTTATCAGTAAATTTGCCATCAGTAATGCTGCAAGTGAGCTACAATCAACAGACAATGTTATCGGACCATAATCAATGCAAATAATCCTTCTGAATTAGGAACAGTTTTGTATTGTATGCCCACGCTCATAAGGAATTGGACTCAAATCGTTCGTACTCACATCAGATAGAATCCTCACAACTGGCTGGCAGAAGAGACTTTCACCTCACCAATCAGGACTGGATGAAAATCCTGACCCAAGAGTTGAAAGGTTAAAGTTTAACCCATTGTTACAGTTTACGAAACACACTTCTACAACATACACTGTAGCAGAGGACTGGGCCTAGCATTATAAAATGGATGCGCAGTCACGTATTGATCATAAATCACTTTACGCAAGAAAAGGCGGCACTGCAGTAAAAGCAGAAAAAAAAGCAGAGCACCTCACCTTATTTTTATGAAGAACTTGTACTGCAGCAGAATGGTGAACAGAAAGAAGATGACTCCCTGGATGGCCATGGCAAACATGTTCTTCCCCACCAAGTCCCAGGAAAGCGGAGACGTGAACTTCTTTTCCCCTGCACCACAAAATTCATGGGTGGATGATTCTTAATTTCAAATCAACAGAAACATTGCCATCTTTACCAAATCTGTACCACTGGCAATAAAATCTTCCCCTGCTGACTTGGACAAAGTCATTGCTTGAGGCTTTCCAATTGTCACGCCCATGATAAGCCACTAAAAACAAACCGGTTACTTTGATATTGTGGTATGTTAATGAATTTCAGCTGGGGAGACATTATGGGTGCTACAATTGGCCTCAGTGGCCCAGGCACTCAGGTTTAGAGAGGTTTCCTGGTAATTTTCCAGTGACCAAGCTGAGTCTGCCCTCCTCGCACCTCCCTGGGTGCACTGTACATCTGCATGTTAGCCGAAGCTCAACCGGGCTTGGGCTGTGAGGACTTGGGCAGACCCTTGTAATGATATGTATAATGTAAGGAGTGTAAAGGGTTAACAAATAGTGCTCATGTATCTCAACACTAGATGGCACCACAGAGTAGTCTTATAAAAGCATGTGTCTCTAGGGGTTCTGGAAGAAGGTTGTGAAGAAGGTTAGTGAAAAGTTGAGATAAGAGTGTTAGTTGTACTAGAAAGACATTATAGATTTCTGTAGCATAGATTTAATACTGTTGTTTTGTTAGCTATTACTTTGTGAAGTGTGCGAACCATTTGAAGTAGTGTAAAATAAACTAGCTTTGTTTTGGATACATAGCTTGATGTTCTTTGTCAACACTACGACTTTAAGCCATCTTGAAGGACTATACAAGGAACATCACAACCCTCACAATTAAAGTTTGCACATGAGAAACAGTGGCCGGGTGAGGTAGCAGAGGGTGACAGCTGCCTAGGGTGCAGCACTCTCAGGAGGAGAGGCGAAAAACAAAACTCCTGTATTGATCCCACAAAAACAGTAGCTTCGATATGGTGGAAGACCAGCAGAAACAGAATAGTGGGTGGGATTTTGCGGCCTCACGTAGCAAGGGTGGGGCCAGAAAATATGGTCAGTTGTTTAAAACACCATTGACTGGTGAGATCAGGAGCGCCCCCCCCAGCGGGAGGGGCAGTAAAATTCTGCCCAATGTCTTTACTTCCCTGTAATGAAGAGCACATTGATGTAATTATAGAATCATGGTAGAATTTTAAACAGGGTGCAAGAGACACATGAGGTTTGCAGGTGGTAGGCCAGATTAACAAAGCAGGATAAAGTATACGGGAATCTTGGGGTTGAAATATAGAGACATTAAGGAGGTTTATGCTAAACTTACATAAATCACTCGCTGACGAACATACAAATAAGGAAAAAAGAGGTAGGCCATTCAGCCCCTCTAGCCTGCTCCACCATTTAAAAAGATCACGGCTGATCTGATAGTCACCTCAAATCAGCATCCTGTCTACCCCGACAACCTACCACCCCACGTGCTTACCAAGAATCTATCCAGCTCTGTCTTAAAAATATGCAAAGACTCTGCTTCCACCATCCTTTCAGGAAGAGTTCCAAAGACTCACGCCCCTCAGAAATCTTTTTGCCTCATCTCCGATTTGAATAGGTGACCCCTTGGGCTGGATTCTCCGCCCCGCTGTGCCACATTTTGTTTTCACTCCGCCGGTGGGATTCTCCGTTACGCCGGCCGGTCAATGGGGTTTCCCATTGTGGGGCTGCCCCATGCCATTGGGAAACCCCCAGGTTGCCATAAAAATGGAGCATCCCACTGGCGGAGAATCCAGACCTTTATTTTTAAACAATGACCACTAGTTCTAGATTCTCCCACAAGAGGAAACATCCTCTCCACATCCACCCCATCAAGACCCCTTAGGATCTCACATGTTTCAGTCAAGTCGCCTCTTACTCTTCTAAACTCCAGTGGATACAATCCTAACCTGTCCAACCTTTCCTCATAAGCCAACACACTGATTACAGGTATTAGTCTGGTAAATAAGGTGACCAATACTGTGCACAATACTCCAAATGTGCTGGTGCCCTGTACAACTGAAGCATAACTTCCCTTTTGTATTCTATTCCCCGCACAATAAATGGTAACATTCTATTAGCTTTCCTAATTCCTTGCTCTCAGAGCTCTGCAATCTCTCACCAGTTAGGTAATATGCTTCTTTTTTAGTCGTTCTGCCAAAATGGATCATTTCACACTGTCCCACATTATGCTCATTTGCCAAATCTTTACCCATACACTTAACCTATATATTTATTTTTGAGCTTCCTTATGTCCTCTTCACAACGTACCTTCCTACCTTTGTACCATCAAAATTTTGGCAATCATCCCTTCATCCAAGTCATGTATATAAATTGTAAACAGTTAAGGTTCCAGCACTGATCCTGTGGCACATCACTTGTTAAATCTTGCCAACCTAAAAAGTACAATTTATGCTTACTCTCTGCTTCCTATTCTTCAGCCAATCTTCTGTCCATGTCAATATGTTACCCCCTACAACATGAGCTCTTATTTTCTGCAATAACCTTTAATGTGGCATTTTATCAAATGCCTTCTGAAAATCTAAGTACAGTACATCCACCGGTTCCCCTTTATCATTGGCCCTGGGTGGAGCATGTCCAATACTAAGAACCAGATTTTAGAAAGAACAAGATTTAGACCCACAATTCGATTGGTCACCTGGAGCGTCACCTGGGTTTGAATGGCCATGTGAAAAGATCGAGGGCATTTGCTCACAGAGTGGAAACTCCGATGTGGTGTTTTTGCAAGAGACCCATTTACGGGTCAGAGACCAAACTAGGCTCTGCGAGGGATGGGTAGGGCAGGTCTTTATTTAGGGTTTCAATGGTAGGGCCAGGGGTGCAGCGTTTTTAATTAATAAGATGCTTCAGTTCTTTGCCTCTAGGATTTTGGACGACACCAACGGTCGATACGTTATTCACTGTGGCTCCCCGGAAGGCACCCCAGTTGTTATGCTTAACATGTACCCCCCGAACTGGGACAATATGAATTTGATTAATACCCTGCTGGCCTTCCTCCCCAATTTAGACTTGCATCAGCTTATTTTAGGTGGGGACCTGAACTGTGTTTGGACCCTAGATTGGATCATTCCTAGCCTAGATCTCTTGCTCCATCGGGGGTGGCCAGGGCTTTGTCATCTTTCAGGACACAGATGGGGGTGAGGGTATATCCTTGCCACGTCTTGCACCAAGTGCATGTTCATCAGATATATTCGCGGACTGATTGTTTGGTTGTAAATAGGTCTCCCCTCCCTTCAGTGGTGGCGGTGGAGTACTTGGCGATTGTTATTTTGTACCATGCCCTACATTTGGTTGATTTGGAGCTAGAGTCTGGCCCCACCCAATGTCCACCATGGAGGTTAGACACACTATTAGCAGATAAGAAATTTTGTGAGCACGTGTCTACTGCCATAAAGGATTATATATAATTGAACCAAACTGAGACAATCTCACCTTCCACGCTGTGGGAAGCCTTTGAAATGGTCGTTGGGGGTGGGGGATGAGGGGAAATGATCTCCTATGAAGCACAATTTGGTAAGGACAGCGGGGGTGGAGCGGCAGAGGCTGGTGGACTCGATTCTTGAGGTGGACTGCTGGTACTCGCTTTATCCTACCCCAGAGCTGCTGGCAAGTAGGAAAAAACTGCATATACGGTTCGAACTATTATCGACTAACAGGGCAGTAAGCCAGTTGTGATGCTCATGGGGCACATTTTCCGAATACGGGGAGAAGGCCAGTCCTCTTTTGGCTCACCAACTTAAACGGCAGGTGATTTCCCGGTAGACCACACAGATAAGCAATTCGAGAGGTAACCTTATTTTCACCCCTCCTCAGTGTCAATTCCACGTCTTTGTGTGCTCGGCTAAGTCTGATTCAATTCAAGGTTTTGTGTAGAATGCACATCCAGGGCCAGGATGAGTGTTTTTTTCCCCCTGGGGTTGAGGATAAGTGTGAGCGCTGTTCTCGTGGGCCGGCCAACTTGCACACATGTTCTGGTCCTGTCCCAAGTTGATATGCTTCTGGGCTTCTTTCTTCAACACCATGTCAGAGATATTTTGTGTAAGTTTGGATCCATGTCCACTGGTGGCCATATTTGGGGTGTCAGATTCAGCGGTGCTTCAGTCTGGTGTGAAGGTGGATTTCCTTGCCTTTGCCTCATTGATAGCCCGGAGGGGTTTCGGTGGAGGTCTCTTACTCAGCCCAGTGTTTTGGTGTGACTGGGTAACCTCATGTCAGTCTTGCATTTGGAGAAGGTCAAATACACCTCCAGGGGGTCAGTGGAGAGGTTCTACCGAAGAGGGCAGCCATTCATTTCCTTCTTTAAGGAGTTTGTCACCATAATCATTAAAGGATTTAAGTTAGTTTTTGTGGTCAAGTTAATTAGGGGTTGTGTGTGTTTTTGCTTATTTGTTTTCCCCCTCCAATGTGTATTTCTGTTTGATTGTTTCGGGTCATTTTGATTAGTATGAACATTTTCTAATAAATAAATTTTTACTGTAAGTGGTCTCCTGAGAGCTGAGAAGGTCAAGTCGCGATCTGATAGAGATGTTTAAAATCATGAAGGCATCTAGATAAAGTAAATAAGAGAAATAGCTTCTAACTGGCTAAGGATTGAAAACCAGCGGGCACAGATTTAAAGATGATTGGCAAAACAACAGAGGTGACATGAGAAAAATATTTTATACGATGAGGTGTGATGAGGATAATGTGATGGATATGCCTTCAAAAGGGCCCGGGATAAATTATTGAAGAAGGAAATCCGGATTGATCTTTCAAAAGAGGCTTGATGCGTTGAATGGCTTCATTCTGTGCCATTTAATGAATGTTCTACTCCATAAAGGAGAGTCCATTATTTAAATCATGGGGCCTGTTTTGTAGCGTGTGACAAATGCAGGATTTTTGATATATCAGATTATAAACATTTGGCATTTTAAGGCTTAAAAACACGGGTTAGAATGTGTTTGTCTGCAGTAGTCATGATTTTAAAAGAATCTTGTTTTTCAAGACCAGAAAGCTTTTAGGAGTCAGAAGTGAAATTGACCATCGTAAAAGCTTGGGTTAATGCCCTGGTGTTTGGCAAGGGGGGTCCCTGGGGAATTAATTTGTTTTCAGCTAGAGGAGATGATGGGCGGGATTCTCCCAGCCCTGCGCCGTGCCGGAGAATTCCCGCAACTGCGCCACGCCGCCCCAACGGCGACATGCGATTCTCCGGCGCCGGCGTGGTTGGCACGGCGCCGGTCGCGGGCCGCTCTACGGGGGGCCTTCGATGGGGCCTGGCCCGCGATCGGGGCCCACCTATCGGCAGGTCTGCCTCTTGCTCCCTGGGCCTATTTTTGTACGCGCCGGCCCTTGAACTCCCATGCCATGTTGCGTCGGGGCTGGCTCGTTGAGGGAGGTCACCGCGCATGCGCGGGTTGGCACCGGCGCCACTGCGCATGTCCTTGATGCCAGCGTCAATGAGCATGCGCGGCTCCCACGGGGCACAGTTCGCGCCGGGATGCCAGGCTGGAGCGCCGTTCTGTAGGGGCCAGAATCGGTACTCCCAGCGGTCCGTTCACGCCGTCGTGAAACGCAACAGCGTTTCCAACGGCGTGGACACTCTGCCGCTGAATGGGCGAATCCATGTTATTGCTGGGTGGAGCCAAGGTGTTTAGACATTTTGAGAAAGATTTTGAGTTGAGTTCTGATCTGGCAAACACTTACAAGTCAGGTCTTTTTAACTATTGTCAAAGTAGGAAAGTTAAAAAAGATTAATGGTATTTAAAGCATTGCAACTTTGTCTGAGGACAAGGAGGAAGCTGAAACAAACCAGTTAAAACAGCTTTTTGAAGATATCCAGCCAGAGTCTGCAGGTGTTCTAACAGGAGCCAAATCTGTTCTGGAAAGCAAGTATTAATCTGTGCCATTGGGATGTAGGATGGATTGAAGGTTGGTTGTATTTCCTTTCTTGTTGTTTAATTTGGAAAAGAAATAGTAATTAAGGGTATTGTACTTACTGTATTTAGCAGTACTCTTTACGGGGCAATTGTAAGCTATTTTCGGGTGTGATGTTAAGAGTTTTATGTTGTGCTTATAATAAAGTTTTGTTTTAAAATACAAAATCTCTATTTTTTGGTACAATCACTCCTGGAATGAATCATCATTTCCACACAATAATAAACTAAAATATTGGGGTTTCGGTCCAGTATCCTAACCACTGTTAGGGTCAGGTCTGGGATTGTAATAAGTGCACAATTTTGATAGACTAATTTTGTTATATCAGTTATCATTTTCATTATTTAGACAGAGCCAAACTGGCTAATGAAATTCATCAAAAGATGAAACTTAAATTTCCATTATTTCTAAATGCAGGAAATTTAAATTGACATGGCCTGATTATCTGCCCTTCAAAGGATTGCTTTAAATTACTTACTTCATTAAAATGAAAGGGCATGAAATGGGTAGGCTCCCTCAGGGGCATCTGTGCAACACACATGGTTTTTGTAAACTGGTTGCGCCCAGGCAATCCAGTTGGTCCCACGGGAGAATCTCCTCCGTCGTTACTACGCTCCACATTATAGCAAAGAGTGATTAATGCCACAAGAAATTATACTGTACGGTTCGAAACAGTTTCATATTACACCTATGCAGCTATCAGGAAAGGTTCAGTGGGATGGATGGTCTTTTCTCTAGAAAACAGAAGACCAACAGGAGGCCTGGTCTGTAAAATTATCAAGCATTTTCATTGGGCGAGGTGGAGAAAAGGTTCTCCCTCATGGTGCAAAACCTTAGGATGGATGCATAATAAATTTTGCCGGGGACTGAAGATGTGCTGTGCTTTCCCATTACCTTCCGCAACTCAAAGCACAACAGATCTGGCATGCGCTAGATTTAGAACTAGGGGTCACTCTGAGGAGTCCCCCATTTAAGATGGAGATGAGGAGAATTCTTTTCTCTCAGAGGGTTGCGAGTCTCTGAAATTCTCTTCCCCAAAAGGCAGCGGAAGCAGAATCTCTGAATGTTTTTAAGGCACAGCAAGATGGATTCTTGATTAGCAAGGGGGTGAAAGGTTATCGGGGGTTGGCAGGAATGTGGGGTTGCGTTTACAAGCAGATGATCTTAAGCCATGATCTTATTGAATGGCGGAGCAGCTCGATGGGGGGGCGCGGGGCACTCCTGCTCTTATTCCATATGTATGCATGTAGAAAATACATTAGAAATGGTTACTGACCAATCCTCTCAAAAACATCTGCCTTAGCTTGATTCTTCACCATGTCGATCATTCCTCGGCCAAGGCAGAAATGTGGGAAAATGAGGAACACTTTCTTCAGAATTTCATTGACCTCATTCAGTTTCTACACAGAAGAAAAATAAAGAGAGGGTGAAAAATAAAACCCTTTAATTTCCAGTTTGTTCCTTGCTTTCCTGATCACTGATTCATACTCCATGGCTACTGACTGTTCTTGTATAAGCAGCACTTCAGTGAGGTATTCAAGTGTCCGCCTAGAACTGGCGGTTTGAATTATGGGGGATTTTGCCCCACATGGTTCTATCCTTCCCTGATGTCTAATACACACTCTCCAGTGGGGGGTAACCAGGTGGTGATCAGGAGCAGGAGCTCTGGATAATTTCTCTCTCTCCAGCCAAGCTGTCTGGAGGCCAACTGCAGGGTCCCTATCTAAGCCCAATCCTGTTTGGGAGCCTCTGGCCTGTGTGCCTCAACACCACATTTGCAACTCTCCAACTCAAACCACAGCAGGTTGTGGAGATTTACAGCTGTTGTAACCTCAGTCTCAAGAGGAAACGTTGGTCAGGATAACCCCCTCTTCCTCTTTTAACAGTGCCACAGGACTAACATCCAAATGAACAAACACACGGGGACTCGGTTTAATGTCTCATCTGAAGATCAGCTCATTGGTGCAGTTTATATTAACCCCCCTTCTGTCCTAATAGGCACATACAACCTCATTATCTGTTCATTAATCTAAACTTCCTTCTTCCTGAACATTATAGGGTATTATTTATCATGTAACAAGCAGGAAAAAGGTGTCTCACGGCGTCGTTGAAGAGCTCCAGGACAAAGGTGGCCACACTTCCGTTGATACCAATGAACAGGTTAACACAAGTCAGAGCCACGTAGGCAGAACTGGGAATACTGAACAGAAAGGATGCTGGGTACATGAGGGGAGTGATGGACCACCTGAAGGAACAGAATCAGCAAAGGTGAAAGCAGCCAAATTCAACTGAAAGCACAGCTGGGGAAGAAAAGCACTGCCCACTTACCCGTAGAGGAACAGTAGGAGGATCAGTGCTGGCAAATTGGAGGCAGATACATACGATTGTTTTTGAAAACAGATGAAGATGATAACCACCAGTGTAGCTGACACTGCGTAATTACACTGAAAAGGAATGATAAGGAATGAAGTTATTACACTAGTTACCAGTCTGCTCCTTCTAACGAGTGATCTACCTTATTAAGGGAGCATGGTGGCACAGTGATTAGCACTGCAGCTTCACCACACCAGGGACCCGCCCGGATTGGCTGATTGCAGCTCTAGTGGCGCAGTGGGTAGTGTTCCTCTGAGTCAGGTAGCTGTGGGTTTGAATCTCACTCCAGGACACGATGGTCAAAATGGTGACAGGCTAGCAACCTTTTGAGGGCAGCATGGTAGCACAAGTGGATAGCACTGTGGATATCACAGCGTCAGGGTCCCAGGTTCGATTCCCCGCTGGGTCACTGTCTGCGCGGAGTCTGCATGTTCTCCCAGTGTCTGTGTGGGATTCCTCCGGGTGCTCCGGTTTCCTCCCACAGTCCAAAAATGTGCAGGTTAGGTGGATTGGCCATGCTAAATTGCCCTTAGTGTCCAAAAAAAAGTTAGGAGGGGTTATTGGGTTACTGGGATAGGGTGGAAGTGAGGGCTTCAGTGGGTCGGTGCAGACTCGATGGGCTGAATGGCCTCCTTCCGCACTGTATGTTCTATGAAAGAAAGAACTAACAACCTAAACTTTTGATGGTGTTAAAACTCACTATTCCTTTCCCCTCCGAGCCACATTAGCAGAAATAACTCTGGCATTACAAGTCTCTCCTTGTAACTACTTTCCTATCCCTGGAATCACCCTTGTTAATTGACGCTGCATGCTCTCTGTTGTTTTCTCTAATGGGACATACATCACTGTCCATAATACTCATAGCCGCCCAGAGCATGTTCTGTATAAATGCATCATTGTTTTTTATTCTTGCGCTCTATAATCATACTTCTAAACCCTCAAACTCGAGTGCATTTGCACCCTGTGCATTATGTATTTGAACCCTCAGTCATTCTGCTCAACCATACCCACTCCATAGTGTGAATACACCCATTCATTCAGTGTTTTTCTCCCAAAGTGTACTTACCCGTATTAAATCACAGCCACTGCCTATCTGCCCATTCTGGCTAGGTCTTCCTGAAGTCTTGCAGAGTCACCCTCGTTGTTTGCCAAACCTCTTTCATTTGTGTTATCAGCAAACTTGAATATTGTGCTCATGATACACAAGCCCAAATACACACAGGGAACAAAAAGTAGACCAAGCACTGACCCCAGGAGTTCAAAACCTTTAAACCTTCTCTGTTCCAAGAAAAGCCCATTAACTGTAAGCTCTTGTCTTCTGCCTGCCAACTAACTTGCTGCTTCATTCCCTCCTGTAGTAAAACAGATTTTATAACCAATCTTTTGACTCGTCTATTGAATGATTTCTAAAGTTAAATCGGCCTCATATCCAATATATTGGCTTCATCCATCTAGTTAGCTACCTCTTTAAAAAAATACATTTGCCAAAAGCTTATCTTTAACAAATCCATGTTGGTTGTCCTGGGTTACTCATGCATTTTTAAATGATTAGTTATGCCATCTCCTTTCTTGCGCTGCTCTCCAATCCCACGTCAAGCAGTCCCGTGATCACCTTTCGAAATCCTTGTCCAATGTATCTTATTTCAGACTCTACCATATTGATTGAGGTTACTGTGGTGTTCTTTGTGTTGGTAATACTCAGGATGGATTCGTAGTGTGCACAAAGACCACAAAAAGCCAAGTCAAATAAACAAAGCTAAAACTTATCATGTTACTTATTGTACTATTCCTAAATAGTCACGACTCCTAAAGCAAGCAATATTATAACCAAACTACAATCTGCATGATACTAACATCTGTCTCATGCACACTATCTGAAATTGTTCTCTGCTCTGCTCCTCTTCTCTCTGGCCTTCTCTATAACTCTCCCCCAGAAGCCCGAGATGTATTTCTTTTCATATGTCTGCTCCCAGCTCCATCTAGTGGTCGGCTAGAGTATTACATTAACCCTTAATGTGCTAGACATTATAAATAATGTCACAGTTCCTTCCACAGCTCATGTACATTTTATGAACGGAGGCGTACTTACCATATCCCATGCAAAATTAGCGAGCCAATAAATGCCAGGCTTCACGCCACTAACAAACTGCAGGTGCTTGGCTTTGCTGACACGCTCTTCGATGAGGAAGAGAACAAAGCTGGCTGGCACAAAGGACATGGCAAAGATGACACAAATGGAGACAAGCAAATCAACAGAGGTTCCTATCCTAAAAGAAGGGGAAAGAGGCTGAGTCACAAGCTAGACGTAATCACACAAACAACATTTTCAGACATCACTTTCGTCCTCAACGCATGATTTAATACTGAAAACCTCATGCCAAACAAAGAGGTACAGACATGACAACTGATTAAAGCAACCACATTTGTGAAACATCAGCAATATAGGGTGCTTCAGTGAAACACTCAATCAAAGAATGAAGACTGAGCCAATATCTTAAATGTGGTGACCAAATGCATAGTCAGCAAGATGGGTTTTCACAAAGCTCTTTAAGGACAAGGGAAGGTACAGCAGAATGGAATTCTAGATCATAGAGACCAAGCCTCATATTGTGGGGCAAAGAGAGCGGGAGAAGGTGAGTACTGGTGCAATAAATGTGGCAGTGGAAAGTGAGAAATTGTCGGGCTGGAGAAGGTAACAGATTAGGCAAAGCATGGAACCAGGAAAGGATTTAAATACAAGGATGGGAATTTGAAGTCTGAGGCACTGGGAAATGGAGTTAGAGCGTATCAGTGACGATCGGGGTCATGGGTGAGGGGTATTTGTATGAGTTACGATATGGGTAGCAGAGCTTTGGATGTACTGAGGTTACAGAAGTGAAAGATGCGCTGCCAACTAAGATTGGCATGGAATTTTGGATCAAAATCCTGGAACTCCCTCCCTAACAGCACTGTGGATGTAACTACACCACATGGACTGCAACGGTTCATGAAGGCAGCTCACCACCACCTTCTAAAAGGCAATTAGGGATGGGCAATACATGTTGGCCTAGCCAGTGAAGCCCATTATCCTTGAATGAATTCAAAAGAAACAAAAGCAAAACAGTTGAGGTTGAAGGCAATAATGATATGGGCTTCAGAGACCAATGTTTTGACTGTTCAAGTAGGCGGTACTTGCTATGAAGTGAATATCAGGTGAGGAACTCAGCCCTGGGTTAACTAGGATGGCATATCAGCAAAATGTTTGGTTTAGCCTGAGACAGTGACTTGGGGGCGGGAGGGAGGTGCAGTTGCTGATCTCCATGTGTGTAGATGGGGCTGGATCCTCCGCTGGCGGGACGCTCCATTTTGCCGGCAGCCCGGGGGGTTTCCCGACGGCATGGGGCTGCCCCACAATGGAAAACTCCATTGTCCAGCCGGCGTAACGAAGCATCCCGCCGGCGTGCAGAGACAGAAATGTGATGCGGCAGGACGGAGAATCCAGCCCATGATGTTCCCAAGGTTCAGTCAGGAAAAAAACAGGAGCAAAGTTAGTAGAGACTGATGGTAAACGGTGCAGGGGCAAGAGGAAGAGGAGAGGCCTTTGGTGAAGATTCTGAAGGGATTTGACATGGCAGACATGCAGATTGTTTCCCCTGGCTCGGAATCTAGAACACAGAGATACAATAAGGAATTTGTAATTTAGAACAGAGATCAGAAGGAATTCCCTCAGAAGCTTCTGAATCTTTGGTGTTCCCTACCCCAGGGGGCTGTAGATGCTCTAACATGGGGTATAATCAAAGCTGAGATAGACAAATTTTTAATCTCTCAGGGAATCAAGCGATATGGGGAGAGGGGCAGGAAAGAGGAGTTGAGGCAGACGATCAGCCAAGGTTGTACTGGCTGACTGACAGATTGGTATAGGTAGCCTTGAAGATGAGCTCAGTGTGTATTTTCGAAACAATTTCATAGAGCAGCACATTTTTGAGCCAAGTAGAGAACAGGCTATTCTAGAAATGCAAAGAGCAATGAGACAGGATTAATTAATGACTTCATAGCAAAGGAACTCCTAAGTAGCATTGACCTTAGCTTGGTTTGAGGAAGAGAAGAGTAGGCAAATACTAGCGGTTTAAATTTAAATATAGGGGATTATAAAGGTATGAAAACAGGGCTGGCTAAAGTAAACTTGGAAATTAGGATAAGGTGTAGGTCAGTAGAGATGCTGTGGTAGACATTTAAGGAGATATTTCATAACACTCAGTAAACAAACATTCCAGTGAGAAAGGAGGAGTCTCAGAGAAAGAGGCACCAGTCATGACTAACTGAAGAAGATAGTATCAATTTTGAAAGAAAAGGAATATGATTCTACAAAGATTAGTGGTAGGTCAGAAGATTGGGCAGGATTTAAAAACCAGCAAAAGATAAGGAGGGAGAAATTAGAGTATGAGAGAAAGCTAGCAAGCTCGAAATATAAAAAGATAGTAAGAGTTTTAACAGTTATTTTACAAGGAAAGGTTGGTCAAGTCGGAGTTTCAAAAGAATGAGAGGTGATCTTATTGAAACACATAAGATCCCCGGGAGACTTGACATGGTGGATGCTGAAAGGAAGTTTCCCCTCAAAGAGGAGCTAGCACTGGGGGACACAGGTTAAAAATAAGGATCTCTCATTTAAGACGGAATGGAGTAGAATTTTATTTCTTGGATAATCATTAGCTTTTGCTTTTTTCTTCCCCCAAGACTAGTGGAGGTTGTGTCATTAAACAGTTTTAAGGCAGAGTTAGATTGACTCCCGTGTCAATCAAGAATCTCAGGGTATAGAGGTGTTGAGGTTGCATTAAGACCAGCCCTGATCTTATCCAATGGCAGAGCAGGCCCGAGGGGCTGAGTGGCCTATTCCTATGACAAAGCTGGTTCAAGGGTCTACTCCTGCTTTGACGTCTGTTCTTGCATTCATGGGATTATTAAGAGTGGAACAAAGAATGCAGTTCCACTGAGACGGAAAAATGAGGAGTTTGGCTGAAAGAAAAGTTTGGGTCATCATGTCAATGGCTGCAAAGAGCTGAAGGATAGAAAGGAAGGATGATATACTTCTACTGGGGTCAAAGGACAAGGAGGTGGGTCTCATGGGCAAGATAAGCTCTAGGCTGGTAAGGTGGGTGGGGCAGTGGTGAAAGAGAGGAGGGAGAAAATGGAGAAAGAGATGCAGAATCAGGGCTAGGGGAAATCTGGGGAGGTTTTCACCTTATCGGTATCAGAACAGTAGAGACAGTTAAAAGGATGGTCTCAACCTTGGTGACATATAGGAACACCTCATATTTGTTATTGGCGCTGAGGATGACAGGGAACAGGGGAAAGGAGCTTAAGATCTCTGGTAGGAGACAAAATAAGCCTGGAGTGGTGGGTGTCTAATTTAATATGAAACAGTTTCAGGCAAGGAACAGTATAGGCAATGTAGGAGGAGATTAATTCCATTAGATAAATGGCAAATATTCATCCATGAATCCCAGCAGCAGGCTATTTGATTGTAGAGGGCATGACTGTTGAGCTCAATGCTGTTTTTGCCTCATGTTCACTCTCACGTGGTGCCAGAGCCATTGGACAGTGATCACAAATCACAAGGCGAAACCC
This sequence comes from Scyliorhinus canicula, assembly GCF_902713615.1. Taxonomy (NCBI): domain Eukaryota; kingdom Metazoa; phylum Chordata; class Chondrichthyes; order Carcharhiniformes; family Scyliorhinidae; genus Scyliorhinus; species Scyliorhinus canicula. The sequence goes on along the minus strand of NC_052163.1, from coordinate 95,728,048 downwards.
TAGCTGGTGGCCGGGGGGGGGGGGGGGGGGGGGGGGGGGGGTTTGCTGCTGACGGTCCAACTACACCCCAGCGGTTGCATTGACAAAGATCAAAAGTGGGATCCCTGATCTGTCTGCCTCAATGCCCAGTGAGTACCATTTAATTTGCAAGTGTATTTATGAGGTTCTACCAGCTACTTACAGTGCGACCTCAGAGAACTGTTCTTTGGTCAGGTTGAGTGGGTGGTTGAAGGCTGTAATCCCAAACCTTCTGGGATCTTTTCCAGCTGGAAGATTTGCTCTCAGCACTGCATTGTTCATAACATTCACGAAACTCACCATGGAATGCCAGCCTTTGTTGTTGAACCAGACCTGCAATAAAAAGTAAAGATTAGTTCCACCATGTCAGGAGCACACTCAAATCTCCTATTTAATCACTCCGTTGCAAATGAACATTATGTAGTTGGGTAACAGGCATCGGCAATCACGCTGAAGCTGATAACATCGAGAATATTCTACTGGAGTATCAAAGATTCCATTTTTTTCAACCTATGTCTAATCTTCTCCCCTCTCTTGCAACGCAAACTGAGTCAGTCCCTGGTCAGACATCCCCTGTAACCAGCATCCTGAAATAACTGAACATTGTCACTACTGGGAAGCTGGATTCAGTTCATTCTGTGACCATGAGCCAGTGGCTGGGAAAATAATGGACAGGAGCAATGGTGAATATTGTGGTGCCCAGGAGGAATGGGAACTAACAAAGATGGTGTGTGTGAGTTGCTCATAGAGTAGCAACAACGGAGGGTGAGGGGACGGGAGGTTTATGGGGGCACCATGCACTGACTGCTCAGCAAGTGGGAGGGAGCGGATCAGCAGTGGACAGAATGCACCAGAGACAGCGCCCGATTGAGCAACATCACATTGGTGCAGGCACAAACCAGTACTGCCATCGGCTGACTGATACGCACCAACGTGGTACGTGCGCCGACAGACGCAGATGAGTGAGCCAAGTGCCTGTGCACAACTGTTCCTGGTGCCTGGCCAATCAGCATCAGGAGTTACGGTGTAACCTAACTGAAATGGCTTGGTACAGTAATGGAGCCAACCTATCCTTGCCCAGTTTGGCTGACATCAGCTGGAGCCCTGCACCAGAGGGTAGCACGGGGACATAGTGTAGTTGGTGGTGGCATAGAACGCGCTGCCCGAGAGGGTAGTGGAGGCAGGTACTCTCGCAACATTTAAGAAGCAATTAGATGAGCCCTTAAATCACCAAGGATAGTAGGCTATGGACCAAGTGCGGGAAAATGGGTTTATTTAGATTGTTTTTTTAAAATTTAAAGTGTCCAATTCTTTTTCCCCCAAATTAAGGGATCAATCCACCTACCCTGCACATTTTTGGGTTGTGGGATGAGACCCACGTAGACACGTGGAGAATGTGCAATCATGGACAGTGACTGAGGGCCGGGATCGAACCCGGGTCCTCGTCACCGTGAGACAGCAGTGCTAACTAGTATAGATTGGTGTTTGATGGTCGGCATAGATATGATGGGCCAAAGGGCCTGTTTCTATGTTGTATCACTCCATAACATTGCTGAGCTAGTAATCCAGAGTTCAGGTATTTGGAGCCAGGGGTTCAAACCCCTGGTGAAAATTCAATTCAATTCAATTCAATTGATTCCTATTCCCAGGAAGAGTGACTGAAAACTATCGATTCTCAGAAAAACCCATCTGGTTCACTCATGTTACAGTGGCACAGTGGTTAGCACTGGTGGCTCACAACGGCATAGACCCAGGTTCAATTCCGGCCTTGGGTGACGGTCTGTGTGGAGTTGCACTTTCTCCCCATTTCTACGTGGGTTTCCTCCAGGTAATCCAGTTTCGTCCCCATAGTCCAAAGATGTGCAGGTTCGGTGAATTAGCATAATAAATTTCCCCTTAGTGTCCAAATATGTGCAGTTTAGGTGGGGTTATGGGGATAGGGTGGGGAGCGAGCCTGGGCAGAGTGCTCTTTCAGAGTGTCGGTAAAGAGCCGATGGGCCGAATGGCCTCCTTCTGCACTGTAGGAATTTGACGATTCTTTATCTTTCAGGGAAGGAAATCTACCATCCTTACCTCATCTGGTCTACATGTGACTCCAGCCCCACAGAAATGTGGGTGCCTCTTAACTGGTCAAAATGGGTGGACAACAAATGTTGGCACTGCCCATGAACAAATTTTTTTTTAAACTATGCAAAAAACAAATAACAACCTTCATGCCCTTCAGAAAATCTAACCTCCATAATTTAAAATTAAATATTAGCAGAGCTCCTGTGGTGTTGCATGTGGGCAAGTCAATCAACTTGCAGTTCACAGGATGTTGCACCACACAATGCACAGTGCATTATTCTGAAACTATAGCGCAATGACATTGAATTGACAGCACAGGGACAGGTCTTTTGGTCCATCTGAACCATGTCTGCAACATGAGCACTTCCTGCCTTACTTTGTCTGATTCTATCAGCACATCTTTCTGTTCCTCTCACTCTCTCGGGTGTAAAGCTTCCCTTTAAACACATCTCTGCTATTCACCTCTACTCCATGTGGTTTGATCTGGCCTCACCTTTTAAGGCCACGTGTTTTAACAGAGTTTGATTGCTGTGTAGAGGACAACTTGCAGATTGCAAATTTGCTTGCAAATTTCTGGGCTCCAAATCAAAAGATAACAGTAGCAAGAAACTGGCTTTAACAAAAAAACGTTTTGATGTTTCGGAGTCTAATGGGTTCAAAACTAAAGACAGAGTGAGAGTCAGACAGGCAGGAAAAGATTGATAGAAAAACTTTCAGACATACTTTTACATTGTTTTTTGTGTTCAGCCCCTCAATAAAGTTTGCGATGTTTCCTAGCAGTCGGTCCATGGAACTGCCCTGAGGGGAACAGGAAACTGAATGTCAATAATTCAAAGTATGAGGCAAGTACAACAAAATATTTCGTATAACAACATTTAAGTCAGAATCCCAAATTAGGTAACTGACAAATTAATTAATGAGTGTTTCCAGGGCAGTTACATTTCATGTTCCAAAAATACTGATTCATTTGACACACTTCTTTTAATTAGGCTGCAGTTCCGCTAAGCACCTCCTGATGGCGATCCAGCCTGAACCATCAGTTGACAGGAGCTGTTGAGGCAGATGCTCAGACCTGGAATTTATGGAATGCGTCATTCAGAATACATCCAGCACATTCTGTTCCTATGGAATATTTCCATTACATATGTATAGGTTGTAAAAATGATTCATAAGGGAGAGGTTATATTTTACATCATGTGTACAAAGAGTGAACACCAACAAAAGTGAATATACAACTGTGATGAATATACAAAATTGTCATATTTTATATTTTTTGCAGTAATGTTATTAAAATCCAGGTTAAGATGCATATAGACAGTGGGGGCGATTCTCCGCTCCCCAGGCCGGGTGGGAGAATCGCGGGAGGGCCGCTCTGGCACCCCCCGCGATTCTCCCACCCCCCCAAAATGGCATGTCGCAGCTCGGAGAATCACAGGTCGCCGTTTTTTACGGCGACCCGCGATTCTCCGGCCCGGATAGGCTGAGCGGCCTACCGTCCCGACCTGTTCACGCCGGCGGCAACCACACCTGGTCGCTGCCGGCGTGAACATAGCGCGAAAGGTAAGTTTGGGGCCTGTGGGGGGCGGAGAGGGGATCGAGCACCACGGCCGTGCTCGGGAGGGGACTGGTCCGCGATCGGTGCCCACCGATCATTGGGCCGGCGTCTCCAAGAGACGCACTCTTTCCCCTCCGCCGCCCCGCAAGATCAAGCCGCCATGTCTTGCGGGGCAACGGAGGGGAAGACGGCAACCGCGCATCCGCGGCTGACATCATTTGGCGCCGCCGGCCGCGTCATTATCGGCGCGCCGTCTTGACACCAGCATCAAGGCCCGGCGGCCGAGTTTCACAAAATGCTGCTCCTAGCCCCCCCCGGGGGGGGGGGGGGGGGGGGAAATATGGGGCGAGGAGCGGCCTCCGACGCCATCGTGAAACACTCCGGGTTTCACAACGGCATCAGGCGTTGCGGAGAATTCCGCCCAGTATGTCTGCTAGAGCAGTGATTAAGGTGCTGTAAAAGTGAGGTCACAATTGATTAAGTAGGGACCTGGTACCTCAGTGTACCCAAACAGGGCCGTGGTGTGGCGACTAGGGGATTTTCACTGTAACTTCATTGCAGTGTTAATGTAACCATTCTCTGCTATTTGAATTTGGCCAGCATGGTGGCACAGTTGTTAGCACTGCTGCCTCACATCTCCAGGGTGCCGGGTTCAATTCTGGCCTTGTCTGTGTGGAGTTTACACATTCTCGTCATGTCTGTGTGGGTTTCCTCTGGGTGCTCCGGTTTCCTCCCACAGTCCAAAAGATGTGTAGGTTAGGTGGATTGCCATGCTAAATTGCCCCTTAGTGTCCAAAAGGATAGGTGGGGTGACTGGGTTATGGGGATAGAGTGGAGGCATGGTAAGTGGAGCGCTATTTCCAAGGGTCGTTGCAGACTTGATGGGCCTCCTTCTGCACTGTAAATTCTATAATTCTATGATTCCCGGCTTGGGTCACTGTCTGTACCAAGTCTGCATGTTCTCCCCGTGACTGCGTGGGTTTCCTCTGGGTGCTCCGGTTTCCTCCCACAGGTCCAGAAAGACGTGCTTGTTAGGTGAATTGGACATTCTGAATTCGCCCTCAGTGTACCCGAACAGGCGCCAGAGTGTGGTGACTAGGGGATTTTCACAGTAACTTCATTGTTCATTGCAGTGTTAATGTAAGCCTATTTGTGACACTAATAAAGGTTATCATAAGCTTTCTGCTAATCAATCTCAAAAAACATTTACTTGTTTACAGATAGCTAGCTAATGGAATATTGTTTAGGTTTGAAGGACCACCGGGTGTAGATAATTTATGGAGGGCATTGCGTTTGATCCTCGCTAAGCAAGTCAAAGGACAACTCGCAGGAAGGGACAAAATAATGCCTTATGCTTTGGGTACAACTTATATAGTTAATGGGAGGAACCAGGTCTGTCTGAAGACTCAGTAGGTCCCTAAACTCTAATATGAACAGCGGTGTTCAAGTTTGGACCTGAAATGGTCTCTGTCCAAGGACTTTGAACAGAGAAAAGCAAGTCAAACCCTGGTTGTTATCTATATTCATGAGTGGTATTTAATATGTATTAGTTTGCTTAATTGGAATATAGAGGCAGGTTTGGGAAGCAAGTTGTATTCCCTTCTTTTACTTATGAACATTTGTAACTGTTGTCTGTAAAACTTCTTCTTTGTTGCTAATGTGGTTTATTCTGTGATTAATTAAAGTTTGTTGTAACATTAAATATACCCATTGGTCAGTGTTATCACTCCTCTGGTGCAGTAACATTTGCGGAGTTTTACAAATTGAAAATAGTTGGGTTCATGTTCAGGATTGTAACACTACACAAAACAGATCCCACCTTCAGTCAGGGTGTGGGGGTTTCAGAAGGTACAAATTTAGGCTCAGACTGTAAACTACATATGCACCGTGGTAGCAACAAGTATAAAAATAAACAACAATATTCTATCTCCAAAACAATGAGTATTTATAATAGCACGAGTTGAAACACCTGTGTTCCCAACCCCGGAGGAAACAAACAAAGGCGGCAGTTTTATGAATCACTCTGGAACCAGGGATGGAAGCTTCCCCTGTCTGCCGACGGTAGAAATCCATTGCATCAGATGGTCTCAATTAGTTGGTACTTAACACTACTAAACTGGCCCCAAGTTCCAAATCTAAATAAGAGGCAACAAAACATTCCTGGTGAAGGAAAATGGAAAAATGTTCCCGTTGAGCAATTTAGGACTCCTCAAAGACTTAGATTGGGCAGAAGCTTTGCTCGATATTGATTTTGTGCTGTACATTCCCAGGTTGCATATGAGGGGGCAGTGCAGGGGAAGCAAATGTTGTTTCTAACCAGTAATATACTCGGTCTGCAAGTGCATGATGTTAACACAACATGGAATAACAAAGCTATTGGCTTCATCCTCACCAACCTGCTTGCTGCAGGTGCACCTGTCCATGACAGCATCGGTAGGAGTGGCCACCGCACAGTCCTCATGGAGACAAAGTCCCGTCTTCACATTGGAGATACCTTCCATAGCATGTAGCACCACCGCACTAAATAGGATAGACTTCAAAAAGATCTAGCAGCTCAAAACTGTGCATTCATGAGTGACTGTGGGCCGTCAGCAGCAGAATTCTACTCAACCACAATCTGTAACCTCGTGGCCTAGCATATCCCCCACTCTAGCATCACCATCAAGCCAGGGGATCAATCCTGGATCAATGAAGAGTGCAGGAGAGCCTGCCAGGAGCAGCACCAGGCAGACCGAAAATGAGGTGTCAGCCAAATGAAGCAACAAAAAAGGTCTGCTTGCTGTTTATGCTGTTTGGTACCCAAGTAATAGAGTTAAGCGATCCCACAAGATCGAAGCTCTGTAATCCTGCCACATCCAGCTTTGATGGTAGTGGACAATTAAACAACTCACTGTAGGCGGAGGCACCACTAATGTTCCGATCATTAATGATGGAAGAGCCCACCACATTAGTGCAAAGGATGAGGCTGAAGCATTCACAACAATCTTTAGCCAGAAGTGCCGAGCGGATGACCCATCTCAACTTCCTCCGGAAGTCCCCAACATCACAGATGCCAGTCTTCAGCCAATTCAATTCACGCCACATGGTATCAAGAAATGGCTGAAGGTACTGGCATCTGTGATGTTGGGGACTTCGGGAGGAAGTTGGGATGGGTCATCCACTCAGCACTTCTGGCTGAAGATTGTTGTGATTGCTACGGGCACTGACAATATTCCAGCAATAGTACTGAAGACTTGTGCTCCAGAACTTGCTGCACCCCTAACCCAGCTGTTCCAGTACAGCTACAACACTGGCATCTACCCGGCAATGTGGAAAATTGCCCAGGTCTTTCCTGTACACAAGAAACAGGACAAATCCAACCCAGCCAATTAGCACCCATCAGTCTACTCTCGGTCATTAATAAAGTGATGCATGGGGTCATCAACAGCGCTATTAAGCAGCACTTACTCATCAATAACCTGCTTGCGGACACTCAGTTTGGGTTTTGCCAGGTTCACTCAGCTCCTGATCTGATTACAGCCTTAGCTCAAACGTGGACAAAAGAACTGAACTCCAGAGATGAGGTGAGAGTGACTGCCCCTGACATCAGGGCCGCATTTGACAAAGTATGGTGTGACGATTGAAAGATGAGAGGAAAATTGGGTTATAAATGTAGCGACCAATTTAAGGGTTAAAGGCCTGGTGTTAGAATGTGTTTTTTAAAAAAAATAATTCTGTTCTATATAGCTTGAGTGGGTTTAGCAGCCAGCATCCAAAATTGATGAAGGAATGTGTTTGTCAGTCTGGGTTAATACATAGTGGTTTGACTGGGAAAGTCCCTGGGGAGTTAATGTGCTTTGCTGCCTGCAGAGATAAGGGCTGGGATTCTCCGACCCAATCCCCAGGGGGGCTTGATTCTCGCCCGCTTCCCCATTCTCCGGCGCCCGCGGGATCATCGCCATGCCGGTCGGGGGCCAGTGACAGCGGCTCCCCCCCCCCGCCGATTCTCTGGGTCCCGATGGGCCGAGTGGCTGCGGGGTTTGGCTGAGTCCCACAGGAGTGGCTTACTTATGTCCCACATGGCCGGACCTGGAAGGTGAGTGGGTGTGGGCCGTCCTGGAGGGTAGGGGCGGGGGGAATCCGACCCCAGGTGTGGGCCCCACAGTGGCCTGGTCCGCGATCGAGGCCTACCGATCGGCGGGCGGGTTCCGTGGGAGCCTACTTTACTCCACGCCGGGCCGGCCCCTGTAGGTCTCCGCGAACTTGCGCGGGCTGTTCTGCGCTGGCTGGAGCTGCGGGGACCACTCTGGCACCAACCTAGCCCCCTAGAAAGGGGAGAATTCCTCACTTTCGAGGCCCTTGATGCCAGAGTGGTTGGCGCAGGTTTTCACGCTGGTGTGGGGACATTGCCCCATTAGAATCCCTCCCAAGTTGTTTTCCAGCTTGGGGAGATGAGGTCATTGCTGGGTGGAGCCAAGGAAAGCAGAGAGAGATTTTGAAAGCATTAGAGGTATTTGGTGGAGAAACCTTGGAGAGAGGAGTTGCATTCTGATCTGCCTGACGCTGAGTCCACAATTCTCCCACAGTAAGATAGATTGAGAGCTGTATGTTTCTTTTCTTGTTGTTTAATGCGAAATTGAATAGTTGTGTTTAAGGTATAAATGGTAAGCTGTTCTTTTGGAGTATGAAGTTAAAACGTTTAATATTGTACTTATAATAAAGTTTTGCTCTAAAAATACTCAAGCCTGATTTCTTCATGCAATCACTCGTGGCGTGAATCATTCTTTCTGCACAATCTTACAAACAAACTACAATATTGGGGTTTCAGTCCAGTATTTAGCCACATTTGGGGTCTGGTCTGGGATTGTAATAATGGCATCAAGTAGCCCTAGCAAAACCTAAGTCAATGAGAATCAGGAGGAAAACCCTCTTCTGGCTGGCACAAATGAAGATGGCTGTGGTGATCGAAGGTTAATAATTTCAGCTCCAGGACATCATCAAGGTAGTGACCTAGGCCCAAACATAGTCAGCTGCTTCAACAATGGCCTTCCTTTCACCGTAAGTTCAGAAGTGGGGATGTTCACAGATGACTGCATAATGTTCAGCATTATTTGTGACTCCTCAGATTCTGAAGTAGTCCATGTCCAAAGGCAGCAAGACCTGAAAAATATCCCGGCTTGGGCTGACAAGTGGCAAGTAACATTTGTATCACGCAAGTGCCAGGCAATGACCATCTGGGGGTACCATTGACGAGAAACTGAACTGGACTAGCCATATAAATGTTGGTCTAGTCAGCAGCACTCACATCCAAAAAATTAGTATTCCATTCCCCAGTAGGGCAGCACGGTAGCACAAGTGGATAGCACGGTGGCTTCACAGCACCAGGGTCCCAGGTTCGATTCCCCGCTGGGTCACTGTCTGTGCAGAGTCTGCACGTTCTCCCCGTGTCTGTGTGGGTTTCCTCCGGGTGCTCCGGTTTCCTCCCACAGCCCAAAGACGTGCAGGTTAGGTGGATTGGCCATGCTAAATTGCCCTTAGTGACCATAAAAGTTTAGGAGAGGTTATTGGGTTACGGGTATAGGGTAGAAGTGAGGGCTTGGGTGGGTCGGTGCTGACTCGATGGGCCGAATGGCCTCCTTCTGCACTGTATGTTCTACATTCTACGTTCAGTGCCAAAGCCCTTGTGTTAATTTCTTTAGAAAACAAAGACCATCCTGTATATCAGCTCTGAACAATTCAGGAGGTTGGTTGCCTGGACTGTGCATTACTAACACCGAACAGACCATGCAGCAGAAAACACAGCTTAAACAAAAATGCCAAGATTTAGGCCAGTTCCATACCTTTGTGACATTCATTCGTGAGCTGATCTCAATGATGGAATTATTAACTTCATTCAGGGAAGGCAACACCTGGGAACTCTGTGCTCCCAATGAGAATCCTCCATACCTACAATAGATCAACACAATGAAGGGTCTGATTTTTTTTCATTTTGCTCACCTCTTACTGTACCCCCTGAAGCCCGGACAGCACATGAAAACATTACAGTTTCCCAGGGTGCAGTTTCATTCTTACATCGATTAAAAAATAGAAACACTTTGCAAACGTTGAAGAGCAAACAAACAGAAAACAGAAACTAATGACATCTGACATCAGTGAATGTCCAATTACTGACCACAGGACCTTGCAGGGAAGGACAGATTCTTTTCAATTGGAGAAGTTAAAGGTCACAATACTGCTTAACATTTGTAAAACCAAAATACAAATGCAAACCTTCTCAAAAATCTTTTGATTATTACTGTACTGCAATAAAACTAACCTGAATTCATTCACCCACTTCTTAGTTTTCAGACTGTAAACATGAATAAGAGGTTCAAGTTAAACGCAGAAGACTGGACTAAAAAAGAAGCATCAGTGCATGTCTAGTGACAGATATATTGGTTTGCACCCAAACTGGTGCCACGTTGTACCTTTTACCGATGATCTGGGGGTAGGTCTTCACAAGGTAGTCAGAGATATTTCTGCCAGTTAGGTTCTGAAGAACGTCTCCTGTATTTCGCTGCAACTGTTCAAAAGGCAAAAATCCAACTTTGTCAGTTGAAAGCAGTGTTATACTATCCCCAATCACAGCCACTGCAGGCATGCCCATAGCAACAACCATCACCACCGAAAATGAAAATGAAATGAAAATCGCTTATTGTCACGAGTAGGCTTCAATGAAGTTACTGTGAAAAGCCCCTAGTCGCCACATTCCGGTGCCTGTTCGGGGAGGCTGGTACGGGAATTGAACCGTGCTGCAGGCCTGCCTTGGTCTGCTTTAAAAGCCAGCGATTTAGCCCAGTGTGCTATACCAGCCCCTTAAACTGGCCCATTACAATGTAATTAATCCTTCTTGCCGGTGGAATGGGGGATTAAGATTGGGAATGGGGCTGTGGGTAGAAGAAATTAAACATCTTAAAATGTCTATCAAAAAGACTTTTATAGTAGTGCCCCACAAGTCAGAGAGAGTTGAAGGTTTAAAATGTTCCTTTTGAATGCTTCAGCAACCCAATACCGCTAATTACAGCCAAGGTTGAAGAAAAAAGGGTGGAACTTGTGTCATGTAAAGGGGCCTCAAAGGGGAACATGTGGCCAAGGCCGCACCTGCCCCCATTTAGTACAGTGGGGAGCTCCGCTCACCGGAACTCCCCGGTGTAGCGAGACATCGGGGCCCCAAAGCGATCCCCAACCTCCCACCTCCTCCCCAACTGCATCCCTTTGGGCAGGGTGGTGCCCTGGCATAGCTGGTGCCAACCTGGCACCCTGGCAGTGCACATGTCAGCTGACAAAAGCAGCTGGGCAGCTTGACAGTGCCATGCTGGTACTGTCAGGGTGCCCAGCTGGCACCAGTTATGCCAGGGCACCACCCTGCCCAAAGGGATGCAGTTGGGGACCTCCGATCCCCTGGGAGACACCCACGAGTGACCCACCAGTGCTGAACGGTGCTCATCCGACGTCTCCGAGACGAAGGGGATGAATCCAAAGCCTTGGGTACCACAGGAATCCACACATTAGAGTGAGACTTACTGTCTGCTCTAATATGCAGATTTGCCAAAATGAGATCCCGCCCACAATGCACAAGGTGTTGTGAGCCAGGTAAATCCCAAGAGTGGGGTCTCTCAGCTTCTATTGGCCATGCTGTTTCGTGGCGAGCTGCTTTTTGGGCACAGCGTGGCCATTGGATCGTGCCCAAAATTATTTATGTGAAAGCAGAAAAAACAAGGTTCAGGCCAAGCTGGCACACAATCGTGCGGGATTTGTGACAAATTAATATTGGTGATTTCCAGGACAAATGTGGGTATAAGAATGGATACGGGGCAAAAGTGAAACAAATACATGGGAAGTGAAGCCTGTAGACGGGTTGCGGCTGACATAACGGGCAGGATTCTCCGTTGGCCGACACCGGAATTGGGAAATGCGATTGGTCGCCGGAATTGTGGCAGGCACTGGTTTCATGCCACATCGCAATTCTCCGGTGCCTCGACAGCGGCGTCAGTGCGTTCCAGAACACATGTACAGTAAACACCGTTGGCATATCATTAGTGGGCCTGACCCAGTATTCTTTCAGGCCTCTGCAATGCTCCGCCTCCACTGGGGTGAATTCCTGACGGCTTTGCTTACAAAAATCACGAAACATGTGCGGTAGCTGCTGAGGAAGAGAGGGGGTACGGCAAGTGTCCAACATTGCCATAGTTTGCTGACAGATGTGCCGTTGTATGGGGGACTTCTGCCAGGGCCGGAAGGGTGGCCAGGTGATGGGCTGGGGGGTTGGGGTGGACGGGCATGGAGCACCATTGCTGTGGCCTGCAAGGCAGCCATGCAGCTGCACACTCCGCTGACTGCCCACTGTGAACTTAAGTCCACAGGTCACATGGGTGTCCCCCCCCCCCAGGCCACCCTCCTAGGTGTCCTCTGGCCCCAGCGGACCCATCTGCAGGACGGGTGCACTCCAGTGCAACCAGTGCCATCTTGTTGGCTGGGATGATGGTGTGTGGGGAATGTAACGTGTATGTGCGGCTGCAGCTTGTCAGCCTCCTGAGTGTCAATCAAGGACCGGCCAATCTCGCACCGTTTCTCATTGGAATCAATTGTGTTCCACGTGCTCGCCCTTTAATAGTAGCTGAGTCGATCCAGGTGCAGTGTCTGCCCCGGTGCCAACACTTAGTCTCTGGAACGGAGAATCCCGCCCAAGATAAATAACAGGTGTACAACTGCAGCTAGATCAGGATAACAACCACACTCCCAAATACGTGGGATGCACACATCTGAGCATGTGCAGTAACATTAAAACAAATGCACTAAGATTTCCTCAAGCCTGAGTCGATTTACAATTCTACCAGAAATGCTTCAGTGTCACTACACACAACAGTGTTAATGGTGCCCTCGAGTGTCCATTGTGAAATCCCAACAGAATAGTGAAAAAAAAAATTCACAATTTGAACAACATGCAAATTAACCCAAACTTTACCAAAGATTTTACTGTAGTTTACTTTACCAAAGATTTTAATGATCAGCACCACATAATAAAACACCTACAACTGCACCCATAGCCTCTGGCCTATCTAACCCACCTCAGGAGGCGGGAGGCCTCCTGCTCCTTCTTCACATTTAGGCAGCATCCTCTGGATATCGTCCGAGCTGCACTCACATGCAGGGGAAGGATTTTGTACAGTCCAGCTACCAGTGCGAAAGATGTCCATGATTGATTGTGAAACTGGGGGAGTTATCCATTCAAAATCACCCGCGAGGCAGTCTCTGTGGAGGAGGCGGGGAATAGGTCAGGAAAATGGTGGGAAGAAATACAAAATAAAAATAAATTCTTAAAGTCCTTCCAATATAAGCACAACAATTCAAGATTGGTTACAAATTCAAGGCGAAGGAACATTCCAGCACAGTATTGTCATGCTACCAATTCCATTTAAGGCAAGGACATAAGAACTAGGATCAATAGGCCATTCAGCCCCTCGAGCGCACTCTGCCATTCAACACAATCGTGACGGATCTCAGCCACATCTCCACCTTCCTGCCCACTCCCCGAACCCTTCATTCCGCTACTAATTCAAAACCTATCTCTTTTTAAAATAAATTTAGTGTACCCAGTTACTTGTTTTCCCAATTAAGGAGCAATTTAGCATGGCCAATCCAACTACCCTGCACATCTTTGGGTTGTGGGGGTGAGATCCACGCAGACGCAGGGAGAACGTGCAAACTCCACACCGACAGTGACCCAGGGCTGGGTCCTCGGTGCCGTGAGGAATATTTAGAACCTATCTATCTCCTCCTTAAATTTGTTTAGTGTCCCAGCTTCCACTGCACTCTGGGGTAGAGCATTCACGACCCTTTGAGTGAAGTCATTCTTCCTTATTTCTGTTACAAATCTACCATCCCTTCGCCTAAAAATATGGCTTCACATTCCAGAATGTCCAACAAGGGGAACCATCCATTCTAAATCCCCTTTTGCATCTGACCTCCTCTCAGCTCCCGGCCCGTATAGGCCTAAACTGTTCAATCGCTCTTCATAATAAAAGTCCTTCATCCCTGGAATCAATCTAGTGAACCTTCTCTGAACTGCTTCTAATACATATATGTCCTTCCTTATGTAAGGGGACCAAAGGGTAGTACTCCAGATGCGGTCTTACCAATACGTTATACAGTTGCAACAGCACCTCCTTACTTTAGTAAAGTCGCCGTAGTCCCAGATGACCATGGGCTATTTCTCCTTTGCGGGGGAAGAGCTGACTGTTGGTGATTTAAACGGAGGATCACCATACCTCAGGCGAAGGGCAAGGTTGAGAATGTGGAGCCTTCGTGAATAACCTCAGCCGGTATGGGAATTGAACCCTCGCTGTTGACGTCACTCTGCATCAGCCATCCAGCTATTGCTATTCCATTGGCAATAAATGGGAAAATTCCATTTGCTTTCCTTGTTACCAGCTGCATCCTCCTCCTAACTTTCCCACCACTGACTTCCTACTTCTCCCTGGCAAATGTTGCAAGGCTAAAACAGCAAAAAGGAGGGCAGTAAAATTTCCCACTGCCCTCCCATCCATCTAAGCCGGTCTGAAAATTTCCATGGGATGTGCAAGTCCCATAATTCCCCAACTGTTGGCCACTCAAGGGCCGTTTCCTACCCGCCCTCAATCTGTAGGCGGGTGGTCGTCATTCAGGGGAGGAGGGGCCCAACAGGTCACTCTGCCTGGGCCTCCAGTGGGAAAGGGTGGAGGGTGCATCTCCTTGAAGGATCCCTTTTTCATATTCCCCCATCTCTATCTTTTAATTTCCTCCGGACTTACAAGTGCCCAAGATATCTGCACTGCTCCAATTCTAGCCTCTTGCGCAATTCTGATTTTAATTGCCATACCATTAGTGGTTTTGCAATCAGTTGTCAAGATCTTATGTTTGGAAATCCCCTTCCTAAACCTCTTGCTTCTCCATTCTAAGGTGCCCCTTAAAGTTTACCTCTGACTAAGCTTCTGGCCATCTGCCCCAATGTCTCCTTGTGTCATGTTGCCAAATTTTGTTTGTGAGGCACCTTGGTTATGTTTTACAACATTAAAGGTGCCAAATGAATCTAAAGTTGGCGTTACTGTTTTTACCTTTGTGGGTAGTTTGATGTGTACCTTCGAATGACAAAAGACACAGAGTTTACATCCTTGTTCCTGTTCAGGTACCCCAAGTTGCTGCTACGATTGGAACCTTTGGTGTTCTGATTGAGGATGCATCTACCAATGAAGCAACAGTGCTAAGTAAAGCCATTTGTAAACCTCCAGAACCTTCGACTGAAGCTGGATGAACCAGTATACAAGAATTCCAAACTGGAAGTGGATAGAGTGGCGTGGACCTCTTGGGCTGTAGTTTGGATCCACAGTTCAAGGGAAGAAATTATTATTCTTGTGTGGGTTCCCAACATGTGCAATAAGAGGAATTATTCTGTTTACTCAGAGCTTGAAATGAGTTCCATGTATAATCTTGACACAGCCTCCGGAATCTGTACATTAAAAAATTGTGGGGCTGTCAAATTTGACGCCTCATTAATTCAGTACTTTGATCGATTGTCTGTTTCTGATAGTCGCACACACAATAATACAGAGTGACTCGCCGAATTTGTAATGTGGAGTAGACCCGAGATTTGTTCATGTGTTCATTAAAGCAGAGTAGATGAAGGGATCTAAATGTTATGATAACAGCGTCAACTGGAATTTGTATTGATTGAGTGAAAAGCAGTGAGGTAGGGAGAGGAAGGAAGATTAGATGCAAACATCATATAATATCAAGAACAGAGTCACCTTCGACTGACACTCACTCATTCGCTCCATCTGCCATACACCGGGTGCCAAATCCAGGATCGTCGAGGAGTGCACTGATCAGCTCACGGGTGTTGGGATCCTCTGGAAAATCATCACTGAAGGGCCGAAAAGATAAATTTGATCAACAATATCAGCATTGTGAACTCAGCTGTTGAGTTCAATCAGAAACACAAACTCTTGGATAAGACGAAGCTGGAACAATTCCTGTCTGATCGAACAACAACATATGGGTAGAGACGCCAATAGGTCCAAGGGGTCACGAGGATGAGCAAGTTTTTCGGGGTAGAAGACAGATGTGCAAGGTGTGCGGGAAGCACAGCAAACCAGGTCCATATGTTTTGGGCATGCCCGAAGCTTGGAGGCTTCTGGCAGGGGTTTGCCAAGGCAATGTCCATGGTGCTAGGTACGCGGGTGGTGCCGAGTCCAGAGGTGGCGATCTTTGGAGTGTCAGAAGATCCGGGAGTTCAGGGAGTGAAAGAGGCCGACATTCTGGTCTTTGCCTCCCTGGTAGCCCGGAGATGGATTCTTTTAATGTGGAGGGACTCGAAACCCCCCAGTGTCGAGACTTGGGTCAATGACATGGCTGGGTTTCTCAGTCTCGAGAAAATAAAGTTTGCCTTAAGAGGATCAATGCTAGGGTTCTCCCAGAGGTGGCAGTCATTCGTCGACTTTCTTGGAGAAATTTAAAATGTCGGCAGTAGCAGCATTCCGGGGTAAAATTTTACAAATTCAAGGGGTCACTGCAGTCACCTTCTACTTACTGGAGAGCCACAGGCTGGGTGGGTGAATTCCCTCCCGCACAACTACAAGGCAAGACCATTCAACCGACCCCAGCTCATCCATCCAGAAAAGGACTCGTCGCCCCTCTGAGCATCTAACAGACTCTGGGGGCAGAATGTTTTTGAATGGCGCAAAGGCAGGACCAGAGGTAGATGGGCTCGCAATTTCCTGAATGTCTGCGTGCCGGCACACTCTTGCCTCAGTACCATTTTCAAACATGACAGTTTGGGGGCAATATAGGGAGTTGAGGGAGAGGGGAACGGCTAACTGTCCGCATTGAGGTAGCCATTAAGAGTACTCTGCCAATACCAACGGGGAATTATCAAGCCCACCACAGATGTTAAAACTCAACTGATGAATGGAGGTGATCCCTTGGCCACAGACAGGGAGCCAGTGCTCCAGCTACTATTTTCAACCTCCCCCATAGCAGTGATTGCGAGGTGACCCGGTGGAGTTGTAATCAATCTGCAGCAGAGGTCTGGCAGCAGGACTCCATCTCCATGTAGGGGAACCAGAGCGTAACTGAATTGACAGTCCCCACATCTGAAGGTGTGGCTGACACTCAGTGCTTGAAAGCCTCAGGAGGCCACCCACCATCATTCAATTAGACAGGGAGCGCTAATTAGCCAACTTGTCAAAGGTTGTCAGGCACTGATATCAGATAGGATTGGAATGCAGAAGCACATCCCACAACTGAGGCTTTGCTCTAAAATCAGCCCTTAGAGTTTGCGTATTGCACTATTCTATTTGGACTCCCATTTAACATGCTGCTCACACTGAGTAGATTGACTGAAAGATGTTGCCATTCAAGGGGCTGGATTTTCTAAAAAATGGGGCACTATCTCCACACCGGCGTAAAAATAATCAAGAGCGATTCGCCTACCTGCAGGGGGTACCCGGAGTGCTTTTCGCAGCTCTGGCTGCGGATACGGGTCCCTGCACTTCAGGTCGGGAGTCCGCGCATGCACAACGCAGCGGCCTGCAGCTGCGCCGTGTGCCATGGCGGACTCGGACCGATATCGACAATGTAGGCCCCCCCCCCAAGATGGCGTGCGCCCGCAGATCCGAGCCGCCCGATCGCTGTCCCGGCCGCCCATGAGGCCCCCCCCGGTGCTCGATACCCCCCCCACCCCCCACCAAAGCGGCCGCAGACTGAGTACGCAGCTGCCATCCGATGGTCCCGACCGGCAATATGTGGTTAGAACCACACCGTCGGGAACTCGGTCAGTTAACTCGGCCAGTTTTGCTCAGGGAATTGTTGGGGGGGCCTCTGTCAATGGTCCCCACCCAGCCACGCCGCATAATCTGCGTGCGAGCAATGCTCCGGGAACCGCAGAATCACGCGAGCGGCATCGGGCGCGATTCCCGGGTAAACATCGATTCTCCGCCCCTGCGGAGAATCCAGCCCATGGTCTTGTTCACACATGCAGCATAGCTATTTCAGTGAGGAGGGACACCGAGCGCCATGGAAATCACACACCAATGAGAGTTGGGGGTGGAATTCGCCCACCTGTGACTATGTCCCGTGCCAGGGGCAGGAACAAGAAGCATTTCCCGCTATGGAGATCAGCAGGAAACCAAGTCCAACAGTTTTGCTTCAAAACACTAGCTTTCGGAGCACTGCTCCTGCCTCAGGTGAATGAAGAGGTATATTCCAGAAACATATATATACATATATAGACAAAGTCAAAGATGCAAGACAATGCTTAGAATGCGAGCATTTGTAGGTAATTAAGTCTTTACAGATCCAGAGATGGGGTAACCCCAGGTTAAAGAGGTGTGAATTGTCTCAAGCCAGGACAGTTGGTAGGATTTCGCAAGCCCAGGTCAGATGGTGGGGAGGGGGGTCCCGATTGAGGCTGTACTCATGTGTACAGAACTTGGCTATACGTTTCTGCTCTGCAATTTTGCGTTGTCGTGCGTCCTGAAGGCTGCCTTGGAGAACGCTTACTTGGAGATCAGAGGCTGAATGCCCTTGACTGCTGAAGTGTTCCCTGACTGGAAGGGAACATTCCTGCCTGGTGATTGTCGTGCGATGTCCGTTCATCCGTTGTCGCAGCGTCTGCATGGTCTCGCCAATGTACCACGCTTTGAGACATCCTTTCCTGCGGATGTCCCAATGACATTATGAGGTAGACAACGTTGGCTGAGTCGCACGAGTATGTACTGGTTGGTGGTGTTCTCACAGGTAATGGTGGTACCCATGTCGATGATCTGGCATATCTTGCAGAGATTTCCATGGCAGGGTTCAGGACGTGTGACAACGCAAAATCGCCAAGCAGAAACGTATTGCCAAGTTCCATACACGAGTACGGCCTCAACCAAGACCTTGGATTCACTGGATCTGCACAGACTTAATTATCTGCAAATGCTCGCACTCAAAGCATTGTCTTGCATCTTTGACTTTGTCCATATATATGTTTCTAGAACATACCTCTTCATTCGCCTGAGGAAGGAGCAGTGCTCCGAAAGCTAGTGATTTGAAACAAACCTGTTGGACTTTAACCTGGTGTTGTAAGACTTCTTATTGTGCTCACCCCAGTCAGCTCACCCCAGTCCAACGCTGGCATCTCCACATCATTTCTCCATTTAAATAATATTCAGCCACTTTATTCTTCCTACCAAAGTGCATAACTTCACATTTTCCTACATTATATCCCATCTGCCAAGATTTTTCCCACTCACCTAACCTGTCTCTATCCCTCGGTAGAGTGTCGTCCTCACCACTTGCCTTCCCACCTATTTTTGTGTCATCTGCAAACTTTAAAACAGGGAGAACACTGAAAAAAATAATCACTTGCTTTCTACCTAATGTTAGTGATTTTTGTTCAAACGGTTTTGACCTTTCTCTGAATATTCAATAGATGCAGGACCAGACATTATGTGCAGACTGACATTATCAAATGGTCCATAATGTTTCCAGTAGACGGGTTGGAAAAATGGCTGTATTTTCTGGAGTTTTGCTTGATTCATTTTGGGAAATCAGGGAATATTTATACAAACTTTCCCTAGGAGCTAGTAGCCTTGATAGGGCAGACTGAACATGTGTTGGAAAAGGATTGCAATCAAAGTTCTCTTTGGGATTCTGACCCCAGAACTTCCTGCTACAAAAATAGTGCAATGTTCAACATTATTCGCTGGTTGTTTCGGACTGTTGAAAGATATAATAAAGTTGAGTACCTGATGAAGGTGTACTGTTCTCCATATATCCAGGGATTCAGTTCCAATGGTGGATATTTCCCGAATGGAGGCACAATCATACTGAAGAACAGAGCGACAAACACAAACAATGCAGGAAGCACAATCTGGGAAAGATAAAACAGGAATTATCCATTGGTTCATTTAACTCAGTACCAATGGGCCTTGTTCCATACATAGTTTAGAGTTCCACAGCATTGATGTGCTGTGTGTTATGTAAACTAGCGATACACAAGGGCTCAATTAAGCAAGGACCCTGTCAATGAAGGTGTGTTGACTTGGATGCTGCAATTAAGACCAAGGGAGAAATCTCCAGGTCCAATTTAACTGCCCTCCTTGCTCATTTTCCGCCAGGTTGGAAGAGGGGGGACAAGAAGGAGGTTTCAAGTCCCTCAGTGTCAGCGTACAGCACCCCCAGACAGGTTGAATACAAGTCAGATGTTGAGTATGATGCACTATCAATTATGACGAGACGAGAGTAGAATGTAATCGCGGCTTTATTACACAGAGATGTGTGGCCTCCTACAGCAGCTGACAAAATGGCTGCTGTACGGGAGCACACATATTTATACTTTGCCTACTGGGCGGAGCCAGCAGGCAGGGATCTACCCCCGTACCTGTAGTACAGGGGCCTTACCGTAAAACCCATATATACAATATAATACAACAGTGGTGACTACCGCAGAGTAAAGGTCCCCCTGCGCTATCCCACAGAAATGCGCCACATGCTTCACCAATATGACAGTTCCATTTCCCACACAGGTCATCTTGAGCAAGGTCACTGAGTAGAGTTGAACTAAGGGTATTTTTTGTTGTGGACCCACAGGAATGAGGTTGAAAGTGGCCGAACTAATTCCACATCGGAGTGACTCTTGGTGAGCTTGGGCACGCGACCCCACTGTTGAACATCCCCGCGACAACCACTGTCTAGGTGATACGTGGCGACATGGATGAGGCACCAGATGGGAGCAGGCAGCTGTTGACTATATATCTCAGCAACTCTACTGCTTTTTGGGGGGGGCTGTGAGTATTGCCAACAAGCCGGTCAAGATATGTTCTTCCCTAATTGCGCGGGAGTTGGTAGGCCTTCATCGTTAATCATTGGATAGTGGTTTGATGCAACTCAACAACTCGCTGGGCCGCTTCAAATTGTATATGAAATGGCCAACTACATCAGTGGAGTATTGGGAGCCATAAATAATGTAAGTGTGGGCTGTGTGTGTAAAGAAGAGAAGGTGGAAAAACTGTAAAAAAACAAAACAAAATTACCTGAGCAAAAAGTCCCCTGCAGCTTCGGCGAGCATAGAGAAAGCGCTTGACGAACAAGGAATGGAACTGCTGTCTGGTGAGCTGCCAACCTTGTAACTGGTATGAACCTCTGCCCTCCACACTGTGCATGGCATCCGTCTCCTTGGGTTCTGAGCAAAAAGTTCAAAGGAAACTTTTATTATGAAAAGTTTGATCTTTTTACCTTAATATCTTATAAAATAACCAGCCTGGTAAATTACTAGGTTGATGAAGATTGCGAATCATTCGACAAACAATAATTGAGTACTGGAGAAGGATCATATTGACCTTGAAAGGTTAATTAACTCTGTTTCGCTCTCCACAGATGCTGCCAGATCTGCTGAGTTTACCCGGTATTTTCTGCTCTTATTTCTGATTTCCAGCATCTGCAATATTTTGCCTTTAAACAATAACTGATGTTACTTTGTGTTCTTATTATTTTCTAAAATTCCCCTCAGTAAAGTTGACTGGTGGTCTGGCTGTTGGGACCGAGCTCAGGTGTTCACTGCTGGGGGTGCAGTTAAGAAAATGATCAACTTAAACATGTAACGTCTGAACTGCCCCCAAAATATTCTCCTCTCGGTTCTCACTTTCCCCGGACACCAGGCACCTTCACAGATCTTCCCAAAGCAACTGACCTCCACAGGCGAGACAAACATTGAGCTTCTGTAAGGGACGTCACAGCCAGTCCTGTTCAGACTTCCACACACGTGCAGATTCCTGTGAATTCATGATCAGGAATTCCCTGCCAGTTGTCTTCCCTTTAAACCAGGGACAGAGTTCCCTAACATCAGTCCCATTTGAAGTCAGCGAGCTCAGCACAGACCATAGATTCTATATCCTTAACCCTGTCACTGATAATCATTTTCTTTTTTAAACGTCACTCTAAGAGTCAATGAAGTTAAGTATTGGACAAATGCAAAAGGCTTTACGATCAAAGCAGCTTCAATTTAGGTTTTGTGCACACTACAAACAGGTTAACGTCATTCAAAACTGTATCCAATTTATATTAATTCATACCTTTTGTTCGGACACTCCTTTTTACTGGCATTTGGGAAGCATTAGAAAAAGAGAGACAATATGTTCAATATCAAAACATTTAGGAAATAAGCTCCATGTAATAATCTTTCTGCCACATTCCTAGGCATACAGTTACCACAATTGGAACAAGTGGTGGAGGCACCTAAATTTAGCAGCATTTTTAATGTTAAATTTAGTCAAGAACAGCCACAGCCCATTGAGAAAAAACAGCACATTCTTTTTATTAATAACCCTCATCATTTTAAATGATGTGGAGATGCCACCGCTGGACTGGGGTGGGCACAGTAAGAAGTCTCACAACACCAGGTTAAAGTCCAACAGATTTAGGGTAGCATGGTAGCACAGTGATTATCACAGTTGCTTCACAGCTCCAGGGTCCCAGGTTCAATTCCCGGCTTGGGTCACTGTCTGTGTGAATCTGCACGTTCTCCCCGTGTCTGCGTGGGTTTCCTCCGGGTGCTCCGGTTTCCTCCCACATTCCAAAGATGTGCAGGTTAGGTGGATTGGCCATGATAAATTGCCCTTAGTGTCCAAAAGAAAGGTTCAGTTGGGTTACTGGGTTACAGGGATAGGGTGGCGGCGTGGGACCAGGTAGGGTGCTCTTTCCAAGAGCCGGTGCAGACTTGATGAGCTGAATGGCCTCCTTCTGCATTGTATGTTCTACGTTTATTTGAAATCACAAGAATGTGGATCTTTACAGGTAAACAAGTTTTTACAGGTACAAAAAGTGTGAGTGGAGTGAGGGGTAATCAAGGTGTGAATTGTCTCAAGCCAGTTAGTAGGATTCGGCAAACCTGGGTACTATGGTGGGGGTTACATGTAATGTGACATGAACCCGAGATCCCAGTTGAGGCTGTCCTCATGCATACAGAACCTGGCTACCAGTTTAAGGTGGCATAGTGGTACAGTGGTTAGCACTGCTGCTTCACAGCTCCTAACCCGGGTTCAATTCCAGCCTTGGGTGACTGTCTGTGTGGAGTTTGTACTTTCTCCCTGTGACTGCGTGGGTTTCCTCTGGGTGCTCCAGTTTCCTCCCAGAGTCCAAAGATGTGCAAGTTAGGTGGATTGGCCGTGATAAATTGCCCCTTAGTGTCCAAAAGGTTAAATGGGGTCACTGGGTTAAGGGGATAGGGTGAAGGTTTGGTATTAAGTAGGGTGCTCTTTCCAAGGGCTGGTGCAGTCTCGATGGGCTGAATAACCTCCTTCGACACTGTAAATTCCATGATTCTGAAGACTCACAATCCAACCATTCTTCACAATCCAATCTGTAATTACCCTGTCTCTCCTATATTAGCTGTGATTGTGAACCTGCCTCCACTTCACCTGATGAAGGAGCTGTGCTCCGAAAGCTTGTGGTTTCAAATAAACCTGTTGGACTTTAACCTGTGTTGTGAGACTTCTTAATATGCCCATTTTAAAATAAGGCATTTTCACTTTTTAGCCATTTTACTCTGTTGTTTTTAGACAAGCGCCCTCTGGGCTGTTAAATTGTTAGAATTGATACTGCCTGTGGTTGGCCACTGTGAAGTTGACAGGGAGATTCCAGCTCAAGAATCCTCACCCTCCCTCCACCTCCGAAATTGCCGTCTGCGACCTGTGCTCAACATTTTCCTGCTTATTGCCGCTCGTGCTGCCAAATGATCGGAACAGCAAGACTTTCCATTGCCTTTCCTTTAGCCCTTTGGGTTCTGCAATGGATTTCCAAGGAGTGCCTCCCGTTCTTTCAACCCCATTCCTGATTTTCCTCGCCTATCACTCCTGGCTAGTGTTGCTCCCAAACGGCCATCAGTGTGTGAGCCTGGATAGTAATTTCTGTCAGACTATTCAACTTTGAGGATGGGCAATGTCAAGACCAATGACAACACAGGATAGTGTCAGGATCAGGAGATCAGGCTCACAAAGGCTAAAAAAAACCTCACCATGACTGTCACCGAGCTGGAAAGAGCTAATGGCCTGGGAATGAACACTGGGTCCTTTCTGGCCTGTATGGTTGGTATCACATTAGCTGGGGGGGGGCGTCTAATAGGCAACAAATTGTCCCCAAAATTGATCAGGGTCGTTAACTTTATTACCGGGTTCTGGGTCAGGCATCTCGAAATCTCCTTCCTCACTGACCGGCTGCAGTGTGTGCTCACTGGACCTTGAACATCTGACTCTTTTAATGGGGACATTTCCATCTGCAAGATCCGAGAAAAATAACAAGTTACACAAATAAAACTGGAGTAGATAAAACCACTAGAAAGTTCAGAGTAAGGATGAACACATGCCCTTCAGCTGTTGTACCCTGATCATGGGTCAACATTTGGCTCCAAAAGTAGCCAAAATTGGCTCAGCATGGAATTCCACCTCAGAACCGAATCTCTCCTTGATATAAACGCAATGGGCCCCTGACCAATCCTTGGCTGTGTGCATATCGGTGTGTTGCGCTGCATGGTCCCTTTAATGTTGCCTTGCATGCACACATCTGTAAGTGAAACCTGGTTATGCGCAGCCTGTTTGCCTGTAGTTATGTTCTGGATTGCTGTGCAGTCGCACATCCGTGTAGTTTAGAGCAAATGCTGCTCGTAACTTGGAATCTTGATGATTTAATATATTCCTTCCCCCATCCCTCATCATCCAGTCACTCAGATTCATGTGATTAAGCAAAACTAAAACTCTCCGGCACTGCAGATGTCCCAGATTCTTAAATGAGAACAGAGCCTGAGCGAGAGTGGAGAGGTAAAATTGGAGTTACGGACAGCTCCTTTGGCTCTGCTGCATTTAGAGTGCAATATGTGTATTCATGTGGGGGCCAGTTTAGCTCAGCAGGCTGGATAGCTGGTTTGTGATGCAGAATGAGGCCAACAGCGTGGGTTCAACTCCCGTACAAGCTGAGGTTATTCATGAAGGTCCCCCCTTCTAAACCTTGCCCCTCTCCTGAGGTGTGGTGATCCTCAGATTAAATCGTCATCAGTCAGCTCTCCCCCTCAAAGGGGAAAGCAGCCTATGGTCATCTGGGACTATGGTGACTTTACACAGTATGAGGCCTGTCTCTGAATTACGTGCTGGCAATGCTGATATTTAAAGTGCACAGAAACATTAAGACTAAAGTCCAACTAGTTCACTTTTTAATATGTAGCCGCACAATACAATAATAATGGAGTTATTGACTAACAATAGCAACACACAACAGATGCAGAAAGGGTACCCAGGCGTGGTGAGCTTTGGAAACCAAAGTCACATTTTCCATCTCAAGCTTGCTACACTTAGAGCAAATCACGTTTCAAATTACTCGTACTGTACACCAAAATGTACACGTGTGCATACCTAAAGAGGCAATATAAATTAATGCATCTCCGGCAAATCGGATATCATCACTTCAAATATATAACGGCTCAGCTAAACCTCGCTCATTTTCTTTTTGTGAAAAGTTTTTTTTTTGCTCAATCCTTAGTCTGAGACATTGAAATCTGACTGTAACATCCCTACTGCTAGCCTGGCGGAGCCCAATTCACTCAGCACGGACTTGGGGCAAGGTTGGGGGCCTATAAATAGGCTTTCCTAAATAAAATAAAAATTGATGAAGAGTGATTGAGAATGACGTGAAAATGTGAAACGATAATCTTTAAATTACCTGCAACATCACTGTCCACTCCTGTGCTTTCAGCCACTTTGAGAAAAATCTAGAAGGTATACCACACATATCAATTATAAGAACATTTTTATAAGCACTTTCCACAACCACTGCATGCCTCAAAGTTCCTTATAGCCAATGAAGTACTTTTTTTTTTTATAAATGTTTTTTTATTGAGTTTTCATATTTTATATATGACAAATTACAAGTTATTAGAGAGAGAAAAAAAAAAAGGAAAACACAAAAATTTAACATGAATATTTACAGGTAAGCATCTTCATAACAATAATTGTGGCCGCCCCCTTTAGCCAGCATACATATTTTACATTCCCCAATATGGCCGAGGCACATGTTTATAGGCATTTATTTATAGTTTGGTTTTGGGCCTTGGCTTGCCATCAAACCCCCATACCGAGCCCGTATCCCCCCCCCCCCCCCCCCCCCCTCCCCCCGGCTACCTTCCCCCGATTCCCGTCCATTTTCCCCTGGTTCTTGGCCACCCGACTATTCTTCCTCATGTACGTTGGCCACAAACAGGTCCCGGAACAGTTGCATGAATGGCTCCCACGTTCTGTGGAAGCCGTCGTCCGACCCTCGGATGGCGAATTTGATTTTCTCCATTTGGAGAGATTCCGAGAGGTCAGACAGCCAGTCTGCAGCTCTGGGTGGTGCTGCTGACCGCCAGCCAAACAGGATTCTACGGCGGGCAATCAGGGAGGCAAAGGCAAGGGCGTCCGCCCTCCTCCCCAGGAATAGATCTGGCTGGTCTGAAACCCCGAAGACCGCCACTATCGGGCATGGCTCCACCCTCACCCCCACCACTTTGGACATAGCCTCGAAGAAGGCTGTCCAGTACTCCACAAGTCTGGGGCAAGACCAGAACATGTGGGCGTGGTTGGCCGGGCCTCTCTGGCACCGCTCACATTTGTCCTCCACCTCCAGGAAGAACCTACTCATACGGTTTCTCGTTAAGTGGGCTCTATGTACCACTTTTAGTTGCGTCAGGCTGAGCCTTGCGCACGTGGAGGTGGAGTTGACCCTATGCAGTGCTTCGCTCCAGAGTCCCCACCCTATCTCCATCCCCAGGTCGTCCTCCCATTTCCTTCTTGTTGCGTCCAGTACGGTGTCGTCCCTATCTACCAGTCGGTCATACATGTCACTACAGTTCCCTTTCTCTAGGATACTTGCGTCCAGTAGGTCTTCCAATAGTGTCTGTCGTGGTGGTTGTGGGTACGTCCTTGTCTCCTTTCGTAGGAAGTTTTTGAGCTGCAGGTACCGTAGCTCGTTCCCCCCAGCTAGCTGAAATTTCTCTGTCAGTTCGTCCAGTGTTGCGATCCTGTCGTCCGTGTATAGGTCCCTGACTGTCAGTGTCCCCCTTTTAAGTCACTGTTGTAACATATGAAATAAGGCAGCCAATTTGCACACAACAAAGTCACATAAACAACAATAAGATAATGTTTTATTTTTCTACAATGCTGGTCGAGGGATAAATATTGCCCAGGAGGCTGGGGTAACTCACCTGCTCTTGTTTTAAATAGTGCCGGGAGGTGCCAGGCCCGGCAGAGCCGGATGACACAGTGGCCTCTGAAGCTTACTCCAGCTGCCTCTCCATCCCATGGAGACACCCAGGGACCGAAGGGCACCGTCCCAGAGGAGAGAGCGCACTGGAGGCCGACCCGGGGCCTACCACCAAGGAGACGATGGCAGTCTTCACCTCACCCAAATCCCCCCCTCCTGCCACCCAGCAAATCTAAAGGTCAACAGGCAGACCAGGGTGGCGTGGCGATGCCATTGACACCGGTAAGTCGGCCGGGCCCTCTGGCTCCAGGCCCTCCAGAGGATCTCCGCCAAGGGCATCAAAGGCCACAGGGCGTGAGAAGCAGCAGACTGGCTCCTCCTCGGATATCCTGGGGATAAAGCTAGATGTTGTGGGAGAGCATGGAAGGTGAGTAAGATTGAGGATCAATGAACGGGCACTGGAGGAGGTGGGGGACACCATCTGTCGTTAGGAGAAAATGAGGGTTTTGAATGTTCACTATCAAAACATGTTATGTCTGATACATGTGAAGCCTCTGCCACATTATTCTGCACAGCAGGCCTGCCCTCACGGCCACCCCCACCGCCTACCCCCTACAGCAAGAACCCCCGATGCAGAATTCGTGCAGGTAAGAGCTATGAAAGTGCTGGCAGCAGACAGACAGGAGTCAGACTTTGGCATAAACTGAGGAGCACCACAGCTTGCCTCACGGCAGGTTGTCATTACTCTTGCCTTGTGTAGTGACCCGCTGACAACGCTGACACAGGCCCATCACTCTGGAGTGACGTTACATAGATCCTGGGAGGGTGAAACAGGGTAGTCAGAGATGTGAGAGGGAGGGGAGGGTCGGGGAATGGAGTGGACTGGGGGGCATTGTGGAAATAGGTGGGAAGGAGGGGAATGGGGATGGGGGAGTGGATGGTTGGGAGGAAGGGGTGATCTGTTGGACAAAGCCTCATCCTATGAGACGTGGACGAGGATGAGGGCCTCCTTGGCATGCCACCAGTGCTTGTTCTCCAGCCCCTTCTGTTCTGGACCCCCTCATCTTTCTCAGACGAGGACGCATGTCTCGCCGCTCCTGCAGCATGTCGCCCTGCTGCTGTGCCATGCTGTGGTGGGCACAACAGACCACCACAAAGCAGGAGTCCCCCTGTTGGGGGGGGGTTACAGTGGTGCACCTCCAGAGCGGTCCAGGCATCAGAACCGCATTTGCAGCATTCCGATGCACCACTCAATGACAGCACAGGTGGCAGCATAGGTCTCGTTATATCGGGTCTCCTCTTCAGGCTCTGGGCACCGCACTGGTTCCCTCACCCCTCCCACCCCCCAAGAGCCAACCTGTCACCCAGGGGTGGTTCTCAAAGTTGCCGGGGTTCAGACTTCTATTGGCGGGGACGTGCTGAGCAGTCGCAGGGAAGGTGGCTCTCCTCTGGCAAACTTTGATTTAAGTATCAATTATCAGAAGCTTGAGTGTGTTATCAAACCGTGACCTCTCTCCTGAATAACTCCCCCACCAAATTGATCTTCTGCTCTGTGACTTTATAACTCTTTCCACTGTGTCAATGGTCAACACATAAACTGGCTATTAGTGACTGGGTGGTCTTTTCATTTTGGGCTCGAGTCCAGTCCAGGTTGAAGGGACAAACATATCCTGGGTCTGCTGGTTTCAGGAACCTACGTGAGCCGGGTTTGCTCCAAAACACTTCTCCAGCACAAAAAAATTGACCCGGTTGCAATGCCTCATTCTCCACCACACTTCAGTATAATATAGAGGTATTATAGAGGATGCAGGCGAGATTGACTAGAACGGTACCAGGGCCGAGACACTTCAGTTATGTGGCAAGACTGAGGAAGTTGGAGTGGTTTTCCTTAGATCAAAGAAGGCTGAAGGGAAACGTAATAGAGGCACCCAAAATTCCGAGAGTCTTAGATAGAATAAGTATCGAGGCTTTGTGGCAGAGGGGTAGCGTCCCTACCTCTGGTCCAGAAGCTCTAGGTTCGAGTCAAATGGCAAGGCGATTTGGATCACCTCCCACTACTCCCCAAAAAGGGTAAAAGAAAAAACAGGGGTGTGAAGGTGTGCTTAAAAAACTTGGAATAAATGGACAAATGCTGTTTCCACTGACAGGAAGTCTGGAAATCAGAAGTTTAAGATAATTAGGTCGGGAAAAATGAGGAGAAATTGTTTGCAGCGGTGGGTGGGTAATCAGTGCACAGATTTAAAGTAATTGGTGACGTGATATTTAAAAGAAAACACAGTTATGATGATCTGAAATATGCTGCCTGAAAGGCAGGTGAAGAAGGTTCAATGTTGACTCCAAGGAAATAGGATAAATACACGAGAAGGAACCTTTTTACCGTATTCGGGGTGGTGAAATGGGACTAATTAGACAGTTCCTTCAAAGAGCTGGAACAGGCAAAATGGACTCCTTATGTGCTGTAAGATATTAATATATATACACAAACGTACGCTCCATAATAGTGGAGCCTTGCCTGCGGAGAAACTGGTGAGAGCATATTTTGAACAGGAACCTGCAGCTAAACGCGGTCTCCTAATCCCATATCACAAAGTCCATAACCCACACCATTGTACAAGATCATTTTAACCAGAGGCTAATCTGAAATGAATACCTCATTTACCCATAACCCTCAAAACCTTTCCTCTGCATGGCCAGTTGAATGATACTGAAGTCTAGAGTGAGAACGATTTGAACAATATCAATCCTACCACATGAGCATACCAAAAGTGCACGGTCTGACAAAGCTAGAAACGTAGAGGGTCCAGAAGGGGTGGAAACCAATGTTTCTATTGAACAATAAAACAATTGTGAACCATCAGAACGCCTTTATTTTTAAATTAATTTGCAGGATGTGCTGGTTAGATCAGCATTTATTTTCCACGTCTGGTTGTCCTTGAGCTACCTTCCTGAACTGCAGCAGTCCCTGAGATGTAGTTACACCCACAATGCTGTTAGGGAGGGAGTTCCAGGATTTTGACCCAGCAAGAGTGGTAAGTGGATAATTCGGTAAATGGACAGTACACTCTGTTGTCACGGATGACACCCGGCAGCCAGTTTGCACACAGCAAACCACAATAAGAGACATGGCTAGATGATTGTTCCATTAATATTGATTGAGGGACAAATATTGTAAACAAAAAACACAGGGAGGTGTGAGGGGTAGGGAATGGAAGTCTCTTGCGCTTCTTCTGGAGTCCCATTGGATCTTCTGTGATGTGGAGATGCCAGCATTGGACTGGAGTGAGTACAGTAAGAAGTCTTACAACACCAGGTTAAAGTCCAACAGGTTTGTTTCACTTCACTAGCTTTCGGAGCGCAGCTCTTTCATTAGGTGAGTGAAGAGGAGGGTCCACAACCACATATATATAGAAAAAGTCAATGATGCAAGATACTTTGAATGCGAGTCTTTGCTGGTAATTAAGTCTTCACAGCTCCAGACACAGCGACTAGAGAGAGGGATTATCATAGGTTAAAGAGATGTGAATTGTCTCAAGCCAGGACAGTTGGTAGGATTTTGCAAGTCCAGGCCAGATGGTGGGGGTGAATGTAATGAGTCATGAATCCAAGGTCCTGGTGCACTCCGAAAGCTAGTGATTTGAAACAAACCTGTTGGACTTTAACCTGGTGTTGTAAGACTTCTTACTGGATCTTTTCTGCTCACCTGGTGGATTGACATAGATGTAGCTTTACTCTGAATCTAGCTCATTACCTACCTGCCCTGAAAGTTTCACTCAATTGTAACCTGTGCTGCCTCTGCACTAAGGATACAGCCACGGAGGGCCTGATGTGGGGAAGTCTTCTATCCCTCAACCCAAGAAACACAACATTTATAAAAACAAAGACCTTTAAATGTAATTCATTGATCATGTGTTGGTCAAAATAGATGCCAGATAAGAGGAAGTTCTTTCTTTCAAAATCAACAAAATCCAACAAGAATGTTCAATTTTACCCTTCTATAAATCCCCCTCCCAAAAATAAAAACAAAGCTTGTTGATAATGCTCTTGTAAAGTGCTTTGGGATATTTCATTTAATTAAAGAGGCTGTACGAATATGACACTGAGCCACATACACAGATAACTTGGTAACGGAGTAGGCAGGAATGAGCATCTGACAAAGGAGGAAAGAGTAAGTGAGCTGGAAAGGCTTAAACAGTGAATTCTAAAACCTGGGGCCTAGACGGTGGAAGACAACACTGCCAATACCACAGCAAAGAAAATAATGAATGCGCAGGATGCCAGAATTGGAGGAATGTGAAGATCGTGGAGGGTTGTATGGTGGGAGATAGTGAGAGAGATGGGGAGGAATGAGGCCAAGAGGAGATCTGGACGAAGGGATGAGAACATAAAGAAAAAATGAGGCATTGCTGGACCATCATCATATTTTAGTCCATCGCTTCGGTGTGCTTACCTCTTCGAGGCTGGTGTCTGAGATCCCATAACTGGAAATTCCGAGTTCACAGAGACGGTTGTCCAATTCCTGGAAGAGTTCCACAAAAGCACCATCTTTTGCTCCAACATAGGGTAAAATATAAGTCATTTCGTGCCCAAAATCTTCTACCAGACGTGCATTGGAGACATATTTCTGAACCAGTGTTAAGACGGCCGATACATCTAGGAAAGTCAAAAAACAAGGAGACAAACATGAAATCCACTCCCCTGATCTCAGGTTCATGACTGGTCTATCAAGCAAGCCATGGGAAAAGAACACAGGATTCTGCCCTTTATGTCAAAAAGGGATGGGACTGAGCCCGAGGGCAAATTTAGGTCCCCAACCTAACATTTTGGCCCAAAACGATCAGTGGGATTTAAAATTAATACAACACGTGAATCTTGAAGACCTTTTGATATTTTGATGAACCACCAGAACATGTCCAGAAACATATACCCATAGTAGATTGAATCATTTATCTTTTGTTACATTTAGATGTGGGTAAATAAAAGCTTTCAATTAAAAAACTAAACAAATTTTCCCAGTGATATCAACTATCTTCTGATTGACCTCCAGGTCCTAAAGCCAGTTTTAACGGAGGATCTACTGATAATTTGACACTAAGATTAATTGTTTGATGTTGCCCCTTGAAACATTTTACAATTTTAAAGGCGCCACATAATGGAAGTTGTTGTTGCCAACAACTGACCCAGCTCTCAGGTGGTCAGTCCTTACCCAGCGTTAGAACACAGAACACTCATGCCAGTGAAATACGGTAATCCGCAAGACCACGATTACACCACCAAAAGGCGGCAGACACCAACATGGCTGAAGGTCACCGCGACATACCCAGAATCCATATCTAGAGTAAGCCACTCTAAGACCCAGTCACCATCATTCGATATAAGGACGTACTGGCACTGGAGGGTGTGCAGAGGAGATTCACTAGGTTAATCCCAGAGCTGAAGGGGTTGGATTACGAGGAGAGGTTGAGTAGACTGGGACTGTACTTGTTGGAATTTAGAAGGATGAGAGAGGATCTTAGAGAAACATATAAAATTATGAAGGGAATAGATAGGATAGATGTGGGCAGGTTGTTTCCACTGGCGGGTGAAAGCAGAACTAGGGGGCATACCCTCAAAATAAGGGGAAGTAGATATAGGACTGAGTTTAGGAGAAACTTCTTCACCCAAAGGGTTGTGAATCTATGGAATTCCTTGCCCAGTGAAGCAGTAGAGGCTCCTTCATTAAATGTTTTTAAGATAAAGATAGATAGTTTTTTGAAGAATAAAAGAATTAAGGGTTATGGTGTTCGGGCCGGAAAGTGGAGCTGAGTCCACAAAAGATCAGCCATGATCTCATTGAATGGCGGAGCAGGCTCAAGGGGCCAGATGGCCTACTCCAGCTCCTAATTCTTATGTTCTTATGATATCACACCATCATGCACTAGTTCAATTCTGAGACCAGCTTTGGGTTAACTTCAAGTACTCTCTCAGATCCACTGTTGAGCAAAACACTTCAACTGGTGTAAAAACACTTTAAAATACATGAATGATTAAAAGCTAACTTTGCTCGCTCTCTTTTTCCTCCTCTCCCATATCCAGATTCCCAAGAAACACTCAAAAATGGGAAGGCTACAGATGAAAGCCTAGAGACGCATGGAGCAAAACACCTGCCAAGTCCCATTGGGAGAGGATTTAGGAGCCATAATAGAAGAATCAGAACTGGATATTATGAATGTAATAGTGAATAATGTATCATAACCAGAGGGAAATTTCAATAAAAGGAAATGAAAACCACTCTCCTTAAATCAAATTCTTCTGCAATGGACATAGATTCGTTGGAGTTAAAATTGCACCTTGTAAGAAATTCTGTTCTTTGGTGTTTTAACTCAATCATTTCACACAGGTTCAACCCTTCAATAAAATAGGACATAGGGATTTCATATTAGACCATAAGACCATAAGACATAGGAGCGGAAGTAAGGCCATTCGGCCCATCGAGTCCACTCCACCATTCAATCATGGTTGATTTCAACTCCATTTACCCGCTCTCTCCCCATAGCCCTTAATTCCTCGAGAAATCAAGAATTTATCAATTTCTGTCTTAAAGACACTCAATGTCCCGGCCTCCACCGCCCTCTGTGGCAATGAATTCCACAGACCTACCACTCTCTGGCTGAAGAAATTTCTCCTCATCTCTGTTCTAAAGTGACTCCCTTTTATTCTAAGGCTGTGCCCCCGCGTCCTAGTCTCCCCTGCTAATGGAAACAACTTCCCTACGTCCATCCTATCCAAGCCATTCATTATCTTGTAAGTTTCTATTAGATCTCCCCTCAACCTCCTAAACTCCAATGAATATAATCCCACGATCCTCAGACGTTCATCGTATGTTAGGCCTACCATTCCTGGGATCATCCGTGTGAATCTCCGCTGGACCCGCTCCAGTGCCAGTATGTCCTTCCTGAGGTGTGGGGCCCAAAATTGCTCACAGTATTCTAAATGGGGCCTAACTAGTGCTTTATAAAGCCTCAGAAGTACATCCCTGCTTTTATACTCCAAGCCTCTTGAGATAAATGACAACATTACATTTGCTTTCTTAATTACGGACTCAACCTGCAAGTTTACCTTTAGAGAATCCTGGACTAGGACTCCCAAGTCCCTTTGCACTTTAGCATTATGAATTTTGTCACCGTTTAGAAAATAGTCCATGCATCTATTCTTTTTTCCAAAGTGCAAGACCTCGCACTTGCCCACGTTGAATTTCATCAGCCACTTCTACTGTGAAGACTGACGCAAAGTACTTATTAAGTTCCTCAGCTATTTCCTTGTCTCCCATCACTAGATTACCAGCGTCATTTTGGAGCGGCCCAAAGTAGACTGACTTACGATGTACTTCAGTTAATCAGAAGATATTTTCTGTGAGCAGCAGAATTTCTCCTTTATTGAAATTAAAAGCTTTTTATTTAAGAGTTGCATTGAATTTCGCCCATGTTTCAACGTAAAGAACGATAAATCATAGAATCCCTACAATACAGGGGGAGGCCTTTCGGCCCATCGAGTCTGCACCAGCCCCTGGAAAGAGAACCCTACTTATTATTTTTAATTTAGAGTCCCCAATTATTTTTTTCCAATTAAGGGGCAATTTAGCGTGGCCAATCCACCTGACTGGCAAATCTTTGGGTTGAGGGGGTGAGACCCACGCAGACACGGGGAGAATGGGCAAACTCCACAGGGACAGCGACCCGGGACCAGGATCGAACCCGGGTTCTCAGCGCCGTGAGACAGCAGTGCTAACCACAAGAGAACCCTACTTGAGCCCCCGCCTCCACCCTATCCCAGTAACCCTCCCCACCTTTTGGGCACAAAGGGGCAATTTAGCATGGCCAATCTACCTAACCTGCACCTCTTGGACTGTATAAAACTCTTGTGGGTATCGGTTGAGGTATAGAACATAGAACAGTACAGCACAGAACAGGCCCTTCGGCCCTCGATGTTGTACCGAGCAATGATCACCCTCCTCAAACCCACGTATCCACCCAATACCCGTAACCCAACAACTCCCCCCCCCTTAACCTTACTATTAGTACACTACGGGCAATTTAGCATGGCCAATCCACCTAACCCGCACATCTTTGGACTGTGGGAGGAAACCGGAGCACCCGGAGGAAACCCACGCAGACACTGGTGCTTCGCCAAAATCCAAAAATCCATGTCTCGCATTACCGATTTAAAATCCCAGAACCTTTTTGGACCAACACGTTGTTAGGTTGGGACAGAGAGCTCACCTGAAGGCACAATCCGCCCTTTTTCATAGACCAGGCAGAATCTTGTGGCCTCTCCTGTGGCGAATATGATAGCAGAGGAGCATGGTAGGTACATAGAACATAGAACATAGAACGATACAGCGCAGTACAGGCCCTTCGGCCCTCGATGTTGCACCGACATGGAAAAAATCTAAAGGCCATCTAACCTACACTATGCCCTTATCATCCATATGCTTATCCAATAAATTTTTAAATGGCCTCAATGTTGGCGAGTTCACTACTGTTGCAGGTAGGGCATTCCACGGCCTCACCACTCTTTGCGTAAAAAACCCACCTCTGACCTCTGTCCTATATCTATTACCCCTCAATTTAAGGCTATGTCCCCTCGTGCTAGCCACCTCCATCCGCGGGAGAAGGCTCTCGCTGTCCACCCTATCTAACCCTCTGATCATTTTGTATGCCTCTATTAAGTCACCTCTTAACCTTCTTCTCTCTAACGAAAACAACCTCAAGTCCATCAGCCTTTCCTCATAAGATTTTCCCTCCATACCAGGCAACATCCTGGTAAATCTCCTCTGCACCCGTTCCAAAGCTTCCACGTCCTTCCTATAATGAGGCGACCAGAACTGTACGCAATACTCCAAATGCGGCCGTACTAGAGTTTTGTACAACTGCAACATGACCTCATGGCTCCGGAACTCAATCCCTCTACCAATAAAGGCCAACACACCATAGGCCTTCTTCACAACCCTATCAACCTGGGTGGCAACTTTCAGGGATCTATGTACATGGACACCGAGATCCCTCTGCTCATCCACACTACCAAGAATTTTACCATTAGCCAAATATTCCGCATTTCTGTTATTCTTTCCAAAGTGAATCACCTCACACTTCTCCACATTAAACTCCATTTGCCACCTCTCAGCCCAGCTCTGCAGCTTATCTATGTCCCTCTGTAACCTGCAACATCCTTCCGCACTGTCTACAACTCCACCGACTTTAGTGTCGTCTGCAAATTTACTCACCCATCCTTCTGCCCCCTCCTCTAGGTCATTTATAAAAATGACAAACAGCAACGGCCCCAGAACAGATCCTTGTGGTACGCCACTCGTAACTGAACTCCATTCTGAACATTTCCCATCAACTACCACTCTCTGTCTTCTTTCAACTAGCCAATTTCTGATCCACATCTCTAAATCACCCTCAATCCCCAGCCTCCGTATTTTCTGCAATAGACGACCGTGGGGAACCTTATCAAACGCTTTACTGAAATCCATATACACCACATCAACTGCTCTACCCTCGTCTACCTGTTCAGTCACCTTCTCAAAGAACTCGATAAGGTTTGTGAGGCATGACCTACCCTTCACAAAACCATGCTGACTGTCCCTAATCATATTATTCCTATCTAGATGATTATAAATTGTATCTTTTATAATCCTCTCCAAGACTTTACCCACCACAGACGTTAGGCTCACCGGCCTATAGTTACCGGGGTTATCTCTACTCCCCTTCTTGAACAAAGGGACCACATTTGCTATCCTCCAGTCCTCTGGCACTATTCCTGTAGCCAATGATGACCTAAAAATCAAAGCCAAAGGCTCAGCAATCTCTTCCCTGGCTTCCCAGAGAATCCTAGGATAAATCCCATCTGGCCCCGGGGACTTATCTATTTTCACCTTGTCCAGAATTGCCAACACTTCTTCCCTACGCACCTCAATGCCATCTATTCTAATAGCCTGGGTCTCAGCATTCTCCTCCACAATATTATCTTTTTCTTGAGTGAATACTGACGAAAAGTATTCATTTAGTATCTCGCTTATCTCCTCAGCCTCCACACACAACTTCCCACCACTGTCCTTGACTGGCCCTACTCTTACCCTAGTCATTCTTTTATTCCTGACATACCTATAGAAAGCTTTTGGGTTTTCCTTGATCCTACCTGCCAAAGACTTCTCATGTCCCCTCCTTGCTCGTCTCAGCTCTCTCTTTAGATCCTTCCTCGCTTCCTTGTAACTATCAAGCGCCCCAACTGAAACTTCACGCCTCATCTTCACATAGGCCTCCTTCTTCCTCTTAACAAGAGATTCCACTTCTTTGGTAAACCACGGTTCCCTCGCTCGACCCCTTCCTCCCTGCCTGACTGGTACGTACTTATCAAGAACATGCAATAGCTGTTCCTTGAACAAGCTCCACATATCCAGTGTGCCCAACCCTTGCAGCCTACTTCTCCAACCAACACATCCTAAGTCATGTCTAATGGCATCATAATTGCCCTTCCCCCAGCTATAACTCTTGCCCTGCGGGGTATACTTATCCCTTTCCATCACTAATGTAAAGGTCACCGAATTGTGGTCACTGTTTCCAAAGTGCTCACCTACCTCCAGATCTAACACCTGGCCTGGTTCATTACCCAAAACCAAATCCAATGTGGCCTCGCCTCCTGTCACTTTCCCACCATCACCCCGTTTAGGTCTGTGGCGAAAGGCCTGCCCACTGAAGAGCCTCATCCCACAGCTGCTGGGATTAATCCCTGATGTGTTTGTTTGTGGGTTTCCGGACGGGTGAGGGTCCCCCGTTCAAAGGCGCATAATGCTGGATCGAGCGACCCATTATTGGAAAGGGAGAGTCCCCACCTCCTGTTTGTACTTCCAATCCCCCTTCCCCCAGTGACCCCAACGGGTCACCCCCTTACCACCACTCAACTCTGCCTAGGACTGGAATTTTCCATGTCTAAAATCAAGTGCAGTTGGCGACACATTTCCCTCTGATTAGAGGGGCGGCAATTCACGCCTGGAAGCTAATTTAATTTGCACAGGTGAGTGATTGGCCAAACCACATGGTGGGTGGGGAATGGATCTGTCTGCTCCGCCGTCACAAATGAGGATGAAAGTCCGGGTGCCATGTTCAAACGCCACCCAAATGCAAGCATTTCGCTCTCCAGTCCAGCTGCCCTCAGGGGACCCACAGAGATATCGGAGCAAAAGAAGAGGGTGCACCGAATTTTAGCCACGACTCCCTCGAGATTTGATAAGAAGAGTACACGAATGATGGGATAACTCTATACCCCAGGAATTTATCCAGGAAGCCCCACCAGCCTCACTTTGCAGGCCTGGAAGGCAGTCGCAGAGGAGGTCAGCGCGTCAGGCGACTCCCTCCTGAATGCAAAACAGTGCAGGAAGAGGTTAATCTAATCCGCTCCGCTAGGGGAAGTTAACCTTCAGTTCCTGAATATTACATCCCTCATCCTGGCATTGTGCACTTAAAGGGATGCACTGCTCAGGGATTTCACACAATAGGCAGGGGACAAATATCAGTCCTGATTTACTCAATAACATTCACCATCATCTCATCTATCTTGCTGCACAAACTCCATCCTCACCCCTTAATGGGGAGGCCTCACCACATACAGGAGGCAATGCATGCTTTCAAACCTCTGCTCCACCCCTTCATATGGCATTCCGTCCTTGTCGTCATGCAGGCCAAACTTGCCCACAACAAGAGAGAAAGATCAAAGACCGAATCAGGAGCTGATTACCTTTGGGGAGTGTTGTGTTATTCACCCTGGGGTAACACGGACTGCAACTGGATGCAGTTGTACTGGAAAGCAGACACCAGACTTAGACGTTGGTTCAATACGATTTATTGAACTTCTGTAACAATGCACACAGCTTGCTGTGGGTTGACACTCTACTACTCTAAGTGTGCTAACTCTAACTAACTAACGTCAGGGCGGCACGGTAGCACAAGTGGATAGCACTGTGGCTTCACGGCGCCAGGGTCCCAGGTTCGATTCCCCGCTGGGTCACTGTCTGTGCGGAGTCTGCACGTTATCCCCGTGTCTGTGTGGGTTTCCTCCGGGTGCTCCGATTTCCTCCCACAGTCCAAAGATGTGCAGGTTAGGTGGATTGGCCATGATAAATTGCCCTTAGTGACCAAAAAGGTTAGGAGGGGTTATTGGGTTACGGGGATTGGGTGGAAGTGAGGGCTTAAGTGGGTCGGTACAGGCTCGATGGGCCGAATGGCCTCCTTATGCACTGTATGTTCTATGTTTGAGAGAACAGTCACACTAAACTAGACCAGACTAGTACTGAGTCACGTGTAGAAGGTGCTAACTGATATATGCACCCTGACTGTCACTACAGTTGTCACTAGTGGAAAGAGGCGGAGTGCTGATCCCTCGTGTGTTTTATAGTAGGAAGCCCCCGTCTAGTGTTTTGTCTGGTGATTGGTTGTGTTCTGTCCTGTGTGCTGATTGGCTAACCTGGGTGTCTGTCACTGCCTGTCTTTACCTCATTATGTGCATGAGTACATATTATGACAGGGAGGATGCCATTGAGCTGGCCAGGGAGGATAAGGAATGCCCCTGAGGGGAAGGCAAGATTGACTTCTCCCAGCAACCAAGTACGGATGAGCCCTCTTGTGAGTTGATCATCTCCTGACATTCACAGTAAGTGATGGACAATCTTGGCCGAGATTCTCCAAAATCCTGGCCAAGTGTTAACGGCGGCGTAAACACAGGGCCAGCTGGCCCAGCAATTCACCGGTGTTCAGGGGGATAGCACTAGCGCCGGAGTGCTGCGCGCTGCTCCGGTGCTGAAAGGTGGCCCAGCACGGCCGGTGCAGGTCTGCGCATGCACGCTATGGCCGTTTCCGTGCTGGCGCATGCGTGTGGTTGCTGTCTCCACGTTAGCACATGCACGTGGTTGCCGTTCCACGCCTGCGCGGTGCAACATGCTGGGGACCTTACAGCGGGCCGCACGTAAGGAGGTTTGGCCCCTCCAGATCGCGGCCGCCCGCCAATCGGAAGCCCCCGATCGCAGGCCTGGACCCCGGGTAGGCCGCCCCGGAGTCAGCACCCCCCCCCCCCCATGCTGGCGGCACTCGGCGGGAGTTTGGCTGGTCGCCCGCAGAGAATTGCCGCGGAGTCCTTTTTCGGCGTCCCCCGACCGGCGCCACAGTGACCACGCGGGTGCGATTGCCGTCAATTCTCCGGTCGCCGGAGAATCGCGGCCCGGTGTCGGAGCGACGTGGTGGGAATTTCCCGCGTCCCCAGCGATTCTCTGACCCAGCGCGGGCTCGGAGAATCCAGCCCGTTGTCTAAGGCCTGTTCCTGAACCAAATCTCTCTTCTCTCCCTTACAGGTACCAGCAGGTCAGGGGAGAAGAGTAAGGCCAACATAAGCCCCAACCCATCTCAGAGGAGGATGCCGAGGAGCCATCCGAGGAAAATCAGTCAGGGCGTTCTCCTGCACCCTGCAGGCTGCAGCTGTGGTTGCTCATGTTATGGGTCTCCATAATATTTAAAGGTAGCTTGAAGGCCTCACAAGCGGAAAGCCCCTCACCAGCCCCCGGGTAAGGGACGACCCCCGATCTAGAACGCTTAAGCCCTCTGACAGAGCCCTCCCCCCCACCCCGGTGCCCTTGAGCTGCATGCCGCAAAATGG
The DNA here is from genome assembly GCF_902713615.1 of Scyliorhinus canicula. Classification (NCBI taxonomy): domain Eukaryota; kingdom Metazoa; phylum Chordata; class Chondrichthyes; order Carcharhiniformes; family Scyliorhinidae; genus Scyliorhinus; species Scyliorhinus canicula. The sequence continues at coordinate 95,687,469 of NC_052163.1, read as the reverse complement.
AAATGGCTACTCACCTCTGCACTTCCCCTCGGTAGCCATTGGCCCAGCTTCACGTTTTTGTAAAGGAGTTCTAAATGATGCGTGTGACTTTCCATTGAGGAGTAGGCTAATTCCCGAGAGGCAGCTGCATTTGACTTCAATATCATCAATGAGAGTGAAATGAATGCAAATGAGGGTTAATCACATTCTCGTCATTTTTGGCCATGTTCCAGAACCCGCCATCGGGAGCGGGTCAGGTGAATTGCAAAATGGTACGTGACTAATGTGAGTCTCGATTTTGGCCTTTCTGCTATTCACCTGGATTGGCGCCGTGCGCAACGTGGTAATTGAATCGCACTCTATGTTTTCTCCATTTGCAGGCTGCAGATGTCTCCCCTCACCATGATAATCACATCTGCAAGCAAGTACAAGCTCACCAACTGTGAACATGCCCTGCACATAAATCTGTGCGTTATCCTAATTGAGCACACAGGACATGTCCCTCCCTAGAGCGGGAGTATAGTCCTTTAGAAGGGCCCGCAAAACTCCCAGGACTGCCATTACTCTTGCACTCCATCTTGGCCCCAGACCAGGGACTATGTCTGTCTTTCAATGATATCCCCTGTGGTGAATGTGATTCACACTATATATAGTTGCCAATATCACTCCATGTATAGATGTTTGTTATCTACCCATTGTAAGTGCACTTGCACTATCCGACCACCAGGGGAGTCACTCTGGGAGTACGCGAGAGTTTGTACTGGGCTCCTCCCTTGTCTCCGCCCAGGACTCCTCCCCCTGGGACCGATGTATAAAGATCAGTGCCTTAGAGCCAGCCTGCCAGTTCACCTGAAGTTCAACGACGAATAGGCTGGCTATACTGTAAGTGTATTAAAGCCTCTGTTCAGATCCAACTACACGTGTTCGCTGAATTGACGGTTCCATCAATTTAATACACTTAAGAAGCTGCCGAAGTAAAGCATGGAATCCGCTCTAAAACCAGGACGTCTAGAACTCGATCCGCAGGATGCAGAGGCGAAAGAAACCTTCTGCCACTGGCTGAAATGTTTTAAGGCCCACCTGGCCGAGATCAGCACCGCTGAAACTACGGAGGAACAAAAGCTCAGCCTACTGCACGCGAGGGTAAGCCACAGAATTTCTACACAATTAAATCCAGCCGGTTCCTACACCACAGCGCTGGCGATTTTGGACAAAATGTATATTAGGCCCATGAACGAGGTCTTTGCCCGCCATGTGTTCACGCCTCGCCGACAACGGGCTACTGAAACTTTAGCTGAATTTGCACGCGAGTTGAACAATCTCTCAAATGACTGCAATTACCAGGCCGTAACCGCGGCTAAACATAGGGAGCTTGCTGTGCGGGATGTTTTTGTAGCGGGCCTTCGATCTAACTATGTACGTCAGAGACTATTAGAAAATGGGGCCCAGGGCTTAGAGACTACCGTAGAGGCTGCTATCACGATGGAAGTTTCCTTCCGCAGCCTCAACTCGTTTCCCGCGGACCCCGCTAACCCCGCATGGGCCCCCGACCTGAGGACCCTCCAAGCCTGTGCCGCAAGGCCCCCCAGCTATCACGCTGCCACAGCCGGTCCTACTGTCCCAGTCAACTGCTCAAACTATCCAGCTGCTCCATCTAATTACTCAGCTCCCCCAGCCAGCTACTCAGCTCGCCAAACCAGTTATTCAACTGCTCCAGCCTGCCACTATTCAGCTCCCCAAACCAGTTATTCAATTGCTCCAGCCTGCCACTTCTGTGGACAAAGCCAGCACCCGCAGCAGCACTGCTCAGCCCGATCCGCGACCTGCAGCAGCTGCGGGAACAAAGGCCACTATGCTAAAGTGTGCCTCGGCAGAAGGGCCCCAGCCCTCAACACCCCAACAGTCCAAAAGCATCGCCCCCAGCACCAGCAGGCCCGCGGGGCCCTAAACGCTGCGGCCGACGCTCAGGCTCCGCCCCCTCCCGCCACGTGATCCATGGGGGCCACCATCTTGGCAAACCTCCACCATGCGGCCGGCCACGTGCGAATCATGGGGGCCGCCATCTTGGACACCATCTTCATCACCACCCTCCACGGGCATTAGCTGCATCCCCAGACTCAAACAGCTCATCGGAGGAGTACGACCTCCCCAGGCAGTCACCACATGGCCCGCAACTCAGCGCAGTGTTCCTGCATCAAGCTCGCTAGAACGCAGCGGCATCTACTCGACAGGACGCCCGATCGGTAGAATTCGACTCCCCCGGGCACCCACCACGCGGCCCGCAACTCAACACGGTCACCCTCGACCAATCTCGCCCCAAGCATCTGAGAAATTCGATGTTGGAGGTCCAGATCAACGGGTACAACACGTCATGCCTCTTAGACTTCGGGAGCACAGAGAGCTTCATCCACACAGAGCTGGTAAGACGCTGTTCCCTCCCTATTTATCCCGTCAACCAAACTGTCGCCCTCGCTTCGGGCTCCCATTCCATCCAAATCCAAGGCCGCACTACAGTAACGCGAACAATTCGAGGCGCTAGCTATTCCAAATTTAAACTGTATGTCTTGCCCGACCTCTGCGCGCCACTCCTCTTAGGCTTGGATTTCCAATGTAATCTCAAGAGTCTCACCCTCAGCTTCGGCGGGCCCCTGCTCCCACTCACTATCTGCGGCCTCGCCACGCTGCGCATCCCCCCCCCCCCCCTCCTCTCTTCGCCAACCTCACCCCGGATTGCAAACCGGTAGCCACCCGCAGCAGGCGGTACAGCCTGCAGGATAGGGTATTTATCAGAACGGAGGTCCGAAGGCTGCTCAGTGAGGGGATCATAGAGGCCAGTAACAGTCCCTGGAGAGCTCAGGTGGTGGTCGTCAAGAACGGGGAAAAATTCCGCATGGTCGTCGATTATAGCCAGACCATCAATCGCTTTACGCTCCTAAACGTGTATCCCCTCCCCAGAATCGCAGACATGGTAAACCAGATCGCCCAATATCGGCTATTTTCCACGGTGGATCTGAAGTCTACATACCACCAGCTCCCAATCCGTCCGGAGGACCGCCACTACACGGTGTTCGAGGCCGATGGCCGCCTCTTCCATTTCCTCCGGGTTCCCTTCGGCGTCATTAACGGGGTTTCGGTGTTCCAACAAGCAATGGACCAAATGGTCGACCAGTATGGGCTGCGGGCCACGTTTCCGTATCTGGATAATGTTACCATCTGCGGCCATGACCAGCAGGACCACGACGCCAACCTCCACCGTTTTCTCCAGACGGCCCAAAAATGAAACCTTACATATAACAAGGAGAAATGAGTGTTCCGCACAAACAGACTAGCTATCCTCGGCTACGTCGTGGAGAACGGAGTCCTGGGCCCAGACCTGGACCACATGTGCCTCCTCTTAGAACTCCCCCTCCCCCATGGCCCCAAGGCCCTCAAACGGTGCTTGGGGCTCTTTTCGTACTACGCCCAGTGGGTCCCCCAATATGCGGACAAAGCCCGCCCACTCTTCAAGGCCACACTATTTCCCCTGTCTGCTGAGGCGCGCCAAGCCTTCAGCTGCATCAGGGACGACATCGCCAAAGCAGCCATGCGGGCGGTGGATCAATCCACTCCCTTTCAGGTTGAGAGCGACGCCTCAGAGGTAGCGCTAGCAGCCACTTTAAACCAAGCAGGGCGGCCCGTTGCATTTTTTCCCGTACCCTATCCGCTTCAGAACTCCGACACTCCTCAGTCGAGAAGGAAGCACAAGCCATCGTGGAGGCTGTCCGACACTGGAGGCACTACCTCGCAGGTAGGAGGTTCACCCTCATTACCGACCAACGGTCGGTCGCCTTCATGTTCGACAACTTGCAAAGGGGCAAAATTAAAAATGACAAAATTCTTCGGTGAAGGATTGAACTCTCCACCTACAATTACGATATCAAATATCGACCGGGGAAGCTCAACGAGCTCTTGGATGCCCTATCCCGCGGGACATGCGCCAGCGCGCAAATCAGCCGCCAAAAGCCATCCACGATGACCTCTACCACCCGGGGGTCACCCGGCTCACGCACTACATCAGAGCCCGAAACCTGCCTTTCTCCAACGAGGAGGTAAAAGTGGTCACCAGGGACTACCCGATCTGTGCGGAGTGCAAACTGCACTTCTATAGACCAGACAGGGCCCACCTGGTCAAGGCTTCTAGGCCCTTTGAACGCCTTGCGATCGATTTCAAAGGGCCACTCCCCTCCACTAACAAAAACATTTACTTCCTTAACATTATTGACGAGTTCTCCCGCTTTCCATTCGCTATCCCGTGCCCCGATATGACCTCCCACACAGTCATTAGGGCCCTGAAGAGTGTCTTCACCCTGTTCGGTTTCCCCAGCTACGTGCATAGCGACCGGGGTGCGTTCTTTATGAGTGACGAGCTGCGTCAGTACCTGCTCGACAAGGGCATCGCCTCGAGCAGGACTACCAGTTACAACCCCAGGGGGAACGGGCAGGTGGAGAGGGAGAATGCGACGGTCTGGAAGACCGTCCTACTGACCCTCAGGTCCAGGAAGCTCCAAGTTTCCCAATGGCAGGAAGTCCTCCCTGACGCACTCCACGCAATTAGATCCCTTCTGTGCACAGCTACCAACCAAACCCCCCATGAGCGGCTCTTCATTTTTTCCAGGGGCACTACCAAAGGGGCCTCACTTCCGGTGTGGCTGAGGACGCCAGGCCCGGTTCTCCTAAGGAAGCACGTCAGGGCGCACAAGACCAACCCCATTGTTGAAAAGGTGCGCCTGCTTCATTCCAACCCACAGTACACATCTGTTGAGTTCCCGGACAGTCGCCAGGACACAGTATCCCTCCGGGACCTGGCACCCGCTGGATCCAGCCCCCCATCTACCCCCACCGAAGAACTCCTTTCCCCGTTCCCTATGCGGCCATCTCCTTGCACCCCCGATTCTGCGAGCTCACCCCACCAGTCCCAAGCGCCAGCACCAGCCCGCCCCCCGCGCCCCCATTCTCCATTCGACCAAGAGGTGTATGAGGCTCGGACAAGACTCGCCCCAGAGCTGGCAACTGTACCCCAGACCTCGAAGCCCGCCCAGCCACCGCAAGAGGCTGCAACTCCGGTGCTCCGCAGATCAAAATGGACAATTCGTCCACCGGACAGACTGACTCTTTGAGCCATCACCCCCGCCGGACTTGATTTTTTTAACAGGGGGTGAATGTGATTGACACTATATATAGTTGCCAATATCACTCCATGTATATATGTTCGTTATCTACCCATTGTAAGTGCACTTGCACTATCCGACCACCAGGGGGAGTCGCTCTGGGAGTACGCGAGTGTTTGTATTGGGCTCCTCCCTTGGCTCCGCCCAGGACTCCTCCCTCTGGGACCGATGTATAAAGATCAGTGCCTTAGACCCAGCCTGCCAGTTCATCTGAAGTTCAACGACGAATAGGCTGGCTCTATTGTAAGTGTATTAAAGCCTCTGTTCAGATCCAACTACACGTGTTCGCTGAATTGATGGTTCCATCATCCCCCATTGCTTTATGACTGATCCACACACACACACACACACACACACACACACACAACCATTCAAACAGTTTGATTCCCATCCGCCCCCTCCTGCGAGTGCATTCCAGTTTTCCTTATTGGGCTCCAGCTTCCCCATCATCGGACTGCCATAGTTCCTCTTCAACCCCCCTTCCAGCCCCTTTATACCTCATTGTTGCTATGTGTCTGTTACCGTTCGCCAACCCCTTCATGCCCTATTGCCTATTCCCCCCTACCCCCCCCCCCCCCACCCCCCCCCCCCCCCCCCCCCCCCACCCACCCACCCTCCTTGTGCACCCTGCTGAACAGCCACTGCGTACTTTTATCATCCTACAATCAGGAGAAATTAGATGGTTCTGTGGATTTACCTCCCATGGGAAAATGCTGCAAATATAAAAGTTGGAGAATGACGTAGAGGGACTGCTCAGCTGAAACCAGATCCATTTTAATTGCAAAAGGTAATATTACCCAAGTGCTCAGTTGGATTAGGAGTGCTGTAAACTACTGCTGAAATGGAACAATGGCAAAGCACACCTCATTCATACTAATAAAGGGAATGAAACATACCCAAAGCACCAGTTTCACTGTACTGCTCACTGCCAAGGCCAGTGTCATAGCTCCTCTCAGAATCACTGTCATCCTGGTAATGTTAAAATAACAAATAAGCAGTTAATAATGAGAAACGGCCATTTGATCCATCAGAATGAGTGGGTCCCATTAGTGTTCTGTCTTTTGAGAGAAACCCACAACTGCTCTTACCAGAGCATTTTAGTACTTCAAAAAGCACATGTGTGTCTGTGCCTCTGTTTGCATGCCTGCGAGTTTGAGTGTGTGTACCTGTGTGTGTGTATGCCTGCATTTGCGTGTGCCTGTGCCTCTGTGTGTGTGCCGCGGTTTGTGTGCGCCTGCGAGTCTATGTGTGTGTGTATGTGCCTCTGCATGTGTGCCTGCGAGCCTATGTGTGCGTGTGTGTGCGTGTCTGCGAGTCTATGAGTGTGTACCTCTGTGTGCGTGCCTGCACCTCAGTGTGCATATGTGCCTGTGCATGCGCGTGTGCCTGGACCTGTGTGTATGCATGCGTGTGTGTGTGTGGCTCTGCCTCGGTGTGCATTCCTGCGAGTCTATGGGTGTGTGCGCGCCTCTGTGTGCCTGCTTATGTGTATGTCTGCGTGTGTGTGCCTGCCTCGGTGGGTGCCTCTGTGTGCATGTCTACGAGTCTAGGTGTGTGTGCGTGTGTGCCTGTGCGTGTCTGTGTCTCTGTGTGTGTGTATGCCTGCATGTGCCTGTGACCTTGTGTGTGCCAGTGCCTGTGCGTGTGTGTGTGCCTGTGCGTGTGTGTGCCTGTGCGTGTGTGCGTGCCTGCTCCTGTGGCGTGTGCCTCTGTGTGCAGAATGATTGAAAAGAGTAGATGAGGTAAATCATGTGGCTGCATGTTTTATTATAATAATTACAATTATTATAAACTAAAAAACTATAAATCCCTTAATCCAACCAGGGATTTACTTTCTTAGCGTGTCAAAATCAACGATTATTGCTCCATCACCTGCTCTGCCGGATTCCTTCCCAGAACCTTAACACTGCGGAACTCCGCCCCTCCCCCAATTTTCACTCCTTTTATGATTTACAGGCTTTTATAGTCAAACCCGACTTTACCAAACTACTACTTCTTAAAGCACTCGATATTATCTTCTCATCACACCCTTACATTCTAGCATTTTTATGAATTAAAACAATCCTTAAATATATCCAAATTCACTGGACAGTCTTTTTGGACAAATCTTAGGCAACTTTAAAGGCTACATTCTTGCTTGTAGCAATGGCGATTTCAGCATCGTCCATTGCCAGTGCTGGGGAGTCATTCCCATTGCCACAGTATCCTTTACTTCTGTAGCTGTGGTACTGTGGGCCTTGGCCACATACATATTGCTCAATAATATAAGAGGCACACTTGGAGACACAATTCTCAGGGTACCTTCCGCACGCCAATGGTGGTGCTGCTGGAGCTGGCTGGCGTTGTTCTGTCGTTCTCTTTTTTAACTAAGGTCAGGTAATACCCAGTACCCAAATGGTTTTTGAGGAACAGAGAAGAGCCACAGCAGCAGAGTTTTCCATGGGAGATGATGGCAATTCTGTCCCCAAGGAGGTCCGCCTCATCCATGTAATGGGTCGACAATATTATGGTACGGCCTGCAGGGTGACACACCACATCCAAACAAAAATAAGTGCTCTATAAATAGCTACAGGTTAGACTGAGCTGTTAAACTCCTGAAATAATTATAATAATATAATAATCTTTATTGTCATAAGTAGGCTTACATTAACATTGCAATGAAGATTCTGTGAAAATACCCTAGTCGCCACATTCCGGCGTCTGCTTGGGTACACAGAGGTAGAATTCAGAATGTCCAAATTACCTAACTTGGGATTTGTGGGAGGAAACCAGAGAGGAAACAGGAGCACCTGGAGGAAACCCACGCAGATACGGGGAGAACGTGCAGACTCCACACAGACTATGACCCAAGCCGAAATCGAACCTGGGACCCTGGAGCTGTGCAGCAACAGTGCTACCGTGCCGCCCAAGATCAATCCCTGGCCAGGAATAAGTGAGCGGATCTCAGTTTGCATTGCTGCGAGTAGCATTGAAATTGCTCTCAGTAGCTCCAACAATAGGGTTGGGGAGAATTATGACACTGGCACTCCTGCTGATGATATCCAGTGACTCCTGCCAAAAAGGACAACACGGGACTTGGCAATGTCCTCCACAGGCAAATATTCCGGCAACCTGGGAAAAGTACCAAATCCCCCCCCCACCCCAGGAATGGAACCATTTATTTTAGTTCAATGATCATTCGCCTTTGCTTTGGGATAAAAATTGAAAGGATCTACGAAGAATTTGGGATTAAAACTTGGCTTGGGCGAACTGTGGTTACTGGACAGTTACTGGAAAAGCCTTGGTCGCAGGAGCAACTGTGAAGGAACCTGTCGAGTTAGGGAGAGAGGAGACCGAGGGACTGGAGAAGGGGGAAAAGACTCAATAGAGGGAAATAAGCTGCAGGCGACCAGAAGCTTGCCCATTGCGAAACCACAGTCTTCCTAGCTTTAAACTAAATGGCCACAACTCCTTGCAATTTGTTGTAAAAAGTCGACATCAGCAACTTAGGCACAGAAAAGCGAAATGTTTGCAAGCAGAGAGGATGCACTGATTTATTTTGGATCTAACCATGCTCTAAATCAGCTATTAATCTGACCAAGACGTTAATGGTCACTCGGTGTCTGACTCACCTTTCCTGTATTTAAGCAGGAGCTCCCATATGCCTCGGCGGGAGTAAGGATCAACGCCAGCAGTTGGTTCATCTAAAATAACAACCTTTGACCCACCAACAAATGCGATGGCGACGGAAAGCTTTCGTTGCATGCCACCTTAGAATACATAAATAGAGTATTTACACATTGAGGCCGAGAAAAAAAAGTATGGCAACCTCCTACACAGAGGGATGTGAAGAATTGGCTCCTCACCCGAGAGATTTTTTGTTTGCTCCCGACGTTTGTGCACCAGATCCACGTCGTCAATCATCAGCTTAATTTCTTCATTTACCTCCTCCTCAGTCAGCCCTTTCAGCCTTCCATAAAACCAGATGTGCTCCTCTACAGTCAGTCTAAAAATTCAGTTTAACAATTACGAACATTAGGTTATTGAGAGATTTACTCCTGTCTATATTGGCCTTTTATAGGATTTGCAAAAACTGAACCCTCTTACTTTTCCAATCAGACATCAAACCTCTGCTATTGAAGTTGTGTATTTCTTACTGCTTGCTGGCCAAGAACCCTGCTTTGCATAGAGACAATGGCCGCGATTTCAGTGAAAGGTTACGAAGTGTCATTTGTGGTAGTTTTTATTGGTAGTTTACCACCAGCTCTGCTGGCGAGTTCCCCAACCCTATCTAAACACACTTAGTCACTCTATTAGGCCCTAGGAGTTTATCACCAGTTTAGCCCGTACTTGGGGCCTGATCTAAATAATTAGAACAGAGTCCCATAGTGAGCGTGTTAAGCCTCACGTTTCCTGGCGTTACCCCGCTATTTGATGGCCATCCTGTTAGATACTGGGCTTTAGCGGGGAATGGGTGCCCGAGGCTGCACTCAGCCCCGTTTTCTGCACCAAGAATCTCCACTCGCTGGAACTCCTCAATGCAGTGAGAGATCGGGACTCCATTTATAAATGGCTTCATGATCTCTCGAGCTCCCAACGTGATCCCAGAACACCCCCCCCCATGCCCTAGCACACTATAAGGGGGCTCCTGGGACCCTCGGGACCCACCCCCATCCCGGGACCCTCCTGCCCAGAGCGCAAACCCCTGGGGGCCTCTGATCCCCTGGGAGACCCCCACAAATGCCGTTCCACGACTTCCGGCGGCAGCAATGCGGAGCTAAGCCGCACATTCGGCAGCTCCCGCTGAGAACGGACTTTGGGGCTCTTTTCAGGGCCCCCAACGGAGCTGAGGCAGCAAATCCCGACGTGGGAAGAGGTCAGGAGTCGACCCCAACGGTCCTATGGTCCGGACCAAGAGTGGGGTAAGGAGAAAACCGGAGAAAGCACCCCTGAAAAAGCGGGGGAAGGAAGACAAAATGGCGGCCGGCGGAGGCCTTGAGGAGCTGAGGAGGTGGGTTCAGGAGCAGCAGGCGACTCTGCTGCGCTGCTTCCAGGAGCTGAAGTTGGAGCTGCTGGAGTCGCTGAAGGTAACCAACAGGGAGCTGATGGAGACGCAGACAGCCCAGGGGGCTGCGATCCGGGAACTGCAGCAGCAGGCCTCCGAAAGGGAGGATGAGGCCGTGGCCGTGGCGGGGAAGGTGGAGATGCACGAGGCGCTCCATAAAAGATGGCAGGAGCGGTTCAAGGAGCTGGACAACCGGTCGAGGAGGAAGAATTTGCGGATCCTGGGCCTCACGGAGGGGCTGGAGGGGTCGGACCTAGCGGCCTATGTGGCGGTTATGTTAAACTCGCTGATGGGGGCTGGGTCCTTCAAGGGGCCCCTGGAGTTAGAGGGGGCCCACAGAATTCTGGCTAGGAGGCCCAAGCCGAACGAGCCGCCGCGGGCGGTGTTGGTGCGGTTTCATCGGTTCGTGGATCGTGAGTGTGTGCTCCGGTGGGCCAAGAAGGAGCGGAGCAGCAAGTGGGAGAACACGGAGGTGCGGATCTTCCAGGACTGGAGTGCGAAGGTGGCGAGGCGGAGGGCTGGGTTTAATCGGACGAAGGCAGTGCTCCATAGACGGAGTGTGAAGTTCGGCATGTTGCAGCCGGCGCATCTGTGGGTCACCTATAAGGACCGGCACCATTATTTTGAGTCCTCGGAGGAGGCGTGGGCCTTTGTGCAGGCCGAGAAATTGGACTCAAACTGAGGGTCTAAGATGGGGGATGCTGTATAATACTGTATTTGTATTTGCTTGGTTTAATGCAAGATGTGGGTTGGCCTTAGGGTGGGGTGATGTCGATTTGTCTTTTCTATATGGGTTTTTCTGCAGGGGTCGGGTGGACGGGTTCGGGCAGAGGGGTAAACGGGGAGTTCGGGGAGCTGGTGGGGGGGACTGACAATGGGAGTAGCCCTGGAGGAGGCGGGGCCGGGCAGGGCGAAAGCGCGGGCTTTCTGCGGGTTTCCCGCGCTGGGAGATGGTGGGGGTGGGGTCAGGGCTGAGAAGCGCGGGTCGTTGCTGGCTGTTTTCTTTTTCCGCGCAAGAGCGGGGGGGGCGGGAGTCGCCGGGGTCAGTAGAAGTTAGCTGGCTCACGGGAGTGCTATGGAGGGAGGGGTGCGGCTAGGAGGGGTCCTAGCCTGGGGGGGCGGGGGGGGGGGGTACCGGGTTGCTGCTGAAACGGTCAGGAAGAAGCTGGAGGACGCAGGGGGTGCTGGAGGGGGGGGGGGGGGGGGGGGGAGTTGCCGCCGTGGGAAACTGGCAGAGCGGGGGACGGCTAATCGGCAGGGGAGGGGGACAGGTAGCCCTCTGATCCGGCTGATAACCTGGAATGTGAGGGGGCTGAATGGGCCGGTCAAACGGGCCCGGGTATTTGCGCACCTGAAGGCGGATGTGGCCATGCTCCAGGAGACACACCTGAGAGTGGTGGACCAGGTTCGGCTGAGGAAGGGATGGGTGGGCCAAGTATTTCACTCAGGGCTGGATGAGATGAGTAGGGAGGTGGCGATCCTGAGGCGTTAAATGAGGTGGCTGACAGTGGCGGGAGATATGTGATGGTGAGTGGTAAGCTGTAGGGGGAGCGGGTGGTGTTGGTGAATGTTTACGCCCCAAATTGGGACGATGCGGGGTTTATGCGGCGTATGTTGGGCCGCATTCCGGACGTGGAGGTGGGGGGCCTGATCATGGGGGGGGGACTTCAGCACGGTGCTGGATCCCCTATTGGATCGATCCAAGTCCCGGAGAGGTAGGAGGCCGGCGGGGGCTAAGGTGCTGAGGGGATTTATGGACCAGATTTTGGGGGGGGGGGGGGGGGGGGGATCCCTGGAGGTTTGCGAGGCCAAGGGCCAGGGAATACTCGTTTTTCTCCCACGTACATAAGGCCTACTCGAGGATTGATTTTTTTGTCCTGAGTAGGGGGTTGGTTTCGAGGGTGGAGAATGCGGAATACTCCGCCATTGCCATTTCAGATCATGCCCCGCACTGGGTGGACCTCGGGCTGGGGGAAGAGAGGGACCAACGTCCGCTCTGGCACTTGGAGGTGGGGCTGCTGGCAGATGAGGAGGTGGCCGAGACGGTTCGGGGGTGTATCGAGAGGTACCTTGAGGCCAATGACAACGGGGAGGTCCGAGTGGGGATGGTCTGGGAGGCATTGAAGGCGGTGATGAGGGGGGAATTGATCTCCATTCGAACCCATAGGGAGAGGGGGGAGCAGAGAGAGAGGGAGAGACTGATAGGGGAGATGGTGCGGGTGGATAGGAGATATGCGGAGGCTCCAGAGGAGGGATTGCTGGGGGAGAGGCGTAGCCTTCAGGCCAGATTCGACCTATTGACTACCAGAAAGGCGGAAGCTCAGTGGTGGAAAGCACAGGGGGCGGTGTATGAATACGGGGAGAAGGCGAGCAGGATGCGGGCACACCAGCTCCGAAAGCAGGACGCGGCCAGGGAGATTGGGGGAGTGACGGATAAGGCTGGGAAGGTGGTGCGGAGGGGAGTAGATGTTAATGGGGTCTTCAGAGACTTCTATGGGGAACTGTACCGGTCGGAGCCCCCGGTGGAGGGGGGTGGAATGGGGCGCTTCTTGGACAAGCTGCGATTCCCGAGGGTGGAGGAGGAGCAGGTGAAGGGACTGGGGGTGCCGATCGAGCTGGAGGAGGTGGTCAAAGGGATAGGGAGCACGCATCTTGCCAGTCGGGGGCCGTTGGCAGCGGCCCCCCCCCCCCCAGCGATTCTCCTCTCCGCAATGGGCCAAACAGCCGCCCGTTTTCAGCCAGTCCCGCCGGCGTGGATTAGACAAGGTCCGTACCGGCGGGACCTGGCTCTGCAGCAGCCTACTGAATCCTCCGGGGAGCGCGGGGGGATCCGGCCCCATGGTCTGCTGGCCCGCGATCGGGGCCCACCGATCTGCAGGAGGGCCTGTGCCGAGGGGGCACTCTTTCCCTTTGCGCCAGCCGCTGTAAATCTCCGCCATGGTCGGCACAGAGAATAAACCCCCTGCGCATGCGCAGGGATCACGCCAGCGGTTCTTCGCATGCGCCAGAACACACTGGCGCTCCTGCGGATGTGCCAACTCGTACCGGCCGGCGGAGGCTCTTCGGCGCCGGTTGGCACGGCGCCAACCCTGCCAGCGCCAGCCTAGCCCCCCGAAGGTGCGGAGAATTCCGCACCTTCCGGGCGGCCCGACGTCGGAGTGGTTCACGCCACTCCTCGGCGCTGGTACGGCCTGCTGGATACCGGAGAATCCCGGCCCTTATTTTCTTTTTAAAAAAGGTACTTACATGTCAAAAAGTACGTTGTGCTGTGGACACATCCCCAGTGACTTTCTGATTGCATCCATCTCAGTGAAGATATTTCTGCCCAGAATATAGGCTGTCCCAGAGGTGGGTGGGAACAATCCAGTCAGGATAGACCTTGCAGGAAATAATAAACATCATTTCAGACTACTGCACACTGATGTAGAAAGAGAAACCAATCAGAAACGGGGAAGAGAAAATGGCGTACTTACACAGCCAATACATCTGGCAAGCGAAAAGCCATATTTAATGTTTCAAATGCAAACCATGGATCAGAATTGGTCACGGTAAAGTCAGAAACACTATTCTATCTTCTTCCAGGGTAATTTCCTCAGGTCTGCCTTTAAAAATACCAGAAGCCCAGCTGTCCCTCTTGTTGCTCTTCCCCTTCCAAATTTACCTATTGGGTTTTCCCATTCACATTCCATTGCTCGTTCGAGACATGCTTAGCTCTTTTGCCTTCCAATCTCTTTGCTGCCGAGTGAAAATAACCTTTAACTGATCCCCTTGCATCTTGTGCATCCTAGTGAAAGGTCCCACTTGAAACCACCAGGTTCCGATTGAACTACGGGGCATTTTTGTCCTGCAGATGTAGGCTCATCTCATTTATTAACATTCGCAGCCGAGTCAGGTTGTGAATTCGTATATTATTCTCGATCTTGAGCCTGCAGACAAAGCTAACACTGCAACACTGTTCCCGTGGCAGGATTTAGAAAAAAAAAGAGCAAGGAGTTCTCCTAGTGTCTGGATTCACATTCCTTCCTTAAACAAAACCACCGATAAATTAGGGGCTGTTTAGCTCACAGGGCTAATCGCTGGCTTTGAAAGCAGACCAAGGCAAGCCAGCAGCACGGTTCGATTCCCGTAACAGCCTCCCCAAACAGGCGCTGGAATGTGGCGACTAGGGGCTTTTCACAGTAACTTCATTTGAAGCCTACTCGTGACAATAAGCGATTTTCATTTCATTCATAAACTAATCAATTATTCAAGGATGATGGGAAAGACAAGAACATCAAATGTGGAGATAGCTCTAGCTGCAGAGCTAGCATCAACACAAGAGTGATAGGCTGAATGGTTTTGTTCAGTGGTGCAAATGTTCTAATGTGACTGGTGTTTGTAATAATTTGTTGTGTGAAGAGTTGACACATTTACAGTGCAGGTTGAGGTGATTCATTGGCTGTGCAGCTCTTCTGAGGTACAAGCCACAATATAAAGATGTGTTTGCTTTAATTCTCGAGTTTTTCTTTTTCCCTCGAAGCGAGGAGGATGATGATTGGAGTTTTTTTGGGCTGCAGCTACCATATGTTCTGGCTGACCAGGAAATTCTCCTCTTCTTACTGCCTGCCACAGGCAAATAGGTCGGATTTAGAGGTCAACAGCTCAGCCACGTCATTAAACATCCAAATCCTGGAGAACTCTATCATGGAGCTTCCAGCTGAGAGACAAACACCACCCACTGCGCCACGAGACCTCCACTGCAAAAGAACTACCTCACACACGAGACGATCATGATTATCCAATAAGGGTTAAAAGGAGTGATTTGTAGTGGTGCAGTTTAGCACAAAATCCTACACTTAACAATGAAGAGAGATTCAAAGTTCCAGAGGCAAAGAATACCAGAATCACTGGGTCGGAATGTAATACATCATTTGATCAATTGTTCCAAAAATGTAATTCTTTCATAATGCCTCTATTTTGAAAGGGAGCCAGGATACGGAGAGGTTTCAAAGGAAAGGTTGAGCACACTCTTCCCCTGATCGAAGGACATTAGCTGGCCAAGCTCATCCCTGTTAGAGTGCAGCATTTATAACCGTAATTTGTCAATGAATCACATTTGATGTTTGTTTTGTACTCTGTTCCAAAAGTGAGATAATTTTTCATGAGCAGGCAGATGAGTGCGGGGGGGGGGGGGGGGGGGGGGGGGTTGGGGGGAATGAAATAGAGAAAACGCAGAGCAGAAGGCAGGGGAGAAAAATGGGGGATAGAAAGATGGAATTGAGAGCAAGGAGGCAGGGGGCAAAGGAGCTAAGGTGGAGCAGCAGGGAAGGCGGGGGGGGGGGGGGCACAAGAAAGGTCAAAAGCTGGTAGTAAGGGAGATGAGCAGGGGGTGGGAAAGGGTAATAGGTGATGAGGAAGAGGAGGAGAGGGGAAAAGAGAGAACAGGAGAAGTTAAGATTGGATGCGTAATAAATGCTGGTCTAGCCAGCGATACCCACGTCCCATGCATGAATAAAAAAAATGAGAATTCAGGATAGGCAGCAAAGAAAGAAAGAGACTAAAAGAGAAATATGCCAAAGAAGTGGCCAACAGAGCAGTCAGGAGCACATATGCAACTATGAAGGCAGATGTGACTCCTCCTTCTGTACCAAGTTATGTAATTCCGTTTGACATTTCCCCAACTTGCTTGGTCAGGACTGCTCCATCAGAAGCTGACAACATCAGTGTTTGAGCTTGCATGGCTAATTCATAATTCTCAATAATATATCTGCAAAACTGCAATACATGCATTATATTTTGTGGTATAACAGTGCTGGTTCGAAAATTGTAATATCATAATGCTTATTTAATAGTGAAAACTGCTGACCAGGCAAGACATCCCCTACCGACACATCCCAATCAATATCTACCCACTCGTCAAACAAGTCTTACATGGTAGTTGTTTTTCCAGCTCCATTGTGCCCCAAGAATGAGGTGATCTGCCCCTCATAGAAATTGAGGCTAAGTCCATTAACAGCCACTTTCTTTCCGTAAACCTTCACTAGTTTCTGGATGGACACACCCAACTTGAAGTGAGTTGGTTCCTTCTCCAGATGAACTGGGGGGAGAAAAACGTACAAGGAAGATGTTCCTAAATGTTAACTATGTAAAATGACCATCAGAACACCAGTCAAACAGCAGCAAGATGACACAAACTTAAAAACATGCAAAATAAAGACAAAAATTGCTGGAAAAGTTTAGCAGATCCAGCAGCATCTGTGGACAGAGAAACAAGAGTTTAAAAATAAATAAATTTACAGGACCCAATAATTTTCTTTCCCCAATTAAGGGGCAATTTAGGATGGCCAATTGTTTAGATTGCGTGGGTGAGACCTTGACAGTGTGAGGTCTCCACTGTGTCACCGTGCCACCCACCAAGTGTGGTGGTATGATTTGCATAGCTGTCTGTCATTGGTGCAGAACACCGGCTTACCATTGGCCCTGGTCGGTCATGTGCCTCTCGACCAATTGGTTGAGACCAGTCATGTGACGGCTCTCTGATTGGTCGAGAGGCTGAGTTAACCACGCCTCCATACCGAGGTATAAATAGTCAGAATGCCCGGCGGTCGTCCATTTATTGTATTCGACCGCAGGGCTAAGTTCTAGCTTATTAAAGCCTAACTTTTGTACAGCAACTCGTCTCGCGTTCAATTGATGGCTCATCACCAAGAAACAAGAGTTAATGTTTCAAGTACAAGATGACTCCAATATGACTCCAAAGAAGAGTCGCATTGGACTCAAAACAAACAAGTGGCCGTCCATTTAAAACTGAGGCGCGTAGAAATTTCTTCTTGTAGAGGATGGTGAATCTCTGGAATTCTCTGCCCTGGATGGTGGTGGGGGCTGGATCATTAAAAATATTTAAAGTGGAGGTGGATAAATATTTGATAGATCGAGGAATAGAGGGCTATGGGGAAATGGCACAGAAAAGGTGTTGAGGCCGGCCTACATCAGCCATGGTCGTATTGAATGGAGGGGGAGGTTTGAAGGGCCCGGTGGCCTACTCCTGCTTCTATTTCTTGTGTTTTTGTTAACTCTTTCCCTCTCTATAGATACTGGCAGACCTGCCGAACTTTTCCAACACTGTTTATATTTCAAATCGCCAGGATCCGCAGTATTATTCTTTTAGACCATAAGACATAGGAGCAGAATTAGGCCACTCGGCTCATCGAGTCTTCTCCGCCATTCAATCATGGCTGATATTTTCTCATCCCCATTCTCCTGCCTTCTCCCCATAACCCTTTATTAATCAAGAACCTATCTATCTCTGTCTTAAAGACACTTAGTGATTTGGCCTCCACAGTCTTCTGCGGCAAAGAGTTCCACAGATTCACCACCCACTGGCTGAAGAAATTCCTCCTCATCTCTGTTTTAAAGGATCATCCCTTTATTCTGAGATGGTATCCTCTGGTTCTAGTTTTTGCTACAAGTGGAAACATCCTCTCCACATCCACTCTATCCAGGCCTTGCAGTTCAATAAGATTCCCCCCTCATCCTTCTAAACTCCAACGAGTACAGACCCAGAGTCCTCAACCGTTCCTCATACGGCAAGTTCTTCATTCCAGGGATCATTCTTGTGAACCTCCTCTGGACCCTTTCCAAGGCCAACACATCGTTTCTTAGATACGGGGCCCAAAACTGCACACAGTACTCCTAAATGGGGTCCGACCAGAGCCTTATACACACTCAGATGTACATCCTTTTGGGCAGCACGGTGGCGCAGTGGGTTAGCCCTGTTGCCTCACGGCACTGAGGACCTGGGTTTGATCCCGGCTCCACACTGTCAGTGTGGAGTTTGCACATTCTCCCTGTGTCTGCATGGGTCTCACCTCCACAACCCAAAGATGTGCAGGATAAGTGAATTGGCCATGCTAAATTGCCCCTTAATTGGAAAAAGAATTGAGTACTCTAAATTTATTTTTGAAAACGTGCTGCTTTTGCTCAGCCATTTTAAACTAATCACATGGGAGTTGTTGATCAAGCAGTTATTGGTAGAGGGTAATAGGGGAACTTCCTTCATTGGATATTGGAACTAAATGATACTAATATCAACATATTCTTTGTCTCCCTTCTGCTCCCACGTCACCTAATACTTCAAGATGGATAGGTGGATTGGGCCTGAAATTCACACCAGTTTTATTTTAGAATTGGGAGGCAAGTTGACCACTCTGCTTGCCAGAAACAGCAGCAATGTCGGTTGTACACATCTATGGCAAAACGCTAGTCCTGAAAGGTGATAGCCCAATTGTCCAATGTCTCACCCAGCCCTCCTAATCCACTCAATAGTCTGAATAAGTCACGTTTGCATCTCAGATGTGTTATGCAGATTATGTTTTTTGGAATATAAGGAACAAAAGTAAAATACTGCAGCTACTGGAAATTTGAATTAAAAACAGAAAATGCTGGAAATGCTCAGGAGGTCAGGCATAGAAAAACAGAGCTAATGGTTGGATTTTCGTTTTTGCAAGCCAGGATTCCCGACCCCATTCCTGGCTGTCTGATTTGTCAGCAGTACCTGTAAAGAGTGCAGGTTGGTTGGTTCCCATCAAAAGCTTGCATCTGGCATGCCCAACCTTGTCGGCCCCATTTCAGAGATAGGCATGTCCAACGTCTCCGTAATTTTCATGGAGTTGGGCCAGGTTTGTCAAAAGAATTGTGGTTCACAGCCCCTCAGGAGGGGTTGTGAGCTCTTGTTTTCTTCAGAGGACCTTTTAAATGTAGGTTTAAGCCCCTTGTGAAGATATGCACTCCCCCATAACTCGTGTCCTATAGGCCAAGCTATACCTTTCCACCCATTCCCTATAGCCCCTCATACTCCAAATGCCATGCACACATAATGAGGTTTGACTCAGAGTCCAGGCAACCATTATTCTTACTGAAACACCCGAGCCCCAGAGAAAACTTTACTCGATTGGAGGCTCAGGCTCTCTAATCTCTGCAGTTAATTGCACAATAGTTATTTATACAAGGTTTCAAGGGCGTCCAGTCATTACTGGTACTTTAAAGGATTGAGATTATAGACACTTTTATTGTCTTCTAGTGAAGTTACTTTTTTTAAATTAGAAAGTTATGAATTAATTTTTTTTTTTTAAAAAGCTACTACACCACAGGTTTTATTCGATCTATAGAGTATATAATGGGTCAATGGGTATATAAATGCCATACCTTAACTTTGGAGGCATGAGGAACCATAAGGGATAGGAAGGGCAGAGTTTGGCATTGAGAGAATGAAGGGCCTGTAGGGGTGGGGGAAGGGCATGAGTTAGCATGGAAGGGAAAAAGGGGAGTGTGTGCGGGGTGAGGGCTAGAGGGTCTTTGTGTTTTTATTTTAACTGGGACAATGTCCCACAGCACCGAGATGGACTTTTTAAACATACTTCCTCTGCACCTGGCTGCCCAAAACTTTTACCCTGGTCAACTAGCCCATACTGAGGCACCCACCAATCTAGCAACCCTCCCCTTGGCAATGAAGATCCCACAATTGTGGCCACTTTCTCCAGAGGTGTGCAGGCTGAGCCATGAATTTTCCCAATTCCCGCTATCCACCTCGAGGATGAAAATCCCAGGCCAACATTTCAGTTCATGATCTTTCATCAGATTGCGGATGATCTTAAAAACTACTGGAGATGTACAAAAATATCAAATCCCAAATTGTGGATCTGAGCTATTTGGATCTGAAACCCTTACCTTTGTTGGTGCTACTGTTATCGGAGAGTTCACACAGATCCTCATTACAGTAGAACTCTCCACACCAGTAACTCCTGAGGACAGGAAAATACCAGGGTTTGGGAATTCCAAATTGGCCTGCAAGACAAAATCAAGTAATCAAAATGGGACCAGAATCTTCCACACCTGATTAACAACTAATTCATTTTGTGTAGCATTCTACATCCAGAAAGGTGCCTCAAAGCGCTTTACAATAGGGAGAAAAAAGTGAGGGGAGTGGGAATTGAGAGAGAATCAAAGTGAATGAGTTCTGATGAGAAACTTCAAAAGTAGAAAGAAAGGCAACAAGGGAGAAGGAAATGTACAGGAACGAACATGCATTTGTAATGTAAGTTTCAACATGCTCAGCCAATGAATTACGATGGAAGTGATTTCCCGCTGGCGTGAAAGGCCTGGCAGGATGCTGGCAGACAGCTGTTTTCATGAACATTCATGAGATGCAAGTGAATGCAAATGGCATTCATGCCACTGGCCAGCGGGAAGACCGACCCGCTATTAACCCGCGATTGGGAGAATTGAGCCGTGATTTTACGACAATGGGTTTTCAACTTTTTGGCTCCCGCTAGATTCTTCACTCCCGCCCGCCACCAAACTTGCCGCGGGTGAGATGGGAGAATTCCGCCCTTTGGGTTCGAGGAGATGTCCAGAGTTAGAGCTGTAGAGTGTGTGTGCAGAAATCTGAAGCAGGAGATCACTAAATTAGAGAGGAGCATTGATAGGGACAGATTCGAAGAAGAGGACAAAAACCAGCGAATCAATAAATTTTCCATTACAACCGGCCATATGACAGCACAGTAAAATGTGAATCAGCGGCATTCAGCCAGGCTATAGTTCTATTGAATTGTCGAATTGCACAAATTTCAGCGACTAAATGCCAGCTTCTTCGGAAGCTGACTCTGCTTGAGATTTGGTCAACAGGTAATGGTTGCTTTCTGATACATCATGCAAGTGACCATTCTTCATGCAAGAACACATACACTTGTGAGTTAGCAGGATCCATAGCCATGGGGGGTCAAAGACCAGCTCTCGCACAACATTCATACACACTCCTTGGATAACTGAAAACCTGTCTATTCTTATCCCTCGCCCAGAGCATGAAGACAAATAATAGCTGCCCTAAAATCACCTGGCTGAGCTTGGCTAACTCAACATTGATGAAAGTTAGGTTTTACTGGCACATATCTCTCAATAACGTATTCAGAAAAGTTTCTGGGCAGCATGGTGGCGCAGTGGTTAGCATTGCTGCCTCATGGCGCCGAGGTCCCAGGTTCAATCCCAGCTCTGGGTCACTGTCCGTGTGGAGTTTGCACATTCTCCCCATGTTTGCGTGGGTTTCGCCCCACAACCCAAAGATGTGCAGGGTAGGTGGATTGGCCACACTAAATTGCCCCTTAATTAAAAAAAGATTTCTCCAAATGAAGTGGGTCAAAAAGGATTTTCACTGATCTAAATTTACAAATTGGTGAAATTTGGTTTAAGATACCTTTGTTGTTATTCAGTCCAGTTCGTAGTTCATGATGACATTTGCAATGCTCTTTCACCACAATATAAATTGATAAAATAAATAATTACCTGGAAACACTGCTTCAATGTACCATGCGGCAATGCTATAGAGGAGAGCGTCCAACAGCATGAGGAGGATAGAAGTAGTAAAATTGTATGGGTCACCTTCTACAGGGCTGGAGACAAGGTTAAACCACTGAACACCAACTCCTTGTTCTTCATAGAGAGCAAAATATTCACATCCAAAACCAAATGCAACAGGAGATAACAGACTCTGCCAGAA
Organism: Scyliorhinus canicula; assembly: GCF_902713615.1. NCBI lineage: Eukaryota > Metazoa > Chordata > Chondrichthyes > Carcharhiniformes > Scyliorhinidae > Scyliorhinus > Scyliorhinus canicula. Next base: position 95,665,709 of record NC_052163.1, on the reverse strand, counting down.
AAGACACAAGAGATTTAAGAAACACACCTTTTAATCCCATCATTAGGAGCCAACTCCTGGCAAAACATAATTTGTTACAAAAATGCCTAATTTCACAAACCTATATTGTGGGAGTATAAACCTCATTGGGGATTGAAGTTTTTAAGTGTCAGATAATGGAATCACCTCAAAAACCCAATAAAAAACATTTATAAAAAAAAACAGACCTAAAGTAATTGAAATTCAAAGGATGGCCTGTGTTTATTTTATAAGGTGCGAGTTGGAAGTGCGAAAACTTGAACAATAGGTCGGAACATAGGAACAGGTGTGGGCCATTCAGCCCCTCAAACCTGCCCTGCCATTCAATGAGATCATGGCTGATCTGTGACCTAACTCCATATAACTGCCTTTGGCCCATATCCCTCAACATTTTTGCTTAACAGAAATCTATCTATCTCAGATTTAAGGAAGCCCCTTTGTGTGTTTTGGACGTGGAAACAAGCAGGGCGAACTACCCAAATTGGAACAGAGTCCTATAGTAAGTCCGTTTAGCCGGGTGTGTCCCAGCATTCGGAGCGCTCAGAAACACCGTGCTATTGAACTCCCATTCGGGTAGATATTTCTGTGTAATTTCTGTAACTTTAAGTATTGCTGTATTTTTAATTGATTTATACCAAGCACTGACAAATACAGCAAGAACAAAGGAGTTCTCTCAGCAAAAACACATTGTAAGCACCTGTTTTAATGAAGTTCTACACAACATGTTGATAGCTATAAACCAGTTCGACATCTGGACTGCTGAATCCATGTTCAGAGACATTGCATGCTCTCTTATCCCCAATTAAAGCAGGCATCAAAACCATTCTCACTTAAATTCTAGATATATTTTATGTTTGCACTTTGTAATCTTCTTTATTAATTTTAAGGATTAGAAGCCACTTTACCACACCATCCTTTGTTTTGTAAGTAGTGTAACTCATTCCAAGTAACCAAAGTAACCTCAACCTTCAAATGGCCTCTAAAACCAGTCGCTGATAAGAGTCTGATTGAATACCAATTACAATAATGACTGAGTCAATGAATTCAAGATATCACTCCTGAGGGAATGACAGCATGGGCAGGATTTTCCGGCCTCCCAGCCTCGTGTGTCTCGGCGATGGGAGGCGGCACACTGTTCGCTGGAGACAGGATTCTCAGTTCCTGCCGCTGTCAATGGGAATTCCTATTGATGCCACCCCACACCGCTGGGAAAACCACGGGTGGGACGAGAGAATCCCACCGCCAGTGAATGGCCAGAGAATTCCGGCCGATATTCCCCCCATCCTGAACAAGTGAGGAAGGAAGATATCGTGAAACATATTCTTAGCAAGAAGTCATAGGAGTGACTGAAACAAACTTTAAAGAGAGGGATGGTCCCACATCTTAGAGGGCCAGTCAGGGGACACTGGGAAAATGACATCAATAGGTGCCCATCACCCTCGAGAAAGCAATTAGAAACTGATTGTGCCCACCTAGATCAATCACAGATAGATCATGCACCCCTTAAGCCAATTAAGAGTTGGCCTCACCTCATTTAGGCCAATCAGAATGCAATAACATTAAACATTGTAGGTTGTGGCTTGGAATGGGTTAATAAGCAGCAGCTTTCACTGACTGAGTTACACAGTAAGTGCCAGCAGTCCACAGGGAAGCAGATGTTATGGGAAGGGACCAGGCACCGAGTGTCAACCTGTAGCCAAGGGTGAGCTGGAAAGCAGAGCCATCGTATGCTAGCCAGGTCCTGCCCCGTCTTTGAGAAATAGACATCTACAACTTCAAGATTTCCAAACTGTCTCCTACTGCCTAAATGCTTAAACGAACACGATTAAAGAAGTTCAAATAACACCAAGAACTTAGTTAGTTGGTGGCACTTGCTTTGTTTTACTATTGTAAATGAAGGCTTTTGTTTAAAACATGAAATCTCTGTTAATACCCGGGAGCTTGATTTCTTTAAAAAATATTACCGGTCTCCCTCAAGATCATCATTTACTTTTCACAAGGGTTTTGTGTGGGTCTCAAATTCTAAGGCTGGAAAGAGCATAATGGGGATAGATTAACTGAGGGACAATATTGGGTAGAACCTCAATCTGCTGGGTTTCTGGCCTGGTTACATTTGGCCCTCGGATCTTGCTGACAGATCTGGGGACAATTCTGTTAAGATCGAACAGGATCTCATCAGCTGCGAACTAACAAATTCTGTCGAGGGCCAGACAAAAGGGCAAAAAAAAAACAAAAGATCCCAGAGGGATTGATTATTTTTGAAAACATGCATACTTTGTCCCTGCGGGGCAGAAGAATATGTAACTTATTATTGTTTTCTTTGGTCTTTCCCAGGATTTGATGCCTCACTCACTGTTGGATCAGCCAGATTTCAACATAATAGTGTTGACGTCTCTGAAATGCCGGCGGCCACAAAAGAGAATCAAAGAGTGGCATCGTAGGACAGTAGGCAAGCAATTGACTGCTGAGTATTCCCATGTTTTGCTCTTTAAGCTAGGCCAGTATCTTAAATTAAGGCTAGGAAACTTTATCACTTTTATGGAAATCAATGACTAAAAGCAGATAGCTAAAAATATCATAAACAAAAACCTTAATTAACTTCAATTAAATACAGTAAGGAAGATAAGCTAAAAATATCAAGTAAATAAAAACTTCCATTAACTTTAATTAAATATATTAAGCAAGGCAAGTACAGTGTTATTACTGCTGTGTGGGGGAGTTGGTGGAGACTAGTGAGATCCTGAGCAGCCATATCTTCAGCGTGTCTGAAACTCAAGGAACTTCGGCACCGAAGAGATGTTATGTATCACCTGCTTAAAAGGTATTGCATTTCTAACGTTTCCCAGCTCTAATAAAGGTCACGGACCTCAAATGGTGAGAGGCCCGTTTCATTAAGGCCTGATGCCACTCAGGTATTTGACACGGCAATGGCAAACCAACCCGCCCCCCAAATCAGTGGCCCAAGAGGGGTGGTGGTGGAGAGATTTTCAGGTGTTCCACGCTGAGAGTGCCAACCATTCAGAGGCTGGCAGCTCTACTGAATGGCAGTGTCACCAGAGAGATGGTGGCTGCCACTGATACTGCACCCACCTGAGGCCGAGGCTTGTGGATGAACACAGGCCACTGGCGAGTGATTGGATGGGGGAGGGGGGGGGAGAAAACGGGTGAACGAGAATCACGGGGTGGGATACACGGGGAGGAGATTGGCAGCAAGGGCAGGGGTTGGCTCTCAGCAGACCCCCGCCCGCCCCCCCCCCCCCCCCCCCCCCTCCCCCCCTCCTCTCAATGCCGCTTGGTCAGGCACTGGGTTAACGGAGGCCATATCCCTGGAGCCAGCAAGCAACTCTGCATGGGTTTGCTTGCTTTCCTGGCATAGCGAGCCACTGCCTGTTGCTGGGAAAATAGGGGTGATCTAATTGAAACACAGTTTGAGAGGGTGTGACAGACTAGCTGCAGAGCGGCTGCTTCCTCTGGCTGTAGAATCTAGAACGAAATGCAGTTTTATCGTGTCACACACTGCTCAGTTTCTAATTAAAACTATGCTTCAGCGAGGAATTGGTAAGTGGAAGACAGTAACTTCCCAAGAAGTAAGGAAAATTAGGACAGCATCTCCTTGGGTTACTTTCTCTTCCCTCCAGGTACTTGGTTAGAGGTGATGTCAGGGGAGACCTGTCCTATATCAAGCTTCAGGTGATATCTATCCCAGGCTAGGTCATTTTAAAAGTGATTTACTAGTTTTATTGCCCTCTTAACAAAGAGGAAATTCAGAAATACATATAAATTCATCTACTTTGATCTATATTTATGTTCAATCAAAGATCTGCAGAGTTTTAGGCATAAAATTGATAGCAACCATAAAAATGATGCTCTAATCCTTTGAGGGGAAAGTTCAGTCTCCTCCCAGTGACCTCAAGGTTTTTTAAAATTATGGTTGGGAATAGCTCAAATTTTTAGAAGTTTTTCCTTTTAACTTGCATGATGTAGATATATCTGTGATACTGTTGTTGAAAGCAAATGCCGACCAACAGTATTGCTATTCCATACTAAATAAAAGAGTGTTGTTAGACAGAAAGGGCAGCACAGCAGTTAGAACTACTGCCTCACTGTGCCAGGGACCCAGGTTTGATTCCGGCCTTGGGTGACTGTCTGGAGTTTTCATGATCTCCCAGTGTCTGTGTGGGTTTCTTCGGGGTGCTTTCAATTCCTCACACAATCCAAAGATGTTCAGGCTAGGTGGTGTTACAGGGATAGGGTAGGGAAGTGGGCCCAAGTAGGGTGTTCTTTCAGAAGGTTGGTGAAGTCTCGATGGGCTGAATGGCCTCCTTCTGTACTGTAGGGATTCAATGGAACCCCAAAAATTAGAGGGCCAGAATTTAAATTTGGTAGCTTACAAAACGTGAAGGCCATGTTCTGAATAAAGATGAGGGGATGGATTCTCCGCTGTCAGGATTCTCCATTTCACCGGCAGCCCAGGGATTTTCCAATGGCATGGGGCTGCCCACAATGTGAAACCCCATTAGCTGGCTGGCGAGATGGAGAATCCCAGAGGCCCCCTGCACCAGAAATCTGGTGCGGAGAGAAGGAAAATCCCGACCGAGGTTTTAATTATACTGTCAGCTTGTGGTTGTGCCAAAGACCATGGTATGATATCATGTTTTGAGCAACAGTTCAAATATTACACAAGGTATTCAAAAATTATTTAGACCATTTTTTCCTTGGAACATATTGATCAAGAGGGCAGCACGGTAGCATTGTGGATAGCACAATCGCTTCACAGCTCCAGGGTCCCAAGTTCGATTCCGGCTTGGGTCACTATCTGTGCGGAGTCTGCACATCCTCCCCGTGTGTGCGTGGGTTTCCTCCGGGTGCTCCGGTTTCCTCCCACAGTCCAAAATGTGCAGGTTAGGTGGATTGGCCATGCTAAATTGCCCTTAGTGTCCAAAATTGCCCTTAGTGTTGGGTGGGGTTACTGGGTTCTAGGGATAGGGTGGAGGTGTAAACCTTGGGTAGGGTGCTCTTTCCAGGAGCTGGTGCAGACTCGATGGACCGAATAGCCTCCTTCTGTACTGTAAATTCTATGATCTTCTATGAAGAGTAGTTATGGGAAAGGCTGGGAATGGATGGGGTGCATCAGAGGTTGTTGAAGGAAGGCAGGATAGAAATTCCAGAGGCACTGGCCATAATTTTTCAATCTGCCTTAGTTACAGAGGACTGGGAAATTGTAAATATTACGGGTGGGATTCTCTCAAATCCCCGTGATGGCCCGCGCCAGCGTAAAAAGTGGCGCGAACCACTCCGGCGTCGGGCCGACAGGAAGTTGCAGAATCCTCCGCACTTCCAGGAGCCAGGCCGGCGCCGGAGGGGTTGGCGCTGCGCCAACTGCCGCCGAAGGGCCGGCGCAAGTTAGCGCATGCGTAGAACCGCCAGCGTATTCTCGCGCATGCGCAAGGGGTTGTCTTCTCCGCGCCGGCCATGGCAGAGCCCTACAGAGGCCGGCGCCAAAGAAAGGAGTGCCCCCACGGCACAGGACCGCCCGCAGATCGTTGGTCTCCGATCGTAGGCCAGGCCAGGCCAGGGCTGGATCCGTCCCCCCCCCCCCGACGACCGCACCAGCCGACCTACCAGCCAGGTCCCGCCATGTGGGACCATGTCCAATCTACGCCGGCGGGACTGGCCAGAAACCGACGGCCGCTCGGCCCATCGGGCCCGGAGAATTGCCGTGGGGGGCCGCTGCCAATGGCCCCCTACTAGCGCGGCGTGATCCCCGCCCCTGCCCGAAAACCGGCGCCGGAGAATACGGCAGCCGGCATCGGAACAGTGGGGTGGGATTCACGCCGCCCCCTGGGGATTCACCGACCCGGCGGGGAGTAACAATCCTCGAAAAATAGGAGTCAATTGAACAAGCGTAGATTAATAAGAGAGCCAGTGTGAATTTGCTAATGGCGGCACAGTGGCACAGTGAGCAGCACTGCTGTCTCACAGCGTCAGGGTCCCAGGTTCAAATCCCCGCTGGGTCACTGTCTGTACGGAGTCTGCACGTTCTCCCAGTGTCTGCGTGGGTTTCCTCCAGGTGCTCCGGTTTCCTCCCACAGTCCAAAGACGTGCAGTTTAGGTGGATTGCAATGATAAATTGCCCTGTGTGACCAAAAGGGTTGGGAGGGGTAGTTGGGTTGTGGGGATAGGGTGGAGGTGAGGGCTTTGGTAGGTCGGTGCAGACTCAATGGGCTGAATGGCCTCCTTCTGCACTGTATGTTCTGTGTTCTGTATGATCCTGGCCCAGAAGGCTGGAGCATCATGAAGGTTTGGAGAATCATTTTGACCCATTTGCATCCTCCCGTTGGCGCTGGGGCAAACCTCGATGCCGCTGCCAGCTGGGTAAATGGAACATCGGAAACAGATGGGCGCTGATCCCATTTTCCACCCAACAAGGATTCTCTGCCACATCGGGAACTTCGCGGTGGGCGGGGGAGAATCCCCCCACCCCCAAGGAGTCAGCCATCCAAGACCAAGATGAGAAATTTCTTCACTCAGAAGTTTGTGAATCTTTGCAATTCTCTAGCTCAGGGGGCTGTAGCTACTCAATCCATCATATTATTCAAGATCGAGATAGATAGCTTTTCTTTTGGAGCTTTGCTTTTGGACACTAGCAGAAACATGGGGTTATGGAGGTCTGGCAGGAAAGTGGGTGATCAGCCATGATCCAAATAAATGGCAAAAAATAGTTTGGTGCGTGTATGACTTCAGCAGGAACAAAAACAAATATTTGTGGCAAATATATACTGGCTTCCTGTACAGGGCTGATGGCTGCTCCTGCATTCTGGCAGGTAGGGAGAGTCGATGGACCCACTTGCAGCGCTGGCCCATGTGGTCTGTCACTGGGAGACTGCCTTTAAGCAGCTAAACTGGCCCGGATCATTGCAGGGATGACAACTGGAAAATCCCAATCCGCCTCGATAGGCTCTCAACTAGCCATGCCAGTTACCTGCTGAATGAGGTGGTAGTTCTGCTGCTACCCTCCCATCTCTGTAACCAATAGCCCAGGGCCGAGATAGAACCAGTGAACTGGCATGCTTGATGGCAGAGCTAATTTAGCCCCATCCAGCTCCTATGCTGGTCCCAGCAGAAGTTTAAAATCAAGCCAAGGGTCTAACTAACTATCTCAAATTAATCTGGTGCTGTCAGAGATGAGCTTTGTATAAAAACACTACTTTATCTTGTTCCAGTTCTTAAATTACAATTCTTAGCTTATTAACTTAATTAGCTATTCCTTTATCTTTGTATTTAGCATGGAACCCTTTAATTATTACATGCTATTTTGGGTTGGCTTAATTTAGGATGCAAGCTCCATCCTACTTCAACTCACTCTTTCCAAACTGTCACAGTCTCTCTAACTTCAACAATGGTCAGGTTTTTTTTGCATCCCATCTTTGTTGATACTAAACGTCATGGACACAATCTACCAGCCATGCTGCGCCCGAAAAGCAGTGCATCGTGGAGAAAAGTGGCCGGTAAATGCTCCCAGGATCTACCCAGCTAGCCGTCCCTTGTGAGATCTAACGCAATCTCATGAGATGTCGTGATGTGAAGCCGGCCCATTGTGAGTGGGATCACTTTTTGGCAAATCTGCATGTTAGAGCGAGACAGTTAGTCGCACTGTAATATGCAGTTTCCTGAAGTAACTAAGGTGTTGGGGTCTATTCCCTTCACCTTGGAGACCTTGGGCGAGCACTATTCAATAGTGGTCCCCACGAACGGGGTCCAGGCGGGACAACACTTGTGGGGGCACCAAGGGATCGGAGGCCTTCTGGTGCTTGCCCTCTGGACAGGGTGGCACCCTGGCAGTGCCACTTGTGTGCCAAGCTGGCATTTTCTGCACGGCGGGGAGTGCGCTCTGCAGGGGTGAGGGGGGGGGGGGAGGGGGAAGGAGAGGAGGGGGCCCACAAGGTCTCCCTTATGTGCGAGTTGGGCCTTGGGGGGATCGCAACAGGCGCTTCAGAATTCTGGCGAGCGGGGCTGCTCAGCACAGTGAACCGGACTAAGCACCGTCTCGGCCGCGCATTGCCGGCATATCTACCCGGAGTCGCATTTGATAGTTGTGTTTCTCGGCGCTGCGAGTGTTGGGAAACACAATGCTAAACGTGCGCGCTATGGGACATTGTTCCCATTTGGTTTGATCGCGCCCGTTGTTTTGATTTACCTTGTTTCCCATTGGCCGTGTTTTGGTATTTCTCACTTTAAATAGATGCAACCAAACAGCAATCAGAGGGAAAACCTGGTCCATGCCATATACGGTCCCAAACTGGGTAATTCAGTCGAACAGAAGAGAGTTGAATGTCCGCCAGGCTGGAGTGCAGATTGGATGGAAATTTACAACACTGGCCTGGAATAGGTTCACTCTTTCCTGTGTTCAATACAAGGCCACTTCCTCTTCACTTTTAATAACGTGATTAAGTTGGGATGGAGGCAACATTGATGGAAATTGCTCACCATGTATTCAAGCAATCTATTTTATTCCTAGATCAAATGAGTCATGTCATTTATTATTCAATATCCATTAGCTGAAGCTTGGTTTTGATATTAGCAGGTATTTTCAGCACACACAGATCTAATGGTCTATGCAGCGGAAAAGTGAATCGCGAGGGTGATATATGCCACTTATTCCCCTGCCTTAAAACTGGCTTTAATCCCAAACTGATAAGTAAAAATAAAACAATTTCCCTCATCTCCTTACTGTTCTTCTTGAGCAATTATCTATCATATTTGCTCTGGTTACTGGCCCTCCTGCCAGTAGATATAGTTCCGCCCCATCTATTCCATCAAGCCCATCGTAATTTTGCATTCCTCTATTTAAAAAACCTCCTCTGCTCGAGCCACCACAATCCCAGCTTCTCTGGTCTCTCCGCATAGCAAAGGTCTCTTGTGCAGATATTATTCCAGTAAATCTCCACTGCAGTTTTTCCAAGACCTTGGCAGACTTCCTAAAGTGAGGCATCCAAAAGTGGACATAATCCTCTAGTTGAGGATTAAAAGAAAGAAATGTTGCAGAGGCCCATGAGAACTGAAGTGGAAGTAAGAAAACAAAAGTTGAAAGAGAATCTTCTTTCTAGGCCTCCAAACATATTACTGTAAACAGTTCATCTCTGGAAAACCTTGGATGCCCTCAATTGTATGAACGTAATAAGGAATTGGCATAAAGGTGGTGCTATTCTATAATTTCTATATCATTTGAATATTATAATGAGGCTTCAGCTGCAGAATCCTTGCACATAATAAGGGGAGGGCTGGCAATGCAGATCAGTGACTCAGAGTTGGGTTTTGAGGAGGATCTTAAAGGCAGAGTGCTTCCAGAATATCAACGTTTGGGGCCTAGGTGGCCAAGGGCACGGCCGCCAATTAAAAATCACCTCCCAATGAGCCGGGAGACATCGAGCACTCTTAAACACGGACCTCCCCCCTCCCTTTAACTACCGCAGCCTTCCCTTCCTTCTCCAATCTACAGACTTCTATAAACCAAGCTAACAAGTTCTGAAGGGTCCTGTCCAAAACTTTTTCCCACTTCTTCTCTCAGATGCCAACAGACCTGCTGCGCAGTGTCAACACTTCTTTTGTGTATTCCATAATGAACAGCATTTGGATTCATCCAGAACAGAAGTCATGTGGCATGACGCCAATTAAACTCACCGCAAATATTTGGAGTGGGTAAGTGACAAAATCTCTCCATGCCACGCACAGGACATAGGGGAGGTAGAGGGAGAAGTAGATGATTCCCCCACAAGCAGCTGCTAAGTTTGCACCCGAGAAGAAGGTGCTGATCAGGAAGCACTGCATGATGGTAGCAACAGCAAAGGTTGCGAGGAACGCGAACACAATGGAGGGGTCGGTGTATGGGAGAATCTCTCCTTTCTGTAACAAAAAAGAGAAAATAAATGTAATTCTTTGTTCTCACCATTCAGGACAAGTCCAGAAAACCAACCTAACTTAACCATTTTAAACACAAATATACATAAGAATGATACAGTCAGCAGTAGAGATGCACCACAATCAATCTACATTTTACTTCGGCCTAGCGGATGTGAGTTTCTAGGAGCACACCACACAAAATGGAGGTTAATATTACAAACTGCAGATTAATAGAAAGTCTCTGAAACACTTTTATCAAAGAGCAGTGGAGGCAGAGACTGAGTATTTGAAGGCTGAGCTAGATAGATTCTTAATAAAAAAGGGGGTGAAATTGTTATTGGGGGTACGTAGGAATGTGGGGTTGAAGTTACAATCCCATCAGCCATGATCTTATTGATCATGTGGCCTACTCCTGCTCCTAATTCATATGTTGTTTAGATTCAGTCTAGCCACCCTTTAATTGCTTCAGGGACAATTCTTGGTACTTTCTTTGTTGAATTATTTAACTTACAGAGATTTGAAATGAATTGAGCTTCATATGAATGTTGGTGCGCTCAAAATTTGATCCTGACAAGCAGTGGAAAACCATATGAAAAATACAGGAAATATTATTACGGCAAAGAAAATTGGTAAGTGCAAGGCTTGAGAGAAACAGACGCAGGAGGCTGAGTTTGTTCACTTGTACCAAAAAGTATGGGTAACAATCACCTCCGAACCATGCAGCACATTTCTTTACAATTGTGCAAGTTAATCTATAGAGATGATGCGGAGATGCCAGCGTTGGACTGGGGTGTGCACAGTAAGAAGTCTTACAACACCAGGTTAAAGTCCAACATGTTTGTTTCAAACACTAGCTTTCGGAGCACTGCTCCTTCCTCAGGTGAATGAAGACGTATGTTCCAGAAACATATATATAGACAAATTCAAAGATGCCGGACAATGCTTAGAATGCAAGCATTAGCAGGTGTGAATAGTCTCAAGCCAGGACAGTTGGTAGGATTTTGCAAGCCCAGGCCAGATGGTGGGGGATGAATGTAATGCGACATGAATCCCAGGTCCCGGTTGAGGCCGCACTGATGTGTGCGGAACTTGACTATAAGTTTCTGCTCAGCGATTCTGCGTTGTCGCGCGTCCTGAAGGGCGCCTTGGAGAACGCTTACCCGAAGATCAGAGGCTGAATGCCCTTGACTGCTGAAGTGTTCGCCGACTGGAAGGGCACATTCCTGTCTGGTGATTGTCGCGCGATGTCCATTCATTCGTTGTCGCAGCGTCTGCACGGTCTCACCAATGTACCACGCTTCGGGACATCCTTTCCTGCAGCGTATGAGGTAGACAACGTTGGCCGAGTCACACGAGTATGTACCGTGTACCTGGTGGGTGGTGTTCTCATGTGTAATGATGGTATCCATGTCGATGATCTGGCACGTCTTGCAGAGATTGCCATGGCAGGGTTGTGTGGTGTCATGGTCACTGTTCTGAAGGCTGGGTAGTTTGCTGCAAACAATGGTTTGTTTGAGGTTGCGCGGTTGTTTGAAGGCAAGTAGTGGGGATGACCTTGGCAAGATGTTCATCTTCATCGATGACGTGTTGAAGGCTGCGAAGAAGATGTCGTAGTTTCTCCGCTCCGGGAAAGTACTGGATGACGAAGGGTACTCTCGGTTGTGTCCTGTGTTTGTCTTCTGAGGAGGTCTGTGCGGTTTTTTGCTGTGGCACGTTGGAACTGATGATCGATGAGTCGAGCGCCATATCCCGTTCATACGAGGGCATCTTTTAGCGTCTGTAGATGTCTGTTACACTCGTCCTCGTCTGAGCAGATCCTGTGTATACGGAGGGCTTGTCCATAGGGGATGGCTTCTTTAATGTGTTTAGGGTGGAAGCTGGAGAAGTGGAGCATAGTGGGGTTATCCGTGGGCTTGCCGTAAAGTGAAGTGCTGAGGTGACTGTCCTTGATGGAGATGAGTGTGGCCAAGAATGCAACTGATTTTGGAGAGTAGTCCATGGTGAGTCTGATTGTGGGATGGAACTTATTGATGTCATCGTGTAGTCGTTTCAGTGATTCTTCACCGTGGGTCCAAAGGAAAAAAATGTCAGCGATGTATCTGGTGTATAACGTCGGTTGAAGGTCCTGTGCGGTGAGGAGGTCTTGTTCAAACTTGTGCATGAAGATGTTGGCGTATTGAGGTGCAAATTTGGACCCCATGGCTCTGGATCTGTAAAGATTTAATCACCTGCTAATGCTTGCATTCTAAGCATTGTCCGGCATCTTTGAATTTGTCGATATATATGTTTCTGGAACATACCTCTTCATTCACCTGAGGCAGGAGCAGTGTTCCAAAAGCTAGTGTTTGAAACAAACATGTTGGACTTTAACCTGGTGTTGTAAGACTTCTTACTGTAATCTATAGAGAGTTTCACATCATTAATTACCGCAAGGATGACTCCAGGTGCCCCAACCCAAATGTATGTGATTACATGTGATGCCACAGCAAATCACAGATGTGGGATCAATGAGAAACACAGTAGGAAATACAAGGCAAGAGGAACACAGGTGGGATTGCCATGATAGCAAGATCATTATCTTTGACCTCTGTAAAACATTCTGAGGTTGAAAGCAATGTTATGAGGTGTAGCCAAGGTTAGGGGGACTGGTTAAGCTCAGCTGGCTGGGCAACTGGTTTGTGGTTCGGAGCGAGACCAACAGTCCGGGTTCAATCCCCGTACTGGCTGAGGTCACTCACGAAGGCCCTACCTTCTCAGCCTTTCCCTTCGCCTGAGGTGTGGTGATCCTCAGGTTAAATCACCACCAGTCAGCTCTCCCCCTCAAAGAGGAAAACAGCCTATGGCCATTTGGGACGATGGCTACTTTTACTGGTCAAGATTAGTCAAAATCTTTTGTCCCCCCCAATTCAGGGGCAATTTAGCATGGCCAATCCACCTAGCCTGCATATCTTTGGGTTGTGGGGGTGAGATCCACGCAAACACGGGGAGAATGTGTAAACTCCACACGGACAGTGATCTGCGTCCAGGACGAACACCGCAGCAGTGCTAACCACTGCGCCACTATGCCGCCCCGGTTGGTAGAAATTTAAGGGCTGTACTAAAATCCACAGGGGCTTTGAGCAATTACAGTCTTTGAAGTAAAACAAGGTCAGGGCTCATGATTATTCAGAAATGACAGGAAATGGAAAGGTCTGAATTAAAACAAAGATATATGACTCCCTCAGGAATGATCTGCAACAAGATGATAAACAGGGGTGGGGTGGGAAGAAGAGTTTAAAACATCCTTTTCAAATAACTGCACTGGTCCTCAGCCATTATCGGATATTAGCCATGATAGGATATTTACCTTCAGGATTAAAGTGAGTAAAGCAGAACTGATGAGGAAAGGGATGAAGCTACTGATGAACCAGCTGACCCACAACATTCCATTAGTTAGGCCCATCATCTTCATCGTCTCCTTCAGCCGTGCCTCCTTCTCGTGAACCACCCCCTTGATTATCATTGCTACTGAGTAAATCCAGGACAGGATCATGAAGAGGGGCAACGAACGGTTCAAAACCCGCAAGAATCTGATTTAAGATGAAACCAAAATTAATCATTAATTTGGAAGATAAAAATCAGGTCAATAGTTTGGAATATGTGGTCGATTTTGGGAAGAGGATCTTATTTAACTGCACAAGAGCTGTCTGATGGATCAGTAGGTTTACAGTCAGAATACCTGGGACATGGGCCACAGACTGACAAAGGACAGATGATAAATTGCAGGTCTCCGCTGAGCTAGCTGATCTCAGCCAGGATGAATGTTTGGATATTGTAATTGGCTTCATTGCCTTCGATTGGTTTGGCGAAAAGGTAATGATAATTTGCCCCTGTTTCAGCTCCTGATTCATATCCAGCACACAGGTGACAGATGCAGACAAGGTCAAGTAGTGCCGTGAATTTAAATGGCCTGTCAACACTGTCTAAACTCACATGAAGAATAGCCAAATGGATCAGGCATCAGATTTGGGAGAGACTGTGATAATGTCACTAGACTATTAATTCAGTGCCCAGACTGGGGACGTGCAATCAAATCCCGCCACAGTAGCTGATAGAGATTAAATTCAATTAATAATTCTGAAATCTAAAGCTAAGGTGGGATTCCTCACCACCCCCCCGCCCCCCCACTGTGTGTCAGAGGCCGCTCGCCATTGGCCGCCAGCAGGATCGTCCAGTCCTGCCGATGTCGACGGCGTTTTGGGTGGCTCACCCGTTCTGCTGCTGAGGAACCCGTTGCAGGATGTCGCCTCCAGGGGGACCGGAAGGTCCGGCCAGCGGGGAGGATGGGACAATCCCAGCCCTAGTCTCAGTTCTGGTGACCATGACAACTATCATGGATTATTGTAAAAGATGCATTTTTAAAATCGCAATTCAGTAGTTTCACATTTATCATTACTCATACAAGCTTTTTATTCAAGATTTACCAATTAATTGAATGTGAATTTCCCAGCCGTCGTGATAGGATTTGAACTCCGGGCAGGATTTTCCCTGCAGACTTCAGGAAGGACTCCCATCCTTGGGGTCAAATGAGGTTAAAGGTTCACACTGCCTTTGGAACAGTCAGCTGGCAGTGATATTCCCCGAATTGACCAATCAGTGGCCAGACGGCGCCTCGTCACTGGCAGGCTCACAAAGCTGGAAAGCGAATAGTCGGCCCTCCTGCACTGAAACAGCAGCAGTCTGACTGCTTTTTCTGTAAGTGAGAGCGCGCGCTTCAAGATGGAGGCATACTCGCTCCAATATTAACAGGAAAAAAAAAAATGACCTGAGCAGCCGGCCCACTTACGAAAGAAGAGCCCCTCCATAGGGGAGCATGTGGCAGCAGCTGAAGCCTTGCAGACAGGGAGGGTCCCTGAGCCTGCCTGGAGCTCAGTCACTCTGACATGCTTCGAGGAGGCTACCTCCAAGCAGCTACATGACAGCAGACCTTAATGGGGCTTTAACAAGAGTTATTTGTTACCCACCATTTCTGGGCAAGTAGCTCTGCTGTGCTCCCATCCCACCTCTGGGAAACTGACCCAAGAGTGAGATGGTGCTGGGAAACTGGCACGCCAGCCGCTGGCAGGAATTAATACACCCGCCCACCTCCAACGGAGCTGAAATATTTCACTCCATGTCGCCAGAAAATGAATCACGGCCTCTAAATCACTGCCTTTCCTCTTACAAGTATAAATCATCTAGATTTTAGATTTGTTCCAGTACTCACGCATCATCTACGTAACATGGGTATGGCATCTGTTGTAAATAAATCCCAGTCTTCTTGTGTTCACCAGTCTGTACTCGAACAATTGCCTGTTCTACCAAATCCTGGATGTAAACAAATCCTCCCCAGATGTAACGCAGGTTCACAGATGGGTATGCTGCAGGTCCCGGGTCCCAAAGCCTAAGAGGTAACACAGCAAAAGAATGTTCATCTGAGTAACATGACCCTGGTCCAAGTACTTCACAAATAAAACCCTGCAAAAAGGAGTCAAGGGTCATGTTGCTCCTGTGTTTGACACCCAAGGCAATGTTCTTCCTGGAACTCAGTGAGAGCAGGAGACTCCCAGGAGGGCTCCAGAAACACTTCAGATATGTACTAAAGCATCCCTGAAGAGATCAAGCATCCCTGAAGAGATCAAGCATTCCTGCAAACTCATGGGAGTGGCTTGTGAAAGACCAAAATAACACAGCTTTATTTGGGAAGGCAAGGAAAATGGAGAGACTGTGGTGCACAGGGGGTGAAGTTGAGGCATGGGAGGGAACACACAAACCTTCAAATACCTCCTCTTCTCGACCCTTCAAGTACCACCTGCCCCGTCTGTGGCAGAGTCTGCAGTTCAGGGCATTGAAGTAATCAGCCACCTCAGAACCCTTTGAGCTGAAGTGCAAGGAAATAGTTGTTGATCTAAAGGGGCTGCCAAAGAAGATGTCCTCTTCCTGCCAACAGCAGTGGGATTTTTGGTTTCCCTGCTCCTCAGACTGTGAAGCAGTGAAACTTCAAAACCCCAACCATGAGAAAAATACTTCTGGTATTGAAAGGTTACTGTTGCAGTGTTTTATAATTTAATTTTATCATGCACATGTGACAGGCCACCCAAAGGAAGTTTAATGACTATTTTGGGGTTCAAGTTTAAAATCCTGGGCAACCATATAATCCACTTACACCGATAGCATATTAAAAATCTTGGGTGCGATCCAACGGCTGTGCTGCGGTGGAAAATCAGCTCACTGCAGTGCAGTGTGGCCGTTGAAAACCGTGAGACCCCCCTCCCCACCCGAGATCTACCCAGCTCGTAATGCATCACAAGATTCAATACGATTGCGCAAGATGTTGCAATGTGAATCCTGCACACAATGGGCAGGATCACGTTTTGGCAAAACTGCATATTAGAACAAAACAGTTAGT
Organism: Scyliorhinus canicula; assembly: GCF_902713615.1. Classification (NCBI taxonomy): domain Eukaryota; kingdom Metazoa; phylum Chordata; class Chondrichthyes; order Carcharhiniformes; family Scyliorhinidae; genus Scyliorhinus; species Scyliorhinus canicula. Next base: position 95,649,364 of record NC_052163.1, on the reverse strand, counting down.
CTCGCTTTAATGTGCAGATTCCCAAGGTACCCGAGACACTGGGTTTCTACTCCTGTGCCTCAGAGACTTTGGGTGAGCACTGTTCAGCACTGGTCCCCACAAACCGGGACCAGAGGGAATGGCACTTGTGGGGGTTTCCCAGGGGATCAGAGGCCCCTAACTACATGCCATTTGGGCAGGGTGGTGCCCTGGCACTGCTGGTGCCACCTGGGTACTCTGGTAGTGCCAGCTTGGTGGCTAAACGTGCTTGCTAGGGGACTTTGCTCCTTTTTTGGGAGAATCGCACCCCTTATGTCCACACAGACCCCGGTCTACATAAGGTTACTTCCGGTTGCCATGCTTTTATTACACTTTTGTGTGTCACCTTCCCCCAGTCCTAGCTGCTTGGTGGCTGTGGCAGAGAAAACGGAAAGCACCAAGCAAAGATATGTTTTTACTTCATAAGCTGCTCTTGCACTCGCAAACACACACACATGCGATATAGAAACTGATGAGACAACAGGGAATTAAACAGATACAGTTTAGAGTGCTCGATTTCTACAAATTCTCTTTACAGGATTAGAGATCTCCTGGGCAGCCACAGAAAACCAGCTGCTCCTCCTTAAAATGAACGAATGGAACCAAGATGGGATACATGTCGGTCCCACTCAGTCACCTCAAATCATGGTGGTGTCTGAGAAATAGGTTCAAATGGTCCAATTTTCTGAAGCTGCTAAGATAACATTTTGGATCAAGTACAGAATCAGTGCTTATTATTTTCACTGACACAGCCTAGTCATAGTCTAATGCCATCTCATGCCATAACTTCCTTTCCTTTAAGAAAAAAATAAACAGCCTTTGGGAGATAACGTCATGACTGAAGTTAATGGAAAGTGGTTTTATGCATTTGGATAACACAGTTAATTACTTAAATTTGACAGCAGGTCGGAATATTTGATCACGCGAGGGAACGTTCTGAAAATATTAAAACAACATGGTCGGGAATTTCCTGGGCATCGATCGCACTCCAGCATCAAAACTCCACATTAATTGCGGCAAAACCTCTTCATGCGACTGAATGAGGTTGCTGGCGAAGTCACGAGGTCAGAGCAGCTGCAACTCCGAGGAAATCCCCAGCCCATGTTCCCAAAGGAAGTCAATTTGAATAACACAGCCAGACCTGTCCTTGATATTATTGGTCCGAGTGACATCGTCAATGTCCATCCTGATCTTGTACTTGATGTGGCTCTGAAGGTTGCGTGACTCATTGCCCAATGGCTCCTCAACCAAAAACACAACACCGGCCCAGAACTGTCTCTCCTCCAGAAGCTGCAATGCCCGCGCCACTAACTTTTCTTCAGTCGGAACGGCTTCGATTTTATTCAGAGATATGCACTGTCAAGAGAAACTCAGATTTTATTCTCATTTTTAAACTGGAATAACATCCAGTAGTAACAAAAATATTCTGCTTGAAAACAACGGAGTTGTCCCTGAAAACCCAGGGAAAGAATCATTGACCTTGTGTATGATCGTAACATGAAAAAGAGTTGGAGAGAAAAATCACAAACTGGTGGTTAAATGGTGCCATGTTTCCATTTTAACATGTTGTAGATTGTAGATAGAGGCAAATAAGTTTAAATAACTTGTAGATGCTGGGAATCAAGCATAAAATGGTGGAAATACTCAGATCAGTCAGCATCTGTGGAAAGAATAGGCAAATGAATATATCAAGTGTGTATATACCCTTTATCAAGGGAACGGTAACACTGGTAATACACGAGTTACAGTGGTAAACAAGTTTTGATTTCAATGCAGGGGAAAAGGATCGAGGAGAATGAAGAAGATGATGGACGACAAGGTACTTGGAGCTTTGGAGAAATGAGAAGCACCGACTGTAGTAGCATCAAAGAAAGTGACATAGTTTATAGAAATCAACTATATATGTCTAAATATGTCTCACTTACCGCCGAAACAAATCGATGGCAGCAATGACACTGGGTCACACAAGTCTACCTTGAAAATTACCATGTGTAATACAAGTCCCTGTTGTCAAAGAACAAAACCTTTGGTAAAGGTTTCATGTTGCAACAAACCCAGAGGCACCACAGTAAAGCGTCCATCAATGGAGAGGCACACTGTGGGACTTTAAGTAGCTTTAAGTTCCTGGGGGTCACCATCATCAACAGTCTGTCCTGGTCCACTCATGTTGATGCAACAGTCAAGAAAGCGGATGCACTATCAATTATGACGAGACGAGAGTAGAGAGTAATCAAGGCTTTATTAAGCAGAGATGTGTGGCCTCCTGCAGCTGCTCCCAGAATGGCAGAAGCTCGGTGTGCACACACATTTATACTCCACCTACTGGGCGGAGCCAGCAGTCAGGAATCTCCCCCGTACCTGTAGTACAGGAGCCTTACCATATTACCTCTAATAACAACTATTATACAAACAGTGGTGACTACCACAAAAGCCCAACAACGTCTCTATTTCCTATGGAAGCTAAAAAAATTTGGCATGTCTGCATCGACTCTCACAAACTTCTACAGATGTGCCACAGAGAGCATCCTATCTGGCTGCATCACAGCTTGGTATGGCAACTGCTTGGCCCAAGATCGCAAGTAACTACAGTGTGTGGTGAACTCAGCCCAACGCATCACACAAGCTTGCCACCCGCACATTGATTCTGTCTACACCTCCTGCTGCCTCAGGAAGGCAGACAGCATTGTCAGAGACCCCTCACACCCAGGCTTTGCCCTCATCCGGACCCTTCTGTCAGGCAGAAGATACAGATGTCTAAAGACCCACACATCCAGACATAGGAACAGCTTCTTCCCCACAGCTACTAGACTCCTCGACGACTCTTCCTTGGACTGATCTGTTCCCTGTAAGGACATATTCACAATGTCTTTTGCTCCCTTGCTCATGTATTGCTTTGTTTGGCTCTTGTTCCGCACTATCACAATTTGTTGATGTACCATTTGTCAATGTATTCTGTCGATCATTCTTTTGTCTACAATTAAAAAATGTTTTGTTTTTTTTTAAAAAAAGAGTACCCAATTCATTTTTTCCAATAAGGGGCTATTTAGCATGGCCAATCCACCTCGCCTGCACATCTTTGGGTTGTGGGGGTGAAACCCACGCAAACATAGGGTTCTTTTGTCTACTATGCGTATTGTGTACGTTCCCTTGGGCGCAGAAAAATACATTTCACTGTACTTCAGTACATGTGACAAATATCAATCAATCAAGCAACTTGCTCACACAGACAGCACTTGTACATGTGTCTCTGTTGCGTACCTACGGGCCAAGGCAGGATGGAGAAGTGGAGGCACTCCATTGAGAAAGGAGAACATAAACAGGACACAGCTGACGTAAGAACACATACTAAAAATAAAGTTGATCACCAGGTGTCTGTATAAACAAACAATTTGAGAGATTTATTTCTCTGCTTCATCTTCTCAGTGTTCCTCTGAACCTTTCCTCTTCATTACTCCTTTCTTCAGAAAACCTTTCTACTTCCTGCATCCATTGATGATGTAGTCAACATAGAAAATAGGAGCAAGATCATAAAACATAGGAGCAGATTTAAGCCATTTGGCCCATTGAGTCCGCTCCGCCATTCAATCATGGTTTCTCATCCCCATTCTCATGCCTTCTCCCCATAACCCCTGATCCCCTTATTAATCAAGAATCTATCTATCTCGGTCTTAAAGATACTCAGTGACTTGGCCTCCACAACCTTCTGCGGTAATGAGTTCCACAGATTCACACACTCTGGCTGAAGAAATTCCTCCTCATCGCATTTTTAAAGGATCGTTCTTTCAGTCTGAGGCTGTGCCTGCGGGTTCTAGTTTCTCCAACTAGTGGAAACATCCTCTCCACATCCACTCTATCTTTTCAATTACATCCCCCTCTTATCTATCTAAACTCCATTGAGTACAGACCCAAAGCCCTCAACCGCTCCTCATATGACAAATCTTTGGTCAGATCCCATTTGGAATATTGTGATCAGTTTTGGGCTCCGTATCTAAGGAAGGATGTGCTGGCCGTGGAGAGGGCCCAGAGGAAGTTCACAAGAATGATCCTCAATAGTACATCCCTGCTCTTGTATTTTAGCCCTCTCGGCATGAGTGGTATGATTATATTTGCCTTTCTTTCTTTTTAAATTTAGAGTACCCAATTAAAGGGCAATTTAGCGTGTTCAATCCACCTACCTTGCACATCTTTGGTTTGTGGGGGCGATACCCACGCAAACACGAGGAGAACGTGCAAACTCCACACGAACAGTGACCCAGAGCTGGGATTGAACCTGGAACCTCAGCGCCGTGAGACAGCAATGCTAATCACTGCTCCACCGTTCTGCCTATATTTGCCTTTGTAACTGCCAGCTGAACTTGCATGTTAACCCCAAGAGATTCATGAACTAGGACTCCCAAGTCCCTTTGTGCTTCAGATTTCTAAAGCCTTTTCCCATTTTGAAAATAGTCTATGCCTTTATTCTTCCTACCAATGCGCATAACCTCACACTTTTCCACATTGTATTCCATCTGCCACTTCTCTGCCAACTCTCCTAGCCTGTCCAAGTCCTTCTGCAGCCTCCCTGATTCCTCAATACTACCTATCCCTCTTCATATCTTTGTATCATCTGCAAACTTAGCAACCATGCCCTCAGTTCATTCTTCCGGATCGTCAATCACATCGTGAATAGTTGTGGTCCCAACACTGACCCCTGAGGAACGTCACTAGTCACTGGCTGCCATCTTGAAAAATACCCATTTATCCTCACTCTCCCTGCCTTCTGCCAGTCACCCAATCCTCTATCCGTGCCAGTATCTTGCCCTAACACCATGGGCTATTATCTTATTTAGCAACCTCCTGTACTTCACCTTGTCAAAGGCCTTCTGGAAATCCAAATAGATCATGACCATTGGTTCTCCTGGTCGAACTTCTTCATAATCTCCTTAAAGAATTCTAACAGATTTGTCAGGCATAACCTCCACTTGACGAATCCGTGCTGACTCAGTCCTATTTTAGCCTGCACTTCTAAGTACTCCGCAATCTCATTCTTAATAATAGACTCCTAACCAACATCTAACCAACAACTAAAGTCAGGCTAACCGTCCTATAATTTCCTGTCTTCTGCCTCCCGCCCTTCTTAAACAGTGGTTACATTAGCCATTTTCCAGTCCTCTGGGACCCTCCCTGCCTCCAGTGATTCCTGAAAATCACCACCAAAGCCCTCTGCTATCTCCTTCAGAACCCTTTCAGAACCCTGGGATGTAGTCCATCCAATCCGGGTGATTTATCCACTTTCAGACCTTTAGTTTCCCCAGCATCTTCTCCTTAGTGACTGCCACTACACTCACCTCTGCCCTCGACTCTCTTGAAGTTTGTGTATGCCATTGATGCCATCCACTATAAAGACATGCGCAAAGTACCTAGTCAGTTCCTCTGTCATTTCTCTGTTCCCTATTAGTACTTCTTCAGCCTAATTTTCTAGTGGTCAATGTCCATTCTTGCCTCTCAGCCCTTCATGCCTGCTCCACCATTCATTATGATAATGGCTGATCATCCAACTCAAAAGCCTAATACCCCCCTACCCATTTCCTTTGACCCCCTTCACCCTAAGTGCTATATCTGCAGTGCGCTGTGGCCGATAGAAGCCGGGAGACCACACTCCCAGGATCTACTTGGCTCACAATGCCTCGTGAGATCTAATGTGATTTCACAAGACATTCAATGCAATGGGCAGGATTACATTTTAGCAAATTTGCATATTAGAGTGAGGGAGCCAGTCTCACTTTAATATGCAGTTTCCCGAGGCACCGAAGGAGCATCCACTTCACCTCAAAGAACTCGGACGAGCGTTGTTCAGTACAGATCGTCACAAACGGGGACCAGATGAAATAGCATTTTTGGGGGTCTGCCAAGGGGATCGGAAGCCACCAGGTGCATGCTCTTTGGGCAGGGTCGTACCCTGGCACTGCTCGTGCCACCTGGGCACCTGGCAATGATGGCCTGGCAACCTGGTAGTACCACCTGGCAGGCACATTGCCAGAGTAGAAGGTGGACACTGCCAAGGTGCCATCCTGGCATTTTCCATGCGGTGGTGATCGGGCTGGGGGTGCCATTCAAAAATGGCGTCCTGACCTCTTGTTAAATTGAGGAGTTCCAACGAGGGGAGCTCCTCAATGCAGGAAATGAGGTGATGTGTAGCCTTGGCTGCACATTCCCCACTGAGGCGAGTGCCGTTTTATAGCGTTGTGTTTCTTGGCGCTATGAGGCACTAGGAGACTTTGTTCCCATTTAGTTGAATCGTGCCCACAATGTTTTGGCCTACCCAGCTTTCCAGAATTCCACAGGCTCACCACTCTCTGGGTGGAGCAATTTCTCATAATCTCGGTCCTAAATGGTCTACTCCATATCCTCAGACTTAACCCCTGGTTCTGGACAGCCCCACCAAGAATCAAGAGTCATCATTGTCTCCCATACAAACTCTCTTTTCCAGGACAGCTATGGAAACCCTAATCTCCCTTAGTTTCCTCTATGTCCTTTGATCAAAAACCTTTAAGCTCGGTGTCACTGAACAACTACTTCCTTCCTAACTTCTCCTTTATTCTCCCCTATATGGTGTCCCTGACCTTTGTTTCACAACATCACGGTTCATGATACAGGGCTGGATTTTATAGTCTGTCCATTGTCTTAGGCCAGGGTGGGGATAGGCAGCTTCCCTGTGGCTTACCCGCCCACTCCTACCTTGTCCACCATTTTATGGTGGGTGGGGGTGGCATCAGGCAGCCCGCCTACCCTCAGGACTATAGCAGCCCTTAAGTGGCCAATTATTTACCAGTTAAGTGCCACATTTCACCTCCGCCACTATTTTACATATAGGGCTGGAAAGAAGATGGCCCAGGCCAGGTGGGTAGCCAAACATTTATTGCACGGGTTGTCGGCAAAGGATGCGAGCCTTCTTTGGGGACCATGTGCCTATCGGAGACATTCCCATCCTAAACTCATACATCTCTTCCCTTTAATCCTTACCCACTCTCGCCTCTCAAATCTGCCCCCCACCCCCTTCACACCCTCCTGGCTAGGATTTGCCCGTCGGGCTCTGCTGATACCTGGGGTTAAGCTTGAAACCCGGCTCCACAACCTCTCATCAACCCAGGACTTCAAAAGAGACACGAGGAGGGGAGAAAATTGGAGCAGAGGGCTCGTTTAACATTGTAAATAATTATTTTTCTGATTGAACTACATCAGAGAGTATTCCTTGGGACTATAAGTTTAAATCGGAGCAGTCCATAACTAGCAGATCATGAACAAAAGATCGACAGAAAACACCAGCTTGGTGTTTGAATCAGTAATTCCTCATCAGTAGGTGTCTCATACGATTCTCATACACCATAACCATGTGCCAGTAACCTTTCTTCAAACATGCAGAACCAACAAACTCAAAAATACTCGGCACTTTGGCAGCTCTCTAGTTTTCAAGAGTCATCAGTCACATTAGTGGGCAAATGCCCAGAGCATACAGCTGGTAACCAAGCATCTTGAAACTGTACATCCACTCAGTTTAGCCCAAAGTTTGGAATCCAAACAGGGAGTTTGTTGTGTCAAATGAGTTTCCACATGTTTCACCCAGTAAATAAAGTACACGCATTGTCACATCTGAATGAAGGCCAAATCCATGTTGTGATTTAAATATGTGAGGAGTTAACCATTTGGGGTGAAATTGGTTCACAAATTGATTTGTAGCCAATCAGCAGTCAATTTTTCATTACCCCAGGTCTCCTTTCCACTGAAGTACACAGGACGGTGCGCAAGTTCTTTTCAGGGACTCATTTCCTAGGGCGGGATTTACGACCAACCCGTCGTGGAGGCGGCCCGCCAGTGGGATTTATCTGGTCCTGCTGCTGTCAACCGGATTTCCCGTTGACTGCACCCCTCGTCACCGGGAAACCCTCGCGCCATCGATGGGACTGGATATCCCACCGGCACAAACGGCCGGTAAATTCCACCCCTAGTTTCTGTTGTTTTTAACTTGCTTGAGAAATATTGCCGTAATATTTAATTTCAGAGTCAATGGAAATTGAAAACTCGTTCAATAAGAAATAAATAGCTCACCATTTGTGAACAGCCTCTTTCACTCTGCTGGATATAAACTAATTTCACGCCTATTGTGTTTTTAATCAGTTTAAATAATGATTGGGATGGGGAGGTAAGAAGAGGACAGATTTTATGCACCCAGGTGTATTTGAAAGCAGGGAAGCACATAAATAAAAGTTGCCCCCCACCTGAGTTGTCCCTCATACTGTGATTTGCGGTAAGGCATCAGCCAGCTTGACTGCCCTTGGGCCTGCTGAGGCCTTTACGTTGGCTTATTGAGGGCCAGTTAAGGGCCTCCTTCTGCTTCTGCCACCATAATGGCGTGGGGTGGGGAAGGCAGAACAAAAGTGGCTAGCCCATTACCTAACCAAGTCAGGCTAAAAGGTGGGAAGGAAAGGGATGTTCCCACTTTGGGGTGTCCACACTGCCCATCAGAAGTAGGCAGCCCAAAACTGGTAATCTTCGGCCTTTAGAATCCGACCCATCACGTCTAATCCCATCCCTTCCTTCTACCACACCTTGCTCGAGTCGCTGATCCCACCCTAGCCAACAATCCCCCAACTCTCCAGTCCAACAGGCTTTGAACTGCTTCCCAGCACTCCCTCGCAATCCAATCAGTGGCCACTTTTCCAATCCGGCACTGCTGGGACTACCCAGCTGTCAGTCCATCAATCAGATATAGCCGGCAGCTCAAAAACTGTGATTTGATGTCCCCGAGGGGCAGAGGTCCCAGGTTCGATTCGGGCCCTGGGTCACTGTCAGTGTGGAGTTTGCACATTCTCCCAGTGTCTGCGTGGATTTCACCCCCACAACCCAAAGATGTGCAAGGTTGGTGGATTGGCCACGCTAAATTGCCCTTAATTGGAAAAAATGAATTGGGTACTCTAAATTTATTTTTTAAAAATAAAGCTAGGTTCATTTACCGCCAGCTTCCTCTGAAAGATTACTAGCAATTTTACAGTAGGATAAGTTCCACTCCCGGCTGCTTCACATCAAGAAGATGCTGTCACAGGCAGAGGACAAAAATGACATCAAAGTAATATTCAATTTAAGTGAATTTATGGCAACATTTGAATTTATTGAGGATTAGAAAGCATAAAGATTTAACTTCAATTTGAACACGATAAGCTTGGCGCTGCTTTATGACCATTTCCTCAATCACCCACCTTTGTGGTCAGATCTGGCATTTCACCCACGGGGTGTTAAGTTTCTTTTGAATGTCCCGCAACTTACATGAATAGCTTTCCATATCCCGCGAATAATTTCCCCAATAAGCTTAACATTCAATTTATGAGGGTTACATGCAGGTCCAGCTCCTAACCCTTGTGCCCTGCTTCATATTTCCGAGTACAGTAAGAAGTCTTACAACACCAGGTTAAAGTCCAACAGGTTTGTTTCAAACACTAGCTATTGGAGCACTGCCCCTTCCTCAGGTGAATCTGGCTCAGGTGAAGGAGCAGTGCTCCGAAAGCTAGTGTTTGAAACAAACCTGTTGGACTTTAACCTGGTGTTGTAAGACTTCTTACTGTGCTCACCCCAGTCCAACGCCGGCATCTCCACATCATATTTCCGAGTGACACTCAACAGAGTCAAAGGTTTTGTAATGTTGAAACAGTCGGCTGACATTCTTGCTCATCAACATCAGAGGTAGGCTCCAGCCACACCACTCTGGAATTTAATTTGAATTGAATTTGTAGGAACAATGCTTGATGTGAAAGTGCCTCAAGGATGTCAATCCAGTGTATGCCTTTTAATACTAGCTAGCTCATCTAAGCAATACATTTTCTGAATCCATCTAACTGAGAAATATTTTTTAAAAGTACATACAGTATGGAAATTCCTTTAAACTATTGATCATAAGGGTATAAAGTGTTCTCACATTTGACTGAAATCGGCAGGGTCGGGAGGAGGGGAGGAGGGGGCAGGCAGATAGAAAATTAATTTTAGTCCAAATTTTCTTTAAACCTCCATTTTTTTTCAATTGTAGAAGTACCATGGGCGCGATTCTCCGCAAATGCGGCGAGTTGTAAAGGCTGCCGTGAAACTGGCCGTGTTTCACGGTAGCCTCCGCGCCCCCTCCCAGGACCCGATTCTCCCCCCCGGGCGGGGCTAGCAGCGTGGCCCCGTGAAGCACGGCATCGCGGGCTTAGCAACCGTCGCTAAGTCCGCGCGCCAAGCGTCACACCAGCTGACGCGCACGATGACTTCAGCCGCGCAGGCGCGGATGACATCATCACGCAGACGCGTCAAACCCCGCATGCACGGGCCGTCATGCCCCTCAGCCGCCCCGCGGACTGATCCTGCGGGGCGGCGGAAGAACAAATAGTGTGCGGGTATCGGACCCGCTGCCCGCGATCGGTGCCCACCGATCACAGGCCTATGCCACCCTTGGCACGGCCGTGCCAATCGGTGCCATGGTTGTCCGGGACGGGCACTTTGCGGCCGTTTTCACAAACGGTGAGAGCAGGTGTGATCGCGTTCGTGAAAACGGCCGTAAAGGCCTGGGAACTCGGCCTGGGGAGAATCGCTGTTCGCCGTAAAAAACGGCGAGCAGCGATTCGTGTCGTGGGGCGGCCGTGGGGGGGGGGGGGGGGGGAGAATAGCGGGAGGGCATGAAAATTGTCGGGAAGGCCCTCCCGCTATTCTCCGACCAGTTGTGGGCAGCGGAGAATCGCGCCCCATGGCTTCCAGAATGTGTGGATTAAAAAGAATGCCTTTCATTTTGAGCTTTGACCAAGTTGGGGACATCTTCCTGAACTGAAAAGCTTTAACTGCTAAAGGCTTTAAATCAGTAACATACCTCGACAACACGGGACAAAGAGTTGACCATCTGATTGACTTCGCTGTAAGCTTGTTTCCAGGTGTAAATGGAATTGTCACTCCCCTGACTTTGGTTCGACAGGAAGTTCGCAATGCTTGCTGCATCCCAGGAGGTAGAATTAAGTTGTAGGTTAACAAGGCTGGCGATAGCAGGGTTCTTCAGCATTTCCTGGCAGAAACAAAATAGCACGTTTTCTGGCAGGTACATTTAACAGCATAATGAATTAGGCACGGTCTCCCTTCTTTCTCCCGTATCAGAAATGAGAGCTTAAGGGACCAAGGAACAATTTCTCAAATAGATTTAGGGTCAACATCATGCGAAGGTTGGAGGAGAACCTTACAGGCCCCTGAGAGCTGGGTAGTGGGTGCAGCTCTCGGAGATCAGACTTTCTCTTGGAAGGGGTTGGGAGGCCCTCCTGAACCCGTTGGCCATTAAATGGCTGCCGGGTGAGCAAACAAAGTGGAGGCATGATTGCCACTGATATTTACATTAGGGGTGGGGTCATCACCCCAACAACCCCTCCCCGTCCCCCCATGTAAAATGCAGCCCTCTGTTAAAGCAGCTGAATCCAGCGTTAGTGTAATCAGTCCAATGTTCCTAATTTAGTGTAGTTGTTTCACTTTAATCCCTTAGATGTAGGCCATTAAAATCAGACCCCTCCCATGACCATTATTCTCAATTTGCATCAACTGCCGTTAGCTCATTATTCCACAGATTTGCTGACTCTGGTGGTAAGGGGCGGAAGCTCAAAGTGAGTTTCAAGGCTAACATAGCTGGCTGTCTCTTAACATTCGCCAAAAAAGCTAATCTAGAGTTACTAAACAAATAGATATATCCACTAGAAGATCACAACTACAGCAAGAGTGAGAAAACTATCTTGCATGATGCCACATTCACAAGGTGCCTTGGGGACTGATAGAAATTAACTTTTCTAATCAGCTATAACCATGAGAGTAAGGGGAGATGATAGAGGTTTGATTGAGAACTCATTAAGAATAAATTAACTATAATCATATTAAGCATTACTTCAGTGCAACACTAGCTGTGCATCCACTAAGGGTTAATCCAGATAACACTCCTTAATTTCTGTAATTTCTTTCTCAGGTTTTACATTTTCCAAGCCGCTTGAAACTGCAAGGTCATGGACATCAACTAGCTAAAAGGCCCCATTGTTGGCCGGTATGAGTAGTTCCTTTTCTATAGTAACAGCCAGTCTAGGACTGATAATTTCTTAGCAAAAACTGTGTTTCTGGGGACTAATTTGTATTTATTCTTCAATGGAATGTGGGCATCACTGGCAAGACGAGCATTTGTTGTCCATCTCTAATTGCCCTTGAATTGAGGCCATTTCAGAGTGCAGTTAACAGCCCATCGAGTCTGCACCGGCTCTTGGAAAGAGCACCCTACCCAAGGTCAACACCTCCACCCTATCCCCATAACCCAGTAACCCCACCCAACACTAAGGGCAATTTTGGACACTAAGGGCAATTTATCATGGCCAATCCACCTAACCTGCACATTTTTGGACTGTGGGAGGAAACCGGAGCATCCGGAGGAAACCCACGCACACACGGGAGGATGTGCAGACTCCGCACAGACAGTGACCGAAGCCGGAATCGAACCTGGGACCCTGGAGCTGTGAAGCAATTGTGCTAACCACAATGCTACTGTGCTGCCCCAAATTGCCAGCAGGAAAAGTGAATCGCAATGTCCAGAGAATTCCGGGCTATGTCCTCAAAGGGTTAGCCTGGACCTTTGGATTATTAGTCCAATTACATTATTACTATCATTTACCCCGAGTTTCCAGTTACTGCACATTTCAGTAGATTTCCTTAGACACTGACATTTTGCTACAAAATGGAGTCTTTAAATCAACCTGTCCTGCTTGCGTCCTTCAACTCTCAGGCATGACGAAGAGCTATCAGAAGCCTGACCCTCAGGATATCGAGCCTGCAATCAATGGAGATCCTGAGCTATCGGGCTCGATTCAACCAAATGGTAACAAAGTCCCATAGCCAAACTGCAGTGCTGAGAAACACATGGCTATTCAATGCGACTTGCGTTGAATAAGGGGCCTCAATGAGGAACACGTGGCTGAGGCCACACATAGCCCTGTTTTGAACACTGAGAAGCTCCGCTTGCCGGAGCTCCCCAGTGTAACGAGATCGAAACAGCTTTTTTAAGCAATCCCCGACCTCCCCACAGCCCGAATGCACTATGGGAGGATCCCTGCCACCCAAACCCTATACCCGCACCAACACCCACACAGGGCATCCCCAGCCTGATCACCTGCAAAACATTTCAGCTCTGCACCTGCTAGTGCCCACCTGGCACCCTGGAAGTTCCCGTGCCAGCTGGCAGTGACACCTGGGCACCTTGGCAGTGTCAGAGCACCACCCTTCCCAAACAGCATGCAGCTGGGGGCCTCCAATCCCCTGGGAGACCCCCGCAAGTGCGATTCAATCTGGTCCGCTTTTGTGGGACCAGTGCTGAAAGGCACTCACCAGAGATCGCGAACTCGAGGGGGATGAATCCCAAAGCCTGGGGTACTTTGGGAATCTGCACATCAGAGTGAGAGTAATTGTCTAGCTCGAAGACACAGATTTGCCTAAATGTAGGGCATGAATCTCCGGCTGCTTGAGCGCACGCAGCCGCTGAATGCTGGGAGAGGCTTCCAGTGAGCCTCCTGACAGGCTCCACGCCTCGCAGGATTCTCTGAAGTACAGCGAGATGGAGCCGGACTCTGCCCCAAATGGGTGGGACCGAATGGCGCTCGCGGAAGTACTTACGACTTACTCACGTGGGATCCGACGGCCTCCCTCGATTCGCTGGCTTCCCCAGGGAGGCTGCAGCCAGACGCCGATCAGTGCTGGTCCACACAAATGTAGACCAGATGGAACGGCACCTGAGGGGTCTCCCAGGCCATCAGAGACCCCAGGATTGTCAGGGTAAGTGCAGGGTGGCTCCCTGGCCCTCTCCCTGGAACGCGAGCACCTTGGCATTGCCCAGCTGGCAGCGTGGCACTGCCACCCTAGCACTGCCAAGGTGCCCAGCTGGCACTGCCAAACCAGCAGGAGCACTGCCTGGGTGCCAGTGCAAGGGTGCCAAGGCAGGTGGCACTGCCAAGGGCCGGGGGGGCATGCCCATAAAATGAGGGTGGAGGTGGTTTTTACAGTTGGGAAAGTGCAGGGCAGGTAAGTAGGGGCCTCCGGGAGGTTGGAGGGGTGATGGGTGGAGGTCCTATAAGGAGGTTTTGGGGGCCTGAAGAGGGGGAGGAAACCACAAGGGACCTCATAGCAGGGGTGTTCTCACATGGGGGGTGTGGGATGGTGTCCATATGTGTGTGGGGTGTCATTACCCATGGGTGGGGCGGGGCACAAGCTCTCTTAGAGATCATGGCACCCTTTCAAAATGCGGCCTGATCTCAGAGTTCAGCTCCCCAGTGCTAAAAATAATACTAAGCGTGGGCTAAACTAGTGAGAATCTCCCCACGCCCAAAAAAGTGACTAAGTGTCATTGAATAGCGGTGGGGACCTCGCTGGCAGAGCCAGCGGGAACCTCCCTGATAAAACACGCCATAAATTAACTGAGAATTTTTTGGAGGCAGCACGATTGCACAGTGGTTAGCACTGCTGCCTCACGACACCAAGGACCCAGGTTCAATTCCAGCCCCTGGTCACTGTCCGAGTGGAGTTTGCACATTCTCCCAATGTTTGCGTGGGTCTCACCCCCACAACCCAGAGATGTGCACAGTAGGTGGATTGGCCATGCTAAATTGCCCATTAATTGGGGAAAAAATAATTGGGCACTCTAAATTTAAACAAAAATAAATAATGGGGGAGAATCCCACCCACACATCGCAACATCTGATGAGATCGTGTTGGTCTCGCGAGGCGTTGCGAGCCAGGTAGATCCCGGGAGCGGGGTCTCCTGGCTTTTATCGGCCAGTTTCAGAGGAACTGTGGCCATTGGATCGCGCCCATTGTTAACTCTGCCCTTTTACAAAGAATCTCAATAGAGTTTGGGAAATGTTTGTCTACTGTAGACCTTAGCTTTGTTGGCCCATACCGCTATGAATTTAAACATCTGCAAGCAATACATCCTTCTTATAATTATTAACTTGTTGCTTTTATATAGTACCTGATCCTGTCATTTATCTCAAAGGTGACTATTATACAGAAAAATGTAACAATTATTGTTTTTCGATAATTTTACTATTTATTGTAAATTTATGTACAGTTGCGCTTTAAATCCTTGACGGGTACAGCATCACACAAAACCTGTGCCCAATAGCCTTAGCGGGCAGGTTACTGCTGAACTTGGCATGCACCATGCCATTGTTTCTATGAGCACGGGTCACTTTACCCCAAGCGACAGTAGTCTTGTTTGGTTTACTGCCAGGAGTGACGGTGTTGTTCTTTGCTTTGTAGACGTAAACAAACTCTTGCCCAGGTAAAATGCTGTTTCATCACAGCAATGAACACCCTCAATCTTCAGGCGAGCAAGGTGCTCTCGATGGTTTCGAAGGTCTTGTTTATTACCAGGAAACACAGCTTTGCACCATAATCTTAAACTGTTCACAATTAACACCCATTACATTTGACTTCAGGATGGGGGGGGGGGGGGGGGGGGGTTACTTTCTCTCTCTTCAAATAGCGCCATAGAACCTTTGATGTCCAGTTGAGCGAGCAAATGGGGACCTAGGTTTTTAAATCTTTCAAACGTATCAGCAATTGCATCCTTGGGCAATCACATTGTTTAGCCAATTTTATTGTTAAAGACAGGTGACGATCAACGTCCAAAAAGAGTATAAATGGACACAAATGGAACAGTTGGGGGTGGGGAAGTAGATGGAGACTGTCACTATGCTGAGCTGTTCTGAGAATAACGAGCTTAAGGTAAAAGACAAGCTTCAGACGCATTCAGTCACCATTTACAATTATTGGAATTAACAAAGCATTCCCTCAGTCCCACACTTCAGTGTTGTGTGTTCAAGTCCTGTATTGATGCTTCAACCCACACTGAAATGATACAGCAGCATGACTGCCAACTGAAGCAAACCAATAAAATGTCAGCAAGGGTAAGCACAAACCTGCAAGACATGGATTTCCTGGCTACCTTCCATAAATTTCTCGATCTGGGGTCCAGCTTCTTTCCATGCTCCTTGTACATCCTGCAACAAACTGAGATCCTCAAATGTTCTGTTGACCTGACCAGAGAGAAGCAAAAACTATTAGCAACTTCAACACATTGAAGCCAGGCTCAATTCCTATTGGCATAGCCTCGTCATCATGCATTGGTATGTTCTGGACCGGATTTATTCATATCCAGTAACAAAAGTGGAATCATCTGACAGCCAGTTGCTCAGATTTGAGATTACCAAGCACAAGTTCATGGAGCAGTGAAAACCATAACAAGGATGGTCAAAGCATTTCTTTTTGTTCATAAAAGCTGCTCATGGGCTGTACAGGTGTATTTTTTGTATGTTGAGAAACTTGCTTAGTGTGGTTTATTTGGTCCCATTTCAGCACGTCACAAAGTTAGAATATTAGCTGCCCGTCAAAAATTCTTATCGGCTACTTCGGATACAAGGACATTCTGGGCAAGCAAAGAATCTTCAAATTAACTGAAGCCATCATGGTCAACATAAACCAATTGCTCATAAGCATTCCTACCTTGTTCTGATTTTAGGAACATAAGGACAGAAGTAGGCCATTCAGCCCCTCGAGCCTAACCCGCCATTCAATGAGATCATGACTGATCTGTGGCCTAACTCCATACCGATCTGCCTTTGGCCCATATCCATTAATATCTTTGCTAAACAAAAATCTATCTATCTCAGATTTAAAATGAACAACTGTCCAAGCTTCTGCTGCTGTTTGTGGGAGAGCTCCAAACCTCTACCACCCTTTGAGTGAAGAAGTGCTTCCTAACATCTCTCCTCAATGGTCGAGCCCTAATTTTTATACTCTGCCCCTAGTTTTAAAATCTCCAACCAGCGGAATAGTTTATCCTTATTGACCCTGTCTTTCCCTGTTAATCAAAAATGAAGTCATGGACACACAGTTCCATACCTATAGGATCCCTACAGTGCAGGTGGAGGTCATCCTCAGCCCATTGAGTCCATATCGACCCTCTGAAGGAGCACGCTATGGGATGGCACGGTAGCACAGTGGTTAGCACTGTTGCCTCACAGCGCCAGGGTCCCAGATTCAATTCCCGGCTTGGGTCACTGTCTGTGCAGAGTCTGCACTTTCTCCCCGTGTCTGCGTGGGTTTCCTCCGGGTGCTCCGGTTTCCTCCCACAAGTCACTAAAGTCGTGCTGTTAGGTAATTTGGACATTCTGAATTCTCCCTCCATGTACCCGAACAGGCACCAGAGTGTGACGACTAGGGGCTCTTCACAGTAACTTCATTGCAGTGCTAATGCAAGCCTGCCTGTGACAATAAAGATTATTATTATTATTATTATTAACCTGGACTCCTTTGGACTGTGGGAGGAAACCGGAGCACCCAGAGGAACCCCACGCATGAAAAGGGGAGATTATGCAAACCTCACATAGACAGACACCTGGGTCTCTGGCATTGTGAGACAGCAGTGCTAACGACTGTGCTAATGTGTCACCCTTCTTGAATACTTCGATCAGATCACCCCTTAACCTCTTAAATTCTAGTGAAAAAAGGCCTAATTTGTGTAATCTCCCCTCATAACGTAACTGCTGTAGTCCAGGTATCATTTTTGTAAACCTACATTGCACTCACTCCCTCCAACGCCAATCTATCCTTCCTAAGGTGTGGTGCCCAGAACTGCTCAAGTGGGGTCTAACCAGGATTTTATACTTTATGGAGACTGGGCATGCCAATTACAGAGACCTCAGTTAAATCATTTTAATCCCTAATGTCAAATACCTCTTTCATTATCCTCAGTGTGTCTGGAGTATCCGGAGTGTACAGAATCTTTCCCACAAAAAATGGCTTGATACTTTTCCACATAATCATAGAGTAAGATTCAAGAGACCGGACTAGATCATTACAGTGAGGTGCTGTGGAAAGAAAGGGGAGAGATTCAGTTCAGCAGAACACACTTACAGCCCTCTTAACATTCAATGCATTGTTAGTGTTTTGAGCCCTGTTCTCACTTCACAATTGTGCTAACATCAGCACTCAAAATAAAAAGTTTCATCTTCAAAAATTCAGAAGCTTGAAACAAATATTTTGCACCGTTAAAATGGAATAAAATCAATACCGTGCATTTATATAGCCCCTTTCACAATCTCAGGATGTACCAACAAGTGGAATATTTTTTAAGTGGCGTCACCATTGAAATGTCATCACATTGCAGCCAATTTTCACACCGCAAGATTCCATGTGCTAATGGCCAGGTCATTTGGAAAATATTGGCTAGGTCATCAGGCAGTACTGTCCAGAGTTTCTTCAAGATTGTCCCTTGGGCGCTTTTACATCTGCCTGAGAGGGTGGTCAGAGATTCGGTTTAAAATCTCTAACAACATGGGACAAGAGACTAAAAAAAAGCTCCCTCTATACTTTCCCAGACAAAGCAACCTCCTGTCTAACCCCAACTTCCATCCTTTGCCTCTTTGACTCTTCCCCAATGTGATGCTTCTGAACTGCATTGTTCACATTTTACCTCTCGACGGTCAACCTCGATTCCAAAGCTCTTCTTTTCATTTATCCAACATCAAGATGAACCAGATATGTGCGCAGCTCAACAAGGGACAATTCAAAATCAAATAATCTTCAGGAGCTTAAGGCTTTAGTGTGCTCTCATCTCCCTCCATGATCCTCCACGCTCAAACGCAACCCAATTGGTACAAAATCTCAGAGTTTCATTGGACTGAACTGAGATTCAATTGTTACATCCCACCCATTCCCAAGACAGCCTACTGCTACCTCCAAAGCATTGCCCGTTTCTATCCTTGCAATTTAAACTTTTCCTCATTGCTTTGTCACCACCAGATTAGACCTTTATACAACACCTCCTTGCCAATCTCCCTGATCTCCACCCTCCCCAAATTTCAACTCATCCCTAAATACACACAAGGTCTCCTAAGGTGTTCCATTATCATCCCCATCTTTATCCCTTGTAGCCTTGTACTTTCACATTTTGAATCCCATGTCCTACTATCAGTCCCAGAGGCTTTAAGTGTCTGCGCCACACTCTAGAATGTTCTCCTCCATCTTTAATCACCGTACCCTTCTCCAACAACTCCCTGTCTCAGAATCTTCAGCTGCCTCTCAATTCTCTTTCTAATCCTGCTCAAGTCGGTTATCAAATGGTGAAGCATCTCATGATGCACAGCATCTCCAACCTCAAAAAAAGAGAGTGCCCAGTGACAGATTTCCACACCAAGTGACCTATGGCTTTTCAGAATGAGATTTCCGATTACTACTAAATTATAGGCAGCTTTGCAATGCAGGCTCAAACCCATTAGGAACTGGGCTGACACTGTTAAATTCAAGTATTGGACCTTTGTACTGTCAAGATCTATTGGAAGAATAATAATACAGTACTCACATGTTAAATTGCCAAAAGGTATCATTTTATCATCCGTGACATTCCTGCCAAATAAGGTCTTGTAGTCATCATCTTCATACCAGTTCAAGAAAGGTATCTGCAGGCCACCTCCATCTGGATGCCCACAGACTATTTTTGATATCATTTGAGATATCATCTTGGGTGACCCAGTGGTGTTGGAACTAGTTAACCACCGAACTGCATCACGGAATTCAGAAAAACTGGTCATGTTGGAAATCTTGTAATGAAATCATAAGAAAACAGATGAAAAAAATTGGTAAAAGATTAACAAATGTCATAGTATTGAAGACCACAGATGAAGAGCCAAAGTTCAAGTGCAGGACACCAGGAAACAAAACGAGTGAAGATGGTTAACACACGAACTGAGGGCTTAAGTTGCCTTTTGGCAGCTTGGGTCGTTCCTGTCTTCTATTTATTGTGATTTACCTTTTACTATCTTAGATATCTCAATGAGGTCCCTGTTCAGTCAGCTCCACTCAGCAGTGAAAAGCAAACATTTATTTAATTCTTCCTAATGACTCAGGTCTGTCATGTGTTTGGTCCTTCCCCATGTCACCTGAACTTCAATAGTCTCCTTGCACGCCATGGTGACCAAAACTGGGCAGGGGGGTCCTGAAGCTGCAAACCAGCTATCACTACAGAGTTTCAATGTATCTTCAAATTTGTACATTGTCGTTTCTGATAATGTTTAGAATAATTTATGTTAATAAAATACAATGAAACAAAGGCTTTATTCATCAATGCCATCTGCAGCTTCCACTCCATTGAGCACTGAAACTATTTTTGGAATTAGGAAACAGTTCCTATTTTTTCAAATCACATATTGCCCAAGTAAATTTTCTCTAAGCATCACCTTTCGCTACTTTGTTTAAAATTAATGTAAGCCAAGTTCCAGAAACTTGCTGTTTAATGGCTCCTCCTCTTCTTCCTTAATTTCTCTGTTCCCTTGCCATGGGTTACCCATTACTAATTTACCACCCTAGTCAGGCCAAGTTTCAAATCAACAAGGTCGCAATGTAGCATGAGCAAGAGAAAACCGAAATCAGCCCATTAAGCACGCTCATTCCCATCATAAACATCAGCTATTCATTTAATCTCCATGAACAAGATTATGAGGGGCATGAACAGGGTGGATAGGGAACAGCTGTTCCTCTTAGTTGAAGGGTCAGGCACAAGTTCAAGGTGAGGGGCAGAAGGGCAGAAGGTTTAGGGGGGATTTGAGGATTTTGTTTTAAACGCAGAGGATGGTGGTGGTCTGGAATGCACTGCCTGGGAGGGTGGTAGAGGCGGGTTGCCTCATATTCTTTGAAAAGTGCCTGGATGTGTGCTTAGCACAACATAACACCCAAGGCTATGGGACAAGTGCTGGCAAATGGGATTAGATAGGCAGGTCATGTGTTTTTCATGCATCGGTACAAATTTGGATGGGCTGAAGGGCCTCTACTGCGCTGTACTATTCTGAATGGCCTATGTACAACCTACCCTATCACAAATTCACAGACACTGCCACGCTCACCTTCCGTCTGTTACTGACCATCACAGTGTTAATTTAACCACAATGCTAAAATGCTTTCAGTGCACCATGTACTTGGAAATCCAGTCATAGAGCAGGGTCTGTGGTGAATCTCAAAATCATTTTAACATAGCATTGGTGAATTCCCTTATGCATCAGTGTGGCTCACTCAGATGCCACACAGATCCCAGTGAAGCCCTGGGATGACCCAATGGCACAGCAATCTGAGAGCGTGGTGATTTTTAAGGTGTGGGATTAACTCATATTCTAAGGGGCTGTGGGTCTTTCTACAGGGGTTGACTGCTCTGACATCCTGAGCCATCTTTGACAGTTGCAGTTAGTTACTCCACACGTGGTATTGTGATGAATGTAAGAATTTCCGGTGTATAGTATTATAGGTGTTTGGTGCAGTAAAGGTTAAAAGCCTGAGTTAGTACAGTCATGTCTTAAAAGAATCCTGGTTTGAAAGGTTTGGGAGCCAGGGGTGCAGTTAGGGCATCGTAAAAAAACTTGGGCTAATGCAGTTCTGTTTGGATTATGGGGGTTTCCCTATGGAGCTAATTAGACTTCATCCTGGTAAGATAATGTAATTACTGGGTGGAGCCAAGGTATCAGGCATTTTGCAGGAAAGCAGGTCAGTTGAGTTCCAGATGGAGCGGTGAGCAGAAGTCAAGCATTTTGCTCTCACTGCAGTTCAGTTAAAGATACGTCTGTAGGCAGATTAGCAGTCTTTCGGAGCAGTTCAGAATGGTCTGATTAGGAGATGAGCTGAAAGAAGCTGTAAATTAGCTTCTGAAGGAATACGGCCAGAGTTTCTGCATGGTTCCGACAGGAGTCAGGTCTTTCCTTTAAGGCAGTGTCAAAAGATCTCCCTTTCACAAAGAATGTCTCTGTAAAGCAGGTATTCCCGAGTACCAAATGTGTTTAACTGCAGTTTGGGAGCTGGGATTAGTTTTTTGTTGTTTGAGTGGGAATATAGATAGCAATTAAGGGTTATTGTATTCATTGTATTAATTAGCATTGTTTAAGGGTTAACTGTAAGCTTGTTTCTGGTGCAGTGTTAAAGATATTTTAATACTGTGTTAGCAACAAAGTTTGTTTTAATATACCATAATCGTATTTCTTCCTGAAATCACTCCTGGAGCGAGGTATACTTTCCTCACAGTCTTACAAAATTAAAATAAAATATTGGAGTTTCTGCCAGTATCCTAGCCACTGTTGGGGTCTGATCCGGGATTGTAAAAAATATTTTGTTAAGTGCCATTGCTTTATCTTATGCTGACTGTTGGTTGC